>NW_028301615.1:28490000-29115000 GCF_987345545.1 Pholcus phalangioides | reverse complement strand
AATTGAAACATTTCAAAACACATATATTCAGCCCAAAAGGATGTTGTTTTTACAATTTCAGTTACAAGCAGCAGGTTATTTCGATAGGTTGCGCAGGTACTCGACTGTCTTAGCATTTTACATACATCAACAGATTTTTCTTTGCTAGGGATTTGGTTATTATCTTCGTATCCCTGACATGGAACAAAGAAATAAGATAAGGTCTTTATTTTCATTTCATTCATGAAAGTGAGTATTTTCACTTACAGTGCTTTTTCGGATATGTATGGTTTTGCAAATCTATTCCAGAAGTAAAAACGGTCTCAACACAAATTGTCTGTGATGTAATTTTTTTTTATGACACTGTTGAATCTCGTAGTTGAATGATACATTCACATAGCTGCCAAGTCTCCCGAATTTTCCGGGAGTCTCCAGAATTTTGGTTTTATCTCTCGACCTCTCGAAAAGTTCTTAAATCTCCCGAATTTTTATGAAAATCCCAAAAAATCCCTAATCGTCCCTAAAAATTCCATACTTCATTTAAAAAGAAATTTTAAAGATACTTATTCCGATGAATTTCCTTTCATCAAACGTTCCAGGAAAAAGGCTGACTTTTTCTTTTTGTACAAGTTGTGTTAAGGTCATAAACATCGGTCATGGTGGAAATTCATCATCACCCATGTGAAATAAAAATAAACATCAAGTGAGTGTCACAAGAAGTCTGTGTCCTTCAAAAATTGATGCTTTTTTCCCCTTCATATTCAGATGATTTTGGGGTCATTCGCGCAGAATGTTTGTGTACATCGTTTCTGATTGAATAACATATATATTATTATACAATATACACATATATATTTTGTAGATTGCCATTGAAGTTTTGGCCTCCAATTTCACTTGTTTTTGCATAGGGATTTTATTCCCAAGGGTTTATCTTCCATGTGTGTAAAATCCCTATTATATTTAGGAAAATCCCTTTTGTATTTATTAGGGAGTGTGGTTTTACTATAAAATACGGGTCCGTGCAAAAATCTCCCTAATTTCCATTTTCAAAAGTTGTCAGCTATGCATTCATAAACAGGTCCAGGGTCTGTCCAGCTGAGATTTTTGTTAGTTTTCCCCAGCCCTTCAAAAATTCTGGATCTGAAAAAAACTGACCCTTTATAAAATACAAACTAACAAAACCATAAATGTGACATTTCTTTTGTGACAAATAAACTAGATTGTTTCGCTCTCCACAAATTACTCACTTTTCACAAAATTAATAATTTTTACAAAAATAAGGAAATTTTTCATAAATCAACCCTACAAAAAAAATTTTTTTTTGCTTTTAAAACCTGTAGAAACAAAGCTGATATCGATTCTGGAAACTTGTTTTGTCCTATGGAGAACCTACTCCACAAACAATATGTAGTGATAGTAAATATAATATTCTTGGTGGTTCATTTTTTATTTTATTTATTTTTTGTCATCCTTGTTCTGCTTGTAGTGTTTTATGGAAAATTTACATTCATTGATTGAGAAATTTTAGAAAATGAGTGGTCTTTCAAATATTCTTTCAGAATAGAACAGTACCAAAAAAAAAAATGATTGCTTGTTATTAAATTTTCATTTTATTGCCCAGACAATATTTCATCAATTTTTACGTCAATGTTTCATCTTATTGTCCCCAAAAATTTCTATAACAAGCAAATTATTCAGACATGGGAAGTCATAGTTTCCCAAACTTTTTGTTCCATTGCCTCCCCCCTTCTTTGGAAATATTTTCTCTTTCATCGCTATAACTCAAGCCAACCCATAGAAAACCTATACTAAACCCCATAGCTTCTACCACTTCCTGGAAAATTCCATGCCCCCCCTAGGGAACAATATCCCCAACTTTGGGAAACACTGACGTGCATGATGAGCTGAATTATCATGCAGTATTTCTTACCGAATTAATTATAGAAAATTTTTTGTTATGTGCACTGTTATGTAAACCACCACCTCCTCTTCCTCCTTAAAGAGAGCTAGGTCTGAAACTTTTAAGGCAATTAATATTTCATATGTGAATTTTATTTTTCGTTCTTTGCTAAAGACTGAAAAAAAAAAGAACTAAATACTTGTTAAGGACGAAGAGGTGGTACATTCCCTCATTTCCCAGTTGTTTCTTCTTTTTTTTTTTCAAACCAAAATCTGAAAGTTAAATTCATTGACACTTTTCTTGTGCATGTTTTATTGAGATAAAATTATCAGATAGTTTCAATAAGAAGTGTTCATGCAATCGATACTTTTGTCTCGATTAAAGGGGAAAAATCACCAACAACACATAAATCAAATTATATGCTTATGATCTCACTGCGAAAACAACTGCTAACGCTTCATATAATCTCTTGTGAGTGTAATTGTGCAGAGATTTTAAGGACCAAGCTTCACATGATTGTCTTCTTACAGCACTCGATAAAAAAATTCTGTGTTATGTGATGTGGTTATATATATAGCTTTTCCTAGTTGTCTGTTAGGTACCAGTCTTGATGTTTTCAATACGTTGTGTTCCACCTGTTTGTTTCGGTCTTCATGTTCTGGTGTGTTATGCTAGTCAATTCGGAAACATTGAGAGGTTTTCCAATAAATACTGCCATGACTTCTCAATTTCCGGAAAAGTAATGATATGTGTTTGAGATTATACATGATATGTAATTGTTCAAATTTTGTGTATATGAACTACGCATAAAATATAAATTTTTGTTTTTTTCACCGCAGATAGTTATCTTTGTTCCTCGATGCGTAGATTTTATTTCTGATTATATAATCGCTGTGTTTTGATGTTAGAATTGTGGAGAGAGAGAAAATTCTTATGAATACATAATATATACTATATTGGAACTATTCAGCTTGTTTTTTGGTATTTAGTTGTAGTTAATAACTTGTATTTATGAGGTAAAAATGTCCATACCCAGTGTTGCTCGTTAAAGTCTTTAATGTAGATGCTTTTAAAAACATTCCGATCCATCAGAGAGAGAGAGAGATAGATTCGGTTTTCATTTAAAAATCCATTTGTAATTATGCTCACGAGTGGATATTGGTTTGAACTGTTATTTTATATTTCTGATGCTGTGATATAAATTGACCATGCCATCTTGTTAGTTGAGATGTATGTAGTGCATTTTTTTCTTCCTGTCACTGGGTTTTATTTACCCCCCCCCCCTTTGTGCACTGTGAAATTAGACCCTTGTATAACCTAAAAATATTCATATAAAATATTCGAAAACAAACATGTGATTCTCATCTTGTGTTTCTTTAGATTAATCAACAATGAGTTCGTTGTAAAAATATTTGTGCGTACAAACTGCTTTCCAAAATGTCAAGCACAAGATAGTGAATTAGATATAACTCCAAATTTTGCTTCAATTGATTCTGGATTCTATTTTGGGAATATACTGTAATTTGATTATTCATTCATAGACATGCTAAAAAATGAATATAAGAAAGTATAAAGTGTCTCATAAATGTGTAAATAGTTTAAAAATTCATAAAAATTGAAGGTGGGTGGAGAGAATTGGTGTATTTGTGAATTTGGGATTTGCTGGAAAATTATCCTCACGAAGGGGGAGAATAACAAGAAATAAAACATTACTTCAAATTTTTGTTGATGGAAGGTGCTTCGTTAAAGCAAATCACTGGAAATATGCAAATCAGAGTCCTATAAATGCAGGGTGTACTGAGATTGTTCACAACAGCTCATTTCTGAACTTTCCTGTTACTGGCGCTTGCTTGAAGTTTTCTTTATGATGTTGACATTGTGAGGTGGAGGAATCACTATTGGCGAAGTTGTTTTTCCTCATCCACTAATCGCGGCTGAGCAAAAAAATCATTCCCCTTTGGTGAGTATAACATATAAATTTCATATTTCACACTTTAAGTGATTATTTCCCATTTAATACATTTACGTAGGGGAAGAGATGTTGCTATGCTATTTATAAAGAAACACAAGAAAACTTCAGTGGAATGTGACCTTTGGATATAGCACAGTTTCCCAAACTTTTTGTTCCATCGCCGCTTTCATCCAGAATTTTTTTCTCTCTCATCGCTCCCCCCCCCCCCCCAACTCAAGTAAACCCATAGTATCCTATGTTAAATCCGTAGCTTCTATCGCCCCCCGGACCATTCCATTGCCCACTAAGTAGCGCACTGCTATAGCATATGCTGCACATTCAACAATTTTTTTTTAGCCACGCAGTAGAGGACTAACCTATGCTATTCCTTGTAGGAATGATAGGAATGATAGCATTCGCCCAGACAGTGCAAGGTTGGTGGTTTGATTCCCCATAGGAATGTGAATTTTCTTTCAGAACTTGATCTTCATCTCCGCTTGGTTATCCAGGCTTTCGTACTTTTTAGGCTCTTGGGAGGGCCCCTTTGGATTCACACCTGTTTCTAAGTGCAATATTCACTGAAATATTTGAATTAAAAATTCGGAGAAAAGTTTGGGGAAAAAAACAGCATAAACTTACGGAAAACGCTTTTACCCCTCATTTATGCTTTCTTCCCCCCCCCCCCGTCCACTCTTTCTCAGATTTCTGAATTCAGATATCTGTCCATATAAAAAGTTATTTTTTATTTTAATAACAAATACAACCCCCTTGCAATAATGAATGGCGTGTCTGAGGTCCACACGTTATCTGGATACTTTTTCGAGGTGGAAGTATGCCCCTAGGATATCAACGATTCGCAAGTAATTTGCGGTGCGAGTTGTTACCTATGCACCCTGTATAATGTGATTCTCGACTCTTCCTCCATTGTTTGTGAATTAAAAGATCCCGTACTTGAAATATCGGAAAGCAGTGCAAATATTTGATTAATCTCGTTCTCACTTGTTTCATTGTTTGAGAAATAAATGCTTCAACACAAATTAAGAGGCAACTGCAGTGATGTTTGGAAATACTGGCAACTTTTTTACTCTCAAAAATGGAGCATCAACGAGGCAAATACAATAACAACAGAAATGAACAACATTGCTCTGTGAAGACAATAAAATGTGCCGTTGTTTTTTTTTTTTTCTTCTCGATGAAATGATGGCGATTGTTCTTCACTCAAAACATTAAGGAAAGACAGCGGATGTGGAAAAATAATAATAATAATTAAGCGGAGGGAACTATCTGAAATTGTCACAGTTTTCTGTGTCACTAGTGACTCCAGATGGCAGAAGAAAAACTAAGGGACGGCGCTCTTTCTAATGGAACACTTTTGTAAAAACGGTGAGATATTTCCCATACTGTGGGCGCGTGTGTCACTTAATGTGCCTTCTACGTTTCTCGGTAGAAAGGCAGCGATTCTTCAGAGAGTTTCCCATTCCTGGCACCGTATTCGCTGGCACTGTCGAGGCTTTCCGTAACCGGCACGATGTCGCTGTTCTCACCGTATATGCCGTTGCCCATCGGCCTATCCATCTTGAAGACCCCGCCGTGGAGTATCAAGAACTTACTCCTCTGTATTTTGCTAGAGTCCAAATCGTCACCTTTAGCCAGGTCCATGTAATTGCCGTTCATCTTCTTCCTCGTGTCGAAATCCGCGAGGTTCACTCGGTCCGCGGTGAACCTGAATATCTTGGGATAGTCCCGGGCTTTCGTCGGAGACTTGTTCTTCCCCGGTTTGACCTTCTCTTTGGGCTCGTTCTGGTTCTGTTTGACCAGCTTCGCCTTCGTGCCGCTGGAAGCGGGCCTCGGCCTAGGTAGCCTCCGGCTGTTGCTCGAAGGCTGCCTGCCTCCTATGATGGGATCGTCGGACTCGTCTGCGCTGGATAACGACGATTCCGGTGGCCTGTCTGGAAACGCGTCCCGAACGTAATCCGGGAACCTGAACGGCGGTTTCGGTGTCGTCGTCCGCTGGATTCGGAAAATCTCCCCGAAGTCAGGGAAATAGGGAAGACTCGGTATGGAATCGAACAGGCTGTCGTATTCCGGGGGTTGGAAAGTCCTCGAACTGAAGGACGGCGGGCCGATGTCAGTGAAGAAATTCGCCGATGCTTGGGCCACGTTGGAGGTCACGTGGTTATTATCACTGCTAATGTCCGTATCGGCTCTCGATGGCGTCGCAGTTGACGATGGAGGACTCGAACTCCTCTTTGAAATACCATAGACGATTTCAGCGGCTTTCACAAAGGTGAGTGGTATGGCGGCTAGGCACAGCACCTGTTACGAAGAAATCAAAACAAAAACAAAATTAATGTTATATCGACACTAGATAACACTCATAGTACTACTACTTAATCGTACATGCTCCTGGTAAACATTTCCCTTGGGATATCTAAAGCTAGGACTACACTCGTGTCCACTCTGGCCCAACATAGTCATTCGAAAATATTTCCTCCCCCTGCTGCAATGAAGCACCAGCGGCACAGGCTGGATACACTGATCCAGCTTGGTCTAACACTCCTTGGCGAATATTGGCTTCCAGAACACTCCCCGTATTGTGACTGTTGGCATTCTTCGACCAACGTGGAGCCAGTCTGGAACACCGGGAAGGAAGCCCCCCAGTGCCTTTGACTTGGAGCCTGACTATTTGAATTTGAAGGCCCTGGTCGTTCTCTTCAGCCATCCTTCCAGTGACGATCATTAACAGAAGTGGGGCGGTCACACTACTCGGCTATAACCAACCCCTTGGAACGTATTGGGCCAGGCTGTTCACGCGTGTGTGGGGTCCTAGCTTTCTAGCTTTACGAATTGCTTGCATGCAGAAACGCACACGCGCGTGTATGTACAATGTATGCTATGTTGTTAGACCTATGCTTGTTTCATGCTATACTACTACTACTACTCTGCCGCGTACCAACTCCGGTCGTATAGGCCATACAGCAATTCACTACCAATCGAGTGGGTCGGAAATGTAGGCGTCATCTATCGGTGGTCACCTCAGGTTCAGGAGGGAAAGAACTTGTTATCTATGCCCTTCTCCGGGATCGAACCCGTCCACCTGACGGTAACCTTCCTTCATGGTGATAGACGAGCATCTTACCACTGCTATACTGGTGTGTGCTTCTATCTTTCTTTCATATTTTAGAGTGAAAAAGGCAAATGCTTTGAAATTCCATGGTAAGTAAATATCGCGCGCGGAGAGACTTTTTCAAGTGGGAGACCTACTCGCATTCGCTCCCCCGAAGTTCGAAAACCGCAGAAAACTTCAGCTGATCATCGCTGCGCCATTAACGGGTTCGAACCTTGATCCTCACGATGAGTCTAGCAGGATCCAGGCCCGTAATTAGTCTGGGACAACCAAACCGAATGGGGGTCCTCACAAAAAATTTACACTTATTTTGCAATCTTTTTAAGGGGCCCCAAGGAAAAGTCTACCCCGGAGCATCCCCGAGAAGGCACGCTACGACCCTGCACGCTCCAACATCAACGGAAAACAGATGACAGCACCTGCAGATGGTAACACAAAAAAAGAGTAGGCCTATAATTTACTCTGATAATATGGTTATGGCCCCACACACACACACACACATAAAACGTTCCGGCATGTAGCAATTCGTTAGAAATTCCACAGAGGAATGTTTACGAGGAGCATGTATGGTTCAGTAGTAGCACAAAATGACACTAAATGTAGTTTATCTATTATGAAGATCATACTTAAGATTAAATATTTATTTTCGTCTCCATCATTACTCGTCATAAATTTAAAATTCTATAGCTGTATAGAGAGAACGAAACGCACACTTAAACACATTGTTAATAGACCTCTCTCCCTTATCAAATGAACACTCGTTATAACGCTATCAGTTAAGAAAGACACCGTGACCTACATTGTATGTATTAGATATAACAAAATGATCTGCCCAGAGAAAAAGAACGTTTCCCAATATTCGATCGATCGATCGATCGATCAATCAGATCGTTCATTTCAATCGTTGTCCGCTTGCTTCATTTCCTTCCTATCGTGTGATTAGCTATTGCCACCGAGAAATTAGTTAGTCATAAACGGGAACCGATTTTCAGATCGTCTCGGGAGGAAGGAAATCGACCATGGGGTTGATCGTCGACGATAATGTTAATTGCTATTGAGAAAGAAGTGGTTTTGAACCCCTAAAGGGGTACTTAGTTCCCAAGTTATTCTGCAATACGCATGAACTTATTATCATGATCAAGGAAAAGGCCAGTTTCCTGACCAATATCTGCAGAAAATACGAAATTCATACATCCAGATTCAAACACAGCCAGTTCTTGCGAAATATCGCGAATTTTTTTTTTTTTTCCAAATATTGCCTATTTTATTGGTTCTCAAAGTGTGCTGCTCCCTGGATCCTTGGAGCGCCACCAGCTATTGCACTTGACGCCGCGTGAGCTGCCCTTATTGCTGTGCGTTCCTATTCAATACCATGAAACGGTTCTTTTTAAGATTATTCTTGGGAGCCGCGGAAGACAAAAGTTTGAGAACCGCTGGCATATATTTAACATCAAAATTTTATTATATTTTATTCTTCCGGAGGCAAGTTCTTCAGCTGTTCAAGCATCAGCTGCCTGCTATCAATAGGCGGATACACGACCAACCCCTCCCACGTTCAATAAAAAAGTTGAATTATTGACAGAGGTGGAGGGCAAAGGTGGACACCCCTCCCCATTCAATATCTACACCCACGATGATCTTCACCCCGTTCAAGGAGTCTGTATCCGCTTACTCCTGCTTCATTTTCATACATAACTGAAATAACATTCGTCATACTTTGGCACAAATCTTCTTATGGTCTCTTAAAAGAAGCCTGACGGCAATGTTAACATGGTGCAAAACAAGAAGAATGCTGACTTTTTCTATGAAACACACGACGCTCGTGCCTAAATTGCAGCATGGACTAAAGTTCCAATGGAAGCAGCTGAAAACCGTACATTCCAGCCCAGACTTGGCTCTTACTGGTATTTCAGTCCATTCAAATGAAACTCCAAACCGCTATCATTTCACTTTAGTTAAGCTCGCTTCAGGGATATCAGTGAGGAAGAAGAGGGCGAATAACTTTAATTTTTCGGGACAAGACCATTAGTTTTCATTTTATTTCAGGCTCTTGCAGCTGGATTCGCGCCTGACTACAGCCTCATTTGTCGTAGGAGTGGGAGCAGGGACGTAGCCAGAAATTTCGTTCGGGGGGGGGGGGGGACCAAAGTAATAGAAAAATAGATTTGGCCATATTTTTCCTCTTTTTTCGGTCATTTTCTCACATTTCGGGGGAAGGGGCACCAGACCCCAAGTCCCCCCTCGCTATGCCCTTGAGTGGGAGCCACTTGTAGATATTTATGGTAGACATTTCAGCTGCTCCCATTTAAACTTATTGGAAAGCTTCCAGTGTCAGTTCATTCATTCGAGACATCGCGACGATTGAATTCAGTTGCATTTTTCAATAATTAATATATTTATTCGTCATGTTTTATTGTTCGTGTAGCAGTGTTGACACGTGCTTGTCGGTCCTCATTCGACAAAGATCTTTCCGCAGAGAGAGTAGGCAGCCTTTCAACACGACAGTTACGAAGCACTATCGTTAGAAATTCCCCCAAGGAAGGTGGATATGCGGTTTAATTAGTAGTAGTGTAGAGAGATATCGCGTTGACACATATTACATCAAGATCAACATTCCTTTTGTACTGTATTAACACAGCGACGTCAGATTTCTTTGTAGGAAAACTCGTGCCAAAGCATGATAGATACCTCAATGAAAATGACAGTTATGCAGAACTGTAGCAGCTAGTTATACTCAGTATTTTGCAAAACAGTATATGTACTCGTATTTTGCAAAACAGTATATGTACTCGTATTTTACTAAGGTATCGTACTCGTATTTTACTATAAAGGTTGACGACGCCACTAGAAACCACGACGCACACTTTGAAAAACACTTTTAGTGTTTTTCCTTACGGTAAAGTAGGAATAAGAAGTGTTTTTCAAAGTGTGCGTCGTGGCTTCTAGTGGCGTCGTCAACCTTTATCAGTGGTGTTGCGGTGAGATGGTGATATTTATGTGCACTTGTTCGATGCTTTAAAGCGGTTCTTTGTTTTATTCCGTGGAGCCGTGGATAAGCATCGAGAAAGGCAAGGAAGCCGCGGGTTGCCAAAAGTTTGAGAACCTATGCCGTAGGTTAAAAAAAAAAACCCTCACATTTCAAGGTGATAAGAGATACTATGGTTCTAAAAGATATGAAAAAACCATATTTTCGTCACACCCCTTCTTGAATTTTTTTTTTCAAGAAACGACAAAACATCAAAGGCAGCAACGACGCTGGATTCATACTCATACTTATTTCACAATTTATGACCATTAGTTTATCCATAATTACCCGTGAATTTATTTCAACACAACCAGCAGTATCCGCACGGAACTCTTCCCGCTTACTTTCATCGTGTAATTATACCGACCACGCTGTAATAACTATAAGTATGCAAATGTGGGGAACCTCCCTTTGATGAATAGGCAAATGGCTATTCTCTTCGCATGGAATACCTCGAGAAAATTCACGTTGCTAATTAGTGTAGTAACCCTACTTAATACCATAAAATTTCGAAGATGACATCCAATTATAAAATGTCCTCAAGTAGTGGGTTGAAATAAATGAGGCATTACAACGGAGATGCCAATTTACTTGAATAATTGCACGTAATACTAAGTAAATATCGAACATGAATGATTAATATCCACGACCTCTTAATGGATTGGAGACATCGAGTATGACCATCCATGAATTATTCACGACGGGTGTCTGATAAAGATCTATACATATCCATCTAAGCCACAGATTTATCACAGATATCATTAAATTGTTGTCTGATATTTCAGAAACAATTTCCCCCTTGAAAAACTCAATATCTCAGTACGTATATACAAGCCTTTTTCGTGAATGATCCCATCTCATAACCTGGAAATGATAATTATTCCACGAATGCCTTTTGTCTTACCGACACCACAAGAGATGCCTCATTCGATGTCGATTGTTGAAGATCCATGTCACCTCCATACACGATTGTTGATGTATTAGCCCATTCAAGGTATTATTTGGAAGACATGGGTTGCCTACAAATTATCTGAAACCATTATTGATTTAAAAAAAAAAATTGATTAAAAAAACAGCTGCCTAAAACACTGTTAGAAGACACATTTGTATTAAGAAAAAACGCTGTTAGAAAACAACACATTTGTATCAGAAAACCTCACATCTGTAATACAAAATTTCATAGCTGTTAAAGTATTTAGAAATCTCGCATCTGTAATAAGACATCTCATAGCTGCTCAAAACACTGTTAGAAAACCTCACAGTTGCCTAAAACACTATTCGAAAACCTCACAGCTGCCTAAAACAGTACTCGAAAACCTCACAGCTGCCTAACACAATGTTAGAAAACCTCACAGTTGTTTAAAACACTATTAGAAAACCTCATAGCTGCTTAAAACACTGTTAGAAAACCTCACAGCTGCCTAAAACAGTTAGAACACCTCACATTTGTATTAAGAAAACTTCACAGCTGTTTAAACGCTGTTAGAAAACCTAAACATTTGTATTAGAGAACATTTTTATTAGAGAAAACCTCACATCTCTCTCTCTGCAATGCAAAATTTCATAGCTGCCTAAAGCATTTAAAAATCTCACATCTGCTCAAAACACTGTTAGAAAACCTCACATCTGCCTAAATTATCGTCTAAGAATGAAGCACTTGTTGAAAAAAACGAAACCAAATTTCTTTTCGGGAATAAATATAGATTTATAATAAAAACAAATTCTCAATTGTTAAATATAACAATGCCGAGTTGGAACATCGATTTCAAAGTAATGAATGGTTTTTTTTGTTTAATGAAAATAATCAAAAAACGACGTTAAAGAACTATTTCTCCTGGACAAAGGCGTACGGAAGTGGCTTTGAATGGGACACGGATCGGCGGATTCTTGAAATTAGTTTGCATTAAAAAAAGCCTATGAATAGTTAAAGAAGGCATTCATCTAATGGTCGAAGGTAAAAACCTAAGGATCAATTAGGCCTTGGAGGGAGAACAACGAATCTTGCGTCCGAATTACCTCCTAGAAACCTCCTAGAACCTCTAGGAGTTAATGATCAGGTCCGGACTTGGAAATGATAAGAAAGTGTCAAATTTAAATGAATGCACGTAAAAATGAATGAAACGACAAAATTATTTAGATGCAATGCTGGGACAAACTTGGACATTTTGCATTCTCCTCTGCGATATCTATATATAGATTAACTCTCTCTCCCCCCTTCACCAGCGATGTGACAAGGCTCTAGCCCAGTGGTTCTCAAAGAGAGAGTAGAGGTCCTAGAAGCGTCGCTAACCTCTTTCAGGAGCGTCACGAGGAGTTCGTGCAGTGATTTGAAGTGATTCTTTTCCCGACAATTCTGGGGATCCGCGGATGAACGATAACAAGGAAAAGGAACCGCGTGTAGAAAAAGTTTAAAAACTACTGCCTCAGCACATAGTGCCCCCCAGTACTTTCCATCGTGATATTGCCTAGTTTGAAAAACACTAGTGTCCCGGGGTTAACTTTTCACGTCTACCAGAGATGGTGTGTTCATTGGGTACCCCCCAGAAATCTTGGCTTGGGACGTCCGTCGAGAATTCACTGTCCGAGGACTGAATTAAAGAGTTCTTACATACAAAGGCCGTTATAATAGATGGGCCTACGGTGCATGGTGGAGGAAGGAGGGGGGGGGGGCGTTTTAACTGGAATAAAATTGAAAAAAAAAAGGTTACCTAAAATCTATTTATTTATCTGAAAATTGAAAATCTATCTAAGCAAGTTTCCAATTTGCCTGAGGCATCATGGTGCTGTTAAGACCCAACTAGACCCATGGGCCACCTGTCATCTATTGAATAGAAACACAACTTAATACACATAATTCTTGAAATAAAATTGGTGTTGGATTTAAACCGATGTGCAGAATGAAATTGAATAACATGCGGGAGGAAGCTATATATTCTTTTGTTTTTATACTGCATATCTGGTGTAAATTTTATACGCCAAAATACCAGTTACTATTTTTCTTTTTTTTTGGTGTTTGGCATTTTTGAATTGATTTAGAATAAAACTAAAATTACCGATATTTTGGCACATAAAATTTACACCGGTGTGCAGCATAGAAACAAATAATATATGGTAACAAAACACATTTTCTTCGTTTCCATGCGGCATATCGGTTTGAGAGCAAAAACTAACTTTCCTTAAAAAAAATGATAACAGATATTTCAAAATAAAATTATAACATATTTCGTAGGTGGCAGCAGAAGTCATATATTTTTGTGATATAGATATTTTTCCCAATATTTTAGTATAGAAGAGAAATGTGCATAAATATTTCCCACAATTTTTGAATCAATCGCAGAATTTTTATCCCCTTCGGACACTTTATATACTGCATAATAGGGCCATATAACTATTTTGGAAAAATATATTTTACGTTTTAATGCAAACTAATAGAACTTTTTTCTTCTTCCGCGAATGCCACCGCATCAGGAGGCTCATGACCGCACCGGCGGCCTGTCTAACTATTAGGACCGTGAAAATACACGAAATATGTTGACTACACATTCGCATCGTGGGTGCCAAAGAAAGAATTTCTGGGAATTTCTCCACGAATGCATACAGAAACCACTTGCATCATCGTCGATGAAAAATTAAAAAAACGAAAGGGTGTTAAAATTTTTCATTTCTTATATGCCTGCGCATATTGGCATATTGGTCGAAAAAAAATACATGGCCGGTCGAAATGTTTACGCGCCCCCGGGCATGTCGAGCAATAGATTCGTCCAGTCCTGGTGCATGACGCATATTTTTCATACGACACTTCTATAAATTGATACAATTTCATGCCACGGCTTTCATGGGCAGTTAAAACGTAATAGGTAATCAATATATTAAATCCAATTTCACAGCCCCTAATATTTTGCAGCTACGAAGTCTATGATCCCACCTGGTGGTTGCAAAATTCAAATTCAAATTTCCTAAATCTTAAATAAAGGAAATTTTAATTTTGCAACCACCAGGTGTGATCCCAGACTTCGTAGCTGCCAAAAAGGGGTCCGAATAACCACCACATTTAAATAAAAACCCCGAGGTAAACCTACACCTAAATTTCTCATATCCATCAGGATAGATAGCGTGACTGCCGTAATTAGTCACACTGAAAATAATCATTCCAGAAACAGACAGAGAGAGGGAGTCAATCACTTGCTGTTGCTATTGTAATTTTCTATTTTAAGTGTATTTCCACTCAATTACTATTGCGCTAATGGAAAAAAAATAAATAAAAAGCAGTCCTAAATAGTCCGAGTCCTTCTTTTTTTTTTTGTATTCTACCTGCTCGTTGAAATGGTCCTGAGCATTTAGGTTAGGAAATTCGCTTGGTTTTTCTGAATAGACACCATCCGAACCGAATTTTCTTTCATTTTAACATTTTTTTTTTCATTATTTTCCGAGTACACAAATGGGATTCAAAAGCGTGAAAGTGAAGTTCTAATTTAAGAGATATAATAGTATGTTGAAAACAAGAAAACAATTTGGTGAGGTTTTTTTTTTCGTGTCTTATATCAAACGCATGGATATAATACTACTGCAACTGGAAAGATAATTCTGTTTCGTAGGGTGCTACTTCAAGGGGAACGACATCTTGTTTTTTTCGGACGTACTGTAGTTGGTTTCTTTTGTCGAGTTTTTCGTGCTTCCGAGCTTAAAATCATGATAATAGTGATCGAGTCTTTATGTCTATAACCATTCCATCTTCATCTCTATATATCCATTCCGAAATAACCTCTCTACATTCATTGATCATACTTATTTGTCTGAGAAATTCGGTATTTTCTCATGTTATCAATGTCGTCTCAAAGTCAAACGTGAGAAGCTGCGATTCAAGAGCGTGGACCGAAATCTCCATTTTTGTTCGATATTTTGTGAATGACCTCTTTGTAGATCAGTGGTTCTCATCCTTTGGAAGCCAGCGGAACTGTTTCGTTTATTCTTGTAAGTGGAAGGCCCGATCAAACACGCACAACAAACGGGAAATTAATGGGGGAAAAGGAAACGGCCAATCACTCGCGGTCCGGCGTGAGTTATTTACCCCGGCCCGGGAAATGTGATTCGCCATACGGGGATTCCTCGGTGTGAACATTCATTTTCTCAATGTAAAAAAAAAAGTAAATTGCGGCCTGTGTGGTATGAATGATGTCAAGGCCCGGCGGTTGAGAAACACTGTTATAGATTGTCTGCTGTTATCCTTAGGGTACTAACCGTTTGTTTTCCGTAGATCTCCCTGATGACATGTTAAGGTGCATGTTAAGGATCCTTATGCTAATCAAATTAATGCCACGGATCCCATTAACAAAAATATCAAATATACAGGGTGTCCTGTACGTCTTAATTCTGCCTTAATCTCATCAACCGTTCATTGTAGAGGTACAGTTTTAGTTCAAAAAATGCTCAAAATGTGTTCAGGAATCGACCTGTATCAGTTTCGAGAGTGAAAACACAAAATGAAAAATCTAAATTTTTTACAGTCCTCCTGGCCTCTAACTTCAGTAAGAACGTTGTTGCCTTGTCTATCCTAGAGCCAAAAAAAAAAAAACAAAAAAAACGACACAAAGGAGAGGGGTTTGGGGTTCTAACCCCCCAAGCAGAGATTATAGTGTTATTTTGCAGGAAAAAACGTAAACCCCCCCCCCCCTTGAGAAAATTTTGCGTACGCCTATGACACTGTATGTTTCGATTCTCGAAATTCGTACAGAGTGATTCCAACACATTTTTAAATTGGAACCATACCTCTACGACGAACAGTCGATGAGCTAAAGGCTGCATTGCAGGACACCCTGTGTAATAATAATAATGAAAAACGGTGAGTTAATTTTTTTTTTCGAATTCAATCTCTCATGGACTCTTTGAAATCTCTGCAGACCCCCTCCCCCGCCCTCCCCCAAGGGCAAAATTGATAATGTTCCAGTATGCATATATTTCTTCCAGGCGCGTGTAAAGACCAATTCATGGACCCGATGGACCTTCACTGAGAACCGAGCTGACCATATGTCATAGAAAAAAATACGGGAAATCGAGTTCCCCTAAATAATGAGAAAATACAAAGCATCACCAATTCTCACCAAAAAGATTGGAAAAAAAGTTTTTAAACAAATGGAGAAAATTGCGAGTTATAGGTGAAGAGTTGCTATGAAATATCCAATTGGTGAGAAATCAAGGCCTACTGAAAGTCGCAGTGACTTTTGATTTTATAATATAATTCATAAGTTATAAAAATAATCTTAATTCTAATTGTGCAGTTAAGAATAAAAATTCAAGTAGCTTCGTTGAAGAAAAAAAGTGACATTTCTCTCAAAAAATCGGGACAGTCATAAATGAAAAAAAATACGGGTCATATGGTCACAGTTCGCTTTCATCAACAAATATAAATAGCATGTAAGGGATTTTGTTTTTCAAGAAAAGCCAAAAAAGAACATGCTAATATACAAGAATAGATAAAATAGAGTAAAAATAAAGAGGCATTTCCATCCATTGTTCAGACCATATTAATTTCTGGAAAAGTGTTGACCTCTGGAATATGTATGTACACGGCCTGAGATAAATCACGATGGATAAGAATGGGAAAATTACATGCGGTATTGCTTATTATTATTATTACCACCACAATGATAGTCTCTACTAAAGAAGGCTAAACGTGAAATATGCAGAAATAAAAATCGCCTGTCATAGGAAATAAAAGCTATAATACTGCATCTGTCTCTTTTCAGTAGCACAGAAAAAACCAATAAAGTAGGAGAAAAGATTAAGATTGGCGAGATTTCATGGTCTTCAATCCATTTCAAGGACCTCTATGATAGACAATACACGTTTAGTTCAATCGCACAATTCATGGATTGAATCTGAACGAAAAAGGTTTGATTGACCTTTTAACAGGGAAAATTGAATACAATGCAGTGAATTGTTTTTCTGTATTAGAGGAATGCTTACCCGTCGGATAATGTCCGTTGCTGGCTTTCAGTAATTACATTGTTTCGAGAAATGAATCTATAATCCGATTACTTTATTATTGAACATTGTTCTAAAGCCATTGTTTCACATGTTTGGAAACCCACTGTGCGGGCTGAAGCTCCTTACTGTGTAAAATGATTGTTTCACTACCATTATCTTCCGAGATAAATATCCAAAGCCTTTGGTATCTTAATAATTTTCGGAAATGATTGACACTTATAAGATTCAATTATTGTTTCCACAGATTAAGAAAAAAAAAAATTTAACCCCCAAAATCTTTGATTGAAAAATATTATTGTTGGAAAATTGTATTATATCACTATTATACATTACTATGTCAAAAGTTTTACGAAAACCATTGTTGAAACTAAACAGTTACGGTGCTTAAATATGCACTACTGCAGTGTTGTCTAAAAACATCAGTACCTAGATTACAACTGTCACAATATAACCAAAAAATAAGTTTTGAAAAACATCGTTTCTCCTAAAGCGCATGTTTGAAAAATATTGTGACATTGTAGGAAAAAAAAACCGTCACGGTATTGTTTAAAAAACATCGAGGCGTAAAGCATTGTAGGAAAGATATCTTTGCGCAAAGAATTGTTTTAAAATATCCTATATCAATCATTGTTTGAAAAACATTCGAAATCATTGTTTGAAAAACATTCGAAATCATTGTTTGAAAAACATTCGAAATCATTGTTTGAAAAACATTCGAAATCATTGTTTGAAAAACATTCGAAATCATTGTTTGAAAAACATTCGAAATCATTGTTTGAAAAACATTCGAAATCATTGTTTGAAAAACATTCGAAATCATTGTTTGAAAAACATTCGAAATCATTGTTTGAAAAACATTCGAAATCATTGTTTGAAAAACATTCGAAATCATTGTTTGAAAAACATTCGAAATCATTGTTTGAAAAACATTCGAAATCATTGTTTGAAAAACATTCGAAATCATTGTTTGAAAAACATTCGAAAGCATTGTTTGAAAAACATTCGAAATCATTGTTTGAAAAACATTCGAAATCATTGTTTGAAAAACATTCGAAATCATTGTTTGAAAAACATTCGAAATCATTGTTTGAAAAACATTCGAAATCATTGTTTGAAAAACATTCGAAATCATTGTTTGAAAAACATTCGAAATCATTGTTTGAAAAACATTCGAAATCATTGTTTGAAAAACATTCGAAATCATTGTTTAAAAAAATAAAAGCATTGTTATAGAACTCGAATCTATTGCAATTACTGTAATTATTTACAAGATACCTCAATGTCTGAAGCATTGTTCGAAAACAGCGCTGCCAAAATGGAAGTTTGGGAAACATCGCTGCACGAATTATTGTTTAATGTATGCCTACACCACAGGTGAAAACTATTGCCATAACATACACATTGTATTAAACAGACCAATTAAACATGTTTGTATAAAACAAGGTTTGTGGAAAACAAGGCTGTCTAAATAATTGTTTGGATCCATTATTTCCTGAATAATTGTTTGAAACCATTATTGCCTGAATAATTGTTTGAAACCATTATTGCCTAAATAATTGTTTGGAACCATTATTGCCTAAAACACTGGTGGAAAACCTCGCAGCTGCCTAAAACACTCTTTGAGGACCGCACATCTGTATTAGAAGACCTCACAGCTGCTTAAATCATCATTTAAAAATGAAGCACTTGTTGGAAAAAAGTTTCATTGAATAAATGTGAAAATGAACAACAAAAAATAAATTATTTAATTAAATCTTGACCACACACTGTTTTAACGACAGCAGAAGAAATCAAATAATTTCTTTAAATTTCGAAACTTAATTTTTTTTAATAAAGATTTTAAGAATGAAATATAGAGTAAATTCACCACGCAGAATCATGGGAATAAAACATTAGAAAAAATTCAACCTATAACTAGGTCGAATACACACACACACACACACACACGGGATATTTTATGGGGAAGAAATAAGTAACAAGTTTGTTGAATCAAATACAATAACGCAGATATTGAGGAAAGATAAATGATAAATTTTTGAAAAAGAACAACAATGTGATATTGTATTGGAAACACTGTATATGCACTGTATTAAAAATATATATATAAATAATAATAATAATAATATGTAAAGATCAGAGCATCTTTTTTCAAAGTTCTAACAAAGAAGAGAAGAAGAAGTCACGCTTAAAGAACAAAAGATTCTATTTCAACAATAGAATTGGGAAAAATAATGAAATTCTCTTTTATGGGTTCTTTGTACAGAAATTTCACGTTTAAACTCGGTGTTACGAAAATAAATATTTTCTCTCCGCGTGAAGTTTACAACGTGAACTGAATCCTCACAAAAAAATAATAAATCCATTAATACAGTAAAACCTCTCTTTTGCGGACACCGACGGGACAAAAAAAAAAACGTCCATAAAAGAGAGGTGACCGTTAATCAGGGGTTTGAAATGCGTATTTTTATTATAGAAGAAAATTTTGAGTGAATGAATGATTTTTAAACTTATTTTTATATTATTCCCCATTATTTTTTTAAGGAATAGTTTTTTGTTGAATTTTCTAGAGAGAGAGAGAGAGAGAGCTCTAATTATTTCATTTATTTCATCTTATTTTCAATGTAATAATACAGTGAAACTCCTGTATAACGATACTCAAGGGACTAAAGAAACGTGGAAACGTATCGTTATAAAGGAGTTATCGTTTTATATGGAATATATAAACACACAAAGGAAAGTGTATCGGATTGAAAGAGCAATATCCTTGTATAGGTGATTAACGTTGTAACGGTATACATATATAATGCTTGAATATTTTTCAACTTACTGAATCATTTTTTGAAATTTTTTCTTCAATCTCATTTTAAAATTTAATTTTATTGTTCCTTTCATTTTAAAAATTTGAATTTTATTTGTTTTTCTCATTATTTTAAATTGAACGCATTGAATAGTCTTTTTTTGAAATCTTATTCCATCACATTTTTAAATTTTATTTCAACTTTTTTAATCTCATTTGAAAAATTGAAATATAATTTTATTTTAAAATCTTACGCAATTTTCCATATAATTTTTATAATTCTTTTGATCGGTTTTATATAATCAATTAAATTTAAAATTATTTTGCAAAACTTTAGCGTTTAACTGGAAACAGTTTTTTTTTAAATAATATTTATTTCATTTTTATCAATATTCTTAAAATTTCAATTCACATTTATTTCTTCAATTCCTTCTAATTTATACAAATATTTCATGAATTAAATTTTTAATTTTAAGCAAATAATTTTTTCAACAACAATCCTAAAACTCTGCCGACATGACTAAAAGTTATTCAATTTCAATTTCAATTCAATTTTCAATTTTTTTATTAATATGTTAGATGAATGATAACAATACATTAGATTAGTGAAAACCACCAAGGAGACACCAAGGTCCCATACTGGTTGTTACAATGAAGTTAATTCAATATATTTGTATTTTTGTATTTGTATTTGTATTAATATTTCAATTATCATACAGTGTAAAATAGTCACTATGTAGTCACTCTAATTTTGAGATTGAAAACAAAAAATCATGAAAAAAACATTTCAGTTTGTTTTTCAAGAGACGCCAGTAGATAACTCGCACGTGAATCACATTTCTAATCAACAATTCACACAAATACGGAAACAAAATTCGTAACATCCTTAAAAAATTTAAAAGATATGTATTTCTCAATCCCTTTTAATCAGCAGTAAAATTTCGAATCCGATTTTATTTATTCCACTCAGGTGCATACGCACACTATATAATCATATAACTCAACTATATCAGTAGAATAGATGGAATCGGCCATGAATTATGAGCCGCAATCTAATCAATTCCACTCGTAAATTACTTTTTCCTCCCGTAACATGTTAAAAATTGGTCATGCTTCTTTTTAGAGAAAAATCAGAAAACCAGACAAGTTCGTTATATAACACATTGCGGAACCTTACTTAGTAAATAGATAAAAAAAAAACTAATAATATATATAAGCCAAAAAGAATTCGCTTCGTTCGTGGGAAAGGCGACGTTCCTTAAAATTATGGGTTTTTTTTTTTTCACAGAAGTCCTCGTGGCATTTCAATTAATTTTTATACAATAATTCCCTTGGCTAGGCTAGGAATGAAAAACCCGAAATAGATGGTTTTTTTTATAATTTATTCTTTTATTTGATACATTATTTATTTTCAAGATTTTGTTCGAAACATAAATTGAGATATTTTCTTTAATTTTCTGACCTCGTATTGCAATTGATTCATCTAAGATTAACTTGACACACTTTTTATTTAAGGGGGACCTCAATACCTTTAACATGATGAAACACTAGGCTGTGATAGAAATATCATTAAAAAATAGTATTTAACTATTGATTAATTATTTTAAATTTTTTACACGTATTTTCGATTGTATGTGCTATTCTGTGCTTGCAAAAAGTTTTACGTATCTTGAATGCTTAATTTTTTGTAAATTTTCAAAAAAGTGCGTTGAAAACAGCTTGCATGCAGGATAAAATACCATGACATGCAACAATGTAATTGAATAAAAAGTAATTCAAAATAAAGGAAACTGTTCAGTTCATAAATTAGCAAAATTTTGAAATTCCACTAGAATCCTATTTAAAATTAAATTTAAATTTTTTTAAAATTATTAAATTTAAATAAGATTGAGTCAATGAAATACTAGACTTTTGCTTCATTTCATGAACTAAACAGTTTGTTTTGAATCAATTTTTATTTAATTACATTGATGTCATAGTATTTTATCCTGCATGAAAGTTGTTTTTAATGCAGTTTTTTGAAAATTTACAAAAAATTAAGCATTTAAGATATGTAAAACTTTTTTTTACAAGCACAGGGTAGCACATACAATCAAAAATACGTGTAAAAAATTTGAAATAAATCAATGGTTAAATACTATTTTTAATGATATTTATATTACAGCATAGTGTTTCATCACGTTAAAGTATTAAGTCCCCTTAAAGCTAAATACAGTATAAGAAAGAGGAAATTTCGGAATGAAGATTGAACATGAATTCAATTTTCTGTGTTAATTTTGAATATAAACAATTTCTTCAATAAAAAGCCCCAAAACTCTGCCGGCGAAAAAAAAAGAAAATGACGTCGAAAATGAAATGAAAAATGAATGACTCTTGAAATGACTTTTTAGATTTGATGGGAAAAAAATGAAATGATCTCAATTTGTTTTCAAGAGACGCCGTCAGATACCTCGCACGTGAATCACATTTCTAATCAGCAATCCAAATACGGAAGCAAAATTCGTATAACATCATCAAAAAAATTAAAAATATATATTTCTCAATCTCTTTTAATCAGCAGTAAATTTTGGAATGAAATTTCATTTATTCCACTCAGGTACATATACGCACACACACATGCTATATAATCATATAACTCAACTATATCAGTAGAATATATGGAATCGGCCATGAATTATGAGCTACCTTCTAATCAATTTCACTCGTAAATTACTTTTTCCTCCCTTGACATTTTAAAAATTGGCCATGTTTCTTTAAAAAAAAGCCAAACATACAAGTTTGTTGTATAACTCATTGCGGAACTTTCTAGAAAAATGAATAAATAAATATAAAAAAAGTTAATAGAGTGGAACCTCGTTTATACGACGTTCAAGAGAGTCCGAGTTAAAACGTCGTATAAATGTGTAAGTCGAATAACTGAGACTTTGTAAAAAGATGACTTGTTCCTCCCTCCACAGACATGAAAAATATTATAAAATTCAATGAGTTTAATTGCATCTCTAATTACAAATTCTGTTACAAAAAAAAAAATAATTCAATAACACTTGACGGGAAAAAAAATTTACATCGCATTTCAAATCAAAGAATTAAAATTTAGCGGAACATTACCTTTGTGGAAAATTTCAATAAAATTTTCCCGACTTTTGGGAAAATTTTTCCCCATCTTGGACTCTCATTTTTTGTGCAAGTGGATGGTTTGCAACCAACAGTTTGGTCTTTGATTTTGTTTCTGTGCTTTATAATCGTTTTCAAAGTTGACACTGAGATATTCAATTGTTTTACAACATCAACTTTTCCTCATTAATTTGAAATTCTTGTTGAATTATTCCGAAATTTCCTGTTCTTGTTTTTCTTAAGAGAAAGTTTTTTCTCGGCATTACGAACGGCGGATTTAATCGTAAAGTTTTCGAGGGTTACGATTTAACACAGCCAGCAAGCCACCACGACGAAAGAAAATTCTCTAAGAAATGTAATCGGAAGAACTTAATGCGTATGTATACCGTATATATATGTCTCTTATCAACAAACCTGTGCCCTCCAAATGCTTACGATGTGAAGATTTTTTTACCCTCTGTGGGATAACGACGAAAAGCAATGGGATATGAAAAATTCGGAAAGGACATATGACCGTCAAAACAATTGAAACCAGTTTCTGTGGGGCTCGCCGCATCTGCGTATTCTCAGAAACAAGCAATAAACAAATCATTCAAGTTTCCACTCCAAATGGCCATTAGCCAGCTCACTTGGCTATATCACCCTAAAATTTATGTCTTTTGTCGTAATAATATGCAAGAAGTGGTGTTTCAGCAACGCGTATTCACCGTATGCAAAAATTATGCGCATTTGATGGATATAAATGACGTTTTTCTCGAAAGATTCGGAGTTCGAGTCGAAGTGAAAACGTCGAAAGAAGCGAAATTTTGCGTGTAATAAATGAATAATTATAACATTAAATTGCATAGGAACCAATTTCGACCCAAGCCAAACGTCGTATAAACGTGGAAGTCGTATAAGCAAGCGACGTATAAACGAAGTTCCACAGTAATTAGTAAAAAATAATTCGTTAGGTTCGTGGGAAAGATGACGTGTTTAAAATTATGTGTTTTTTTTTTTTTTTTTACAGAAGCCCTCGTATAGCATTTCAATTAATTTTTATATAATAATTCCCTTGGCTAAGCACGAACTTTAAAAAAAAGAAGAAGAAAAAACCAGAAATAGGTGAGTTTTTTTAATTTATTTGATATATTTTTATATTTATTTTCAGGATTTTGTTCGAATTATAAATTGAGACATTTTATTTCATTTTCTGACCTCGTATTGCAATTGATTCATCAAAGATTAACACACTTTTTTTTTCAGCTTAAAAATAAATGCAGTATAGGAAAGAGGAAATTTCGGAACAAAGATTTAAAAGATAGAACTGTGAATCAAGATTTGATTGTTTTGATAGAGACATAACAATATGTAATCGAAATTCGAACCGTTGTTTTTAATGAATATTCCACTGGGTGGTCAAGAAATATACAATAACGTAACATGATTTATTTCGTCCTTGGTTATTAAATTAGGATATAATTTTACAATTGATTACAAATTTTGTACGATGATGAATAACCCAAATAATCGTAGTAATGTTATTTGGATGTAATTTTCTGATGAGGAAACATAGACGTACATTGCAAGAGATTTAAATATTTAGTTCTTTTATTAGACTTTTGAAAAAAAAAAACCCGTTGTTTTTTACTTTTATTATTGTATTTATTCATATATTTAATTATTTATAAATCTTCTTTGTTAATACTTGTGTTGTAAGCGGTAAATGCATATATCTCGTATTTTACGAAACAGACTAATTTTTTTTTCCATACGATGGTTTTCCTGTATTTGTTTATAATTTTTTTGATTACATTTTTAATTGGGTTGCTGTAATATATGACATCCATACTTGTATGGGCATCTTTTTCTCAGCCACCTCGTTGGGCATTTTGCCTGTTGTGGCGTTGTATTTGTATTTGAAGAAGGTGGTCACCCTCAATGTCCCCTCCCCTTCTGGATCCGCACACCTGATCAATAAACTCGCCACTCATGCCTTCCAAAACTTTCCTTCGATTGGTGACAGTCATTTTTGAAAGAAACACTCTCCTTCGATCGACGACAGCCAAGAAACTATACTTTGTTCCATGACAGCTGTTTGTAGACCAGGAAACTATCTTCCGATGAACGATAGCGATTTTAAGCGATAATTTCTTTCATCAATTCTCGTATTATTTTTGCACTAATTATGGATTTATGTACATATTTTTATCGTTAATTTAAAATTTTTAAACTAATCTTCCTTAAAATATCTATTTTCTATTAAAAAGAAAAAACAGAACTTATAGGTTAAGAGCCTCTAGTTGAACTATTTAAAATTTTTCCACACCCTGAACGTAAATGAAAGCATACAAAGTTATCAAAATAATAATCTAAAATATCTATAAATCTGATAATAATGTCAGTGGATAAAGGAACCAAATCAAAGTTCGAAAATTATTACAATAACCTAATAAATGTAATTACGGTACTTGAAACTAATTTATCATTTCTTTAAAATAACAATTCGTTGGAGAAAAAGGAAGAAAAATCGTCAAATAGACTCTGAAAAAATATTGTCGCTGAAAGAATTATTTATATTGTATAAATCTCCTTTTTTTATAAGGAGCAACACGACGCAGGAGATGAGGGATTCGCCCCGTTTTTGCGTGTAGGATCGGGTTGCGTTTAGACGTACGATTTTGAGACCGCGATGGAACGCTGGACTGACCAGTTCCACTCCTAACCGTACACTTTTTTCGCACTCTTGAAGGCGGTTCTGAATTTGTTTACAGCAGTCGCACCTGCAAAAGCGTACGTGTTAAAGGGGCCTTTAGACTGGGAAACTTTCCCTCTATCGACGGCAACCGTTTATAGACCGAGAAACTCCCCTATACCAACGACAGCAGTTTTGACGTTTTTACACCGAGAAAATAGTATTCTATCGACCCACTTGTAGACCAAGAAACTCTTTCGATTGACAACAACCAATTTTAGATAGCGAAACTCTCCTTCTATCGACGACAGCCGTTTATGGACCGCGAAACAATGACAGCCGTTTTTACTCCAAGAACTGATGATAGCCGTATTTACACCATGAAGCGATGACAGCCGTTGACCACCGATGACCACAGAAAGATGACAGCCGTTTTTTAAATCAAGAAACTCTCATTCTATTGATGACAGCCGTTTTCGGACGGAGAAACTCTCCTTCGATCGACAACGGCCGGAGAGACCTGATCGATGAAAACATTAATCACAACTTAATGGAATAAGGAATAACTCATAACATAAGGAAGGCAGGGTCGTGTCTTCAGTGGTGCATATGGTAGCGAACTTTCCCGGTTTGCAAGAGAACCTGGATTCCATTCCCGACGGAGATCAGATGACTTTCCGAGTTCACCTCGGCGCAATATCCAGATAAATTCTAATTCCTGCGATATAATTTAAATATCTATAACTCTTAAAAATTCATTCGTTACCAAAAACCCCCATCACGAATCCATAAAAATCTGAGATAAAAAAAAATCTCGATCCATCGAGCCGCAAAACAAAAAAAAACCGTAAAAAAAGAAAAACTTTAAAAAAATAATGTTCTTTCTCCACTTTTCAGAAGCAACTATCATTGAGCAAGAAAGCATTATTCTTCCATCGAAGCATAGTTAGCCCATGACAAAAGAGATGGCTGACACTCATGCCTCTTAACACTGATCTTCCGAGCCATACATAAATACGTCTACAACGTATATATCTACGAATCTATAAAATACCTTCGAAACAAAATGAATGGACATGTGGGCGCAAAATAATACTAGTAGTAGTAATAATAATAATGCTAACAATTGTCTGTTACAGCACGCACTTTTTTTTTTTTTTCTTGCAGTATACCAAAAACCATTGTTTGGCAAAACTTTTGGATCTCTGACGCCGACAACTCATATAAAGGGAGAAAACAAAATAAAAGTGATGGCGGATATAAAAAAAAGGAACGAATTGTGAAAGTTTCTTGTTTTCTTTTGTTTACGAAGTGGTTTTATTGTTTTTTTGGATGTCCTTGGGTTCCAAAATAAATAAAAACAACAAAATTATTCAATAATAATAATCCATAAAAGACGAAAAGAATACTTTCTGAGATAAGAGAGATGTACACGTTTTTATAGAAACTATCTCTCGGGATTATTTTTTGTGGATAGTCTTTTAATGATGGTCCACGACTGCATTATAGATACTCGTTTCAATACGTATTTATGTGTGTCTGAAGATACTACCTTTACCTGGGTTTATAATTAAAAAGGTATTACAATATTTATTGTGTATCCAAGGACGTAGAATATTTGAAGAGAAAGTTATTATAAAGGGTGATTATAAATAAAGTTTCCACGTACTCTGAGTAGTTTTTTCTCAGAGTACGGGTTTGACGTACGCATACAGAATACAACCAAATTTCTAGGATATATTAATAAGTCCATGGGAGAGAAATTTATGAAATTAAAAAAAATGGTTCAATTTTCAACCACTAGGTGGAAAAGTGGGGCTTTTTTCTTGCATTCTACATTTTCCCATGGGTCCATATAGCGTATTCACCAAGTTTCAATGGAATACACGTCTACCAGAACGGGTGCTACGTAGGTCTCAGATTAGTTTCAGTAGGCGACTGGATAAGGCTATTTCAAGTGGCTATAACATACACTACTCCGACTTATGTAGCGCCCGTTCTGGAGGGCGCATTCCATTCATACTTGGTACATACACTATATGGTCCATGAGAAAAAGGAAAATTGAATAAAAAAAAGCGCTACTTTTCACCTGGTAGTCGGAAATTGAACTATTTTTTTTACTTCACAAATCTCTCTCCCATTATGTCATTAAGATATCCTAAAAAATTTACTATACTCGGATAAGCAGTTCAGAGTCGTATAAATTCAGTGTTCTGTTGCTAAATTCTGCTCAGTGTTGTTTACTTCAGTTCAGTGTTTCATTTTCGACGTGAGTTGTTTATTTCAGTTCGGTAGATTTTATATTCGTATTTACTGTTAGGTGCTTATGGTGGTTTACTCTAAGCGTCAGAGTTCTTTAGTGTAGTTAGAGTTTTTATTCGCTGTGAGAGTTGTTTATTTTATTTCGGTGTTTTATTCTCGGTGTCAGTTGTATACTTCAGTTAGCTGTTTATAGTGGTTTATTCTTGGTGTCAGAATTCTTTAGTTCAGTTGAGGATTTTATTCTCGGTGAAAGAGTTGTTCACTTCAGTTCATGGTTTCGTTTCAAGTATCAGAGTTGTTTACTTCGTTTTGGTGTTTTGTTCTCGGCGTTCGATTTATTTATTCCATTGCGGTGTTTCATTCTCGGTATCGGGGTTGTTCACTTCAGTTCTGTGTTTTGTTTTAGCACGTCGCATTAACATAAATTCATTTTGACAAAACGTCTGGATGGTACTCGAAGTGACTAAGCTAAGATGCCTATAAAAGGGAATGGACGCCTGAAGGGTCCCCTTCCCTCCAGGATTGGTCCTACTTATGACCCTGCCCTAGATAGGCACCCAAAATATCTAAACGAAAGTACGAAAACTTCAATTTTTTAAATACTTCCCAATATAATGATGGTAGTGCCATTTTGCCTACATTGATAGAAATAGGGTATAAGAAGCCGCGTGAAGTCTTCCCGTAATATCAAAATGATTCACCCCCAGCTACACTAAAAATTTTAAAAATGCCTGACCTCATTCCGAATTCCCACACCAATTTAGTCGCTATGGTGACCTGGCACCTGGGATCTGTGAAGCCCTGTATTAGCTACACGAACAGCTTTGTATCATTAGATCAGGGCTCAATAAATTGAATTGCTTGATATTTAGGTGGCAGCTAAATTTCTTAGGAGAGAGAGAGAGAGAGAGAGAGCAAATGATATTTTCCATTTTATTTTTCTTATTAACCGATTCGATGAGCACATCTATAATACAAAAAGATCTTCGAAGTTTGGTGCTACATGTTTCCAAATAAAGATGCGGAGCCGTAAAAACTCCTTTCAAAAAAAGTTGTCTGAGATGGGCGGAGAAGAACCAACTCTAAATGTAGACCTTAGGAAACGTCTCAATGATAACAAGAAACGCTTCACTTTTTTGGTGGTAACCAACTTCCTTCTATACGCAATCGTGCACGGACTACACATTAAGACGAACGTGCGATACGCGTGAGGGTTTCCTTTTCACGAAAAAACGATGTCACGATACATTTTTTTTTTTTTTTCATTTGCGATATTTTTCATGGTTTTCTTCTTTTTCTTCTATTACGAGTTAATTTCATGGTCCTGTTGTAATCTCTCACAGTTTTTTTTTCTTCTCTCCTTTATTTCTGGTACGCATTTCGGCACGTCATTTCACCTTGAGAGGCTTTACCTCAGATGATAATCGTTAAAGATTGGACAAGTTCTATATTACGAATCTCTTGATGTTGGACAGCAACGGACGGGAAAAAAGAAACAAAAAAAAAACAAAAAAAAAAAAAAAACACAAGCTATTTACTATAATTAATGGAGGTAGTTATATACCCATTTTCTCCTTCTCATTCCGTATAAGTCCCAAGAGATTTGTGCTCTTGATAAACACGGAGGAAATGGTCAAATAGGTATTAGGTGCAAGAAAAAAAGGAAATTACGAAATGGGAAATTCACGCGAAAAGAATGATGTTTCTGAAATAAGTGGTAATAAATGAAATTATTGTCTTTTTTTTTTCAAGAGAAGGTAAGAGGATGGTGATCCCCAGTTATGATTTGCGGTTAGGAGTGGTTTTCGAGAGCTTTCGTAACTAGAAAATTGATCTTTCAGTTTGGTTTTATACAGTTTTTACTTAGCGAATTTCCCTGAACTCCTAAAATCAGATCTGAACATGTCTTCTCCGTGCTCTTAAAATCTTATCTGGGAGGGTCTTCTCTCAGTTACTAAAATCTGCACATCTTCCCGGAGTTCCAAAGATTTTGGATGTGCACAGGTCTTTACTGAGCTCTTGAAATATAAGTTGTATGAAAGTATTCTCTGCGCTCCTGAAATTTACTCTGCACAGGTCTTTACCGAACTTCTAAATCCGGGGCATGCCTTCCCTGAACTTCTAAAACCTGCACAGATGTTCCATGGACTTATAAATATGGATTTGCACGTGTCTTCCCTGAGCTCCTAAAATATGACATGAACAGGTATTTTCTCAGCCCTTAAAATCGGATCTGCTCGTCTTCCTTGAGCACCTAAAATATGCGCAGATCTTCCTTGAGCTTCTAAATTTGAATTCACGCGTGTCTTCTATGAGCTTCTAAAATCAGATCCGTACATGTCTCTTCTCTGAGCTCTTAAAATATGATTTGAACGAGTATCTCCTCAGCTCCTCAAATCGGATGTGTACATGTCTTCCCTGAGCTCCTAAAATCGGATGTGTACATGTCTTCCCTGAGCTCCTAAAATCGGATGTGTACATGTCTTCCCTGAGCTCCTAAAATCGGATTTGCACATGTCTTCCCTGAGCTCCTAAAATCGGATTTGCACATGTCCGTTCTCAGCTCCTAAAATATGATCTGAGCAAGTCCTTCCTCAGCTCCTAAAATCTGCACAGAACTTCGCTGAGTTCCTAAAATCAGATCTACACGTCTTCTCTGAGCTAAAATCGGATCTGTACATGTCTCTTCTCTGTGAATCCTAAAATATAACCTGAACAGGTCTTTCCTCAGCTCCTAAAACCTGCACAGATCTTCTCTCAGCTCCCAAAATCGGATCTGCACATGTCTTCTCTGAGCTTCACCAATGTAGACGATACTCCCGTATCCGATTTCTATCAAAACTCATAAATGGCTTATTAGTACGTATTATTTTTTTAGAATTCCGAAAGTTCTTCAATCAATTTAACAAGTTCTCGTGCCTCTATCTGGAAACTTTGATGGGCTTTTCCCCAGGGCCTTTCAGTTTGACATCCTCTGACCCAGTAAAGAACAAGGTATTCACAGTTATTGAGGTTGGTAAAATTTAATGAGAAACAAACATTTTCTTCGGAACTGAAGCCGCACAAAAGAATCAGGAAGTCATGAGAAAAATAAAGAGATTTCACACTGGCGTGTTGGGTTTCCTCTATCAATAGATTGGACATCGAGAAACGGATAGGAAACCTTAAGAAGCGATGTGTGACAGAAAGGAAAAAGAACTTTCCTACTGGAAATACGAGAGTAGCATGTATTTATTTTTATATACGTAACTAACACTGAAAGGAAAAGTTTCGAAACCCATCAGAGAAATAAAATAACTGTATACAAAAGAAGAAGAAAACCATTTCCTTTAATCGATTTTCGATCAAAAAACAACAATCAATTGAATTGATCGATGTTCTTGACACGCTGGTGATTTTGCCGATCGATCTTTGATAACACTCATTTCAAATCTCCGCATCTTAGATGAATACCGTCAAACTCGGTTGTAACGACACCTCGGCTACAGCTTCAATACTCAGTGGCCTCCGACTGATTCCTGTGGAGAATATTGGACGTGAACCTAGCTTATAACATGGTTAAAAAAGTAACGACCTCGGATTTAACGACATATTTTTCGTCATTTTGATTCCGTTTCACAAGGAATTTCTATAAAAAATCTCAAAGAAATGTCCCGTTTTTTTCGACAAAGATTGCTTTAATTCAAATACTAAGATCATCAAAGATGGAGATTATTTGCATAAATTGTAAATTATAAGATAAAAACATGATTATAAATACAGAAATTTTCACTTGTTTGTTTTTGTAGAACCTTTTTTTTTTGTTTTTTGCCTTGAAAGCACTTTATTTCCAGTCAGGGGTAATAATTGGCGATCTTTCCAAAACTTGGTGATATTTTTGGCAAGAATTGGCAATATACCCTGTTTGTGATAAAAATTTTATCGTATTTTTCTCGATATAATATGGTCACCCTAAATCATAGCATCCTAATCTTGCATTAATTCTGAAATAATTTTTTGCATTAAATCTTAAATCATTCTTTGCATTAAATCTTAAGTCATTTTTTGCATTAAATCTGAAACCATTTTTTGCGTTAACTCTGAAATCATTTCTTGCATTAATTCTGAAATTATTTTTGAGCTAAATCTGAAATTATTTTTGCGCTAAATCTGGAATTATTTTTTACATTTATTCTGAAATAATTTTTTACATTTGTTCTGAAATCATTTTTTACATTTATTCTGAAATCATTTTGTTGCATTAATTCTGAAATTATTTCTTGCTTCAATTTTGAATTTCTTTCTTTCTTTATATATAATTCGGAAATTATTTCTTACACTCTTATTCTAAAATTTTTTTCGTTCTTTTTTTTTAGTTCTGAAATTATTTATTCTGAAATTATTTATTTTATTTATTCTGAAATTATTTATTTTATTTATTCTGAAATTATTTATTTTATTTATTCTGAAATTATTTATTTTATTTATTCTGAAATTATTTATTTTATTTATTCTGAAATTATTTATTTTATTTATTCTGAAATTATTTATTTTATTTATTCTGAAATTATTTATTTTATTTATTCTGAAATTATTTATTTTATTTATTCTGAAATTATTTATTTTATTTATTCTGAAATTATTTATTTTATTTATTCTGAAATTATTTATTTTATTTATTCTGAAATTATTTATTTTATTTATTCTGAAGTTATTTTTCCTCTCATATTCTTAAATTATCTTTCTCAAAATCTGAGATCATTTCGTTCATTTATTCTGAAATTATTTCTCTATTTCTGATATTATTCCTTTGATTACTTCTTTATTTCTTATCCTTATTCTGAAATTATTTCCTCACTTCATTTTTATGATTGATTGGATGTAAGTATATTTCAAATGTTTGATCATTTCTGTCGCACCACGGTCATTTTCTGCACACAAGGGCTAATTAGACCGGGACCTACAATTTATTGCCGATTCCGAACGGCAGGCCTGTTTTTTTATACTCATCGAGAGGTTGGTGCGCTAACCCCTCGATGGGGGACTCCCTGCGGTAGCAATTTTTTGCTGTGGTCAAGTCGCCGTTTCTTCTTGTACCCGTGTGCCAGGAAACTTTTCTGACAAGGACGAACCGGGTATCGAACTCGCGACACCTCTAAACATCCTTTGGTACTTTAGGCGAGCATCTTATCGACCGGGATACCGCGCCCTATTTCAAATGTCTTGGAAAACGTCAACCTCGTTTATAACGACACCTCGATTATAACGACAAAACTTCAAGAAATCTTCGGTGTCGTTTTATGCAAATTTGAATGCATAACATTAGATCATGTTTCCAATGGAATCAGATTTTTCGGATGAAAAGAATTTCTGAAAATTTAGTCCACAGAAATCGGAAATAACCAATCGAATTTTTAGTCTTCCTAAAACAAAGCAGCATGCCCAATGTCCCATTTGCTCCATTTCGGTTCAAAAGTCCCAGTTTTCTAGTACTTGGTCCATATTCCAGAGATAACAAGTACCAGTTGATTCTTCAAGGTTGACCTCGCTCTGGATCAACACGGGAACATATGTTCCGCTGTTGGCAATGGCGGAAAAAAAATATCGATTTTTTTTTTCTTTTTTTACTATCGATATTAGCTCTTAGAGATAAAAAAAAAAATTAATTTAAGCTCGTTATATATATACGCAGCACTCTATGACATAATCCTCAGGCTTTATGTGCCGTTACGTTTGACTGACAGAACGGATCATTTATGAACCGAGTATGATCTACATTACTAATGATTATGGATCGGATCCATGTGTCTTGGATGAAATATGTGGTCCACGGATTGATAATATGATCTGAGGAATGCGTTGATCAGTCAATCAATCATTCATTTGTCAGAATTACGTCATTCTTATGTATGTTAATAACTTCTAAATATACGTTTTTTTTAGATTTTTTTTTAAACCGCTAAAGCGGTGATTTCCATATCTTTTAAATTCGCGGCACACCCTTGGGAATGATATTAGAATTTTTCACGGCACTCTTATTCAGACTTTACGCGCTTCAACGGCACCCTGAAATGGCTAAACACTGTATGGAAATCATAGCTTTGATTGAAAATCTCGTTGCGTTTAATTTTGTCCCCGACAGGGGCGCCTTAACGAGTCAGCCAACAGGGCACAAATTCAAACTTGGGGGGGGGGGGGCCCGAATTGATTAATGTTTTCATTCATTGCGAATTTTCATTCTTACTGAAATAATTTCTTGCGTTAATTATGAATTATCATCCATTATGAGATTATTTCTTGAATTAATTCCGAAATTACTTTTTATTTGGTATTGAAATTATTTCTCTTGCTTTAGTATTGGAATTATTTCTCTTGCTTTAGTATTGGAATTATTTCTCTTGCTTTAGTATTGGAATTATTTCTCTTGCTTTAGTATTGGAATTATTTCTCTTGCTTTAGTATTGGAATTATTTCTCTTGCTTTAGTATTGGAATTATTTCTCTTGCTTTAGTATTGGAATTATTTCTCTTGCATTAATTTTGAATTTTCGTCCATTCTGAAATTCTTTCTTGCATTGGTTCTGAAACTATTTCTTTTAATAATTTTTAAATTATTTCTAGCATGATTCTGAAATTATTTTTTTAATTCTGAAACTATTTCTTGCATTAATTATGGAGTCTTTTTTTTTTGTAATAAATGCGAAATTATTTCTTTCACTAAATATAACTCTGCATTTTTTTATCCATTTTAAAATCATTTCTTGCATCAAGTATGAAATTATTTCCACCATTAATTCCGAAATTATTTTTGTAATAATTCTGAAATTATTTTTTCTTTAATTCTGAAATTATTTTTTCTTTCTTTAATTCTGAAATTATTTTTTCTTTCTTTAATTCTGGAATTGCTTATTTATTCTGAAAAATACTTATTGCATTTACTATGTAATTATTTTTGTCTTTAATTCTGAAACTATTTCTTTCACTAATTCTGAAACTATTTCTTTCACTAATTCTGAAACTATTTCTTTCACTAATTCTGAAACTATTTCTTTCACTAATTCTGAAACTATTTCTTTCACTAATTCTGAAACTATTTCTTTCACTAATTCCGAAACTATTTCTTTCACTAATTCTGAAACTATTTCTTTCCCTAATTCTGAATTTATTTACTTTCTTTTATTCTGAATTTATTTACTTTCTTTTATTCTGAATTTATTTACTTTCTTTTATTCTGAAATTATTTTCTTCACTAATTCTGAACTTTTTATATATTCTAAAATTATTTCTTTCTTCATCTCTGAAATTATTTCTTACGTTGATTCTAAAATGACTTCTTTCACAAATTCAGAATTTTTATTCATTGTAAAATCATTTTTACATCAATTCTGAAATTACTTATCGCTTTTTTCCCCTGAAATTACGTCTCGCGTTGGGAATAAAATTTCTTTGTTCACTAATTCTGAATTTTTATCCATTCTGAAATTATTTCTTTCTTTAATTCTTAAAAACGGAAGCTATTCTTTTCTTATCGGGTAAACTCGTGTTTTCTTCGGGCGTTTAAATCATAATGATTCTAAACAAGAACATGATGATGCATTATCACAGTTTTTAACGGTTATACTCAATCAATGTCCAAAAAAAAGAAAAAAAACTCTAAAAAATGTAATTTTCACCATACACTTCAGATATTGATCAACTTCATTTGGCAATTCTGTCCAAAAATATCCTAAACCGTAACAACAGCTGTCAAATTGACCGATTGGTTAGGTTACCGGTATTGTGTTTCTCAACGCATGCTAAAAACACTGTGAAAGATTTGAACCTAATTTATAAGACTTTTACTTTCTTATCTGATTGAATCAATCAAATCAAGAAAAGTAAGGTGATTCGGGGAACCGGAATATAGTTTTCCAGTTTGAGAATATTATGAGATCAATCACGCGTATGATGCTGCAAAACTGATTGTAGATAATTTGTACGCAATTGAATGTAATTGTTCGTTATATCGTATAAGATTCTGATTGCTTTGACCGAATTCCAAATATAGCCACTACCCGACTTACAAACTTTTCGAGTTACGAACAGAAAAATTATTGTCACTCTTGCCGAATCCCAGATCGATTCCGGTTGACATACGGCAAAATTGAGGAGTACTCTTCTCGTCTTAGTTCTGGATTTAGGCTGGAAGAAGATTCCATGTATATCAGGAGGTTCTTAAAAATTTTCAGCCACGATCCAAAATCAACAACAAGATCAGTTTTGGGATCCATGGGACTGTTTATTCTTCGAAATTAGTGAAACCAGTGACGCAATAAGTGCATTTATAACAGGACTGCAAGTGGATTCTTATTACCCTACTTAGATGCCCCTGCGAATGAACCACAGCTAAAGCTTCCCTGGCTGTAAGTGGATGTGAATGACCCATCTCGGGAGCCCTTGTGAATCAAGTTTGGGTCACGACCCATAGCTCAAGAATCCCTGACTATTAGCAGATTTGAAAGACTCATCTCAGAATCCCCTGTGATCCAAGTTTGACTCGCGCCCCCACAGGTTAAGAACCCCGGATGCATATCAATCAATGATTCGCTATCTAAACCGTAGGGCTCCCCTGGAATCCTGGGAGCTACGAGCAGAGAACAGGTAAAAGGGAAGCCACGGCAATAAAGGGCTGTTGCAAACTGTCGTGATAAATACTTGCATGTAATAATCACAATTATTACATGCAAGTATAACATATATAGCATGACATATATAATAACATATAGTATCATAACACATTTTGTTCGTTTACATGCTGCACACCGGTTTGAAACCAACAGCCAACTTAAATTTTCTTTTTACAGATAACTCAGTTTAGTTTTTATTCGACAGGTGGCAGTAGTAGTCCTATATTTTTGTGATGGATATTTTTTCCGATAGTATGTTTTTTTGTGCAGAAGAGAAAATGCGGCGTAAATATTTCTACAATTTTAGAATCAATTGCAGAATTTTTCGAACCCCAAACTATTAGGACCGTGAAAATAGATCTAAATACGTTGACTGCAAATGTGCATTATTTCTGCCAGAGAAAACATTTCTGTCGAAATTTCACGCATGTGTGTAGGAACACTTGCATCATCATCGGTGAAAAAATTAAAAAAAAACAAATAAATTTTTTTGTTATCTTTAATATGCCCGAGTCGAGCATGTGACGGAAAAAATACATGCCTGGCCAAAATTTTTACATGCCCGGGCATATCGGTCCAGCTCTGTTGAGCAGCGTCACAATTTGGCTAATCTTTTCTCTTATTTAGCTGCAAATTTATTTTTGCTTGATTAACCAATTAATGAGAATTGAACGGAAACTCCTAATCAGGAATCCAGGAAAAAGTGTAGTACCCCTTCAGAAGTCACCAAAATATATCTACTGTGCCAACACCTTCTACAGCAGAAAGCCTCCGCGCGAACCTTTCACGTCACTGAAGTCGTCCATTTCACCTGCAGCAATTGGATAAAGCAAGCCGACGCGTATGCGAAATCTTTACTTTTTTTTGCAGTATATTCGATGACTATAGGTGAAATGGATGACTTCAGTGACGTCATGAGCTACGCACGGAGGCTTTTTGCTATAGGTGTTGACTGGCCAGGTAGTGGTCGAGTGGTCTTAAGTGACGGACTCGCAACGCGGGAATCCGGGTTCAAACCACCCCGTCGCCGCAGTGGTGGTCGGCTGAAGTTGGTTTTCTGCGGTTCACAAATTCGAGGCGCGAATGCGAGCCTATCTCCCAGTTAAAAGGTCTCGCCGCAGGTCTACAACGTTACAATTATTCATTCATTACACTTCATTCACTATAAGTTGCGAAAAACTCATTTTTTAAAAAATTGATTGCAGATGGCAGCACTACATATAACAAGCATTACACAGAAACAAACTTCACGGAAGTTTCACTACACACACACACTCCAACATGCACCAATTCGTTAGACGTTCTGCAGAGGAATGTGGACGAGGTGCATGTCTGGTTTAGTAGTAGTAGTATAGGTGTTGACTGTGATCCATCGTGAGTAGCAACAGGGCAATTTCTGCTTTCTCTCCGGTCACGGGTAATTCTGGAGGGGACAAAAATTCTGTCCCTTTTTCCCCCCTTCTTTAACGGTACAGTAATATGTTTGTGGGGAAAAAATTTTTCCTCTTCTTATTCCTCGGATTTTTTGTCTTTTTTTTTCAATAGCTAAAATTCTAAAAAAGAAAATCATTTGCGATTCCAGATTCCATTGCAAAAATAATTTGTCTTAATGTTTCCCACCGCCCCTGTTATTTCAGCGGTAGAGAGTTCTCGAAACAGTCTAAGTGAAGAATTCTGAATGCGAAATCCACAATCATTTTCCGACACCAAACAACCCAACAATGAGGAGGATAACAACAGATTTCAACAAAGACAATGGAAAAAAAAACCCATCAGACGTGAGCAACAAGCTTAGAATAGGTACATTAAACATGGGGGGGGGGGGAAACAATTACAAGAAAAAAACAACCAGTCTATTTCACACCGAAGCTTTTTTTTAGTCTTGAAATCCCATAGGGGAGAAACACGAAAAATATATCCTCATTGACTAGAACTTTCTTGACACTTATATTGAACGTCATGAGCTTGGAAATACGCACTTACGCGATACATTTGCGTAACTGATTATAGGCAAAACCTCAATCCGTCGAATTAATGTAACAAAAAAAAAAAAAAAAACCCACACAAAAAATCAAATAGACAACAACAATCGAACAAAAGCGATAATGGACTAAAAAAAAAACAAACCAACAACACCAATCCACAATGCAGGTCAGTGAAACACAATTCAAAACACATTAAGGTCGGGGAAAACTGTTGTGTCCTCTCTCATCAATTCACGGCTGTATCTGGCTTTTTTTTCTTCATCCAGTTTGTCTAAAAAGCCAATATTCATCTGCCACTGAGATAAATAAAAAGTCCACTCCCTGGACTCTCTTGTCACAACAATGAATTTTTACTGTAAAAAAAAAAATGAGAGAGGAAAAAGTAAGCTTGGATAACCTCGAAACTTGGACATCGGGAACGAGAGAGAGAGATGTATTAAAAAGTTTCTAAAAATTGAAAAGGGTTAAAACAACCGTAAACTTGATCAAACGGAACGAGGTCTATTTTTTTTTGTAACGTCTCAAGGTAAGTGTCCGAACGACGTTTACCTTCTTCGATCAATCACCTAGCGGTGAAATAAATAAATAAACAAATAAGATCGCTGTGCAGAATCTAGATCGAGGTAATGCTCCAGACTTTCGAAATGTCTACTTTTCGAGAAATTCATAATCAAAATTGAATGGACTTTCATCGTCTTTTTCTCAAGCCAATTCAACATAAATGATCAATTGACCATTTGGTTTTTTAACGGCCATTATGTGCAGTAGAATTAATTGAAAAGGGAGTTCAGAGCCAACTTGCGGATCGGATGTTAGGATATTTGTTCGTTGCACCGGAAAGTAGGCACGATGACCGAACTGCACTGCTGTACTACATTCCTTTCATAATTGTTTGGTAATTAATTCCTGTAATTATAAATGATCTCCTTCCCTAATTCTATACCGTGTCACTTATTCAAGAAATTTCAGTGCAAATTAGTGCGTTTTGCGCAAATTCGAAACTACTGTGTTTCTGGAGTTCAACTCATGTTTTCATGCTTCCTGTTTGACCAAACGGAACACATGGTAACCTTACTTACAACCGGGATTTTTTTTTCGGATATAATTATCAACCGTTATCACAAACTGCAAGTCCCGGTGAGATCACATTAAGCGGCGTGCACTGTACTTGAAACTCAAAAACCGTCAACTTAAACACACTGGCCAGCGACAATGGTTCATAGGCTCCAAAACAATGACCTTCAAAACGTTCTTTGGTTTCCACACTTCTCAAACATCGTATTTTCCAACAATGTCGAGACATGGCCAGAGATGTTTGCAGACCAGAGATTTATAAATGCGTCAGTTGCACCGGAAAGTAGGCATGATGGTGGAACTGCACTGCTGCACTACATTCCTTTGTAATTTTTTTTGTTAATTAATTCCCTAATTCTTAATTAACTACCGGATAAATTTTCCATTAAATTTTTATGAAAATTAGTATTATTCAGATAGGATAAGTACATATCCATTTCGAAACGGCAGTGCTTCCGGAATTCAACTTGCTGTAACCTTGCAGACCAGAGACTCGATATTAGGTCAGTTGCACCAGAAAGTAGGCATGATGGTCGAACTGCACTGCCTGCTGGACCCAAATGCCTTTACAATTAATTCTCTCTCTCTCTCTCTCTCCTGAATACTTTGATAATTAATTCCTAATTCCTGATATAATCCCCCTTTCCTAATTCTATACCAGGTCATTTGTCCGAGAAATTTCGGTGCCAAGTAGGACTACTTAGGTAGGAGTTCAGAATTGATTCGAAACTACCGTGTGCTTCCAGGATTCAACTCGTGGAAGTCGTGCAGGACCAGAAGTTTTGGAATGCGTCAGTTGCACCGGAAAGTAGAAATGACGGCTGAACTGTAATGCTGTACTACAACTCCTCTGATTCTTAACCGGGTAATATTCAAACCAATTTGAAACGGTCAGTTGAAAGTTTCAGTTCCTGCAAAATTTCAGGATTTCAAATAATTTGACATGGACTTATATTTTAAACTCCGTGCAGCCATATGCAAAGCTGGAATTGCACCGGGCAATGACCCAGTTTGAAATTAAGGGTTTCAGTACAACAGTTCAATTCAGTCATCATGCCGGCGCTTTCCAATTCCAACCGACTCATACTGCATTGATTACGTAGAAAGCTATACTGGAGAAAATTCTTATATTAAATCAGAATTATCAGAAAAAAATTCCGCCATTTTTCTCCCCCCGTAAAAAGTTATATAATTGAAGTTCCAAAATTTCTCAGAAACAAATATAACTGGCTTGAATTATCTTTCAAAATCTCCATATCTAATACTGTGACCGGTATTTGTTGAATCACGTGACTAATGGAGTCGTTAGTGATCGGTTCCGCGTAACTTCACGTTTATTGATGTTCTACATAGAGTAACGCTCATCAGACCATGCTAAGTTTGTGCCGTAAAATAAATGGATTATCCATGTCCAATTATTATCATTACTGCATCTACAGAGATTATCTTTATGTGGTTTTTCTTTACGCGTTCCGTCTACACGGAAGAATGACTGGTAATGGCTTCTCGTGGAAATTATTTCGAACTGAAAGTAAAAATTTACGAACAAATTTTTTAAAAACGTAGGTCACTCCAATTTTCTTCTTTATTTTTTTTTGTGCGTTAAACTAATTTTAGAACATTGCTGAGACACTTCCCGAGCCAAAATATCAAAACCCATAATTATTCCCTCTAGGCATTAATAAACTTTTGTCATTATTTGAAAAATTTAATGGAAGAATTCTGGAAATTCTCAACTGACAAGGTTTTCAAAATGTCATACATTTCATCTTGCCCTGAAAGGGACACAAAAAAGATCACGGGTTAAGTCGGGACTGTGGGTGCAGATGACCCAAGAATTGAGTGTCTAGACCAGTGATTCCCAACGTGAGCGTTAACACCCCCTGGGGGGCGATGGAATGTTCCAGGGGGGCGGTAGAAGTAACGGGTATAACATAGCATCCTATGGGTTAGATTGCGTTGGGGAGCGATGGGAGAAAAATATTTCTGAAGAAGAGGGCGATAGGACAAAAAAGGTTGGGAAACTATGGTCTAGACAGACTAAAAAGTCAAAAGTACTGAGATAAATGTTAAGTCTTGACACTGTCGTGATACGAAAGGGGGAAGAAACTCATTGTCATGAGTCCATAAGACTTTGGTTGTTGTTGTTGCGAAATCTGTTGAACACAATTGACGCATAATTTACGTTAACTTTCTGTGACGTAACAGTTCGTTGTTTTTTCAAGAAATCACTTCTCCAAAATTTTGAAGGAAATGGCAACCGTTTGTGTCTCAAGCACTTTGAGATATCTTTGGTCAATTTGATAAGAAGTTTTCACCTTTATAAACAGGAATTGTTCGTTACTGTTTCGTTTCTGGATTTCATGAGGAACATACAGGTTCTATTATCTGTTACTATGTTGTATACAGAATGTTTAATCCTCTTAACGATCACGGACGAGATATCTCGTCCTAAAGCAGATCGAAGAAATTTAGCTCTCCCGGGTTTTTCTTACGTCTTTTCTCAAAGCTCTATTAGTTTCTATAAACGAAAAATGTTTTCTTCTCTCCCCGTTCTTTATATACTCCTAGTGATTAGATTAGTGATTTAGTGTGATTTTTTGTGATTTTTTTCCCAAACTTATAATACGCATAATGAATCTTTCTACTACATGTTTATAAGACGGAGGAAGAGAGGGAGAATAAATATTCAGAAGAGGGTGAGAGAGAGAAAGTAAGGGTGAAAATGAAATCAACTGCCACTAATCTTCTCTACCCACTTTGTATTTCAAATATACCGATACTTCGAATACAGGTCATCCAAATTTGGTGCCAAAATCCTGTACGTGAAAGGGGTTACCTCCCTTTATGGAAGTTTTGCAACTCGCATCACTACTAAGTCTGTTTCCTGTGTTCTGTCATAATATCTATAAACTAAAGACTTGCAACTTTTCTCTCCCTGAAATGGTGATGCAGAATGATTTGTACTGAAGATGATCGAATGACTAGAGCCTGGTTGAATCTCCTTGTAAATATGATTTGATTTTCATGAAATTTATTACTAGCATCGACTAGATTTCTCGACAAACAAGATTTGCTTTGCATTTCGACACATTCACGAGTATCTCGCCTTTTTGATAACCTCTTATTTGGTCGTTTACGAGTCCAAAGATACCGTAAAGTGAATTTCTCAACATCTTAACATTTTTTTCTTATGGTATTTCATTTATACCCGCTTTCGCATTATAACATTTGTTACAGTTTGGTGCGGATGGTTAGCTTTTTTTTTCTCACCGTTTTAACAAATCCTATTCCCACCGGGACGACCGACACCAGATGAATATGAGATAGCCTTTGGGCTGGAACGAGCCCATAAACCATCTTACATTAACCATCATGGAACCACCGCAATAATTGGATGATGAAACGACTCCTAAAAACGAGCTGTGACCTGCAAATCCTTAGGCTATTACAAACCATCATCTAACCGTGTTTTGTAATATTTAAGTCCCGTTGAAAACCCAATGTAAAATAATCAATATCCAACCACAACAAGTTAATGAAGCCATTTATTATTAATACAATAATTTTTTGCTACGCATGTTAATTCGTTTGGGCCCTAGAGGATCTCGTAAGGACCATCAGAAACCTAATTAAATAGGGCAAGGATTGGTCTCTCGGCCCGTAAGTTGATCGGAGCCATTCGATTTTGCCATGACACTTAATAGATCGAGGTGATTTGGTTTAGTATTCTCTTGTTATTAATTGTAATATCGAACGTTTTGCCTTATACAAGAAAGGAAATCACTTTCACCACTCCTTGACTTTCTCGCCATATTTTTTTTTTTTTTAGGTTAGAGGAAAAAAAACATGGCGGCTGCCCTTTCGTGAAATAAATCCCTTAGGCCTTTATTGCCTTCAAGGGAAGAAAAAAAAGGCCTTATTGCCTATATCACTTCCTGAGGTCATGTAATGAAAAACCGGAACGATTACCTTGGAACCTAATTTCCATGTATATTTATTTATTTATTTTTTCTTCTCGATCATCAATCAAGATATTGATTGCAAGTTGATCGAATTTCCATCTCTCTTCCCGTCTGAGAAAAAAATGAATTAAATAGTTTTGATTATTTAGTTTATTTTCATTTATTTTTTGTCCCAATCTTTGCATAAAAAAATGTTCTTTTTTTGTTTTTGCTCGGCTTAAAAACTATGAGAATGACCGTGCGTACGTACATGTGCGCAGTTGCAACACTAATAGCCGATGCACACCTGTGCGAAATTTCGAAGGAAACTAGGGAGGATGAAGGCCATTATTGCACTGCAGTTTCGACATGGTAGAAAATGTATCGTTGTGAAATATCCACGTTCTTCTCGGGAAGGATATTGGTTGGTTAATTATGGATTGAGTGAGGATATATGTGGAAGAAGTTTGAAGGTGCTGAAGTAAATTTGTGTGGTAAAGTAATCTTTCCATGATTTCCACATGGCTAAGCGATTGTTTCATGATTTAGGAGCTTCCACCCCAAATTTAAACTGCAGATATGAACAAAACTAACACAAGAACCGTTGACTCGAGTAGTGCTGATCCCTTCAATGCTTGTTGTGCTCAGCAATACGCCCAAGCTGGGCCATTTTCATAGCACTATGGGCCTCCGGTCCAAAGTGATTATTTGAGTCTTTCCAAACTGAAAGTACAGGGTATCACATAAATTCGTAAACAATTGTTTAAGAATTCATAAAAATTGGAGGAATTGGAATAGAGTACCTCGGTAATTCGTCACCTCGTGTAATCGAAAAATTATGACGGCTTAAGCGGAGTGACGACTTAACCAAAGTACCGTCAGTTTAATGTTCAATGCTGTGAAAATTGTATAAATTTAAAGTAATATAACATTTTTTAAAATATGAATTTTTCTTATAGGCTTCCTGGAAGGACATTTGTCCCTTGGGGCCACACAGATGTCTTTATTGTTTGAGTGCGCGCTTAGCGCTCAATTTCATATGTATATTTGTGTATTGTTCAATTAATAAAAAAAAAAAAAAAATTTACAATATATTAACAAAACTTATTGATTGCAAAAGAAACACTTTTGCACATTTTTTTTACCTTTTTCTAAGCTCTAATTACTTAACTTATTGTGGTAAAATAAACTGGTAAACTTTGATTTATAATAGTAATTTTTAATTTAGACTAATCCCACTTTTCACTTGAGGGGGGCCTTGGGTAGTTAAAAGCATACGTTAGAAGACCTCACCTTTGGAAAAAATGTCTGGTTATTCAACAAAGATATTTGTTTAAATCTGAAGCAATAAATTAGTGGGTCCCATGCAGAAATCAGTTGAAGCTCGAACAGTCCCCTAACGCAGCGGTTCTCAACCGGTGCTCCGCGTAGCCCCAAGGGCTCCGTTTGTACCTCCCAGGGGCTCAGCGGCGACTAGAGGAAAATAAGAGAGGCCTACCAGGTTCTGAAATAAAATTATGTACAAAAAAGGGCTCCTCGTGTCAAACAGGGCTCCGCCACATAGAAATTATATACTGAAAAGGGCTCCGCGAGTCAAAAAAGGTTGAGAACCGCTGCCCTAATGTATCAAAAATGTGAGTCGGCAAATGGATTTCCCCAGCTAACTTTCGTCCTTTGAACTGTTTCGTTTTGGTACATAAGGATTTTATGGTGAATTTTGAGCATATACGCCAATGCTGTTAACAAGCCTTTTTTTTAAAGGGAGTCATAAAATGAATCTGTTCCATTCTCTCAAACTTTTTCCGTAGTGACGGGTTAACCGAGATTTGCGACGAGTAAACGAAGGTTTAATAACATTGTCGTCTATGAAAGCTAGACGGGCCTGAAGAAAAACGACGACTTAACCGGAGTGACGACTTATTAGGGTGACGACTTGACGAGGTTTTACTGTATTTGAATGCGGTTTTTTTTGCGAAGAAATTATTCTCACAAAGTGAGATTTTTTTTTTTTAGGGGAACACAAAATTTAGTTCAAATTCTTGTCGATAGAGGGTGCTGGTCTGAAGCAACTCGCATAATTCCAGATCCGAACGTTTTTTCTATCACTTCTGTGTCTGAAACGCTCGTAAGGCTTCAGTCGGCGCTTCGGGGCTCAGGTAAAACAATTTCAACAATAATGATTTATCCACCAATGTTAACAATACAATCAAAACCTTATGTAGTGCCAGTAACAGGAAAATTAACCTACGGGCGGCTGACCACTTAAATGAACTTCAACTGCACCTCAGGTCCCTTAAGTGATACGCAACTGTGCCGTAGGTCACACTTAAGTGCTCTGGGAATGTGCCTCATGGTTCATTTTTACAAAATGAGGTTACGGGACACATCAGATGACCCCAAGGGTGAAATTTGTCCTGTGTGCGATGGGTTGAGCATGTAAGTTGTATCTGAATCTCCTATCGCCACAGCCGGTTCGTTCCAGCTCCCACATATATGGGATATCGCCCACTTTGGGAAACATTAGCCCATAGAAAGGAGCGGGGTGGGGGGAACAAAAACATCTAGCATCAATGCGTGACCATCCATCACAGGAGGAAAAAATTATCCATTCAAAAACGAAATAGAAACGAAATCCTTGAAAGATGTCCAACTTTCACGGACAAGTACGGCCAGCGCGGGTCGAGGACAAAAGATGGACAAAAGGCATTTGTTTCTACACAAGGAAGAGGAAATATGGCAACAACGGGTATTGCGTCAGTCACCAAGAGAAGGATTCCACGGACAGAGAGAATAAGCTATCTCTGACACTCACCTCAAGGGTTAACCTTAACAACTCGGTCCGGTTCCTACAATGGGTGTTGTCCCTACCAACCACAGCACAGAGTAGATAATACTTTCTCGCTCGGAAAAAGGTCATTATTGTTGAAAGGTGAAAACCTTAACCGCGAAGTCACGCTTCTTGGTGTATATGTTAGCGGCGGCGGCATCGCTATCTTTTCCCGTGAACAATCGCGTAATAACACTCAACACACACACACACACATGAGAAATCGATTGTATTCACTTCATAATGATGTTGAAAAGCTTAACGAGTTTGTTCGGTTACGCCTTGGAATTGTACGAGCAGCGAGAAACGTTCAATTACTCCTAGAGTCAAGAGAACGCAAGACATTTACGCATTTCGCATTCCGCATACGTTATGCGGAATGTGAGCATCACAATCATTATATGTTTCAGTAAGCTTCGTACGCATCCCCACGCCTAAAAAAACCTCCTACACATTTCTAGGGGGATAAGCAATCTCATGCATTTAAAGAGAACGCAAGGCTCCTGTGAATTTCGCAAGCATCCTATGCTGTTGTCCGGCAATGCCGTTGTCCTACACATTTCAAGGGGCAAGCTGTCCTCTATAGTATTTGTAAAGAACGCAAGTACCCTACGCATTTCAAGAAGGTGAGCAAGCTATATACGCATTTCTACGGCTATGCAATTCTCCTACATATTTCTAAGAGCAACAAATCTTTTTATTTCTTTATAGAATGCAAGCCTCCTACGAATTTCTATGTGCAAGCAATCTTCCTATGCATTTACCGGGAACTCAACATTCCACTCATTCCAAGGGGTACATAAGCTCCGTAATCATTTCTACGGCTAAGTAGTCCTCCACATTTCTGGGTATAAGAAATCTTCCTTCTCGCATTTCTGCGGCTAAGCAACCCTTCTAAGCATTTCTAAGAAACGCAAGCATTCTACGAATTTCAGCAGAGGGGGGGGGGGGGGGGCTGACGCTAGCTTTCTACACATTTCGACGGCTAAATCAATCTTCCATATTTCTAGGGATGGACAATCTTCCTCCGTAACATAACGACCCAGCAATCCTCCTACGCATTTCCAAAGAACGCAAATATCTTACGCATTCCAAGGGGTTGGGTACGTAAACTTCGTGCACATTTCTACGGCTAATCAATCCTCCTAAGCATTTCTTAGGAATGCAAGCATCCTACGCATTTCAAGAAGGAAGATTCGTACACATTCCTATGGTTATGTAATCCTAATGAACATTTCGATAGGGTAAGCAATTTTCCTACGTATTTGAAAGGGCACATAAGCTATCTGTGCATTTCTATGGTTAAGCAATCCTTCTAAGCGTTCAAGGGAACAAAAGCATCGTAGTCATTTCAAGGGGGGGGGGAAGCATTTCTACCGCTATACGATTCTCATGCACATTTCTAGGGGAAGGCAAGCATCCTGCGCGATTCAAAGGGTAGGCAATCCTAGAATGCATTTCTACTGCTTAGCAATACTAGCGCGTATTTATACGTCTAAGCAATCCTCATGCACATTTCTATAGCTAAGCAATGTTCATGCACATTTCTAGCACTAAACAACAAGGGCGTACCCAGGATCCGACCTAGAGAGGGGGGAGGGACAATCCACCGATACTAAATTTATGCGTCTGTGCTGTGTGTGTGCCAATTATTTCACTTTAATTTCTTTTGCGGGGGAGCTGCCCCCCCCCCCCCCCGCAAAATCCCTTGCTGGGTACGCCCATGCTAAGCAATCTTCCAACGCATTTCAACAACTACGCCATTTGGTATGCAACAAGAGCAACAGGCTTGGTGACAGCTTGACTACAGCTAAGCGATTTTTGCGTACACATTTCTAAGCAATCTTTTTACAAATTTTAAGAGCTGAGCAAGCTTGGTACGCATTTCTATGGCTATGCGATCCTCGTACACATTTCTCGGGCTAAGCAATCTCCGTACACGTTTTAAAAGGTTGAAAAGCTAATCACAAATTTCTAAGGCGATGAAATCCTCCAAAGCATTTTTAGAGGAACGTGAACCTCTTAAGCATTTCGAAGGTTACGCCTTCTACGCATTTCTGACATACTCTAAGCCAGTGGTTCTCAACCGGTGCTCCGCGGAGCCCTTGAAGCTCTGTGTGCACTTCCCAGGGGCTCCTCGGCCACTTGAGGATAATGAAATGAATCAAAAAATTTAATGAACAAACAAAAAAAAGAGTGCTAAAGGGTACCGCCATATAAAAAATATACTAAAAAGGGCTCCTTGAGTTAAACAGGGCTCCGCCATAGAATTTATACACTACAAAGGGCTCCACGAGTCAAAAAATGTTGAGAACCGCTGCTCTAAGCATTTCTAGAGTACGCAAGGCAGTGCCGTCTTCATGTATCTGCCCTAACGGGCACTGCTAGGGGAGGGCTTCCACTGCAGAGGAGGGGCCATATGAAAACAAGATCTGGTTGAAATTTTAGATAGTAAGCATATAAATTGGTAGATCGGGGCACTTATGGTCAGGTAAAGGGCTTCTGAAAAAAAAAAAAATCGCTTCGCCCGAGGGCCCATAACGCTCTTAACACAGCCCTGACGCAACGCAAACCATTCTTGGACTATGCAAGTCTCCTATACGCATTCCCATTTGAAATAGTACTTGAAGCATGAAAAATATCGAAAAAAAGACCACTATTTCATAAAAGTAATGGATATTGTACAAAAAAAAACACGTACAATAAAACCGGAAAATAAAATACTCAAGAATTTTTCTGAATGGAAAAAAAAGCGGCTCGTGTGGAAAATGACGTTCACGCGCGTCTCACTATTCGCTTTTGTGACGTCATTATAACAAATTACTATTGTTGTTGTTGTTGTTACTGTATTTATTGAGGTTGTGCGACAAAAAACGAGCCATTTTTTTACGCATTCCGAGTCACGTGACACCCATTGACACGTATTTCCATTCGCGGCAACCTTTACTCGTTTATTTATTTTTTCTTAAAGACTTCGCCAGAGCAAGAATTCCTCTATACGGCAAAGTAAAAAAAAAGGTCACGTGATATGAATTACAAATGAGAGAGAGAGAGAGAGATAATTTTCCGCATCCTAATTTCCAAACGAGGAAAAGATAACATAGCGAAAAAATATATATGAATAAATAAGTAATCGAATCGCGGCGCATTTTTCGATTGAATATTCATGGCCCGCGGGGAACGGAAATGCACCGCGAGTCGATTAATTCACTTAAATTCGTGCGGCCGGGTAAAAAAAGGAATGCCCCCATAAAGGTATCTATAAAATGATGGTGATGATGATGATGATGATGATAATAATAGTGACGAAATATCCGAGCACGATAATGTCCAGCATCCTGTCAGGTGTCTAATGGACATGATGATTTCCGGTCAGTTTCGGTTTTTTCCTGCTGTGGGAAAATGCGGTTTCCATTTACGTTGGTTGCATCGATAGGAAAATTTTATTCGGAATCGATCGATCAGAAAAAGGAATTTTTGGTTCCCTTTAAGGGCAGAATTTTTTTCACACGGGGCCGCTTCAGATTAAATTCATAGGGTTTGGAGAAAAAGAAAAAAAATATATATGCTTCTGTATATAATCACGTGCGGATGTTATAGGGATCTAGGGCTTCAACCCGGCCAGGGCCTGATTATCTTTCTTTTGTTTTAGACCGCACATCGTCCAGGCTGTACTGGCAATCCCCAGATAGGGCCCCGAAAATTTTAACGACACATACAGTCGAATCCCGTTTTAACGAATACCGTTATAGAGAAAATCTCGTTTTAACGAACACTTTTCTAATCCCCCAAATAAGTTTACATCGGAACAATGCTATGTAACCTGGAATTTCTTTATAACGAAATTTCGTTTTAACGAAGTGATTCATCCAGTCTCTTGGCGTTCGTTATAACGGGATTCGACTGTACTAGTTGAAAGGATTCGACTGTACTAGTTGAAAGTATCCGACCATAGTTGCAAGGGGCTCCATAATTTCAGCTTTGCTCAGGAAACCCCCCACAGCTCAAAACCGCGCCCTGCTCGAAAAATTATTAAAAATATTTGAAAAAAAAATGTTTATGTTGTTTAAAAATGTCTAAATTTCATTTTAAAATATAAATTAATTAAAAAATCCTATACAAATACAAATACAAATACAAATACAACGCCACAACAGGCAAAATGCCCAACGAGGTGGCTGATAAAAAGATGCCCATAAAAATATGGATGTCATATGTTTCAAAAACACAGCAACCCAATTACTAAACTAATTAAAATTCACAAAAATTTATTGAATATATTTCTTACAGAAATGTCAATTCATGATCAAAATTGAATAGAAAAATATTCCAAAAATATTAATAAAAGTTAAAAATATTAAGGAAAAATGCTTCAATTTTACTTTGAAAATAAATTAATATTTGAAAAATTAAAATATTTCTAGTTTGAGATATCATAGTCATTTCATTGATTCTATTTAAAATTAATAATATAACTAAAATTAATTAGAAATATTAATTTTAGTAAAAATTAATTTAAATTAATTTAAATAAAATACAATTGTGATCAAAATTAAATTTTAAAAAAATTTCAAAAATATTGATTTAAAAATATTTTTATAAAATACTCAAAATTTATTTTAACAATACAAATAAATTAAAGACAAGAAGACACACAAGACTCATTAAAATCAATAAAATTTAAAAAATTAATTAGAAATATCAAAAATAGGCCAATTTACAATCAAAAATATTATTTAAAATTAAAGATATTTAAAGAAATGCTTAAATTCTAAATATTAATGAAACACCCAAAATTAATTGAAATGAATAAAATTACAAAAACTAATGTGGAAATATTTTTCGAGAATAAGCCAATTTACGAATAAATTAAATATAAAATATTTGTAAAATATTAAAAAAACAGAAATTAAAATTAAAAACATTTAGAAAATGCTTAAAATGCATAGAAAATAGAAAAATAATCTCTAACACCCAAAATTAAACAAAGTCAATGAAATAATGATTGATTAAATTTTTTTTCCAGAAATAGGTTGATTCATGATCAGAATTAGATCTAAGAATATTTATAACGAATTGAAGAAAAGATTAATTAATATTAAAAATTAAAAAATACTGCTTAAAATCTATGTAAAACAATAAACATTTAGAATAAAAATCAAAACCATTAAAACAATTAATGTTAATAAGAAAACCTTTTCAAAAATAGATCGATTTACTATCTGAATTCAATCAATAAATATTTCTAAAATATTGTGAAAAAAATTAAAAATATAAAAAATGCCTAAAATTAATTTTAACAAAACACACCCAAAATAAGTCAAAATCAACAAAATAATTAAAATTAATTAGAAATCTTCATCAAAAATACGTCCGGTCAATCTTTAATCAAGGTAAAAAAAATATTTCGAAAATATTAAAAAGTATATATATATTATTTAAAATTAAAACTGTTTAAAAAAATGCTTAAAATTTATTTTTAAACAAAATAAAGAAAATTAAAACAACCAAAATCAGTTTAAATCAATAAGATGATTTAAATTAATTCGACATCTTTTTCGAAAATAGTTCAATTTAGGATGAAAAAATTAAATAAAGAGTATTGAAAAAAAAATTGGAATTAGAAAAATGCTGGAAAAAAGTATTAAAAAATTTAATTACAACAAAAATTAATTAAAATTAATTAGTAACTTTTTTTTCAAAAATCGGTTGACTTACAACCAGGGTTAGATGCGTAACCCACATAGAAGCATAATAATACACGGAGCCCCCAAACTTAAAAAAATTCATTAACTAACCAACCAAAAAATTCTTGGGGGCGGGGGCTATTTAGATGCTTGCTTTGCCAGGGCCCCCCCCCCCCTTTAAACTGGGCCCTTGAAATATTCTACCAGATATCAAAGACTCCTTGACCGCTCAGCAATTCCAATGCTAATTGCTCCACAGACCTTCGAATTAATTCGAATACCGCGCATTTATGGATTATAAACTACTATAATGGAGAGAGATATAAGACGCATTAGAGCGTAGAATATTCGAGAATACCATTTCCTGCTGGGAAACACAAAAAATACGTATTATCACAAAAATATAACCTCAAGGAAAGTGAAGACAGAAGAAACAGGTTCAAGATCCGGTGTAAGGAGCGAAAAAGAGAACCTCTTAAGACGACGACATATCATTTGGATCACACACACACAAAAAAAAAAATTAATTAATATATCATTAATTCTAACCCCAAAAAAAAAAGGAAATGATCAATGGAAGCAAAATATATGTATCAATGAATTTATTTCTTTTACGAGCAGCGGAAATGTCATTGCACGTTTGATTTAGTGATCGGAGATTCTCAAGGAGGCCATATTCAAATTCGTTTTCTTGATTTATGCGCGTCTTGGAGGAAGTGTGGTTTCCTTTGGAATACTTCTTCTTCCGGCCCGTGCAAAAATCTAGCCTATATTCCGTGACCAAGGCTGAAGCAACAATGATATCGATCTGACGGTCGCTTCTTTCAACAATGGGTTAACTGTAATGATGAGATGAGTGTGCGAGAATCGAGACGGAATTTATTGAAGTTCTTATCTATACAAGACACGCGAATTCATGATTCATTAAATATATGGTTACACACGTGCATAACAATGGAACGGTGGAGAAAAATGGATACAAGATATTCCAAAAATGGACAAAAATGAGTACGAGACAGTTCCAACAATAGGCAGAAATGAGTACAAGATATTCCAAAAACGGACAAAAAAGAAATAGGTGTTCCAAAAATGAACAAACATGGATACTAGCCAGTCCAACAATGGATTACTGATAGCCCAAAAATGCCAAAAATGCACAGAAAATAGTCCAACAATGTATATAAATGGGTACAAGAAAGTCCAACAATGCATATAAATGGGTACAAGAAAGTCCAACAATGGATATAAATGAATACAAGAAAGTCCAACAATTGATGTAAATAAATACGAGAAAGTCTCTCAATGAAGTAATGATAGTCAAAGAACGAATACAAGATATAGTCGATCTTAGAACGATAATGTATACATGACAGTCGAATCATGAATCTCTAATATTCCGAAAATGGGTACAAGACAGTTAAAAAATGCACAAAAATAGAAACAAGATAATTCAACAGTTGGGAAAAATGAATAGAAGACAAGACAGTCCAACAATGCGTTAATGATAATGCAAAATGGATAAAAATTAATAAATACAATATAGTTCAAAAATGCAAAAAATACATACATACTAGATAATCCCACAAAGAAAAAAAACGGAAACAAGACAGTTCAACAATGGATAAAATGGGTACAAAGTAGTACAACAATGGAATAATATGATAGTAATGACAATAGAACCACAACATCACACTTTTGAATTGAAATTTCATTTTCAGACACCATGAACAAACATTACAACAATAACTACATGCACACACATCAATATTATCTAATTTAGCAGACGCTTTCCAACAATGGATCAAAATAATAATGATGAAATGAACTCATCAACTCTTTACTCAGAAAATTTCATCTGATTCTGTACTTCCCAACATTGAAACATTGACAACCCACAGTCACTCTATATTTCACAGCAATGACTACACACTGAACATCGTTATCAGTTTAAGAGTTATTATTTAACATTCGGTCAATAATGAGCACAAACCTACACTTCCCAACAATGGGAAGACTACTCCACATAATAATCTCATCAGTCTAATTCCAACAATGGATTGAAAACGCAATAATGAACTCGTCCTCACTGGAACTGAGACCAAATTATACATACATTTCAATTGAAACTCATCTCCATACAAACCAAGTGAATAAGTTTCCGGAAATTGAAGACATACAAAAATTATAATTACTAAAATAATTAATAGTATTTTCTTTTTCGTGTTTTTTTAATTAATTAATTAAAAATTAATCGTGCCATTTTTTTAAACCTTCCTGTCGTATATCCCCTAGTCATTAACCTATATTCTATTATTTCCGTTCTATTAATTCAGCTCGTGGAGATGAATTTCAATTGATTAAATGTATGAATTGATCTCAATAAAGTTATTATTATTATTATTATTTACGAGAGGAATATTTATTATGCCATGACTTTTATGATAATATGGAATAATTTATATTCGTAGAGTGAAGGGGCCCTTAAGACCTCAAAAGGTGAAAAGTTTTTAATCAAAATATTTAATGAGGTTTCTTTCTATTCCAATTCAAAGGGTATTAATCTAGAGCAGGCATCTTCATACACACTCACACACACAACCCGTTGCTCGCGAGCACCACGGTGCTCCCTGAAGCATCCATAGTGCTCGATGCTCATGTCCAATTTCGTGCTCGCGAGCACTTGATCAACGTTCCAGTTAAACACCTTGTACAAATTGTATTTCAAGGATTGAAATCATCCTGAAATCATCACATTCACATGTCAAACTTACCATAAGGGTGCTCTTCTTTTGGTGATGGGTACAGGCAGTGCTCACGACTAGAAAAAGGTTGACTTTTTGGCCCAAATGACTAGAAGACCTCTGATCTAGCATCACGTCCTGGGGTGATTTTTTTTTTTGCATTATAAATTCACTATACAGGGCAGGAGGCCCTCGAAAAATCTTAGAGGGCGAAAAGTATTGGGGAGTACTGAGAGCCCTCTGGTTAAAAATACTTGAAAAATTTTTAGAGCTATTTTGCAACTGATGCTGCAATAAGACGCTATATAATAAACTTATTTGGTGCCATCATGAGAGATCATTTTACATGAAAAATCTTTCGAGATGAATCTAAGGCATTGTTAATGACATGCTTCGATGCTTATCATAGGATATGGACGAGGACCCGTTGAACTGGAAGTTGGTGCGCTATCCACTTGTTTGACGGCTTTGCATAATACGGTTAGAATTCTCATATGGAAAAAAGATGAAATGGATCCTAGGGGCTGGCGGGAATGTAAACCTTACAACCATAGTAAGAGGGGGGGGGGGGAAAAGGAAAATGAAAGTACAATAAAAATCCCGAAATATTCTTAAAGCGTTTCGACACAAACAATGGGTACTGTTTTCCCACATGATTAATGTAACCACTATCACTCTGACCGAGGATCCCACTTCTGACAACAAAGTTTGACTTAAGGGGGTTGGTGCACGCAAATTTTCCAATTTTTAAATACTATGAAATTTTCTGCGTCTAACTGTGTTTTTGTTCTACCTGTATTAAAAATATTTTTAATGCATTTTTTACATTAACTGCTGGCAGGCATTACACATGCTAATGTTTTTCACTAAAATGCGTTTTTCTCAAAACTATGTTTATTGTTAGATAAGGAACATTTTTTTCGAACACCGCTCATTCAAATGTCATGAAACTTTGTGTGTCTCTCACCACTGTAGTGTTACACACTTTAACTAGAGGATTTTTTATTAAAATTATTTTAAAATTTTTTATGGCACAAAATACGGGTACATTTTGATGATTTTTGAAAAAATTGCATATAGGTGGAGTTAAAATTCGATAAAAAAAACAACCAACAATTAAAATCCTAAAAGCTCGTGTTAGAGTATGTAACACTATAGTGTTGAGAGGCACACAAAGTTTCATGACATGTGAATGAGCGATGTTCGGAAAAATGTTCCTTATCTAACAATAAACATAGTTTTGAGGAAAAACGCATTTTAGTGAAAAATAATAGCATGTGTAATGCCTGCCAGCAGAGAGTTAATGTAAACACAGACGCAGAAAATTTCATAGTATTTAAAAATTGAAAAATGTGTTTTTTTGGAAAATTTGCGTGCACCAACCCCCTTAAACAGACGTATTATTTTCCGTTGCGTAACCCGGAGTGAAGATTTAGTTACCAACCCAAATGGGATCCCAGGTCAACGATGATAGTAGTTATATTTGACCCTCTGAAGACGGCACCCATGGTTTGTATCGAAATGCGTTAATAACGGTCAAGGAGCATTGGTTTTATTAATCAGAAGAAAATATTTTTCATGAAAGCGCTTCATTTCTTTTCCTCCTGAAAGTATGAGATTCCAATCTTAATTTACAGAACAAAAATTTAAATCATTTCAACGCATATTCCTCCAATTTAGTTTTTTTCAAATTAAGGGGAAAAAATTTAATTTTTTTTTTTAAATTTTAATGTTGTTTCTATGGACATGGGAAAGTGCAGAAACATATACACAGGGAATATTTTTCATTGATATATCTAAACGGAAGGATCAGAAGCGGGAAGTGAAAGGGGAAAAAAATATGAAAAACAATCTAAATCTAAATTCGGTCGGTAAAAGTTTCAGGAATTTCGTTAAATTAAATTCGTTTCGTAGTTTTCCTTTTGTGATTATATCAGGCAAAGGATCATTTACTTTTCTATAAGCCTTATAATTTATTTACATAAACCTTATTTATTTCTTCCATATAGAGAGACAAGAGGGGACCGTAAAAAATTTAGATTTTTTATTTTTGGGACACACTGTATTTTTACATTCGAAACCGCTACAGAGTGATTTTCGAACGCCTTTTGAGCATTTTTTTAAATTGAAACTGTATCCCTACGATGGACGGTTGATGAGATAAAGGCCGCATTAGCACTTAGAGGACACACTGTACATCTAAATATTCTTCCATTAATTACATCATTAATAATATCGAAAAAAATGTCACCATGCAATGGATATTACCTGCGACATCCCCGTTGATTTAAATAATATATTAATTTTTCTTCTAAATCACACGCCCAAAAAAATAGCCCTACATAATAGACTAAAATATTTGCGAGAGGGGCAGCCCCACCCGACTGAGAAGAAAAAACTTCAGAGCTTGTCTGCACATAGGTAATAAAGGGGTGTTCTGATAAGCCTCGTTTAATACGTTCTTCACTTTTAGAAAATTAATATGCTGATCGACAAATTCCTTATGCTTTCAGGCACCGACAAAGGATTTCAAGCTCTATCTTAACATCGTGGGAACGCGGCGTATTCGAAAATTTCTCCTATCCCGCGTAAAGCAATTTTAAAATACATTCAACTTTTTTAGAAAAAATGCTGCTAATGAACCACACATGCACCTGGTACATATTCCACCGCGGAATTTCTAACGGATTGGTACATGTTGTAATGTACAGTACGTGTAGTGAACCTTCCGTGAGAAGTTTGTTTCTGTGTAATGTTTGTTGTGTGTATAGTGCTGCGATCTGCGCGAGTCAAAAAGGGTTGAGAACCGCTGCTCTAAGTGGCGAGACTTTTTTTATTGGAAACCAACTTCAGTTAACCACTGTGGTGACGGAGTGGGAAGGGCCGAAACTACATGCTTGGTCACCCGGGGCCAGTGCGAATTTTGACGCCCCCTTGTACTGTTGAAGGGGAGGTTTCAGAATGAAATTTGCGACCCCTCGGGGTCACGAGACCCGTCTGCTCCCCCCTACTTTCGTCCCGGGGGTTCGAACCCGGCGCGATGCGAGTCAGTCACTATGATCATTCATCCACCACAGCAGCATATTTGAAAAATATACAATGCAGTATACCTCATTGTAGGAGTTTTTTTAAGGTTGTAAGACGAGCCTCTCTCTCTCATGGCCCCCGCATCCTGAAGCAGGGCCCCTAGGCTGGGATATTTTACGGGCCTCTCCGACCAGACTTTCCCGGGGGCTCCTTTATGATGAATTTATAGAGTGAAAAAATAAAAAAATGATAAAATCACACCGGGCCCCAGGGCTGGAGTCTTGTCAGCTCATCCCTTGTGGTGCCATGACGAGCCTCTCTCCCTTGCGGAGCCACCGAAGTCAGCGCGAGAACTTCCAATTCTTTTACAAAATTTTTCTAAGCGTGACCTTGATATGAAACGAATATGAGGAGGAGCGACACCAAGATTCTACGCGATGGCAAAAAAAAAAAAAGTCGTCTGCTATAAAAGTACATTAAATAAATTATAAATTTATAATAAAATTTATTTCGTTTGAATTGACTTTTTTCATTCATATTTGACCTTTAAATAGGATATTACAGCTGTTACATGCGGCTCGATTACGTAATTCTCGAAGAAATACGGCCCGTAAATACATGTTTTACGTAAGCCAAAAAGTAAATCAGAAATCGGTTTTGCTTATCCATATGATATAAATGCAGTGGTGTCTTAACGGTTAAGAAGAAATTAATTTAAAAGGGCCCCCGCTTGATTCGTGACCCCCCCCCCCATCATCATCCTCATTTCAGAGTTTTATTCACTATAATTTTTTCATTTATTTTATTTGGTAATTCGAAAAATTGTTACTGCTAAAAAAATTTCAGAGTAAGAGGCCCAAAAATACTAATTCCCGGGGGCCCCTAGGAATTCTTATTAACGGCTCTGAGGATGTGATACTTATATATATTATATGTAAAAAGACATGACAAATAAATTTGTGACATGTATTCGAATAAACTACATACTCTTGCACGAATTTGAATTAATTTCGTTTGAATGGATTTCGTCATTTTGACCTAAGACAAATTTTAAACTCTCTTATACGTCCCAAAAAACTTTTAAACTAACGAAAGTTATCTTTATCGAAATACAGCCCCAGGGACGCCAATTCAACTTTTTCCGGGGGGGGGGGGCAAAGAACATGTACTCAATATATGTATATATATATATATATATATACCATTTTTAGTGCCCCCCCTGACCCCCCCAAATGACGAGCCTGTACAGCCCTCCAGTTAATGTTTTACATAAACCCAAAACTAAATGAAAAATTTAGTTTTGAACCAAATACATTATACGTATATATGGCATCTTAATAGCTCTGAAAGTATTTCAGGGCCCCCCCCCGAGTCAAACCGCGGCCCCTTAAATCATTTCGGAGCTGTTTTCATAATCTTTTTTTTTGTAATTTAAATTTTTTTTACTGCTTACAAAATTTTTCAGGAGAAGAGACCCTAAAAAATATTCATCCCCGGGGGGGAGGGCAAGAACTCTTACGGCCCTGAGGATTAAATACTGATGTACATTTTTCATATATTATAGTAAAAATAACTCCCATATAAAAACGAACAACATACCTGAAAATTCCAAATGACTGACAGTTTCATGGTGATTATCACAATAAAATGGCGATGAGATGATAAATAATTCCAGGTGAAATCAAAGTGTTTTTTTTATACAATTCAGATCCAATCGATCGATCGATCCATCATCGCGTCAGCAACATTCAATGATAATTCTTGATTTTAACTGCGAAAATGTTCTTTCTACATGTTATATGATAATCCTCCGTTTCACGAAAATAATAAAAGTTATTGTTTTGTTTTTGGATGATTATTGGTAATAATTTCCGAATCACATGGAAATAGCAATAGATTCGATGATAATCCTTCTCCTTTTTCCCCTAATCCGTCAATTATCACGTGTTTATCTCGCGGCAGTTATTATGCTTTCCTCCTTTGAAGAGACACGGTATTTGTTGTGGAGAAAAATGTTGTTTACCTACTGACCAACAGAGACGATTCGAAGCTCGTTTTTACGACGACATCAATCAGAGAAATTGGCGATAACGCGTTACGGATCGCGCCAAGCGTAGCCAAAATTTTGGATTTCTACGGAACACTTTGATGAAATGTTTTGAACGTTCGAATTTTAGTGAAAAGATTACGATCATGTGTGGCCAGGTGCCGTCTTAAAGAGTTTTTAGGGGCTGCCCTGAGTCCCGATTGGAAAAATAAATTGGGGTGTGGAGGGACTGCATGCCACCGTAAAAGATATACGTAGATGTAATCACGGAATTTACAGAAAATTCTCAAAAATACCGAAACTATGGTCTGAAAGCATTGAACGAAAATTGAAGTGAAGTCTAACACAGAAGAAATTTATTGAAGGAAATAAACTCAGAACCATTCAAACAAATTATTTTTGAATTATTGGAATTTCAGAATCAATGAGGGAAATTACACCAGAATTTAAGTGAGAAATAAATTCGAAATTGTGCCCAATTTACGGAATTATTCAAAGAAATAAATTCAGAGATAGTGAAGGAAATAATTTTACAGAATTATTGAGAATCAAGAATTATACGGTGAAAACACATACTTAGTGAGAGAAATAAATTTATATATAGAATTACAGTCGGCGCCCCGTTTAAACGGGTAAAAAATCCCCCGTCACCAAAATTTCTCCCAAACAGGCAAAGTTCTCCGCTTAATATAATACAGTCGAATCCCGTTATAACGAGCTCCAAGAGACCGGAGAAATCAGCTCGTTATAACGATATTTCGATATAAAGGAAAATTCCAGGATTCTCCATTTTTTTTCTATGTAAACTTATCTGGAGGATTAGAAAAGTGCCCGTTTAACGAGATTTTCGCTATAACGGTATTCGTTAAAACGGAATTCGACTGTAATTTCAACGACTTTTCCCCGCTCAATCGAACATTACGTTTCACACGTCAACTGTTAATATACATCAACCACTATACACGTGATGTTTCAATTGAATGAAACATTTGGAATTACAATGGAAAATATGTTGCTTGCTTAAGAAAAATATATTTGAGCGTAGAACTGGCCTCCACAAGTATTTAAGTTATCTTCGCATTACGTACATTTTTAATTGCTTGATTTTTGCTCTCTGTCGAGCCAATAGAGGGCACTAACTTTCCTAATGAGAAGTAAAAATCTTAGGTATTGTGATCGTTGTAATTAAATGTAATTTTCATTTCATTTTTAATTACTGATTTATTCGAGAAGCTTCATTATATCCTTATTATCTTCCTTCATAAGTTTCCAATTTTCAAACTATATTAATGATGTAAAACGCTAATTGAATTGTTCCCTCCCATAACAGGATAACCCTCTTAGAGTCGGATATTGTGTGCTGAAATAGTTGATATCCGATTGATTGAGGCTGACGGCATAGGCGGTGATAGACTTGAAAGTCGGGGGGGGGGGGCGCGATGATGACGATGTCAATTCATATATATACATATGCATGTCGACCCCCCGTTGACGCTGGGGGGCAGTTGCCCCCATGGCCGACGGTATTGAAAAAAATAAATTCAGAAGCATTGAAATAAATAAATTTTGTAATTGCTAAAAAAAATAATTTCGAGAATATTGAAAAAAATAATTTCGTAATCAGAAAATAAAAAATTGCTGAAAATTCAAAATTTTTGAAGGGAATGAATTCAGAAGTATTGAAATAAATAAATTCTGAATAATTGAAAAAAAATAAATTCTGAATAATTGAAAAAAAATGAATTCTGAATAATTGAAAAAAAAAATGAATTCTGAATAATTGAAAAAAAATGAATTCTGAATAATTGAAAAAAAAAATGAATTCTGAATAATTGAAAAAAAAATGAATTCTGAATAATTGAGAAAAAAAAAGAATTCTGAATAACTGAAAAAAAATGAATTCTGAATAATTGAAAAAAAATGAATTCTGAATAACTGAAAAAAAATGAATTCTGAATAATTGAAAAAAAAATGAATTCTGAATAACTGAAAAAAAATGAATTCTGAATAATTGAAAAAAAATGAATTCTGAATAATTGAAAAAAAATGAATTCTGAATAACTGAAAAAAATGAATTCTGAATAATTGAAAAAAAATGAATTCTAAATAATTAAAAAAAATAAATTTCAGAAATTTTGAAATACAGAAGTTTAGAATTACTGAAGGTATAACAAATTTAGAATTATTGAAAGAAATGAGTTCGGAATGATATTGAAATAAATAATTTGTGGGAATTAATATTAGAAAAGAATTCTAAATTGTTCACTTTACAGAATCCTTCCCCCGCAAGAAAAAATAATTTCAGAAATATTGAAAATTCGTAATTAATTTTAAATATTAGGGAAGAAAATAATTTTAAAATTTTTGAAAGAAAATATTTTAGAATCCTTAAAATTTCAGAACTCCCGAGAATTCAGAAATAATTTCGGAATTATTAAAAATCCATAATTGCTGCATGAAAAATGTAAAATTAATGAAATAAATAATTTTAGAGTTATTAAAAATCCAGAATTATTTACAGCCTAAATTTGGTGAAAGAAACAATTCAGAATTGACAAAAGAAAAGAAATTTCAGGATTTGATGGTAATTAAGAATTTAGTGTCAGTGAGGGACAAATCTATTGCTAGACATGCTCAGTTTAGCAATAAAATTCTGTAAAAAATTGTATGTGAACATGCATATACGCTGCATCATCTTGACTGAAAAAAAAATTTGAACGAAGTGAATTATTTCTTCATAAAAATTTTTTCAAAAATAAAGATTTGCTGACATTTGTTTTTAACGCATTTTTTGAACATCAAATGCAAAAATATTTTGAAAAAATTCAAAAAAAAAAAAAAATAATAATAATTCTTGGGTCTGAAAGTTGTATAAAATATTGTTATAGGTATGTATTATTTCATGTCGGGGATGCAAATTGGCAGAAATTTGTCCAGTCCTGATCCCTATCATGCTCAGGAACGTATAATCAAAATTATGACTAAGAAATTAGTAATGAGAATTCATATAGTAGAGCCTAATAAATATTACAAAAATTGGCGACTTGTTTTCAAGATCAGTATCGATGGTTGATGCATATTTATTTGCATGGAAATTCCCATTAATAAGCAAAAGTTCAATCCTAATCTCTTGTATATTTCACACTTTAAACTAGGGGGTCTTTCACACACGGCGGGCTAAATTGAAACTTCCCACAAAGCCCGTGGGTCACAACTCATGCAATTTACTGACATCTCAATAAAAAGGGGCAATATGGCTCCAAGTTAAACAGGCAAAAAAAAAACAAAAAAAACTTGAAGACCTCGGTGTGAATCTGAAATTATTTTCCTTCTCAATAAATTTTTAAATAATTTTTGTTCAACAATTATGCAATTATTCTTTTACCGATTGCGAATTTATTTTTATTAGAAATTACGAAATTATTTCTCTTATTGGCTTATAAGTTATTTTTTTCACTAATTCTGAAATTATTTCTTTTAAAAATTCTAAAATTATTTCTTTTAAAAATTCTAAAATTATTTCTTTTAAAAATTCTAAAATTATTTCTTTTAAAAATTCTAAAATTATTTCTTTTAAAAATTCTAAAATTATTTATTTTAAAAATTCTAAAATTATTTATTTTAAAAATTCTAAAATTATTTATTTTAAAAATTCTGAAATTATTTCTTTCAGTAATTTGGAATTTTCATAAATTCTGGAATTATGTCTTTCATTAATTCTAGAGATGATCGGCAGGCCACGACAAAAAGTTCTGAGGGCCAAATGTGGTTGAAGCTTTAAGCGAGACAATCGAGTTAAGTGTTTTAAAAAAAAAAATAATTAACCTCGCAGCCGGTAGGATTCGAACCTACGCGGGGAAACCCCAATGGATTTCAAGTCCATCGCCTTAACCACTCGGCCACGACTGCCGCGGTATCAGCTTCGCAATTGATTACCACAATCGTCACTTACAGAATTCTCTAAAAAGTGATAAAGGCAATGAGCACAATCGATGTTAACACCATCTTGGCGACTTAATCCTCCAAGTATGGGAAAAAGGAAACGCCAAGTGTGGGGGGAAAACAAAGAAATAGATTAATCATTAAACGTTTTACCGGCCAAATTCAGATTGAAATTGATTTTTCTAAATTTTTTTTTTCCTTCTGACACTTTCGTTTAGAAATATCAACCAACAGCGTTCATGGGAAAAAAATTTTCTTGTAAGTTTTCTGGACTTGCCTACGCCCATAGAAACAACATTAAAATTTAAAAAAAAAAAATAAAAAATTAAATATTTTATTCTTCCTTTAAAATAGATGATTTAAAGAAATTAAACTTTTGACAAAGTACTGAAATGAATTAAATTTTCGTTTTTGCTTTCATGTGTAAGATCCGTTAATAAAACCGATGTTTCCCAATTCGCCGTTAAAAGGTTAATGTTCATTCTGAATTTACTTTGTTTTCCCCGAAATTATTCCTTTTCTTATTATTTATTTCATTCATTATGAAACTATTCTACTAATTTCAAAATTATTTCTTTCACTGGTCTTTAAATTATTCATTTAATCAAATCTAAGTTTGAATTAATTCTGATATTACATTTCTTCATTTTCAAATGATTTCTTTAAAAAACTTTGAATTTTCATTAGTTCTGAAAGCATCCCTATAATTCTGAACTTGCGTTTAATCTGGATATATTTCTTTCACTATAATTCTGAAACAATTTCTTCCACTTATTCCGAAACAACTTTTTCCACTTATTCCGAAACAATTTCTTCCACTTTTTTTTTTATTATTTGCAAAAAGAAACACAAAATACATATATAAAAGACAGAACAAAACCACATAGAAAGAACAACACGTGAACACAATAACACAATAAGTAGTCATATTGGGCCCCAACATCCTTCCAGGCAGCCCTATGGATTAAATTATTATATTTTGCCGCCATTTTCTAAGTACCCTACGTTATTTTAATAAATGTTATGTAATAATATATGAATATTTCAATAATTTATGCACTATAAAAATTTGAATTATGAGATCTGAAATTGTTGAATTACGATATTTCTTGTATAAATAATGAGTCTATGGAATGAATTTTCTTTTCCGTTTCACAATACCTTCATGTATATACATACATACTAACATGACTACGTACATGCTCATAGAGATAGATACACACATACATATACCCCTTTTCTTTTTTTTTGTACCATGACATCGTAAAAAATGTTTGTTTATTTCAGCTGAGATTAAATTATTCCAATGTTTCCCATTGATGTCATTATTTATATTGTATTTTATGAAAACAATCTTAAAATATATTTTCGTAATTTTGTACGCTTTTTGCGTACATGAAAGCATCATATTTATTGTTACGATTATGAGCTGTCGACTGAAATGAATTCATTATTTTTGGAGCAGTAAACGAGAAACATTTTTGAAAAAGGTGTTTATTTGTTTTTGGTACTTCAAATTCATGTTTGATTCTTGCCGAAGTTCTGTTTGTTTTCCGCTTTAACCAGCTATTGTTTTTGAACACAAAATTTATAAGTCTCTAAATGTATAGCTGTCTAATGTCCAATGTATGGCAATTGATGTTGTTATCGTACGTGTTACATGTTTGTATTATTAGTGTTCTTGCTTTGTTGTATGTGTTATTTAATTTCGTAATGAAAAACTTATTCTGAAACAATTTCTTTCTCTAATTCGAAATTATTTGTTTCACTAATTCTTAAATTCTTTATTTTATCAAGTCCGAATTTTCATTATTCTGGAAAAGTATTTCTCTCATTTGTTCTGGAACTATTTCTTTATTTTGTGCTGAAATTTGTTGTTTCTCTAATTCCTAAATTTCACTATTCTTTCATTCACCAATTTTTGAATTCTATATTTTCTTAAGTCAGAATTTTCATTGTTCTGAAATTATTTCTTTCATTTATTTCGAAATTAACCCTCTCATTAACTAGGAATTTCCATTTCCATCAGTTCTCAAACCCTTTCCTTCTCTATTTATGAGATTACTTGCTCAATATAATTCTCACATTACTTACTTCATCAAGTCTGAATTCTACTCTGAAATTGTTTTCTTTCTATTATTCTTTTAAATTGTTCATTAATTATGACCTTCATTAATGTTTGCTGGGTGTGCACATATTTTTATGGTGTTTTCTTAGAATATTTTGTAATTATGTGATATTTTTTTCCGGATGCCCACTTTTGCATCAAATGTACATGAAATTGGGGGCCTCAAAAAATATTTGGATCCCCAGGGCCCTCAGAGCTAGCAAAATCAGTGAAAAGACACAGTTCCAAAAAAAAAACTATCCTTGAAATATCCTTACCGTCAAATTACGCATCTTTTAAATCAATCATTCAAGCAACAATCGTTTCTTAGCTTAGCCTGATGGTAAAAATAATTTCACACCGCACTTTAGAACAGATTAATACACGTCTACGTCGATTCAGACAATTTTCAAGTTGGAATCAAATACTATCATCGCAACAGTGGAAACAATTGACTTAAAAATATTAAGTACCATTTTAATCCCTATTCGGAGAAGATGAATTCATAAATAATATATTCAGTAAACACATGAAAGTGGCAAAACTATAATCAAAAACGAATCACATAATTGCTAAAAAAAAAACCACCTAATTTACGTATACGATATCACGTTCGCCGTGATGAGCAATAACAACAATCCTTTAGGTCATTTAGGTTAACGATGATAGTAATAACAATAATAATGGGAAAAAAAAAGAAACAAGAAGAAGCCAAGGCTCTATAGCGACACACAACAGTCGAAATATAATCATTAGCATATTTGCGTAACTCGGAATAATTAGGGCTGGATAATTATCTTTCACCGTATATATATATATATATTATTATTATTATTCACAGATCATCATCATCTCTTTCACCGTTATTATTATTTTTTTTCTTGACCCAAAATGCATTGCTTCTGGTAATTTTGTGTTGCGTCCGAGAGAGAGAGAGAGAGAGGTGAGAATCCGGCCACGAGAAGAGAGAAAAGTCGTGGGAGTTGATGAAACCAGAAATTAAATTTAAAAAAAAAAAAAATAGAGGCAAAAGAAAAGGGTTAAATAAGCAAAAAATAAATAAAATGAGAAACATGTTGATTATTAGAAAAAATCCCACACGATAGAGCCGGGCATGACCTGAAATTCATGAGAGCTTTCACTTTCTACAAAAGGTGCAACAAAAACGAGAGAGAGAGAGAGAGAGAAGAAGACTCCATATTTCATATTATTATTTCGACCTAAATACGCTTTTGTCTTTCCCCTATTTTCTTGTACATTTTGACGAAATTCTTCGTGGTAAAAATTCCAGCAAAACACTACTATATAAATGTTCTCATCATATTGTGTTTTTATTTGCCGTTTTATACGTGCTTTTATTAGTACCATTTTTATGATAATTTTATATAGGGGGGCCAAGGACGGAATTTTTGCTTTGGAATTTATCGATTAAATTGAGACACAATGATTTTTTTATTGTTGATGTCTGAGTGTATGAGCCGTGTAAATTTTACTTTCACTGGATGCTTATTAGGGGCCATTCAAGTATTACGTAAGCCATTTTTGACCCCCCTCCCCCTTGCAAAAGTCAGCAAAACACTGATCCCCCTTCCCCCGTCAGAAGCTTAGAATATTTCATGTCTTCAAAAAGGGGTGGTTGATGACGTAAGCAACTTTCAACCCCCCACCCCCCAATGTTCACGTAATACTTGAATGACCCCTTATATTGTAGTTAAATTGATTTGAAGAAGGCTGACCATATTTCCTCGAGATAAATACGGACATTGGGATTCCAAATACGGGAAAATATGGGACATCGCCAATTATCGCCAAAAACGACGCCAAAACCAAACAAAGTTGCCAAATATTGTCGAAATTACGGAAAAATCACAATAGCGGAAAATGATGCATTACTGCAAATTGCATTGGATTAAAATATATTCCACGTAAAAAAAACGTTAACCAAGACAAATGTGGGAGATTAATATTCTCATATATAGTTGTAATTATCATAAAATAATTTATGAGTTGAAAAATAATGTGAATCTTTGACTTCAATAAAGAATAAAAATTCAAGTAAGCTTCGTGTAAAATACGGGAAAAACCGGGACACATTTGCCAAAAAGTCGGGACGACCAAAAAAACCAGAAAATACCAGGACTGTCTCGGGAAATATGGGACGTATGGTCACCCTAATTTGAAGAGTCTTTTAGGAATCCCATTACTGTGCTTTACCGCACACCAAATCCAGTCATATATCGCCATATGGCAATTCCCAACTAGTGGAGTATTGAAGGTGCCATCTATCGGTGGTCGCTCTGGTTGGGATTCAAACCCATGGACCTTTACGGCAACCTTCACAGTGGAAGACGAGCATCTTATCACTACTACTACTACTACTAAACCACACATGTACCTCGTCCGTATTCTTCTGCGAAATGTCTAACGAATTGGTACATGTTGGAATGTGCGTATCCGTGTTGTGAAACTAACGTGAAGCTTGTATTTGTGTAATGCTTGTTACAGTGCTGCCATCTACCACTTATTTTTCGAACTATGTGTGAAGTGTAATGTTTGATGATTTTACCGTTGTAGGCCTGTTGCTCTCCGCGGCGAGAGACTTTTTAATGGGGGATCGGAGCATCTTACCACTGCGCCACTCTGGCTATTAAGAATCCTTCTGGAATTCCGTGGATTTTCATTGGGATCTACGGCGAAATACGTTGATTTCGGTCTGGCCCATCTAGGCAGATCTAAAACTGAGACTAAATGCCCTGAGACTCCTCTTATAGCTTGCTACAACAGTTACTGATTGCAATCAGTAGGGCCGTTCTGAGCGGGTGTGCTGCGCTCGCACCGGGCCTCGCACCCATGATAATATAGAAATGAAAAAATAAACACAAATTTTCTTCGTAGTTGAGTAAAGCAAGGTGTCTGAGCGGATTCGCCCCCCCCCCCCAAATTATTGAAAGATTCCGACATTTCTGAAATGATTTCTTTCATTAATTCCGAGTTTTCGTCAATTCTAGAATTATTTCTTTCAACTTTTGTTCTCCTCTATTTACGTATTTTCCCGATGAGATATGGCCAGCCAGACCCTGCGCAGCGTCGGAGATTTGTGGAAGTTGGCCATGGGGAAAGGTGACCATATGATCTGGGAGCGATATAAAGGCGCTTTTTTTTCTTCTCAGCCCAATGTATCAAGGAACAAATATTCCCTTGATATTATGCCGAAGTGAACTCGGAAAGGAAAGTAATCTGGTCTCCGCCGGGACACAAAAAGAAAATAAAATGCCCTCTCGCAAACCGGGCAGCATTGTTCTGTTCTATACATAGGATTTTAACATGGGGTTACGCTCATTGGCTAATATCGGGGTTACGTCACTATAAACGGAAGCAAGATGTGATTTGTGGATGTTGTTAATGGACTTTATAGCGCCATCTGGGTTGCCCAAATAGAGATTGAAAAATTGTCAGCAGTTTCAATAACGTAATTGTTTAGAACTGTGCCTTTTTTTTCATTTTGCGTAACATATATATATTTTTAAACATTTCAACTTGCGCAGTATTGGGAAATAAAATTATAATACGGGAATTTGTTTTTACCAAATGATTTTTTTATAAGTTGAAATTCTTGGTTTCTTGTTTAGGAAATAAAATTTATCGTTTTATGTGAATGTGATAAATCAGGTTGTTATGAATAACAGACCTGTAATTATTATGTATAATCACGACTATTTTAGCAAACTTGACAATTTCCCTGAACTTATTACTTTTACCGGCGATTATACAAAATACCCAAGCGTCGTTGGTAAATTTCATAAATCGTACTAAATTCATCATACTTGCTGGTTATTGTGCGTAATCACCATTTCGTATCGGTAAGTATGATAAATCGGTCTTATTGCCGTGATAAGATTTGGTATTTAGATGACCGTACCAGTGAGCCAGAGTCTGAACCGGATACAAGGAACTCTGATTTAACGAATTTTCTCGAATATCCCGATATACATATCTTCTGTAATTAACTCCTATTTGACGAATTCCGAAATCGGACCTCTATATAACGAACTCCAATTAAACACATTTTACGATCGCGTACCCCCGGTATAAAGAACTCCCATTCAGAAAATTCTTAGATTCAACGAATTTTTACGAGTTCTTGGGCGTATACAATCAGAGGGATCCGGAAATTTTTCCCCCGAGTTTTCGCCCCTGGAACGTTTCGTCCCCGTCACATTCTCCCCCGGAAATTTCGTCCCGGTACATTTGGCCCCTGGGACGTTTCTCCCCCGAAATTTTCGTACCTGATATTTCACCTGCCATGAACGCATGAGTGACTGACTGTGCGAGTGACCAAGTGAGTGTGAAATCGGTTTTAGGAGTGAGTTAGTGACCGTACAAATGACTAAGTGAGTGACAGAATGACTGACAACGTGAGTGACAGTATCTATGAGTTTGGAATTGATTGTATGAGTGAGTGAGTGTATGTGTGTGTCCAAGTGATTGACCATATGAATGAATGCATGAGTGACCATATGAGTAACCGTAATAATGACGAAGTGAGTGACCGTAATAATGAACAAGTGAGTGACCAAGCAAGTGACCGTATGAGTGACCATAATAATAACCAAGTGAATGACAAAGTGAGTAACAGTAAGAATGCCGCTGTGGTGGTCGAGTGGTCATAATGACGGACTTGCATCGTCAGGATCCGGGTTCGAACCCCACCGTTGCCATAGTGGTGGTCGGCTGAAGTTGGTTTCCTGTGGTTCCCAACTTCGAGTCGCAAATGCGAGCCGATCTCCCCATTCAAAAGTCTCGCCACAGAGAGCAACAGGCCTACAACGATTAATTATTCAATCATTACACTTCACTCATAGTTAGAAAAACTGGTGGCAGATGGCAGCACTACACATAACAAGCATTACACGGAAACAATCTTCACGTCAGGTTTCACTACACGTACACACACATTCCCGCATGTACCAATTCGTTAGAGGTTCCGCAGAGGAATATGGACGAGGTACATGTGTGGTGTAGTAGTAGTAAGAATGACCAAGTGACCATATGAATGACCGTATAATTGATCAAGTGAGTGACCGAATGATTGACCGGATGACTGTCTGCAAAGATGATCCCACTCTTATAGGTGGTTATGTAGTACTTTAATGGGTCCTAAGAATTTAGAATTTGCCGTGGGGGGGGGGGGGGAGCACGAGTCCCCCTATCATCCCTTCCCGCGTACGTTTCTGATCCCACCAATATGCGTTAGGAAGTAGGGGGGGGGCAGTGCTGACGAAATTTTGCTGACGGGGGGGGGGGCAAAAATGGCCAAAAACTTGCTGACGTAATACTTTAACGGCCCCTTTTCCAAAACATTTCTTTTTTGACCAATTCAACTTTCTAAAAAAATAAATATATATAAGTTACTCTTTACCGTCCCCGAAGTAAGACGGTAGAGAGCATAACATATTAAAAATATATTCTTGATATATTGGGCTGAGAAAAGAGTCATTTATCTCTCTCTCTCTACCGTCCCACTTGGGGGGGCCATTTGCTGAAGTTAAGAGAGACTATTGCATCTACTTCAGCATCTCACGCCACAGTGCATGAACTAAGAAAGGCAGGGTCGTGTGTAGATGGTAGCATGCTTGCCCGGTTTGCAAGAAGGCCTAGGTTCCAGTCCCCGCCGGAGACCGCCAAACCGAAAGATACCCAGGCTACATTCGCCATATGGCAATATCGACTCATTGTCCTCACAGACTGAATATACTTCTGGCAGTTTATTTATAAAAAAAAAACATATAATAGAAAATATACAGCGTGGGCAAAAAAAGTCCGTAAAAAGTTTAAAAATGAATAAAAACCGGAAAAATGACAGAAATAAAAAACGGTTTGCAGGGTTAGCATCGCTAAGGTGAATTCAATTCGCCGACAATAGTCCCGGCAAATCGTCTAGAGACAATTTACTGCCGAATCCCTTCCAGGGGGGGGGGGCTTTTTTTATTGTACATATATGAAAAATATATTTACTAAGCAAAACAAAGAGAATATGCACATGTATATGCATTACATACATAAAAATACGATGCAGCTATGTAAACAACACAACGGTTTTTATGCACATCATTCAAAGTGTCCAGGTCTGGACTTCGTTTGGTCCGGTCACAGTTTGTTCCGGGGGACTCTAGGGCCGTCACGTGGTAGCTCCTTTGTTGTTCTGTGTGCCGTGTTGCCACCTGTGCTGCGTCTGGTGGATCTTCTTGTAGGGTGCTGAGGTCTAACCGTCTGGTGGTCTATATCTATCATTCTCCTGTGCAGTTTCTCGATGCCCTCTTTTTCAAGGTAGCGCGTGAGATTCTCCAGTATTCTTGATTCATTCTCGAGCCGGCTCATCCTCCTAAGCCACTCCTTCACCAGCTCTTGCCTTCGTTTGATTAGACGGAAGTCTTTTGTGTAAGGGCAGCTGGTGGCATAGTGGAGTGGTGTGCGTACTTCTCCGTATATGCATTTGTCATTATTGGATATTTTAAACCTCTCGAGGTAGCTGGGGAATGGTCACATCGCTAGGTCATGGGAATTTTTTTAAGACAGGAAAAAAAAAACACCTCAAAAAACAGTCGATAGGTGGCACGAGCGACTTCGGTGGAAATATTGAAATGAAAGCTATAAGAACCTTCGCTCCTAATCCACTACCAGTTCACCGTTGTAAACCGTGTATGCACCCTGTTGCACTCTGCCGTTGCAGGATTTGTGACCCGACTGCAATGTGTTATCCCCTGTAGTGGTGGTAATGTGGAACAAATACTGCTGCAATAAACAATTTGGATGCAGTCTGTTCGTTATTTGCGTATCTTTTCTTTGACTTGTGTACAGCTGATAGGTGTCAGCGCCACCTCTTAGCTGTTTTTTGAGGATTTTTTTCCTGTCAAAAAAAAAAAATCCCGTGAACTAGCGATTCTAACACTGCAAAACCTTCTTTTTATTTCATATATTTTTCCAGTTTTTATGCATTTTTAAAGTTTCTACGGACTTTTTGCGCTCCTTGTATATTACAATCAAATCGTTCAATTTCCACGGCATTATACTGTTCTTGTGCCGTCATTCAGTCTTCTTTATAGTAGTTGATGAATTCCTTTTTTCTTTGTGAACGGTGAGGTGGTGCAATTTGTACTTGTGCCAATGATTGATATGGCGTCTGTGGCCTCTCACTTTGTCTTCATATTGTCTTCTATCCATCTAACTATTTTCTTGACTTTATTAGTAAGGAAGTACGGAAAATATGGGTCACGTGGTCATGCTAATCTCTATAGACTTTCAAGGAGTTATTCCAGACTGTGTCCGTGTCTGGATCACCGATTTGGGAGTTCTGATTGAAAAGCGGCTTTTAGGTTTTCTGAACATTGTTCCGCGGTGGTCAAAACAAAAAAAAGCGAAAAGAATACTCGGTTTCATTCTCAAAAAGATCTCTTCGCACTCTTTTAGTGATCTTTTTACTTTTCCGGGGCTTAATCCGTCCTGGATTGGAGTATAACGTAAGGGGAGAGATCATACTCGGGGGGGGGGGGGTGCAGAAAAGGGCTACGCGTGCTTTTTGTTGGCTCACAAGGCATAAGTAACAAAGAAAGACTTGATTTTTTTAATATGTATGTTCACATTAGAAGAACGTATGTGTCGGGGGGGATATGATCGAAGTGTTTAAAATTTTCAACGGGATGAATAGGATAGATCATGAGTTGCAGTCAATCGTTCGGCGTATCAGTGATTCTCCCACAGGAGATTCTTCCCCGATCAATATATCATCGCCGTAGGAGGGGCGACGGCATGCGAAAATTTTCGCTACTGGTCCTACGGACTACCACGGTTTTTTTTTTCTCAGTGGTTCGATTGTTTAATCAGGCAACCTCCTGGTTTAATCAGTGGTCTTGGACCAGCGGACCACCAATGACTTCGAACGCTGGACAAGGGACACCAGTATCGTTTAGTAAAGGACAGTTTCAGGTTTTAGTGTCGCAAGGAATTTTTTCCTCTTTGTTGTGAATTAACGGAATAGATTACCTCCGGGGGTCGTGAGTTCTAACACAATTGACACATTTAAAAAAGAAATACGGCGCCCGTACTATATAGGATGAAAATCGAGAGAAGCCATTCCATACTTAAATAAGACAACTATAATCTTTCTTTTTTTTTGTGGGCAGTGTACTATATTCTTATCATAATAATTGGTTTTTTTATTGCCCTTTTACGGGTTGCTGTATTTTTATATACGTCTTTGGATATATTTGACGTCCATATTTTTTTAAGGGCACCTTTTTTCAGCCACCTCGTTGGGCATTTTGGCTGTTGTATTTGATCAGCACAACCTGAGATTTGAGATTCAATTTCTCCATGTTGGTTCAAATTTTTGTGATAAAAATGCACGTCATGCGTCTACTGAAAACGCTCAAAATTTCAGGATGTTATGAAAAAAATATGCAATTTTCAGTGTCTTCAATCATTCAACTTATATATTTTGAAAAAGTTAAATAGGTCAAAAGAAATGTTTTAGAAAAAGAGGTCTCTCCAGTAGGGGGCTTCGAGTCATTTGTAATTGCTTCAAAGAAAAACCTCTGACCTCATTCAACTTTTTTTCACTACAAGGTGGTTTAAGGCTACACTCACTATGGTATTACACCCATAATTCACACAAAAGCAGGGCTGAACAGATTATAATTCCTACGCCAAAAATGTGGAACGCAACAGCTCCTTCCTCCAAGTGTAATACGTAATTATAATCAATTTCTCCCTCTGCGTATGAAGACTCGACGAGTGAAGCACAAAAGAACTTAATCTCGAACCTGCCCGCGATTTCACGAAGCCGGTAAAATAAATCCCAGTCGCGTTAAGGCGTCAGCCCACTTACAAACAGTCACGTGACTTTTCTTAAAATTCCATTTGAACTGTTTTAGAAGTTAATGGCGATAAACAGATAGATGATACCAAGCATGGGACACGTTTTTTCTACCGAAAATAAAGGTTCACCGGCGTGAAAATATTTCAGCCCACGAAGGAAAAATTGGAAGCAGTTCATTCAAGAAACAAGATTAAAAAAGAAGATTCCCATGAATGTTTAAAAATCTATAAAAATTGAACGAATTTGTATATATGAATGCTTTGCCCTCTATTGAGTCGAACCTTTTTTCCATCTCTTCCGTGTCCGCAACGTTCGTATATCTTCTGCCAGCAATGCTTTGTCCTTTGCCCACCAATGTCAACATGACAATGAAAACCTTATGGAAGTACCAGTAAGGAGCTGCTAATAGTACATCCTGCATTTTATAGGACTCTTATTTGCATATTTCCAGTGATTTGCTTTCGTGCAGTGCTCCCTATCGACAAAAATTTGAACTAAATTTTTTTTCTGCACCAACAAAAACCCCCTTCGTGACAATAATTTTCTTGTGTGTATGTGCAAACAGCATCGAAAAATATAATTCCTTCACTTTTTTCTGGAAATTTAAAATGAGGCTTTTTGGGTCACGTGATACATCCCTCTTTCTTTGAGAGACATACAAACCGAATCCAAGGTGGATGAATCCAACATGGATATTTCCTCGGTGGGCGCGGTAGCCCAAGTCGATAAGATACTCGCCTAAAGTACCAAAGGATGTTTAGAGGTGTCGGGAGTTCGATACCCGGTTCGTCCTTGTCAGAATCCTCCCTAACACTGGGGTGAAATAGAAAACGGCGACATGACCACAGAAAATTGCTACGGCAGGGAATCCCACATCGAAGGGTTAGCACACCAATCTCTCTGTGAGCGTTAAAAAAGAAATAGGCAAAATTTTGAACGCTGCCGTTCGGAATCTGCAATAAATTGCATGTCCCCGGCTAATTAGTCGTCGTGTGCAGAAAATGACCGTGGTGCGACAGAAATCATAGCTGTTAACTTTTGAGAGTGAGAATTCGGGAGTTTATCGCGTGGGTTCAAATTCTGAACAAAAATAAGTACGAAAAGAGATATTTGAGAAGCAATGTATAGGGATTTTTCATTAATAAAAGTATAATTACAGGGATATTACCCTTCTGCAAAAAACGTAACATCGTGCAAGCCATCACCGATTGGCGCCATGTCGCTAATCAGTGGGAAAAATTATACGTCATTACTACTCTCAAATCAAACATGCAAATCGTCATCGGGCCGGAAACGGGGCACACAGACTTAACGGGACATATAGTCAAGTCGGATGCAATTCCTCTCGCCGGATTCAGATGACGAAAGGCTGAACTAACACTGGCTTTTGCCCCCCACCCCGAAAATGTAGTAATTTTTTTGCGATTTGCAATGACGAATTTGTAAAGTCATTTCGGGGATAAAAATAAAAGTAAGACAAACCGTATTGGACCTTTTTTCCGGATAAATTCTTTGGGAATATTTTTTCTCCAAAAGTAGGGATTTTTTATAATCACGGTCGAAATTCGGGAGTTTTTTTTTTTTTTGGGGGGGGGGGGTCTGTTAGATGGAGTAGAAATCCGGGAGACTTCGCAGCTTTGAAAAATGATCAAAAATGACTTCCTCGGCAGCTTTTGAAGGAACAGAGTAGATATAACCCCCCCCCCCCTCCTTTCAACCCTCTTTTTAAAAAGTTTCGCCACACAGAGCAACAGACCTACAAACAGTACAAATTGTAATTCAATCACAACACATCACTCACTTAACTTCTGAAATATAGATGGCAGCACTGAAAAATCGAAACACAACACTATATACGCACTCAAGATTGTTTGATACACACACACACAGTTTGGCCCCGGAATGTTCTGACTGCCCATTTCTCTATACCGTGGTAAAGTTTCTCTCGGAACCCTTGATAGTTATAAGGCTGATCCGCGGAACCCTTGTACACTTAATCCAAAAAAAAGTGTTTTCCTGTTGCCGTCCCAACAATATCATAGCTCCTTTCCGTCATTTCAACTTTTCCCGGGGGGAGGGGGGCAAAAATATGTACTCAATGTATTTATAATTTTATATATATACCATTTTTAGTGCATTTTCAAAAACCAGGGGGGCAACGCCCCCCTCCGATCCCTCAAATGACGGGCCTATCACAGCTCCAGGGCAAAATGAGAGGGCCTAGGCAAGAACTTAATTTAAATATATATTGTCATAAATCATTGTGCCAGATCTTATCGTGGAAGCTCCTATTCAACTGAGGTCCCTTCATGGCCCCCCCCACAAAGGACGTGGGTCTGGCAGGGCTCCCGAGAAAATTTTTTATATCATCTTTTTTGCACCCCTATACATTCTTATCTATATATTATACTGTCTTATAAACTCTCCATCATTTTTTTCCCTTCCTTTTTTCCAATGTGCGATTACGTCAGAAGAAGGTTACTATATTTATTGCCTGTTTCATTAAATAGAGAGCACACGAATTTCTTGCCAATTCGCTTGAAAACGGGGGGGGGGGGGGAGAGATCTTTTTCCACAACATTTCCTAAATATTAACGGATATCAGTGTGAGATACATACACTGATACTTGGAACAAAAAAAAAAACATTGTTCAAATATGTTTTGCCCAAACCCTGTACTTACATTCCGATATAGACAACGGGCGATGGAGCCGCGAGTGGGAAAAGCTTGAGAACCACTGGTTTAGTGGGGAACATTAGATATAGGAAGCAGGGCCGTCTTAAGAGCATTATGGGACATCGGGCCAAGTGATTAAAGGCGACGGCAATGAGAACATGTAAATTTCATTCTTAAAGACATGAACATTTATTTACACACACACGGACAAGTTATACGCGACATCCATACTCTATGACGAAATACAATCAACTGATTAAAACGTTCGAAAAACTCTCTGGCCATCCGTTGCTAGGTTACCATCCATCACAAGGCGAAAAGCGCTACAACGAGAAAACGTGACATCGTGACGTCACAGAGCATCGTTTATGATCGGTCACTACATGATTTTTTCGGAGGCCTTATTTAAAAAATTCAACTATCGTTTTTCTCAGACCCCTCGTCTTGAGGACACATACGTTAAGACGGCACTGATTGGAAGTAGATGAGCGATTTTTAATCAATATGACGTGACATTTTCGGGTGCCAGCAATGTGCCTCGAGATTTGAATCTTAATCCGGCGAACGTAACCATTTTAAAAATTCCTGATTCATACACCCGGGCACAAGCCCGGCATAATGTTCTACAATTAACGTCAAACGTTTCTGGAAGTAGTCCAGCAGTCTATATACAGGGCGATTCAGAAAAAATGGGAAAAACTTTAAAAGGTGATAGTACGCACCAATTGTCATCAAAGAATGCATGGTCTAACATGAAACGCAAACGCTCAACAGCGCGTTTCGGAACTGCCGCTACAGGAATTGATACAGACTTTTAGGTATTAAGTTGAAGTTCACTTTCGTGGTCCAACAAAGTACGGGCTTCTACCAGCTCGGATGTACCAACCTACTAATTACAGGTTGATTCAGAAAAGATGGGAAAAACTTTAAGAGGCGATATTACACACCAATAAAAACAATTGTCATCAAAGAATGCTTGTTCTTACATGGAGCGCTAGCGCGTTCCGAAACAGCCGCTGCGCAAACGTTAAAACAGCATTTCTGTTGAAATTTATCAGGAGAAAAAGAACACTATGCATGCAAATGTAACCTGGGGAAAAGGAACAGTATGAAAATCTGCGTCACAGTGAATAAAAGGCGTGGACTCAGTATTACTAAAGTGCGCCATTATCCCTTACGTTACAACTGTTAGAAGAGTTGAGTTCTATCAACTTAATTCCATTTCAGCTTTGATCTGGGTGCTTTCAACTTCTATTGGATGAAAATGTATTTTTCATTGCAAGGCACTCATAATCAAACATTTCCAAAGTACAATATTTTAACGTATATAAGGAACCTCCGGGCTTAAAATTTGGAAAAAAGTTGTTGTTGAAAAGATGTATCTACAATACCATCCACGTGTTTTAGAGACCCCTATTTTTAGCAAAAAGGGAGTTCCTTATGCACGTTAAAATATGGTAACTGTTACAATCCGAAATTGAAACAACGCCAAAAAATAAACCACAACTCTTTGTGCTGTAACTTGTGACAGGTTTTGAAGAGTGATACATATAATTGTGAAAATCTTTTTCTTTTTCAAACCGAGCATAACTCAGGTCTATCGCCATGGACAATTTACTACCAAGTGAGTTCTGCCACACCTAACAGTCTGAGTGCGTATCTAGTTTTGCGCCCGATTTTACTGTAATGCCATCTATATTTCAGAAGTGAAGGATTAAAATGACCGAATATTTGTACTGTTTGTAGGCCTGTTACTCTCTGTGGCGAGACCATCATAATAATCTAAAGGCGCTCATGTTGTAACTCATACATATTTACCTTACTTATCGAACGATCCTCGTAGTCAGCCAGAATCGCACACGAATGTGGCTCCCATTTTCCAACATCGATACTCAGACTTTTAGATACACATTCACACTTATGACACAATTCATTCGGTAGTAAATTGCATATGGCGATAGTCCAGAGTAGTGCTCGATATAAAAGAAAAAGTCACAAAGACCAAAACCAACCATAGTTGGCAATACTTGTCGTGAGAATGGGAGTAATCCAAGGCTACTCTAAAAAAACACGGAAACAAATGGAACAGGGAAAAAAAATTTTTTTTTTTTAAATTTCCCACAATATTCAAGCATTCCTAGATATGGCATTTTACCTCTACTCCTTCCTCCTCCATCATTATCGAGGTACTACTAAAATTGCGCAAGACCAGGAATTGGAGGCATCATCCACGAATAGTCTCTCAGCACCTTGGACCATCAATATAATTTTATGAACATCTCTAGCGATTTCGTTTTTTCCGATTTCATCACCGGCGTGGTCGGACCAGCGATTTTACTACCGAAAAACACAAGGCACAAATTTGGGCTAAAAATATAACACCTAGAAAATTTGTAGACAGAACTAGACCAAAAAATTTATGCCGCGACCGCCGAACGGAACGGATTTGTATGAGAATGCATGCCGGAAACGTTTGACAAGCCGAGCGCTAAAGACGACATGCGGTGTTGAAATAGTTCATCATCAGCCCGTCAAGCATGAAATAATGAAAAAATAAATAATCCCATGCGCAGAAGCCTATGCAATAATAAGATATTCATAAAAATGTTCTTTCTACCAATGTCAGTTCCACAATTGTTACAAAAGCAAAATTCATGCACATTTAGTGATAAAACAAAGCAACACGAGACACATTCATGCCATTTTTACCCCCTGAAAAGTTTTTATTATGTATTATTATTATTCAATGAAATGTACAAAGCATTTTTAACACATGAGAGATATATGTACATCGCATTATGTATACACACATACATGAAGTCAGACCTCATTAGTATTGACTCGGGAATCGGATACATTTAAATCTATGAACGGCAATGTAGATGCCTTCATTGGCAAGAAGCGGTGTGTGTGATTAGGTCTTTAATAAATGCCTTCCAAATGTATGTGAGGAAATTCATTTTCATTAAAATGAAAAAAAAAATCATGTGATCATGTTTTGTCTTCCCAAAAAACTGCCAAAAAGATTGCTATTAACAAGCGAGAAAAATTAGTGATACTATTCCCAACTCTTAATGTTGGTTCATACTACTAAGGCTCCAAGGACAAATGACAAAGACGACACCAACCAATTTTGACATATAAACATGGGATTTCATAGATTTCGGGAAGAACATTTAGGTGTACTAAAGTGTTTTTGTAACAAATTTCATGATTATATCATTGGTTTGTTAGTTTATATCACACAAACAAAATCCCTACCGATCTGGAACATTGATTATGCCTTTTACTATGAATCAATGGCTGGAAGGCAAATGGGGAATTTATTATTTAGTGAAGGCACACATACACTTGAACAGTTGGCACGATGGTGTAATTGATAAATTATAGGCGTCATAATGACACAAGTAAATCGTTTAGTAAATCCTCAGACAAAATGAAACTCATCCGAAATCAATCTAAAGTGAGTATTTCTAATGTGTATTATTAAAAATTGAATAATTTCAATTCCTTCAAGCGATGATTTTAATGTTCCATTTATGTGAGCATGAAGCCATTTTCAATCATACGAGGCACTAACATAACAACCTGCCCCCCCCCCCCAGCATTTTAAAAGATAGACTAGCTTTGAATACGTGATTTCCGCATGAAAATTCAAATCAGTATTGAAAGTGAGATTGCAGTGAACATTATGCGAATGCAGTTTTCTTGTGGTTATACCAATAATTCTCAATATACAAATACATTAGGACTTGACAAATTCCCCGTGTCAGATCATCGTGACAAATAGAAAAAAAATCTGTATTGGTGAATAGAATTTTGAATTTTTTGACCTCATGACTGTGTTTTTAATAAAGGAAAAGGGGGTATATTAAGTTCTAGAAGGTCAAAAAACATAATTCGGGGCAATTTTTTTCTGAGCAAAAACAATGATTGGATCCTATGAATTTTGGCTGGTAAACTTTTTTTTGATTTGTCAAGCCCTGCAATACAGCATTGATAAATGGTTATGTTACCTCTCTTCACTTTATCTTACCCAACACCAGCCTTAGATCTTTACTTCAATTATTAATAAAAATATAACTCGACTGTGCTGCATGCACTGCACTTTTGAGTGGTCTATCCTATTGGCTTTTAAAATAGAGCTTGACAAATTGAAAAATAATTTAGTGCACCAGACAAATTTCTTAAGAGCCAAGTGTATCCTTTTCAAGAAAATGGTACCAAATAATAGTCCCCCCCTCCACTTTTCTTGGAGACAATTTTAATGTTGGTACACATAATGAAATTATTTCCAAAAACTTTGTCTTTCTCAGACACAATAAATAATTTCTATATATTTGTTAATCACATATAAAAAATTATATGTATAGAAGCGAATTATATAACTTTTTAGTTGCCGTGGTGACCCAGAATTTGTCAAGCAATAATATAAAACAAATACTTTTCTCTCAGTATGAGTTTTAAACAGTGTAGTGCTGGGCTTAAAAAAACCAAAGAAAAATTCAGGCGCCATCCGAAGTACTTAGAGAGAGAGAGAGAAGCCAAGCTTTTTTTTCTTCATTTCCAAGAGAAATGGTCAAAAATATTTTTTCGGGACTCATAGATACCTCTTATAAATACCTCTTTTTATGTTGGCAGACATGCTGACATAAATTCTTAAAATTTTTTGTTGGCCTCTCAGACTCCAATTTAGTAACTGCTCAAGGAAAATTTTAAACAATACCAATTTTTTAGTCCCCATGACAATCCTGGATTTGTGAAGCCATGGAGTGATACAATATGCCTCAATTAAGTATGCAAAATATACATAATTTTGCAATGATTTCAATCTCAACTGAATTTCTTTCCCAAAATGTGATGGAGGCTGTCTCAGTTCCAGTTACATTAATTAAGGGAGGTGCTATTGTATAACATCTTTTGCTGTAACTGATTTCTCGTAGTTATCAAAAACTACAGTTGAAAACATGGTGCAGGGGAAAGAAAAGCAATGGAGAAGAGAGAAAGAGCAGAATTGCCATAACAAACACAAATTCCTATATGATTGTGTTTAGGAATTTGGCGTTGTGACACACTGCGTCACTATGCACGAGTGAATAGGAATTCATTTTTGCTGTCATATCTCTGCTCTTTTTACTTCCTGTTGCTTTGCTCTCTGCTGCACTATGAAGCTCATACTAAGAAGTGTAAAGTTCTATATAAACAAATGATAACATTTTTCCTAGTAACCACATTGAAATCATTGGAAGAAAGGCCAACCAGGTGTCTAAGTAAATGCTCCTCAACCCCCATTTTTTATTTTTTCGTTTCAATTCATAACATTTCAAGTGTATGATTAGTTGATCTCGATACATTCTTTCCTCATTTTTTATCACATCGATAATCTTGCAAACAGTATAGCATAGGCAACGATTGTAATGTTGAACAGAACATGAAAAACATGAATTTTGCATTTTTAATACAATGATGTGAACTTTTCCCGACCCCCAAATTTTGGTGTTGATAGGGAAAAAATAAGAGAACAGATAGTAGTTAGTAACACCTATGTGCATATGAAGAGTATTTCTCCCTTTTAAACTAAGTGGTGTTGTGCTTGAGAAGAGGACAGATACGATTGCTAATCTGATATTTCTTTGAACCTCGCTTGCATTGCTTTTTTGACTGCCTCTTTATACGAGTCACCTGCAGTAACACCATATGTCGAACCCTTCATGCCCAGACCTGCAGTTTTTGCTCTCTGTTGAACTTCTATGATTCCAGACATACCCTGACCAGATTTCCCCAGGCCTTGGCCTTCGCTCCAGCCCATGGCCTTCAACATTTTGTTCCCAATATTATCCTCACCAATCCCACTCTTTGTAGGTTGCTCTGGAGTTTTGGACATTTGCTCTTCTCTGTCTCTGAGATACCTAGCTTTAAGACGATTCATTGGTGGTTCATCTGGCTGCCCGAATTTCTGACGTCGCTCTTTGGCACGATCTCTGTAACCTGCATCTCTTTCTTGCCTCTCCAAATCTTCTACTTGTTTTGGAGTCAGCTTTGTGAGTTTTATAGCTTCAAGATTTTGTTTATGCAAATCTGACAGCTGCTGGTGTCTAAGTAAAGCATCTCGAGTTGGAAACTGTCGCTTGCACATCAAACATGCAAGTTTTGACCAGTCAGTCATTTTCAATTCTTCAGCTTTCATCACATTATAAGCAACTGACCCATCTCCAAGCGATTCTCCTTCTGGTTCTGAATCACTTTCACCCCCATATGCTGCAACTAATATAGGCTTATCTGACTCTGACACTGGAATACCAAACTTGCTGTCTTCTTCAGTCTTTCTCAGAACCTCAGCTATCAAGGCATTTCTTTCAGCACTGCTGGTCCTCTTTTCCATAACAGCAAAACCAGCATCAGCTGATGATGGGGATGTGAACTGAAAATCTGTTTGAGGTGACATGGCTGCCATGCCCATCTTTGCATTTTCTTTCTTTTGGTTCAAAGTCTTTGCCCACTTTTCCATTTCTTTGGCTATTTTCTTGGCAATTTTCACTTTTTCCTGCGATTTTGTTACTTTGTTGTCTTTACACTTGTCTTGAGATAATGCTTCTTCTTTTTTGGCAGCGTTTGCACTAGATTTCATTTCAGCTATTTCCTCAGCTGACTTTGGCGGTGCTGCTGCTACAGTGGCAGCTGCTATCAGTACTGCTGGAGCACTGGTTGTGTGTGACAAATAACGAGATGGGTCTCCTGATGCGGCAGCAAGGGCATTACCCTCTGAGGATGAAGAGACAGCTGATGGTGCAGGCAAGTAAGTTTGCTTTTCTCCATCCCAATACATGTACTGTTGAGCTTCAGAATTATAATAATATCTGGAATTGGAATCATAGTAAAGACCAGTGGATGGGTCATAGTAAAACCCAGAGGATTCATCATACCTATATGAAGATATGTCTGGAACAGGATAAACTCGATAAATTAAACTGTCCACTACAACTGTACCTAAATCAATAGCAGGAGCTTTACTAGGTGCAATTGGTGCTAGGGCAGTACCTTCAGTGCTAGAATTTATTTGATCGTTACTGGTATCTTGGTTAGTCCATTGTGCAGCTGCCAAAGCCACACTTGCAGCATTGGCACTAACTGAGCCATTCATAGCTGTCAAAGACCGGCGAGCATAAGACACTGTAACTTGTCTGCCATCAACAAAAAATTTGCCATTCATTGACACAAGCAAATCATGAAGTTGGGTAGCCTCTGAAGTGGAATGCAACTCAACAAATGCAAAACCTCTGGAAGTGTTTGTCACAGAGTCCTTTGCGACTCGCAGGCTTTTTATTGGAAGCATGGTTATTTGCCCTAACATAGACAGTACCCGTTCTTCTGTAGTAAGCACATCAAGGTTACGGAAAAGCAATGTGTTTGATGGATATGTGCTTACTTCATCCCCTCCATCAGCAGGAATCGAAGAAATGTCTGGATCATCTCGTGGAGCATTGCACTTGAAACATAGTTCTCTCCGTCTAAAATTATTAACCCCACACTTACTGCAAGACCAATCAGCTTTGCTCAAATAGCCACGATCAGATCCACTATCCTTAGGGATACTATAGTGCAAAGTGGATCTGTTAAACCCATCAAAAAAAACCAGACCTTGCGTGAGCTCCTTCCATCGCACAGCCTCAGATAACAGATTGAATTCAACAAATGCAAAACCCCGGGAACCCCCAGAATCTCTCTTCCTCATCAAACGCACATCTTTTGGTTTTAAGCCGCAACGCACAATTTCATTTCGAATATCATTTTCCGTAACTTCAGGACCAAGGCTTTTTATCATGATAGTGTTGTTAGGAATTTCTTCCCGCCATTCGTCTCCTCTTCCACGATCCCTGTCTGATTCTCTATCCCAATTGCGATCTCTTTCAGAGTCTCTATCCCAATTCCTACTCCTTTCCCAGGAATGGTCTTTATCTCTTCCTCTGTCACTATCACGCTCCCTGCCCCTGTCTCGATCATGATCCCTATACCTATGCTCTCTGAAAGATCGCCTGTCATCTCTTTCTCTGTCTTCATGGCCGCTGCTGCTACTCCTTCTGTCTTGATACCTGCTTCTTCTTCCATACGATTCATCACAATCATATTCATTTTCCCTGTCCCCGTAACTACTATACCGTTCTTCCCTACTGTAGTCACGGTACCTCTGTTCATGCCGTCTATTCCTATCTCGGTCTCTTTGCTGTTGTTGCTGCTGCTGTTGTGGTGGCGGAGGCGGTGGTGGTTGTTGTTGTTGCTGCACATCTCGATCTCTTTGTACAGGAAAGTTACGATCATAATCCACACCTGGAGGTGGCGGACAGTTGTCATGGTAATTCATTCCAGAATAACTCATTGTGCAACTCACATGCACAGATGTCTGGAAATCTTGAAAAATAGATGTTGATTTTCTTTTCTTAGCTCACTTAAATTTTCGTAATTGTCTCTTTGTAGTTCTCAAGGCCACAAACCTGTGGAATATCACAATCATACACATATTAAAGTACACAGTAAGCAACATCTGGTGTTTTTTACACTGCATATATCCATTAACTTGCCGTTCCTTTGTGACTGATGCACTTTTTTAAAGCAACATTTACCAGGCAATCTCACCATATATTAGGAAGAATATATTTTTCATTCCATATATTGAAGAAGTCATGTCCACAAAACTGGATAATTAACAGAACCTGCTAATAACTTACCTTCATCATCATTGGCATTAAACATACACATACTCACCTCAGCAAATGAGAAATTTAATTCATTTTGAATAAATATTGATCACAAAGAGAAATGGCAGCACACAATTTCAATGCACATTTAGTCTAAATTTGGACTAAAATTTCCAAAATGTATACATACATTTTGAAAAATGAAGTTGCATGTGTACATGTACAGGTTACCCTTGCTTCATATGATTTCACTTTATGCAATTTCACTATAACACAGGGAGTAATAAATGATTTCCGGGCTATTAGGCCATGGTCAAAGGCATTTTTTAATGACGTTTTACCCACATCTGTGGCAGGCATCATCTGAGGTTAAACACATAGGTTTCTGGGACAAGCAAAATCTATGATGCCTTTCTCCCTTGTCGCAGAAACCTACATGTGATTAACCTCAGAAAATGCCTACCACAGATGTGGGCAAAACATCAGGAAGAAAATGCCTAAGACCATGGCCTAACTGCCTGGAAACTGATTGTAACTCATTGAACATTGGCCATGAAAGCCTCCACCATAACACAATTTTGAAAACTTGATTTAAGGAATCAGAAATTATAAATTTACAATAGGATTGATTTTGATCCAAAAAATGAGCTTGCAAATCAAAGATATGACATGGTTAAAATCACAAAATATGTGAATGAAATCTTTACATTTCACTCATCAGAGGTTACATTTCACTCTGCAAACATCAGCATTGCTATCAGAATTTTAATTAAAGAAAATTATCCTGGACTAAAATTGTCATATTTACAAGGGATATTTAGAATTCTATGGCTTGCTACAGTAATTTTCCCGTAGAGACAAAGATGTCAGTTGAAACAATTGCAATTTTTTTAATTGAAAAAGTTTTTACCCTGTCATCATCAGAACCCATCCATTTATCACCCGATTGAAGATGACATGACATGTCAATTAAGAATGATCAATTTATCCTTCTAAGAAAAAAATTGCAGAACCAATTAATAATGCAAAGTGATGGACACTCATATTGTATCATAATGCATGAGCTATATTTTTCATTTATCATTTACAGTCATAAAGTGCATTACAGTAAAACTTTGATTAACTGCCAGTTTCTGTTATCATCATCGTCTAAAAAAAATACAGAAAAAACAGGCCCAGGTTTTAAGGTCCAAAAATATTGGATCACTGCTATGGTTTCTCAAATGCCACCGGCAATCATAGATTACCCCTGCTTGTAATTTGTAAATCCAAAAAACTGTGTGCTTTCGAAAATTTCATATGAACGTATTGCCTGTGAACTATTATGCCCAAAAAAGTGCTTGGATGAACCAAAAAAATTTTTCAGAATGGTTCCACAACGTTTTCGTGCCTCAAGTTAGAGTTCATATTGCCAAAAAACAGTTGCAGTAGGAAGCACTGCTGTTAATGGACAATGCCCTGACACAACCCCCTTGTGAACTCAAAAGTGATTGATGGCAAAATAACATAGCTCTTTCTCCCAGAAAATACAACTCCACTTATCCAACCCATGGACTAGGAATGTATTTGTACCAAATGAAAATATGTAGTGACGTTACAGAAGAGCTTTTATCGAAGGCTTGCTTTCATCTGACTGTCAAAGAATTTTGGAAGAGATGCAACATAATGGATGTTATTTTCAATGTCGCCACAGTGCTTGGGCTGACCTTATATTAAAGTTTATATTGATCATTTTGTAAAATTAAATACAATATGTATTATTCACTTTTAAAGGATTCTATTTTCATTTTCAGCCCATAGTGAAATCATGTTACTGTACATATGTACTAAGAGATTTCTGTTATCCGTCACGACCCTGGTCCGGACGGTGACGGTTAATGGAAGTTTTACTGTATATAAATTTGCACCGTTGTTTCAAGCGTAGTTGACATTTAATGCAATAAATACATTTATCAACTAGGTCTCATATATATCAGGAAAAATATAGCTAATGTGGACACCCGGTACAAAAACCAGCCACGTTATTTTCTAAAAGCAACTTTCAGTATAAGCTTACACAATAAACATAAAAAATTTTGAAAATACCAGATAAATATCAAGGAAACAGTTACTTTCCGGATATTATGCTGAGGTGAACTTGGAAAGAAAAGTAATCACGTCTTTGCCGGGACTCGAACCCAGGCCCTCTTGCATACCAGGCAAGCATGCTATCATCTACACCACTGGAGACATGACCCTGCCTTCCTTATTTCACGACTTGTGGCATGAGGTGCTGAAGTAGAGGCATTAGTAGCCTCTCTTAACTTCGAGAAATGGCCCCCGGGTGGGACAGTTTAGAGTGAGATAGATGGCTTTTTTCTCAGCCCGAGATATCAAGGAGAGTTCACCTCAGCATAATATCCGGAAAATAACTGTTTTCTTGATATCGCGGGCTGAAAAAAAGCCATCTATCTCACTCTAAACCGTCCCACGCTAATGCCTCTACTTCAGCACCTCACGGCGTGAAATAAGGAAGGCAGGGTCATGTCTCTAGTGGCGTAAATGGTAGCATGCTTGCCTGGTATGCAAGAGGGCTTGGGTTCGAGTCTTGGCGGAGACGTGATGACTTTTCTTAACCTCAGCATATCCAGAAAATAACTGTTTTCTTGATATCTTGGGCTGAGAAAAAAGCCATCTATCTCACTCTAAAGCAGATAAATATTTATGCAAACCTGGAAACACAAGAATCTTCAAATATAAGAAATTTTTGCTAATGGATTATAATTTTAATCCCATCAGGGTTGGCAAGTTTTTGACAAACAGGGTCCTGGGGGAAATGGACACTTTCTGTATTTACTTATGTGAAATACTATTACATGTTTTATTTTTCTAAATGCAGATGTAGTTTTAAGTACACAAACTATGGTTAAAAGATTAGTAATCATACAAAGGTAGCAAATAAAGTGATGGCACCATAGTCAAGAATGCTCCAAAACAGTGCACACATGCAAAATGGAAATGAGGGAAATTAGGTGGAGCTAGTGTCAATGTTTGGTGTGGATAAAGGGGACAGCAGAGTGAGAAATGTAGTCGAAGTGCATGATTGATATGGAGTGTCTTATCATACCATCTCTAAAATTTCATCAAAAATTCAACTTCAATCACCAATTTTAAAAATAAGCTGGCCTGTGGCAAAAAGGTTAATGAATGTTATCAAAAATTGTGTAAAGCCTATGAATTGCAATGCATTACCATATTAAGCAGTTGCACAAAGTGTCAGTATGTTTAATGAGGGTCAGAATAAGGCTAAAACTATGACAAAAAATGCACCTTTTACACATTTCTGAAAATTTCTTAATAAAAATGGTGCATGCATGGAAGTGTTTGTGATAATCACAGGGCTTGTGTGTAGCAAATCACAAAAAATCTAGGCAGCAGCAGAAAATTTTTCGAGTTAATCATTTTATTTTTCCAAGAAAAACAGGTTGAAAAATCATGTTTGTTCTAAACTTTTTCAGGACATAGCAACCCCCTTCCATGTCGATAGATACCCTTATATGAATTCAAAAAACTTTCATGTTGTCCTGACTGTAATTCAGTAACCACATATAAAAAATTTTAGACACCAATCCTAATTTTTTAGTCCCCATGGCGACCCCAGTATTCAAGATTTATGAAGCCCCGATGTATGCACACATGCCTGAAGTATTTATGATATTTGAGACACACATTTCCATGTGTTCGATAAAATGCTGCCATGCATCTTCCAAGTTGAAAGTGAAAGTGGCAGACGACTGAATATTTGTGTTTTGCTAGCATTATGGTGTTGGGCTGTCCGTTTTCAGGGGAGCAACTATTTTGCTCCCACGAATGTGAGATCAGCTCATATTTGCACCCAGGAATGCAGAAAATCAACGTGTAAACCACAACTGTCTCATCTGCAGTCTGAATAAATAAAGAAATCCATCCTCAATTGCTGTGGTACACAGAAACCACTTTGCTGATGACATCCAATGGCTCCCACAAATTCGAAAAAAAGGTGCAGTACTTTGTTGATGTAATTAAATTTCATCTAAACTTATTCCAAATAATACTTGTCAACTGTAAAAAATTAGCTTCATTTAACCAAATTAATCAAATATACTAAATAACTAAAAATAAAAATATTCTCAGGTTTATTTCATCTATGATATAGATAATGCAAAAAACTTTTCCCCCTTTCTCACCCATTTTCTCTTATTTATTAATACCTTTTAACCAGAGTTGCAATTTTGGCCAATCAAAAACAAATTTCGACTAGGATGCTAGCCAAAAACTGGTTTTAACAAGTCAAAACTAACCCAAAGTTCTGAAACCAAAACAGTTGAAATGATTGTTTTAAAACTGATGCATTAATTGTTTTTACTGTTTCTCTTTCATATTAGATTTTACAATAGAATAAATTTCTATCTTTCAACAAGCCTTAGAATATTTTTGTTATAAAACAGGGTTGCATTCATTTTGACCAGGAAGTGGCATACTAAAAAGAAAGTAGCAATACCATAACTTAACACTTTATGGGATCTGGCAAAGCAAAATAACAATGTTATTGGACATCCTTGGAAATCAAAACGTGAAGAAGAATTTAAAAATATATTGAAGGCCATTTAAAACCAGATATAAAAAAATTGTAGTAGCAGTTTCAAAACCCCTTGAAAAATATTGTTATGGGGGGATTTATTGTAGAAAGGAAATATTGGTGTATCGAGACATTTAAGATTAGACTAAATGAATTCCAAACAGGATTTTAAAAAATATTGTTGCATATATGCAGTCGATTCCAGTTTTAATAAATACTGTTATAGTGGTAAAACTTTTCTAATCCCCCAGATAAGTTCACATAGGAACAATGTAAAAAACCTTGAATTCTTTTATAATGAAATTTCGCTATAATGAAGTGATTCCTCCAGTCTCTTGGAGTTCGTTATAACAAGATTTGACTGTATTTATCGTTATATCGACTATTGTTTCAGGAACATTTCACTGTATCGTTAGGCTATACATCTAATCCCACCATTAGCCACCATGCTGTAAACATTGAGAAACACCAGCTTTTTGAATATGAGAGTTTGGCCCATTCCTGGCAAGTTGGGAAAAATGAAGTTTAATAAGGGTCACAATACATTCAGAGAACTGACATCAATCTATATTGAATACTGAATAAACACAAGACCACAACAGGCAAATGTCCAATAAGGTGGCTGAAAAAAGATGCCCATAACAAATAGGGTTTTCATATATTTCTCTAAAATACAGCCACCTAATTAAAAATAGAATTATAAAAACTAAAAATTATCTATTATTATGACCTATAGATAAAAGATGGCACAATTGATTTTTTAGAAGGTCTCTCTCTCAAAAAAAACAATCTTCTGTTGGCAACGGCAGTTGATACTGGTTTCTATTTATCGCAAAGAAGTATGATTGGCAGAGAACATTCCAGAAGATTCCCCACCCCTCCAGACAGTAGCACCATTTTCCAGGGACAATGAGAACTATTGAGAAATTTCTCTGAGTCTATAAAAAGTGTTATTAGGATGATAGGAGAATGAGAATAAGAGAGAGACTACGAAAAGTCAGTTGTGATTGAACTTTGCAAGAAAGTTGTTCGCTCTCTAATTAGCTTGTAAATTGCAGTTCTGTAAATAAATCTGTGTTTGTTCGTCTAATCACTTTTTGTTTTGTAATCTCGAAATATTGTGGATATTGTTCGGAACAATTTGGTGTCAGAAGTGGGATAATTCAAGACTTGCATGAGCATGAAAACGAGGAGAATGAACATGAATGAAATGTGAGAACAGCTGCACATGGTAAAATACAATACAATGCCCATAAAAAATAATTATGGTTGTCTTATGTAAGTAAGGATAACTTCTCGATTTACGCCAATATGCTTATCATATTTCTTCCTAAACGTGACAATTGTGCTGGAATTTACTACCCCCAGAGATAAGCTATTCCATTAATCCACAACCCTATCAGGGAAAAAACTCCTTACGACACCCCAACCTTGAATTGTCCCTTACCAATTGATACTGGTGTCCTCTTGTCAAAGCAGTTGATTGACGCCATATTAATAATTCATGGTCCATCTTATCCATCCTGTTAAAACCGTTGAGCCCTTCGATAACATTCCCAGACACCTGCATTCTTCCAATGTAAACATACTCAAAAAACGAAGTCTTTCTTCATAGCTTAAGCCCTGAGCACCAACAAGAGCACAGTAACTCTTTTCTGCACTTCCTTCAAACAAGTCCAAGTCTCTCTGTATAGGTATGGTTTCCAAAACCTTAAATATGCAAATTGGAATAAAATGACAGCTTTCACTATAGCACACATGCTTTGCCCAGAAATTTGATAATGAAAATTGAGCATTTAATCATTGCTCTAAGCTAATTATCATCAGTAAATTCAGTGCTGTGTTTTGCACATTTATCTATCTGCTACTTAACGGAAAACAACACTGAACAATACTCTGTATTGTAATCCATAACATCTATACAGTTCAGTCTTTGATTTGATTCTCAGTCTCCATCATTTGTGATAGTGTCTTGTCTACAGCTGTTGTTTCTTTTGTGTGTGCAATGTCTTTGCAGTCGAAATGGAAGTATAAAACATTAACTTTTGTTTTTAAAAAATGAGATTATTAAAAAGCTTAGGAAATGTGTTTTGGAAGTTGGTTGACCTTGCCAAGGAATACGCCCTGTGCAACCAGTTTTTTTTTTTTGTTCCAGTGGAATAATACAGTCAGGTATAATTGCCTATTTTGTTAAACAAACAATGGTAGTTTTAACAGGTAGGTTTATCATGAAAACTCATTTCAATAAATTTATAAAATATACAATATTTTAAATTGATATTTAAAGTTCAGTTCATTTTTTGCATTGCATGCATTTTGTTAATAAAAATCTGGCATACAGTGGCTTACATAATTTGGATGAATTGTTTTTTCAAAGACCTAACCAGTACCCAAATCCAGCATTTTCGGTATATAATCCGGTGTACCCCAGGTCTGATATGTGCCAGATTACAGAGAGTCTACTATAATACAAAAACACTTTGCAGTCTACAAATTTTTACATTTAGCTCACTTAAGCTAGAAGAAAGATTACTAAGTAGCTGATATTTGCAATAAACTAAAATAAATGGTAGCTAAAGTAAACGTGTGAATTTTGAGCTATCTTCAACATAGTTCGAAAACACAAAGAATCCTGAAATGCAGAAAACTCTAAGAATTTCTAATTCTTAAAGTCCAGAAATTCAAGAATTTTTTGGAATCTGTGACTTGAATTTTTGGGAACGTCAGAAAATATGGGTATTTCTGGCATGCTCATCTCCTCTTTGATGTTTCCCAATTTTTTTTTTCAAATTTATTTATTAGTTTCCAAAGTTAAATTACACATAAAACAGTCAAATCATACAAACTATGTTTTTAGGGCCAGAGTTTGACATGTGAACAGTGAATTTTTGCATGATTCTAAATACCTCACTATGAGCTGACCAGAGGAAATGTAAGAATAACACTGAATTATGATTTGTGATGTACAATTTATGTTTATGAAGTATCACATTGTACCAAAAAAAGTAATATATATATATATCAATATCATCAAATTGATACTTTTGTGTAGTATTCAAAAGTGTAATACAGTAAACTCTTTTACAGAAAGGAGAAATAACTGAGAATTACATTAATTAACTAATTATAATTTTTTACAGTGAAAAAATACTTTTCACACAGTGCATTTTCAATTAATTATTTACTGATAACATAACATAAAGCCTAAAATGAAATCATTTTTCAGACTCTTATCACTTTGCTGTGGGAAAAGTTTTACTTTACCATTAAAAACCTAAGGCTCACAGATCTGATTTTTATTTAATGCATTCAGGGCTATGCATAAAAAACTGGTCCACCTCAATTGCACAAATACTTCTAACACCACAATAGATAAGATTTATCTTATCTGTCTCTACCAAATGTGTCTTTGGCTTTTTAAGTCTGCAGTCATAATGGATAATTTTGCCAGAGATGCCTTGGTCCCCCCCCTCGGGGGCAGAAGTGCTTACGTTGTTTCTTATGACAAAGCCTGGGTGTCTCATGGTTTCTCCAGTCATAATGGTTATCTATTTGATATTTCATTGAAATCTAAAAGAACAAGAATATGGGTGCAATTTTCATGAAATGGGGGCAGGTCAATTTTCCATGCCCAACCCTATACAATAAAGTTGTATATAAAAATAGAAATACATGCATTATTATTATCTCAGTATTATTGTGAAATTACAAGAAGGGAACAGTTTGCTTTATATACAATGTGGTATTTTATTAGATAAATATATTAGTATATAATTACAGTTATTTTCTTCTCTCAAGATTAAGCAAATGATTTCTTGTTAAATCTGCTTTCTTCTAAATTTAAGTTGAAACTATTTTTAGGAGGAAAAACATTCAGAGTTAATTTAAATTTTATACTCCTATCAATAAAAACTTTTATCAGCCTCCCCTATTTTTCAACCAGTCATTTGTGAATCACATCAATAGATGTAGTCATCTTATGCTCCCATACTAAATGTACCCAGATGACCAATTATCATTAAATGAACAAATAATTGAGCATTAGATGACTCATCATTATCGTAAACTTTATAACATGGCATTCAATTTAAATGGAGATTGTGTGATGTTAATAGCACACATATAAAATTAACAAATTTGTGTTAACAAGGTACAAAAATTTATCTATGCAAACAGAATAATTATCATACTATGCATGGCTGAAAAATCCCTTTGGCACCAGAGATATGACAGTCACCATAACCATCTGCTTCTAGTAACTGGAATAACCTGGATGAAAAAGAAAAGAACTATTAGTATCACTTCATTAAAATTAGTATAGATAATTGCAAAAACATAAATTGGTACTTGCAGAAAATACACATTTGCAATTTAAAATATTTTTAATGGAAAATGTCATATCATTTCTGGTACAAGTTCATAATCATACTTTTAAGATAAGTGTATCAGGGTTTGACAAATTGGAAAAAAAATTCGGTGCAAGCCAAAAAATGTCTTGGGAGCCAAGCACATTTTTTTGTGTAATATTCCATCGCTAACTTTTCAGGGACTTGAAGATCCAAATTCTTGTTGGTAGACATGCTAATGTAAAGAGAGATATTTCATTCTTCATTTCTTGTGTTTGCCCTTCCATTCATTTCTTGTTTGCCCTTCCATTCATTTCTTGTTTGCCCTTCCATTCATTTCTTGTTTGCCCTTCCATTCATTTCTTGTTTGCCCTTCCATTCATTTCTTGTTTGCCCTTCCATTCATTTCTTGTTTGCCCTTCCATTCATTTCTTGTTTGCCCTTATATTCATTTCTTGCATTTGCCCTTCCATTCATTTCTTTGTTTTGGAAAGAGTTCTTCATTAATTTGACAGAAGGAAAAAGACGGTGTTTGATTGACTCATGGAATAAAAATTTCATTTGAATTGGATGCAAGACAACTGACAAACTGAAATTCAACATATTTTCTACAATGATAAATTTCAGTTTGCCAATTGTCTTGCAGGCAGTTGAAATGACATTTCCATTTTGTTTGGTGAACATCATGTGCAGTGTTTACCAATGCATATCTAGATGTGTGATTCCTGTATCAAAATTCAATTTTACTCCTCAAAATTTTGTTGATGAGTGAAAATACTCCTTCAAATTCTAGGTTTTTTTCTTTTGGTAGAGTTATTTCTCAATGGTAATAAAAAAATTCCCCTTAAGGTTTTAGAGTGAAATTACATTTCATGATTATATTTTTGGATAGCACTGATCATGTTATGAAGGAAAATGGCATAAGCAAACTTAAAAAGAAGAAAACCCTGTCTTTTATGAAAGAAAAAAATTAGAGATCCTGAGAAAATATGATTTGTTTGAAGTTGCTTTTTCAAGAAAATGTGGCATACAAAGAACATTTTGAGCACCATTTTTAGAGGAAGACTGATGCCAGAACACTCATTCAACAGAAAAAGACAACATGCTCAGACAAAAGTTGAAGAACTTCCAAATGAGTAAAATTTACTCACATGTAAAATGTACCAACATCAAGATTTCTACTAAAAGAAAAAGCTGTTGAAATCACAGAAGAGTTAAGCAAAATCATAATTTTGTAGAAAATACCAAATAGGTGAAATGTTAAAAATATCACTTACAATTTCAGGAAATTTATAGAGAAGCTGGATGAAAATATTTTGAACAAATTTGAAAATTTGGTTCCCTTGCATTCAATATAGCCCTCATGACATTTTGGATGCTGACAAATGTATCAGTTCTATTATTTTCTGATTTTTTTTTTGAAAAATCTTAGGTACACATTTTTCAATATTTACCGTATATAAAGCCGAGTTTTTTTGTGGAAAAATTCGTTCCTCAAGTGGGGGGGGGGGGGGGCTCGGCTTATACTCGGGTCAGTTTTTGATGAGAAAATATCGCCCCCCGCAATCAGTAGTCATTTTTGTAGCAGTGTCCGAGAAACCAGCATTATTGGTATGGGATATGTTCAAACCCCACAGAACCGATAATGCCAAGGCAGAGGCTAAGAAATCGAAAAAATCATTGGTTGGTGGTGGCTAACGCGTTCATTGTAAAGCCTTTAGATGTCTGAGCATCAACGATCCTCGCAAAGATTATTTGAGGAATTTGTGGATCGAATGAGAGTTCCGATGATAAAGAAACTACAAAAAGTGGTGCCTTGAAGAAACCTGACATTGGCCTAGTGTGACAATGGGTGTATACGAGGCGTGGAGTTCTGTGTTTTCGCCGAAATTATCATCCGATACTTCAAAAAATGTTGCATCAGCAATGCGATGGACGGAACTGAAGATGATATCCTCTTTGAAAGTGACAATGGCAATGACAGCCCAGATGAAGATAAAAACGAAGATGCCGACCCCCTATGATGTTTGATGGATTACGGTGAGCTTGGAAACTTAGAAGAAAAGGATTAAAAAGTTTGAATCATTTTCTATTGTAAATTCCCATAAGCTATTCATTTTGCATGAAAATATAAGAATTTTATTTCTCTGAAATGAACATATCTTTTGCGGTCGGCTTATACAAGCGTTTTCAATTTATTGCAGATTTGGTGGTCCTGAAGGTGGGAGGTCGGCTTATACACGAGTATATATGGTATTTATTTATATCTCAGGTGCATGTGCTCAATAGTCAAATTATATTTACTCATTCTTGAGTCACCCTGCTTATGAAGTCACCTTTATCCTGTCCCACACAGGGGCAACATTATACAAAGTCTAACCCTCACGGTTTATGCTGGATAAAAAATTAAGTGAAAATGAGGGAGAAGGCTTTATCAAATTGCTACATTGCTAACGATTTAAGGTTGGATGTCTTTTCGTTTCGTACCTCCTGTACGCATTTTTGCAAAAATTGGCTACTACTTCTTTTGCATTCTAAGATTTTTTTTTTCATTTTGCAAAAAATGCTACTGTAGCTTAAACCCTGCTAACCATACTTTAAAGTATACACACGCCATAAGCGTTTCCCAAAACTTGAATTTCAAAATTCAAGTTTTGCTCGGGATGCTCTCTGTGGTGAGACTTTTTAACTGGAATAGCTGAAGCTACATATATGAATTTTTTTGGCTGGTATTATATTTTATGATATATAGAGACTGACTAAAATGGAATTCCTGGAAATTAAATCCCTAAGAGGGGGGAATCATGAGGGATTCAAATGTTATATAGAAGAATCATCAGCCAACAGTTTTTCAGATTACCAAATCCAATGCGAGCGAAGCCACAAGTTACAGCTAGTAATTTTGAAAATGACTGGCAAAAACTTCACCATCAAATTCTCATGTTTTTACATATTTATCTAAAGTCTTGATATTAAGACAAAATCAAGAATAAGTAACCTTTTATTTATATCATTAATTAGACAATTTATTTGCTTGTTTCTCACAACATAAAAAGGAAGTGCCACCAAATTTACACTGTTGTTGACAGCTCTTTTAAATCAGAGTTCATACTACGATCTGAAAATGCACTCGAGGATTAAAAACATTTATTTGTTGCCTAACAAAATTTGCTAAGATTTTTTGCACTGTAATTGGTACACAGAGTATACAGTGTGTGTGTGTAAGGGTGTTCACTGCATTACACTTCTGTGTACTGCACAAAAAGTAACAGTACCAACAACTTCATTAACACTATCAGTGTTGGAAATAATGGGTTACAAAATACTGATGTCATTAAATGAGTTAATTAAGAAAAAAAACTCTGGAGACGAGTTTAAAAATGTACTGAAGTAGATTTTGAATGAGATATGAAAAGCATATTGTAGCGATTTCAAAATGTCTGGAAAAAATATCCCAATAGAGAGATTTACTAGTAAAATAATATGCATTGAGATGAATTTGACAAAAAAGAAACAAAAAAAACATCATAAGGAAGGCAGGGTGAGGCCGGGCAAGCATGCTAACATCTACACCACTGGAGTGTCTCTCCAGTGGTGTAGATGGTAGCATGCTTGTCCGGTATGCAAGAGGCCCTGGGTTCGAGAGTCCTGGCAGAGACGAGATGACTTTTCTTTCCGAGATCACCTCAGCCTAATATCCAGAAAAATAACTGCTTTCTTGAAAAAAAAAATCATTATAGAGAGATAGATTTATCGTAGTAGCGGGTATCTTTGTAATGAATCAGTGTGAATAATTTTTCCAATCACTATGTGTAATTTGATGACATTTTAAATAATAATGTCATCTCTGAATCATGTTAATTAACATAATTCAGAGAATTATTACTCATTAGTAGAGCCCGGATTATATGCAAATGCATATGTGCATATGCTTTTGCATATTTTGACCTTTTTTAGCATTAATGCATATAAATGCATAAAATCAAAGAATTTTCAGTATAAGTGCATATTTTGAAGGTTTATTTAACTCACTCACATTTTTTTTTATAATTTTTCAAATAAATATTGTTCATAGAAATAATATATTGTTCAAGTAAATATTTTTATAATATCGATTTTTTTCCCGCAGGTGAATTAATACATATTTATAAAGTATTTTACGAATATTAGCCGTTTTATTGTGAGGCTATTTCTAGAGATATGTCGTGTTAAATTTTTTTTAGAAATAGTGTCGAAATTTTTTGTTACTGGTATTTTCGTTATTGAGCAACTACAACGAACTAAAAGTAGAAACGATGCATTTTAAAAACACATCTGCTTTTTTTTGCATGGTAATTTTTTTAATGCATATTTTCTCATTTTTTGTACATACTTCGGAATTTTTGACTTTTTCAAGATTCCTAGTGCATATTCTGCAGTATTTAATGCATATTTTGGGATTTTAAGTTCCCCCTTTTATCATTTTAAGTGCACATTTTGGCATTTAAAGTGCACATTTTAGTATTTTAAGTGCACATTTTTGTATTTTAAGTGCACATTTTGTATTTTAAGTGCATATTTTTGTAGTTTTAAGTGCATATTTTTGCATTTTTCAGTGCATATTTTTGCATTTTTCAGTGCATATTTTTGCATTTTTTAGTGCATATTTGCATATTTTTAGAGCATATTTTGCCCCTTTTTTAGTGCATATAATCCGGGCTCTACTCATTAGAATGATCAACTTGATGAATGGATAAATAATGTTCAATTCTACTAATTTGTCTCAGTTGCGCTTGGCTTTGTCGAAAAATGTATGGGCAAGCGTTATATCTACCGCTTGGCATAGAAATAAAGATAACGAAGACTGCTAGCCCCAAAGCAGAATGTTCAGCACTGTTCTCATTCAGCGACGTACGTCACAGATTTTGGCACATTCTACTTTGGGGACTGCTAGTAACAGTGTGAGAAAAATAAACCTTTAGTGGTGGTGATGCAAATCTATCCCACAATGCACCACAAATCTCAAACACATTTGAAATGCAGGTATAATTATATTAGCATGATAGACCCCCGATTGTTATTTTTTAGATTAACATGTTATATCAAATAAATTTTTAACAATATAAAAAGAAGTAACAATCAACGACAAACCTTTTTTCTTTATAATTAGCTGCAAATCATCTTCCCATGATTAATTTGATCAACACAAGCTCAATTCCTATCTCCTAAACAAAGAATTTAAAGATAAGATATATTAAACAATGGCAAGTGCAGACAATGAAAATCCTAACCAGTGTGTTCTGACTCTTAAGAATGTCCCCAATTTTCTTTGAAATTGGGTAGGAGATATACCGTGTGATAACCTCTTATTTCCGCACAATTTCTGAAAGTTACAGAGAATATGAAAAGCTTAGAATCTTTGATACTCTAGAAACCAGTGATTCTCAAACTTTTATCACTCATGGTTTCCAAGAGCAGTACACTCTTGATAATCCAGCTGTGTGCGAGTCCGCCCTGTCCAGTAACCCAGCATTTTCCCTTGGAGCATGGAAGAGGAAAACCAGTCACAGCATGTTGCTACATAGAAATTCATATTATTTGAATGGTCTCTTTTCAATTGACTTCCAGTAATTCGGCACACCTTGGTCTGATATGCGCCGGATTAACAACAGTTTGATATATATAGTTATAATACTGTAGTTGATATATATAGCAGTATATTACTATACTGCAGTAGCTTCAGCTCGCTGCGACACAAGTTGAACTAAACATTGAAATGCATACTTTTATTAGTGAGAATGACTTGATAATGTGTATCAGGACCGTAACAAGGATTTTTGCCACCGTCACAACTTTAAAATTTGATAATATTGTAACGCCGTTCACCCAGGTCTAAATTTTGCCACCCAGGACTGTTGCCCTCCCTAGTTACGGCCCACCTATTACAGCAGACACCTTCAATCTTTGGCACAGCACAGCCACATTTCAATGAAGCCCATGGGCCATTTGGCTATCCTACACATTATCAAGGAGCTTGGTGGGCCTCAAATAGCCAGCGGGCCAAGTGTGGAAGACCCCTGGTTTAAATAATCAGCAAATCATGAGTGGTACCACTTAATTAAAAACGTTATTTGCTCACTAGCGAGTCACATAATGATAGAATTTCCCCCATTATCTCATTGATTTAAATCAATATAAATATAGCAAGCACTGCAGTTGAAAGTTCAACTCGGTGTCATAGTTAAATGGTAAAGAAAAAAAAATTAATTACAGTATAGCTGAACTAATTTCAATACACCATTTCAATTAATAGGTATTAACACTTATAATGACATAATTACCGGCATTGGTTATTATAATAATCACTTCCATTGTTTAAAAATTATCATTAGGGGAAGAGAATTATCTCCATTTATTACCTGAAAGACACGAAATCCAAAAACTAACACCAATTTTGACACATTGTTTTGGTTAGACATAAATCCAGACGAGCGTAGGCGGTACGATTCCTGCGATAATGAATCAGATTAGATCTCAGATTCGAAACCTCCACTTTTCGCAAATATAACGGGCGCTATAATTGGTCAAACGCATCGAAACAGGTTCTCCATTCATCAAAGGATAGGTAGCAGCACTTAACCCTAAACAACATATCTGACGTATTACTTACAAAGCAATTTTTAAAGGCCTTTGAAAATCATCCAACTTTCAAATTTTTCAATGGATATTCGGAAAGATTTGGCTAATAAAACTCCTCAATAATCATCTGAAATGTTTTCTGCAATCGCAGATCAAACGTCATCACAGACGCTTCTAAACAAACGTTGACGACAACGAAAACATCAAATGCCGCTTGCTTACCATACGGATATTCTACGGACTTCGCTGAGACACCTCTGTTATCTCTTGTGATTCGTCATCATGTCTAATATGCGCTCTTACGATTGATCCGAATTAAACCCCGTAGTTGATGACGTCATAATGATATAGAAAATTGATCAAAACAAATCATTAATAAAAATCAAATCATCATAATTATAAATTAATAAATTGTGATGAAACTGTAGAGATTAATCAATCGGGAAAAATGATTGATCGCTTTCTTTTCAAGAGCATTAAAATTTTCTTTTGTGATTGTTTTTATGCTGTTTTCCTGCATTTTTTTCCATATTAGGTTTAGATAAAATTTGATCACTTAATTCTGTTACTTAAAAAAAAGAATACTTTTGTTTCTATTTATTTTTAATGGCAGCAATATTAAAAAAAAAGTTTTATGCTTATAATTTTTTCAATGGGTTCGTTAAGTTTTTACTGCCATCTATTGAATTTTTTATTTCTTCCATTATACTTTCAGTTATTTAATGTCAATAGATGGCGCTAAAGAAAACTTGTTGATTTAATTTAGGAAAATCGAAGGGAAAACAAGTAAAAAAAAAAAAGGTGCTAGTTTTTTTTATTAAAAAAAGTTAATTTTTTGAAAAAAACGCCATGGCGTACCTTTTCGGGGCAACGATAAGGTAGATATTTTCTTGGGCCTCTTAAAACGAAAAAAAAAATTATGCAAAATAAATGCACATTATTTGTGAGGCTTCCTCATTCAGTTTGGACTCCAGGGCAGTACCCGATTGCCCCGGCCTAGTTACGGCTCTGCCCATGGATCAATAAGATGGAAAACAGGGACCTCTGGCAGTGCCGTCTTAACGCATGGGGTCACCCGGGCACGGCCCGGGGGGCCTCAAGAGAAGAGGGGCCTCACAAAAATGAGAACTAACTGAAATTTCTGAGAATTTTCCAGGTAGGACCTCAGGAAAACCAATTGGCCCGGGGGGGCCATGATGCTCTTAAGACGGCCCTGACCTCTGGTGCCAATAAGATGACCGGAACGTTCCTTTGTAACAGAGTTATAATCAGTTTATTTTCTCGTACATCTCACTGCCTCCTGAAATATCTTCAACGATCACCAAGGGGGTCAATGCACCCCGCTGACAGTCCACAAGCGCGGGGCTGACAGAGCTCTGGGCAGTGCCGTCTTAACGCATGGGCCCACCCGGGCACGGCCCGGGGGTCTCAAGAAAAGAGGGGCCCTCACAAAAATAACAACTGGTTCAAATTTTCGAGAATTCGCCAGGTAGGGCCTCAGAAAAATAACTTGGCCCGGGCGTCCATGATGCTCTTAAGACGGCCCTGGCTCTGGGGGGGGGGGGGCGCGGTAGCCCGGTCGATAAGATGCTCGCCTAAAGTACCAAAGGATGTTTAGAGGTGTCGCGAGTTCGATACCCAGTTCGTCCTTATCAGAAAACTTTCCTGACACAGGGGTACAACAAAAAACGGCGACTTGACCGCAACAAAAATCGCTACCGCAGGGTGTCCCCCATCGAGGGGTTAGCGCGCCAGCCTCTCGATGAGTATGAAAAACAAGCCTGCCGTTCGGAATCGGCAATAAATTGTAGGTCCCGGTCTAATTAGCCCTCGTGTGCAGAAAAAATGACCGTGGTGCGACAAAAATGATCAAAATGATCAAATGGCTCTGGGGCCGCAGGCAGTGCCATCTTAACGCATTGGCCCTTCCCGCTACGGCCCGGGAGCTTCAAGAGAAGAGGGTCTCAGAAAAACGAGAAGTAGTTGAAGTTTCCGAGAATTGGCTAGGTAGGGCCTCAGAAAACTCACTTGGCCCGGAGACCCTTGATGCTCTTAAGATGGCCCTGGGGTCAGGTGGGCTTTGTCTGGTGCCAAGCCCCTGGCCTTGGCACCATACAATTCTCGTCATTTTTTGTCTCTTTCATTCTATAAATTAACTATAGTAGGGCCCGTGAAAAGTCTGAAGTCTGACTGGGGGACCGGCAAAAGATTCCAGCCTGGGGGGGGGGGGGGCTGCTCCAGGATGTGGTGGGGGCCATGACCCAACTTCAAATTCGATGTGCACACATCAACCTACTAAATAAAAATAGCCGAGCAACATAAATTTTGAAACATTTAATAAACTTTTATACATCAATAAATATATAAATGCACAATAACCTGAAAGACTAATATACATTTTTAGTGCCCCCCCCCCCCGTTTTAAATACATAAATTTGATCAGAGAACTTTTCCGAGAAGTCAGAGCAATTAAATAGACGGGGGGGGGGGGAGAGGTTATACTAGATGTCCTTTTAGAAGCCATTTCAAGCGTCCTCCTACGTTTCTGAAAATTCACCTTTTCGTCCTCCTTTTCAGGTTTTCGGAAATATTTTTGCATTCTTTTCCTGAGAAGGTTTTTTTCTCTCTGAGACATACAGTATATCTCCCCCCACCGATTATTACAAGTTTCGACCCATCGCCAAGGACCCAAGTTGCCCTCAAGCAGGGCAGATGCTATTTTAATCATGGCTCAGCTTGCTCCAGGATAACATAAAAAAATACAGTCCGAGAAACCACTCTGGGAGAACACAATCGCATCCAATTTAAGAATAACATTGTTTCCTCACCAACAGCTAATGCCGTATACGTATACTGAAGTGCGGTGTGGGGGGGGGGGGGGTGGGGCTGTTCGGATGCACAAACAACACCGAATGCTGATTCCTACTGCGAAATCGCTTCCGGCAAAAATAAAAGCAACGCTCCCGAAATTAAAAAAAAAAAAACCTTCTGAGGGAGAGAAAGAAAACCTTTCGCCTTGCTGCAGGCAAAATAATAAAACTGGCCAACCAGACTATGTTAACGATTCATTAAAGTGAGGGGAGACGGATCGTTATTTGTTCTTTTTCTCTTCCTGCTTTGTTTAGAGGTTCTGTTTTAGTTAGGAAAAACTATTGTGGCTGCAGGTGTTAGTATAGTTGCATTAGCTGGTTACCCATGGGCCGAATAAGAAAGACCGCAACACATGAGACGTGCACGGCCCGGAGGCCTCAAGTGGTGCCCTATGATGATGAGATCCGTGTATTATGGTTTCCCGGAGTAGGTGACGATGTAAATTAAATACACGGTGATTCAGAAAAGATGGGGGGAAAACTTTAAAAGGTGATAGTACACATCAATACAAACAATTGTCATCAAAGAATGCATGGTCTAACATGAAACGGCTGCTACGCAAACGCTAAAGCGGCATTCCTGTTGAAATATTTACATCTTGAGTAAAAGAACACCATGAATGCAAACGTAAAATGGGGAAGAAGAAGGAGAAACCGTATGAAAATATGCGTCGTAGTGAATAAAAGGCGCGGACGCCAGCCCTGTGACGTTATTCCAGCGTGAAAAACCGTTCTAACAGTTGTAACGTACGGGATAACTTCACAGAGCTTTCGCCCGCGCCGTTTATTCACTGTGACGCAGATTTGCATACGGTTTTTTATTCCTCCCAGGTTACATTTGCATGCATGGTGTTCTTTTTCTCCCGGTAAATTTCAACAGGAATGCCGTTTTAACGTTTGCGGAGCGGCCGTTTCGGAACGCGCCAGCGCGTTTGCGTTTCATGTTGGACCATGCATTCTTTAATGGCAATTGTTTTCATTGGCGTGTAATATCACCACTTAAAGTTTTTCGCCATCTTTTCTGAATCAACCTGTATATTAGTAGGTTGGTACATCCGAGCTGGTAGGAGCCCGTACTTTGTTGGACCACGAAAGTGAACTTAATGCCTAAAAGTCTGTACCAGTTACCTCATAAAATTTTCAAAAAAAAAAAAAACACAAGCTACTCTAAAGATGCGTTTGACGTACAAAATTAAGTTCAATTGCTGGTATTTTTTTGGTTCTTGAAAGAAAATTACATGGGGCTTATTTATGATGTTTTTTAGGTGTTTAAGGAGTACTCAAAAAATGATCAATGGCGTAAAAAAAGAAGTTGAGTGTAAAGAAAGGGCAAAACATTGATCAAGATACAATATATGGAGAAGTATATTTAAGAGTACGCGCGCGCCTCATACGCATTTCAAGGAGTACCCACTCCTTGGTCACATATCTATAAGTGTCGAATATTTTATAGTATATAGTAGTACGGATGTCTTCTATACATTTCAAGGGGGGGTAACTTATGTATTAAACTTGCCGTAAAAGTGCTCTTTTCATGATAGCAGTGCTCACGATTATAAAACAAATTGAAGACTGTTTTACGCATTTCAAGCGATATGAAAGCTTCGTAGATTTTTTCCCCCTTAACCCATATCATCAGGAAGACCATAGAATAATCTTACTCTAACACGGAGGTTCTTAATCGGACTACACGGACCACTTGGGGTTCCGTGGAGAGATTTCAGGGTGTCCATAAGAATGAATGAGAAAACAATCGACTCATTGTTTTTTTTATATTGCTTTAAACTGAATGATTTATTATTATTTTGTAAAATGTAAAACATTTTTGCGGCTTAGTACACTGTATACTGTATTTTAATTCAAGAGGTGAGCGAGGCTTCTGCGCATTTCAAGGGGTAACGCAAGTTTAATAAGTTTATGTTACGTTTTCATTCATAGCGCTTCTCAGTCGTTTGGTTGAGATTAACGTGTAATAAATACCAGGGCTGGACAAATTCATATTTTGAATTATAGCTGCACATGTCTCGACATGCCCTGGGCATGTATTTTTTCCGACCACAGGCTCGACGCAGGTATATAAAAAACAAAAACTAAAAAAAGAAAAAAATGTAAAACTAATTTTTTTTAAATTATTTAAATTTAAAATTTAAAATAACTTTCACTCTTTTAATTTTAGAGCCTTTGGCCCGTTCCCTTGCTTGGCTTTCTTGATAACTTCAGAGCAGCGATGTGCGAAAGAAAGACGCGCGCACCTCTTTATGTTGTTAGCCTCTTTATGATCACGGACGTAATATCATGAGTGGAATAAATTCAAACAAGTTGTCTGTGTTTTCTTTACTCTTTCTTCACCATCGCAATGCTTTATAGCAACTCTATCAACTAAAGCTGCTTTGCTTTTTTTTCTTCCCCTCCTTTGTTCCTTTTTCTTTCTAACGTGCGGTTAGTGTAGGACGAGGTTACCAGATTTATCGCCGATTCGTCATTTAAGGGATGATCCAAATTGGTTATCAAAAGTTTGCACGTGAAGTGGTAATTATTTGACTACTAAACATTTGAGTTAGTCAGAATGGTAAATCACGTTGCCTTTTGAACATTAATGCATTTGTTTATAACCGGTGTTTCGCGGAACCCTGGGGTTCCGTTACAGCTTTTTTGGGATTCTGCATGATCATGCCCCCCCCCCTCCACATAACCCTTAAAAATCCCGGAACCCGGAGAGCTTTCAAAGACGAAAACTTTCTTGTTAATATTACTCGAAAGCTATTCTTTACTTTCAATTTTTACGAGACAGTGCCGTTTTAAAAAAATCCAGACCACTTGGATGACTAACTTAGAGAGTGTGCAAGTCTGTGAGTGACCAAAAGAATGACCCGGGTGAGCGAGGGACGGAAACAGTAACCTGGATGGTGTGAAAGCATGTGAACGACCGAAAGAGTGATTTTTAGGCCCAGAGGCATATTTAAGGTGTTGGAGGAGGCTATTTATCATAGCACCTGATCCCATTATCATGGAATGCCCCTATACACCTGAGAAGACTCTCCGGGGCGTGTTTGGCGAGCCCATATCAGGGTTGTCTTAAGAGCATCATGGGCCTCTGGGCCAAGTGGTTTTTCTCCGGCCCTACCTGGTAAATTATAGAAAATTTCAACCGAATCTCATTTTTGTGATGCTCCCGAGCCGTGCCCGGGAGGGCCCATGCGTTAAGCTGGCCCTGAGGTAGTTTATTATAGAATCAGGCAATACTTTCCTACTTTAATTCAAAAACATACAAAATAAGTGAAACAACACTCAATGTATGACAATTAATAAATAACCCCCGTTAGAGTAAGCCCCGTTTTAAAAATGTATACATTAAAAGCGGTTCTGTGTTTTGGTTGAAAAACTATTGTCATTCATGGTTGGTTTTGTGACACCTTCTGTTGTAAACACGTGCAAGGAACATAGCCAAAAATAAGTGCGCATGTGTCTTCATGTCCATGATTAGGAATATATCTCGTAACTCGCATATTAATTACGTAAATAACAAATAATATCGTTACATTGGAACCCCAGCTGCCATCTATAAAATATTAAAAAACATCAATCATCCGCCTCCTTAGAAAACCTGGCTGAGCTGAGTAAATATATATATTTAAATTTCAGTGGTATAAAAAAACGATTACAGTGTAGGAGGGTTCCTTTTTTTTCCAGAAGGGGGAAGGTACATTATCTTTTACTTCACCTGCACTGATCTGTAGTTTTTCTGTGTACAGAATTTCGATATCTATGCGAAATGACAAAATAAAATGCTACCTTATGCAATATAGGGATTTTTTTCTAATCAGAAAAAAAAAATCTCTATACACGGAAGCGCTCTTAGAGCCTTATCAACAGCATTTTAGCCCCACTAGGTAAAGCAAAATTTTCAGGCTCCCCCCCCCCCAGCTATAAATACTTGCCTATCAATTTGCATACTTACTCTCTCCAAAACTCTAACCTGACCAAATTGTCATGAGGCCTACCCGGCATTCGAGGCTCCCGAGCGGTGGGATCATAGGCCTTGAGTGAGATAATTTTTCTAACCCCCCCCCCCACTGAAAACTACTGGCTAACCAATTTACATACTTATTCTTGAAAATCGTGAACGGATCTAATTGTCATGAGGCCCCGGGTCATGCATTAAGGTTAAAGTAAAACGGACGGGTGGGGGGGGGGGCACCAAAATCTCTTGCGCGCTTAGGGCCTTCATATGGGTTAATCCGGCCCTGTATTCAGAGAGAGTAGAGTACAAGAAACGAGAGAGTAGAGTACAAGTTACATGCAAGAAACACATCAATGAACTGGAACTTCTTCTGCCATCTATCTGATATAACTGTTGATTCTTCAATTGAATTATTGACTGGTTGTTGGATTTTTGTTGCATAAAGGAAATCAATAAGAAGCATGGTATTAATAAATATTTTATAAACAATAATGTTAATAAAATTTTTATATTTGCTTAAAAATTTTAACAGTTATTGTTTCAACAAGGTAAATTAATATCAGTAAAACACGCAAAACCAAATTATTACAATTGCAGTTCCATCATCTAGTAGTCAGAACATATGTGACATCTCGCCTTATTTTGTGGGAGAGATGTGAATTATCTTAGACCTGAGAACATAGCCCAAAGCCGCGTCAGGGTTAGTGAATTGGTTTAGTTTTGTAAATAGTTCTAATTCTTTCTTCATTGATTGGAGGCATAGTGTTGCATATATACTGAACGTTTACCCATATTTATCGCATTTAATCTTGTATCCACAACTTATGGAATTCATTTTTTCTAATATGATCTCAATTAATTTGACATATGCTGACTCTCTGAGTACAGCATATAGGCTGTAAATTTTATTATCTTTTATTGACACGCCTATTATACACGTTCACACTCAACTATCACATACAGTTTCTTAACTTCTTCATCCAGCTCGTACGGAGCAACATCGAATAGGGAAGTTGGGAGTCTTAAAGACTCGGTACACCCTGAGAAAATGTATCTACCTCAGTCAGTGTAAATTAGTTTCATATTTCAAATTAGCTTCAGATAAAAGTAAAATTTGAGCCAGTTATTGATGTTAATTTACCATATGCAAATAACAACTGATGAATTTTTACAGCAAACATGAGAATTTAACTAATATTACTGCTTATAAAATATTTATTAACATTATGGCACTTCGATTTTCTATGCAGTGCATTAATTAAAAACTAGTTATCAATTTCAATTCTAGAATCATAACAGTTTTATTAGATAGATGGCAGAAGGAGTTCCAGTTCATTGAAGTTTCTTACCTGTATTTATATATATATACAATACACACATACCCTCTTTTCTGTATACTTATTTTCAATATTTTCTAGAAGGCACATTTTTTAGGAAAGGTTAGGAAATTTTCCCTCCTAATATTATTTCTTTCTCTCGCTGGTTCACAAATTATTTCTTCTATTTGTACTTTATACCGGTTCACAAAATGTTCGCTTAATTTCAGCGGTCTGAAATGCGAAAAAGTTTGAAGAGCACTGTACTATATCGTACAAGGCCTAGGATTTTAGTGCTAATAGGTAATTTTATCCATTGCTTTACACCTCAATAATACAATGACCTCAGAAAGTGTTTTTTTCAAGATGTTTCGGTTTTTGTTAAGATTTATCCCGGGTTTCAGTTGCATGATCTTGTACCTTCCTGAGTCCGGCCACTAACCGTGAATCGGTTATGAACCTACAAGGTGAATCCTAACTTTAGTGACTCCTTTTCCGAGGCCAACAGCGTGCAAAGTTATAATTAAGTGCTTGACTAATTTTAGATAATTCATTGCACGAAAGATGCGCATTGTATCATTACGTCGGGGTACGATCGTAAATTTTTGTATCATTATATCGGGGTCCGATGATATTCATCACATACACTAGACTCATTTGGATTTTTTTTTCATGTTTATCAAATTCGCCAATTACACCAGGGAATCATGCTTAACCACAGATGAAGGCGATAAATTAATTTCAAGTATTTATCAAATTTATCAACGAAACTTAGGTATTATGCACATTCGACAGTGAAAGTTATGAATTTATTGAACTTACCAAGACGATTGGTAAGTATGATAATACATTTACAGTAAAATATATATTTCTATGCCGTTGATACAATTAGCTTGGTATGTGTCTATATATATATATATAATTTTATGTTTCAGATCATGAATTTTTTGATATCTTCATGTTGGCCGCTTGTAAATATTCAATTTTATGATTACACAAATGTTTTGAGATTCTCCTGTACTATATTTGCCACCTCGCTAGGGCAATTATGCCGAAGCAACAAATTTGAATTTAATATGTACACCTACAAAATTTATTTTCCGTCTCTGTGTGTTCTCTATACAAATCTACAATTTTTGACCGATCGTCGCCAAATTCTGCATTGTACCCGGATTGAACGACAGACTAATTTAAAAGTTCGTCAGAACTGGGCAAATGTCCGGAATGGGCAAAAATCTGTCGGACAACAATGGTTTCCAAGCCTCAACAATTACTTTTAGAATGTTTACCCTGGTTACCGAGGATCCCAGACAATTTCAGCCATGTTCATTCCTTTACAATGGTTTGCCACTTTTTCAATCGTTCCAGTAATTGAAGGAAACCCGGGCAGCGCCGGGTATTACAGCTAGTAATTGATAAAAATTTGAGAAAAAAATTAATTGTTTAACTGCAAACCGAAAAAAATTTTGGAATTTTTTTGTAATCGTACGTAAGGGAATTGTTACACATCACGGAACAACAATAACAATCCGTCGTGCACGTGCTAACCGGCATCTGACTCAATCCATACCATCACAGCAGGCCAAAAAAAAAAAGAAAACCGAACGAGAAATTCTCTCGCCAAGAATGAGTACCATACCGCCAAACATTGGCTCGTTTTAGTCGGTGAATGATCCCACCTTACATGTCGCCCATCAGCTGAGCCTCACTAAGGATGAAGGTTCAAAACTGATCGCGACTCGCAGCTCTCTTCCGCTTGGGGGAAAAAAAAAAAAATAAAATATATAAGAAAAAGAGGAAGAAAATCTGTTTTTTCGAGGGAAAGTGTTTTTTTTTTTGAAAGGGATCCACGAAAATTAAGAAAACAGTGCCTTGTATTATTGAACGGAGGATTATCGAATGGACATTCTCTTACTGGAGACATGATGGATAATATGTGATTTTTTTCTGTTTACTAAACAACAACTTGGTGGTGGTGGTAGTGTTGTGGTTAGTGTTGTTTATATGCGCGGTTAAAGAGGAGCCAGCGTGGATCGCGTTGCCAGCCAAAAAGTAAGTGTCAATGACCTTGCCTTCCATATAACAACATCTATGTTTTTATAAATGAAAAACTCATAATTTTCGAATTATTTTTTCTGATAATTATTACCATTATCCCATCTTATCATCCCTTGAATTAAAATATCTCTAACTATCAATTAATTGAATTAAAAAAAATATTAAATTTTTTTTTTAATTAATTCGAAATTAGTTTCTGATTACGAATATTCGGGAAATTAATTTTTTTTTCCAGGAAATTGAATTATTTTAGTTATTTATGAAAAAAGTAGGAAATCGATTTTTTTGAGTATTTTTTATGCATTTTAATTTTAATTAATTGGATTCATAAACATTTTTTTTTGTTTTCTTATTGACTTTTATGGAATGAAATTTAATTTAAATGTGTATGTGTAGTAGTTGTATGTGTAGTTGTTTATTCGTTGTTTATGCACTTGTTTCTGTCATTCATATGGTATGATTCATACGTGTTTTTTTTTAACATATTGTTTACTGAATTTAATGACAATTTTGAGGAAATTTGATAAGAAATGTTGTTTTTGATGATAATTGGAAATTTATGGTTGTTTTTTCTCGTATGATGACTTGAAGTAGGAAGAAACTTAAGAATGCTTATAAGAGGTCATTGACACCATTAATGAAAGTGTGTGTTGATGATGACTGGGAATGATTTCACTTTTTTCAATGTTTCATGGAGTGTTATGGGAAATTTCGGGATTTCACAGGATTTATTGCAAATTGTATACATTATTTTAGTTATTTATTAATTATCGAAAATATATATTTGTATGATAAACCATTTCATGCCATTTATAAGTAAACAGGAAAAAGAATTCAAAAGATTATTGGAAAATACTCATATTCTTCATATTGTATGAAAAACTTTTACTTCGGGTAAATATTTTATTGCAATTTTTGTATCGTTAAAAAATTCATGAATTTCTATGATGGAAAATTCATTAAGAAAATTCTAGTTTGGTTTTTAAGAAATAAATGAATGATAGGAAATAATTTTTCATTTATAATGAATTTTATCTATTTTTTCAAATTCATTCAAATGAATTTTGATAGGGCTAATTATTATTTTTTAAATCAAATAATTTTATTTCGGAAAGAAATATATAAATTAATAAAGCAGCATCACTGAGTGGCCTGATATTTGCTGATTTGGAAATCATCAAAATTCACAACAAACAACGATAAATTTGATTAATTTAAAAATAAAAATAATTTAATTGGAAAACATAAATACGTGTCATACAGTGCAATAAATAATAATCCACAATAACATTAAAATTTGTACATAAAAAATGTGCGACAAAAAGTCTTATTTCTTCATTTCAATTGGAAAATAAAGTTCTTTAATTTAGTTATTTGAAAAATAATTAAATTTTCATTGTAATTTATAAAAAAAAATAAATAAAATTTTATAATACGCGATATATTTTAACATTACTTGTTTTGTTACCAATTACTTGTCAAATTTTCTTGAAATAAAAATTTATGCTGCGGTAACTTTCTGTAAAAGAATTATTTTTTGTTTATACATAGTTTGTATATTTTCAGTCTAAAAAAAATGGTTTTATTCTAAAAAATTCTTCATTTCCTATTTAAAGCACTCACACAGTGTTTTGCAATAAAAATTTATTTCTATAGACCACGCGGATCCCTCTGTAAAATAAAATTCAGTATATAGCGCTGTAAAAACAATGATTTAATTGTTTTCTCATCTAAGCTCATAGACACCCCCTTCCCGAAGCCTCTCCAAGGACCCCCATCCCCAGGTGGACTAGATTGAAAGATGCTTTGTTAATCAGCGAATATGTACTGTATATATTCGAGGGGCCCAAAATTATAATGGTCTTCGGGCATATGCATTTGCCTATACGAAATCAGGTTCAAGTGGTATTTTGTACTATTGATTGAGATATAAAGGCTTATATAGTGCATAAAATAGGAATGAATATAATTTGCCTATAAATAATTTATCACTGAATAAGTTAAGGAGCACGTAAACACAAAATATGAAACAGAAATGATTTGATTAATACGATCATCATAAATTGATAACATTATTATTTTTTTGCATATTTGATTGATTTCACAAAATTTTCATTTCAATTTCAAAAATTTGTTATTAGTAGATAAATATATGTATTCCATTTCCTCGATATTTTTTTGGTGATATTCAGCAAAATTTGAAGAAAAATAGTCGTAAATTCAAGTGAATTTTTAATATATTAATTAAATCACTATATTGCGATATCACTGATTCTGAATCGAATTCAATAAAAAAAACTTTAGTCACTTACCACTTAATTATAATTTTTATTAACTTTTTTGAATTATTGTTTTTAATTCAATGTTAAGTATTAATTTTGGGGAAATAAAAATTTTCAATGAAATTAATGACAAATAAAAATATAGTGTATTACAATTTTGTATTACGTATATATTGGAATTTTTCAAACTAAAGCTTTCCATAAAAATTGAAAACACACACGTTAAAAAAGAAATTCTACTCCATTTCTTAGTCTATTTTTCTGGTTCTATTCAACAAAATTTAATATAAAAATCAGTATATTCTGCCATGAAAATTTTTCTTGACAGATTCTGATAAATCAATTACAAATAAATTTCTAAATATTAAATTTTGGTGAATTTCAAAATATACAATTTTAATGAATTTCAAAATATACAATTTTAATGAATTTCTAAATAATAAATTTTAATGAATTTCTAAATAATAAATTTTAGTGAATTTCTAAATAATAGATTTTAGTGAATTTCTAAATAATAGATTTTAGTGAATTTCTAAATAATAGATTTTAGTGAATTTCTAAATAATAGATTTTAGTGAATTTCTAAATAATAGATTTTAGTGAATTTCTAAATAATAGATTTTAGTGAATTTCTAAATAATAGATTTTAGTGAATTTCTAAATAATAGATTTTAGTGAATTTCTAAATAATAGATTTTAGTGAATTTCTAAATAATAGATTTTAGTGAATTTCTAAATAATAAATTTTCTTAATCTGATTTAATCAATTTTTTCAGTCATTCATATTAATAATTTTCATAACATAAAATCAGTGAAATAAAAAATAAATGGAAATATCATATTCTCTAATTTTCCATCAAATATTTGAATTCTTTAAATTAAAACTTTCTATAAAAATCAAAAATATATAATTTTTTCGAATGAATGCTTATTAAATAATGAGAAAATTAATTAACAGCATACAATAAGAAAACACTATTTTATTTCCTCGTCTTTTTTTCTGGTAATATTCAGCGAAATAAAAAAAAAAAATAATAATAATTTAAGCAAATTTTATTTCCTGAATCAATACATTATGCCATGAAAATTTTTCTTCGATAGATTGCGATAAAATAAATATTCTAATAAATTTTCTAAAAATCTCATTAAATTTTTTCAGTCACATTTATATTATTAATTTTCATCAAATAAAAATTATACTCCAATTTCATAATAACCATTTATAATAATTTGCCTGTATAAAAATGTATATAAATAACATTAAAAATTATTTTAAATGTGACAAAAATACAATTAAAAAAAAATTTCCTGTTCTAATTTTCACTTATTAGAATTTTCCGAATTAAAGCTTTCTACAGAAATCTAAAACACAATTTTTTCCGGATGAACGTTACAAAATAATAAGAAAATTAATTAGCAGCATATAACAACAACAAAATTATATAATATCTACTCCGGTTTCCGTATTCCATTCCAAAAAAAATCTATTCCATTTCCTCGTTTTTTTAAGGGCAAAAAAAAAGTATTTTCCGTAGTAAATTCAAGAGAAAAACCGTGCGAGGAAAGAAGAAGGGACAATGAACTTTACAAGTTTTCCGATGGACCTGCCAGAGCAGGTGCGTTTAAGAGTTGTTTCCATTCCTCAAGAAATATACAATCTATACACAAAATAACGTTAAAGCAAATGACGTCGATCACAAGTTGAGAGTTACATAAATGATTAAAAAAAGAAAATAAATGCCAATAATGAAATTGATTTAATAGGAGTGTGAAATGAATGACAACTTGTGTCGGAATTCGGCGAGAGAGAAAGAGAAAGACTCGCTATATAACTCGCACATTCTCCTCGTATCTCGCTCTCGTAGGTCAACGAACTCGCTTCGGCGCGCTCTGTCATCCAGTGGAGGTAGTACGTAGTAACAACACTCGGCACTCACTCGCTGTGGGTGCGCGTCTCGTTAAATAAAAAGTAAAATAAAAATGCATACAAAAATATATGGGGGAGAAAAAAATGGTGGTGGTGGTGTGCCTTGAATGATGCATATTTGGTAAAGGTTGGCTCGGCAAAGTACAGCGAAGAAATAATACGTGTGAAACCCCAACCCTGTTTCTTATTTTATTATATATTTTTTGTTGTTGTTGTCTTGAGTGGGGTGTGAGTCTTGAAAAGTTTTATTATTATTATTTCTCTTTCTTAAGTGTTCGTCATTTTTGGGTGATGCTCCCTCCTGTTTGGGAACTTCCCTCTCAAAAAGATGCATGAAATAATAATGATAAAAAACAGAAACTACAGCCTCCGCCGACCTTGAATTTTTTTTTTTTGATACTATATTTTGCACTTGCTTATAAACAACAACTTTTTTTTTGTGGTCTTTGATTTGTTATGTAGAGGGGTGGTTATTTAATTGAGTTTTCGAGTTTTTATGGATGAACTTAATGGAAGAGATTAAAATTTACTGATTTGATGTTGGATGCTTGTTTATCCCATGGCGTAAAAATCAGGTGAGACTTGAATAGAGAGGATAGCACAAAAAAAAAATGAAAATTTTAATTTTTATTAAGTTTATATATTTTGAACGGTACTTGAGAAATTTGAAAATAATTTCTAATAATTAAATTTAAATAATATTTTAATAATTTAAATTTCATTAATATAAAAAAATATGTAATTCCTCGGTAAAATTTTTTATGGGCCCGTACAAATTTTTTGATATTATTACCATGAAGAACGGATTTTAGCAGAAGGAGATTTTTATCATCGTAGTAAATTCATCATTACCCTTGAGATTGAAATTTCAATTTAATTCAGTAATTGTACTTGGTACGGTACATGTCATTGTATTAATTTTGCAATAAGTTTCGATAAAAATATCGATGATTTACATTAATGATAATGCTTTACAAAAAACGGAATTGCGTGAAAATTTTTTACTTCAGATGGTAAATTTAATTTTCATTTTATTAAAAATTAATTTTTTACACTAAAAAAAAAGTGATGTTATATTTCAAATTTATATCAAATATACCATATATGGATTTCTTATCTTTCTTCTCCTAACATTGAATAATTAAAAAAATTAGAAAATTTTTATTTAAATTAATATCTGTAAATTTATATTACGTATAAATATTTTTAAATTTTAAAATATGACGTTTATTTGAATGCTTTTACGATAAATTTGTGAATTATTTCTGAAAAAAAATCAATATTATATCGCTTTATGATTTTCGTATTAAATATTTTAAAACTTTATATAATCAGTTCATTTAAAACATTCTCAAAGGTAAATTATTTTTATGAACCATAAATTTTAAAATTTTATTAGATTTTGAATAGAAAAAAATATGGTGGTTCAAAATTATACATTTTCAAAATCCGTATTTTTAATTTTATGTTAAATATTTAAAAATTCTGATAAATATAACTTTATTATTTTTCACATGAAAATTGCTAAGTTATCGTTATTTTCAATATTTTAAATAATTTTATAATAAAAATTTTGTATAATATTTTTCACATAACAAAATTTTGAAACAATAAATTTTTATAAAAAATATAATTTATTATTTTTAACATGAACATTATTGAGTTATCATTATTTTCAATAGTTTTTAAATTATACACTCACACATACGCCTCAACCTCAAAGAATGCTATACATAAAAGGCTCCGAAAAGTTGTATTTGCCCAGGGGCTCGAACTTATGAGGAACAGTCCCCAGTGGGGCTACCAAATTCAAGCATATGTTCGGTAACTAACCAAATACCTTCCATTCCAGTCTTGAGGATGTGTCTGATTCCGAAAAAATTCTGAAATTTTGAACTTCCATCATTTTGGAATTTTCATCAGTTCTGGAATTCTGAATGATAAAGTATTTCAGTGCGAACCGAACCTTTTTATGTCAATTGATTGATTTCTTATTAATTGTTTCCAGCATTTCTCGCCCAACGTGTATATTAGATAGCTAATCAAACGTCTTTAAAATCTCGTTTGTTTGATCATTTTTGTCGCACAGGAGGGATAATTAATCCCTCGGAACGGTGATTTTATTGCCGATACCGAACGGCAGCGTTCGACAATTTGTCCTTTTTTTGTATTCACCGAGGGGTCGGGTGCACTAACCCCCTGGGAGCCTCCCCCCCCCCCCCCCGCGGTATCATTCCTTTTCTGTGGTCACTGTATCTATTGTACCCCGCGTCAGGGGAAGTTCCCAACAAGTACGAATTGGACATCGCACTCGCGACACCTATGAATATTCCCTTGATATTTTAGGCGAGTATCTTATTGACTTGGGCTACCGCGCCCTTATCTCCGTCGCAAAGACGGGTCTGACTGATTCCGGTTTTATTACCCGGGCCTCCAAACAAAAATCTGCATTATTACTATGCATTATGATTATTTTTTTCATACATCAGTTTTATACCCTATTTTATATCTTATATCGTTTGCTTTTTTAAAAAATTCACATTGAAAAGAAATATAAAAAATTCAAATTAAAGGGGGGAAAAATACTGATTTCTGATCAATCGACGGGACTCTCCTGTAAATAATGATCAAAATTTTCCAACTGTTAGCTCTTGTCATTCTCACTCAATTGTTCCATCAATACCACCACCGGCATTCACCTTAGTTTTCAATCTCTCACTCAGAATCAAATGAAGCAAGATGATGTTATGATACTTCTCTTACATTCGCTGTTGTGTCTGTCGAATTTCCCTTGTAGACAGACAGACACATAGAGAAAGCATTGCTCCTCCTCTTGATGTCTGTCCGAGAGCGTATCCATTAAAAACAAAAAACAAAAAAAAAAAAGGTAAGAGAAGACAGACATGTTAAAACCAGACATGGCCTCCTCCTCCTCTTCATGTCTGGTAGGCGTCAGGAATGTTGGAAAAAATTATAACCATAAAAATAATATCATATAATATTTTGTCCTGTTAACCAATATAGCAAATTAATTGATGTATCTGACTATATTTAAAACGTTATTTCGGTAGAAGATTCAATTGTTTTTTTTAAATTTTCATTTTTTATGAAAGCCTTTTATTGCCATTTCAGTACAAAATACGGCGATATAAGTACTATACTTTTTTTAAAATCTAGAAAGAGTTGATTTCTTGTTGGTGTTATTTTCTGAGAGCTTCTGAGATTTTACTTGATCAGAGATTTATAAAATTGCACCAAATTGAAGGAACTGGAAATAAAATTCAAGATCAAAACTATTCAAATTTGCTGAGCAAGATTTTATCTGTTTATAGATAGCAAAAATCAGGGCGGACTGCATAATTTTGCCTTTAATTAACCATCTTCTCCAGTTACAAAATCCAATCTAATTAATTAAATTCCTATGCCGATGAATTGTTTCAATAAAAATACGCTAACAGCACCAATTTTCATCCGTGTTTGTACGGGTGGGAACCATAGATAGTTAATTAAATCCAAGGCGTACTCAAAAACTTGAGGCACTGACCATCCGGTTAAGTGACCGAAGTACCTATCATTCGATATATTAGAGGGGGTTTTTATTTTTCCTGTACCAGAAACATGTATGGAATAAATCCGTTCTGGATGGATAACCGAATACGTGGACCAGCTATTTCTTAGATAAGAGAAGAAAAAGGAGGGCCCCTTGTTTTTTTTTTCTTGCACTGGTGCAATTCCTTCAACTGGATTATGTATTTATAATGAAGAAGAGAGAGAGAGAGATAGATACGCAACATTCACACATCACATACGCAAGTTGAGAGGTCGTTTGCCCGATGGAAGTGAATCCGAACTGGCTTGGGCCCTGTAAAAGGGAGTTTTTCTAGAAGGTTCTGTATGTGTGTGTGTGATATCAGCAAGGGGCTCCTGTAAGAATTTTTTCGAGACCAGCGGGATGTTGAGGTTTTGCTACAGAAAGATTCGGATGAATAAGTAGAGAATAGCTCTTGTGTTTGGATATGTATGGTTTCAAAGAGGGCCTCTAAAATAAAAAAAAATGTTTCTCACGTTTTTTTTCCGAATAGTAGTATGTAAGCATGCTGTGAATGTCAACATGAAATCTTCGAGAATATTCTCTAATTACTGCTGTAATGAAAGTAGTGACGTTTCCGTATTGACACTTGTTTTTTTTTTCTCTCCCACTCCTAGAGGCACTGAGTAAGGGGGGCTTCTAGAAAAATCTGTGTGGATTTTTTTGGTTTTTTTTATTTTTTCTCGAATTGTATTCGTTGGGACATTTATTAAATGTTGACATGCTTGGAATTCTTTTAGACTAGATATTTGCTAATGTCGGGACTTTTAAGGACGTTGAACTTACGTTTCTTCTTTCGAAGACGTTTTCAAATTCTTATACTGTAATTCTGCCTAGTTTTGATATGAACGTCTCTTTTTTTTTATAATCCTATCTAACAAAATTTTTAACTTGGTGCTCAATTTGTTTTCCATATGTCAATTTGATTCAAACTTCTCCACAGGTAAATTTTACGTTTCATTTATATAATAATTCATTCTCGTGATCTTTATGGCATTCTAGATATCCATAAAGTTCTGATTCGGGTCTCGTAAATGCTTTTGTGTGAAAGCAATCATTTGTTCTTCTTTCATATATATATATAAAATCATTATAATATCATTATCGCTAATAATTTAAATAATAATACAGATTGGAAGTTATGTGTATGTTTTTAAATTTATACTCATAATTCTTTAATTTAAAAATTGTCAAAAATTTGAAATTATGTCCAACCATTGAAATACGATTCGAAAATTTAATTGGAAGTAGTTTTAAAGCATTTTTATATAAAAAATTTAAAATTTTTTAGTTTTTCATATTTGAAATAATTTACTAACGGTGAATTTTCATGATAAGTTCCGATATTATCATACAGTGTTATAAACTGGAAAAACTGAAATTTGTATTCAAAAATACCAAATAATTTTTTTTATTATTTAAATTTTAAAATAGTCAAAGTAATATGATAAATTGATTTTTAAGAAACAGATTTTAATTTTCTTTCAACATTTTTATTTTTGAATGATTTTTAATCATATTAAAATTCAGAAAAATTTTTGAAATTTTTCCTACCAAATCCGTAATAAAAGTCTTAGGCAATATTTTTCAACCTTTATACACTTGCGGAACTCTTGAAATATTGCCTTTGTTCCAGTGAACCCCTTCGCCAGCGGTTCTTAATTTTTACTGCTCCTAAGCACTCTCTGTGACAATAAGATGGAATTCACGGACCCCTGCAAGAAAATAAATTCCACGGGTGCTATGTACACAAAAAATTGCTTTGTGCCACAAAAATGAAGGTCATGGATCCTTTAACGAAATTAATAGAAAATTCGGTATCCGAAATCAACAGAAAATTGACTGTCTGAAGCATGATAATCGAATTAATAATATTCAGTATAGAATAATGTAACACTTTAAGTGGATTGTTTTCTCATCCAGGTCCAAGGAACCCTGGTATTACTGCCCTACCATGAAAAATTCTCTAGCGCAGTGGTTTCCCAACCTTTTTGATGTCGTGGATCTGCTGTAGAGAAAATCAATGCACCGCAAACCCCCCTGTAGAAGATCAATTTTTGACGCCCTTCCCCTCCCATAAAACCTAAAATGTATTTTTTTTTAATAATTTGCATGTCATTAAAAACTAACAAACCGGCCTAGGAGGCCACTAAATATTCCAGCCCTAGTTGCAGGATGCTTAAGACACAGACCATGTTTCAGACACTAAATTTTTTTAAATTAATATTCTATCCGCATATTATGCAGAGGGAACGGGAAAAAAAGTGTTGTTTTCCTCTCCACCGGGAACAAAACTTTTTTCCTATTCGCATCGGCATAAAATCCAGGAAGCCTATTGATTTCAGGTATCTTAGCCGAGCAAAAAAATCATCATCCATCTCTACTCAAATTTCTGTTGATTTCGGATACCGAATTTTCTATTGATCTTTCACACGCAATTTACCCATTGACTTCAGACACACAATTTACCCATTGACTTCAGACGCACAATTTACCCATTGACATCAGACGCACAATTTACCCATTGACATCAGACTTCATATGCACAATTTACCCATTGACATCAGACTTCATATGCACAATTTACCCATTGACATCAGACTTCATATGCACAATTTACCCATTGACATCAGACGTACAATTTACCATTGATTTCAGACGTACAATTTACCCATTGACATCAGATTTCAGATGCAAAATTTACCCATTGACTTCAGATTTCAGACGCACAATTTACCCATTGATTTCAGATACTTAATTTTGTATCAATTTCAGATACTTAATTTTCTATCACTTTCAGATACTTAATTTTCTATCAATTTCAGATACTTAATTTTCTGTCAATTTCGGGTATTCAATTTTCTATCAATTTCAGATACTTAATTTTCTATCAATTTCAGATACTTAATTTTCTATCAATTTCAGATACTTAATTTTCTGTCAATTTCGGGCATTCAATTTTCTGTCAATTTCGAGTATTCAATTTTCTATGAATTTCAGATACTTAATTTTCTATGAATTTCAGATACTTAATTTTCAATCAATTTCAGATACTTAATTTTCTATCAATTTCAGATACTTAATTTTCTATCAATTTCAGATACTTAATTTTCTATCAATTTCAGATACTTAATTTTCTATCAATTTCAGATACTTAATTTTCTATCAATTTCAGATACTTAATTTTCTATCAATTTCAGATACTTAATTTTCAATCAATTTCAGATACTTAATTTTCTATCAATTTCAGATACTTAATTTTCTGTCAATTTCGGGCATTCAATTTTCTGTCAATTTCGAGTATTCAATTTTCTATCAATTTCAGATACTTAATTTTCTATCAATTTCAGATACTTAATTTTCTATCAATTTCAGATACTTAATTTTCAATCAATTTCAGATACTTAATTTTCAATCAATTTCAGATACTTAATTTTCTATCAATTTCAGATACTTAATTTTCTATCAATTTCAGATACTTAATTTTCTATCAATTTCAGATACTTAATTTTCTGTCAATTTTCAATTTCGGGTATTCAATTTTCTATCAATTTCAGATACTTAATTTTCTGTCAATTTCGGGTATTCAATTTTCTATCAATTTCAGATACTCCATTTCTCATTTAGAAATTCAATTTCCTATTGTCAATTAAGAAAAGTGACCGACAGCGAAAAGTAAAGGTCTTCTGTAAATCGCACACGCGGGATCCGAAAAGAACCCAGTCCTCAGACTGGGACAGAAACGCTTCTTTAGAGACACGAGACTCTGACGTATACGAATGACACACGTCATTTCTCACCCCGATGGAATTCCCGGAATGCTTTCCTTTCTTTTTTTTTCATTCCACGGGGAGAGCAATCCCGATGCCTTTCACCGATCGTAATTTATGCTCAGCCCCTGAAAAAGGAAGTGAAAAGTCTAAAACATATGATCGCAGTAGAGCAACGCAAGAGACACAGAAGGGTCAATGCCCTGCTGAAAACACCAGCAGTTGCTCAGAATTTGAAACTCTGCCGGCGCCATCGTCGCCAATAACACCAGGATAACAAAAAAAATAACCACCAATGATAACATTACGTAAAAAATAGCCGAGAGAAGAAGCGAAAAAGATGTAGAATATTTATATTATATAAGTATACGGACTCCCTCACCTATTATCATCACCTGTCCCTCCTGACCACCTGCAGACCAATCCGAAACAAAGTGAAAGGTGCCAGTGTCCCCTCACAAAAAAAAGGGTCCCCCGACTACAATCATCCACCTGCAAGCACCTGCGTAACACCCATCCGCATCACCGAATCAATCAAAATCCACCAACGAAAATCCATTACATTGGGTCCCTTTCTATTGTAAGACATGAGAAAAAATGGCTGTATCTTTTCAATTTTTATATAAATAATAATAATTTTTTTTTCATTGATTTCGATGGTTATTATATAATTTTTTTTATAGTAGGGAGAAAAAAAAAATGTCTTTAGTACGTTAATTATTTTATTTGGATTTTTATTTGGTGATTTTCTGGGCATAACACTTGTTGAATGTTGGGAACAGGGTCATTGTCCGTGTCAAAGACCTCCGACCAGTAGCTCTCTCTCTTCTCTCTCTCTCTGTCCCTCTTTTTCTCTCGTTTTTGTGTGTGTCGCCCTCTTCTATTTTTACTGTTTCTATACTTTATTGGAGAAATGTAGGAATTTCATTGAATTTTTCGAGATATAGAAAAGAGAAATTAACTGGTTTCTTGTGTGATGTAAAATTACTTTTTCCCATCATTAGAAGCTTATTTAACATCAGTTTTGATCTGACGTAACAATGAAAGAAAAACTGTTTTGTCCCCCAATAAAATCTAGAATCGTTGGGGTTTAAAACTGGATGTCTTTTTTCTGGGTAGCTTATACCCCTAGATTTGGATTTGGAGGCCCCGGGTAAAACCGGAATCAGTCAGACACGTCTCCACGACTTGGATGAGGGCGTGGTTGCTCAGGTCGATAAGATACTAGCTTAAAATATCAAGGGAATGTTTATAGGTGTTGCGAGTGAGATGTCCAATTCGTCCTTGTTAGGAAGTTCCCCTGACGCTGGGGTACAGTAGATACGATACGGTGACCACAGAAAACGATTGCTACCACAAGGCGGAGGGGGGCGCCGACCTTTCGGTGAGTACAAAAAAGGACAAATTGTCGAACGCTGCCGTTCGGAATCGGCAATAAATTGTCCGTTGCGGGATTAATTGCCCCTCCTGTGCAAAAAATCACAGTGGTGCTGCGACAAAAACGATCAAACAAACGGGATTAAGGATGTTTGATTAGCTATCTAATACATAAATTTGACGAGAAGTCCTGGAAAAAATTACTAAGAAATCAATCAATATCGACATAAAAAAGGTTCGGTTCGTACTTAAATTTTTTATTATTCAGAATTCCAGAATTGATGAAAATTCGTGATTCTAGAGTCAATGAAAATTCAGAATTCCAAAATGATGGAAGTTCAAAATTTCAGAATTTTTCCAGAATCAGACTTATCCTCAAGATTGGGATGAAAGGTGTTTGGTTAGTTACCGAACATATGCTTGAATTTGGTAGCTCCACTAGGGACTGTTCTTCACAAGTTCAGGTCCCTGGGTAAATACAACTTTTCGGGGCCCTTTATGTATAGTTTAAGGTTGAGACTTTGAGGTTGAGGAGTATGCAGGGGCAGGAGGGTTCATGTCCTCCGCTCCCCAAGGTGATAGGAAATATAAAATATTTGTTAATATTTTTTGTAAAAGTACAAAAATATCGAAAAGAGATGCAAATTTTTGCATCCGAACGGGCCCCTCTCCCCAAAGTATGTGGATTGACCCAGGGCCGTAACTAGGATTTTTGCCGTCCCACAACTTCAAAATTCGATAATTTTGTAATGGTGTTCTTGGTTCCCCCTAAAACTGCCGTCCGAGGCAGTTGCCCTCCCCCCTAGTTACGGCCCTGGGTTGACCTACAGATCATCTTTCCTTGAGCGAAAGATCCGCTAGTGTATTCAGGTCTATCTCTATTTTCATCGAGTTATCAATTTTCTTTTAGGTGAGGAGCCTTTAACCTTCCAGTCATTACGGGCCAAATTGAAATTTTTCATTAATCCCGCGGGCCATACTGTGGTATTTAAAACCGTAAGATGGTATGTGCATATTCACAAAGACTTATGTAGTGTACAGTGATGTCTTATAACGGGTGGGCCAGCAAGCCCCGAGTAAAATATGGGCTTGTTAGTCGGCCAAATAGTTGGAAAAATATTTTTTTATTCTGAAAATTTTATTCTGAAATCTTTCATTAAATACGAATTTGCATCATTCTGAAAAAACTATTTCTCTCATCAATCATAATTTTTTTCTTCCGTTACTACTACTTTCACGAATTATTAAATTGTTTCTCTCATTATGCCTGAAATAATTTCCGGAAGTGATTATAAAATTATTTTTTAATTAATTATTAATTTTAATGAACTATGAGATAATTCCTTTCAATGCTTCTGGATTTGCTTCTTTCTGTAATTCTGAAGTTTTCCCAATGATTCTGAAATTATCTCCTCCGACCATATATAAGCTCTCTCTTTCTCCCGTTTTTGGGTCTCTGTTTTCGCTGTTTCTATATTTTATTGTAGAAATGTAGAAATTTCATAGAATTTTTCGATGTATAAAAAAAGGAATTTTAAGTGGTTGTCATATTCTTTCATCATTAGAATCTTACTAAACATTATTTCGATCTGATGAAATGATAATAATAATAAATATTTCCAATAAAATGATAGAATTTTTGGCGTTTAAAATGGGATGTCAAAATCTCTCAGGTCGTGTGTTTGTATCCTGATTGTGATTTGGGGCTTTGGGTAAATCCGCTGGAGTCAAAGATGTTTGCTTAGTTATTGAATATACGTATACAGTATATGTTTGAATTTTGGAGCAATGGGTAAATGTTCCACTTGAGCGTTCGGAAATCATGTATCAGGGGCCCGTCTGTTTTTTCATCTATTAGATTGGAATATTTTTCTCACAAATTTTGTTTCCCATTAATTTATTTCTTAAGGGTCCCGAGACAGTAATTTTGCCTCCGACCAGAAAGTTCTAGGCGTTTTTGTAAAGGCTGAAACACACTACACTGATGTGACGTGATTTCACGTAATGTCAGAGACATTGTGAATTCTGATTCGTTTTAATTCTGTGACGTGGGAATTGCACGTAACATAATTTACACGTCATAGGTTTTCCACGAATCTGAATTGAATCCGTCAGTGTAGTGTGTTTCAGCCTTTAGGCATGTTCCAGCTGCTGATGCTGGATTTTATCATGTTAAATTCAAACATTTTGCAGCAATATGGGGAAGTTAAAAATCTACTAATGTGTCTAGTATGGATTTTATCGTAATCGGTGTATTTTGGATATTTTTTTTTTTAGGATTGTTTGTTCAATATGGCTGAGAGAGATCAGAAACTGAATTTTGGGCACTTGATATATTACAATTTTATGATATATTTGTTGAGTTTGCGGTGATGCTGATGCTACACGTGAATAATCAGTTCAAGGGGTTTCACGAGATTTCAAATCGGAAAATTTCTGTGTTGAAGATAAGTATCGATTAGATGAATGACCTGTTGCAGCGGGTAACGATGTCTTAAAAGCGGAAAACCGAAGAGAGTCAAAAATCGAAATTTAGCAGGGATTTTAAAATTTTCTCTGAAAGTAGACCATTATCGTTTAAGTGAAACTATGTTATATCATCCAAGTAAAACATTTAAAGAAAACCATGAATCAATATTCAGTGTTTGGCATTCTTCTGAAAAGCAGTGGAAGGCTATCATTTTTTTTATCAAACGAAAAAGAATTCTATGGGATAGGTCAGATTGTTTTCATTCCGCCCACCATACTCACCTCACTAGACATTGCCCCATCAAATATTTATTTTTTTTTATCCTTGAAAATTATTTTCATGAAAAAATCATTCACTAATGTAGATGCCGCCAATACATACGTAGATAATTTTTTTTGCCCCCAAATAAGCTGAATATTCGATTATTATATCCCGTAAATACCGGGAAAATAACTTAGAATTACATAAAAAAAATAGAGGAATGTTTGAAAAATTGACAAAATGCCTCTCAAATGCTCAAATATTGACATGGAAAACACTCAAATATTTACTGTATTTTGACGTGTAAACCTTTGATTTTTTTTTACTTAAAATTTGGGAAAAATTTAAAAGATAAGTATATATATGATACTCGCCGTGAATAAGAAACTCTTCCTACTTTAGGGACCGATTTTTGGCAAAAAGAGGATCCTTATACACGATTAAAGCCCCCCTTTTAGTTCATGAAAATCACTCAAACTTTACAAGTACGAATGAGTTATTTAAATTTAATATTTCGGTGTTTATTCCAAATAGAATGAATACATTTTAATTTTTACGAACTTAATAAAAATTATTGTTTGATTATCGCAGGGTGTCTACAGACCCACCCCCTTTGAGCGTCATCAGAAAGATAATATTTTACAGCAGGAGTCTCCGAACTATTGTATTTCTTAGATTGCTAAATTGGAATGATAAAAAATTTGCTGAAAATCAAAGTGTTTAAAAATATGCTGAAAATTAGTGTTCAAAAATTTTTCTGAAAATTAGAACACTCAAATATTTCCTTAAAATTTGAGAGCCCAAAAATTGGGTCAAAAATTTTTTTTTTCCTCATTCAACTTCAAATCCGTTAAATAATATCTCCAATACTTATTCAATTTTAATGTTATTTATTTGAAAAATAAGGTCTTTTCTCTGAGATAAATATCTTAGGGTTAGTGACCTTAGAAATCTTTTGTTGTACACGTATTCTATTCTATAAATACGTTCTGTTATTATTATTATATTTTTTGGTGTATACGGGGCAGAAGGGCCCCTTCTCCACCGGACAATTGTATTACTATTGCTATATATATAAGGAGCACCTGCTCTACTTTCAGTTATTAGAAACATGCACGTGTTGGTGCAAAGGTAAAACGAGAAGTGCTGAGAAAAAAAAAGAAAGAAATCCTGATGTATGTATTATGTATTATATACATACAATGAGGTAAGATCATTACAAAGTACCCCATGGGCTTATAACATTTTTTCCCCTTTAATTAACATTGTTATTGTTATCGTGGATGATAAATTACGCTTCTGCAAGATATACTTTCTCTGGTTTGGTGTTGGTTGAGGGACTTTCTTTGGTATCTTTTGTGGATTAGGTACAGATTTTTTGATTGTTGTCTTTTTTTGATAATAAAGCTAGAGTCGAACCTAAGACCCTCCATTATAAAATTTTTTATGGAGCAAAACTGAATCCACGTACTGCCATTCTCTGGGACTTTTCTTTGTTAGATGAGGTACGCAGATGGTCCGTACTCTCGTAAAGTGGTTTCACTAGAAAGTGATTGGTAAAGGAAGGTGCCAGGAGAAATGAGAAAGTACTTCGTTTTTTTTTTTCAATTACCGTACACGTGTACTCATGTACGCCACAAGTCATACGATTGTTTTCCACATTAATCCTCTATGGTCCACTCCCATAAAAAACATCTTGAATTTTTTTAATACAAACACTGATCTAAATTGGTACTGTAAGCATAATTAATTGAAACAATACAGCAATGTAATTAATTACAGTTTGCCTTGATTTTAATGTATTTATAAATAAATTTATTAAGCTCTTGTTTTTTCAATATGTCTGACGATTGTTCGTAGGACGGAGGTTCATGGTAAGGGAGGGGGGGGGGTGCCTCAAGAGCAAGAAATGTGATAGGAAGTAATGATTCTGTCGAGTAAAATACGGAACATTTTTTACCTGTATGCTGTTTATTCCCCAACACTGGATCCGCAACGATTGTCTATACGGTGCAATTTATCATTCTTTTATAGTACGATTATTGTCATTCTGCATGGAATGTACTGAACCACATGCTAATTCATTTTAATACGAATATTAATACATTCGACGCTTGTGTTATAACGACTCTCATGGTCCCGCCGAAAACGGTTGTCATATCGGGTGGTTCTTATATCGAAAGGAAAAATATATGATAGTCGCTATATGATAACATTTGGAACTTGTATCTTACTGGTTGTTATTATGGAATGGTAGCTATAACGCGAGATCTTCATAACGAGCATGGACAACTATATTACATGAACGAGGAGCAAATTAAAAATATAGTCGATGTTCGTTATAACGACCCCCCCCCCCCATCGTTCCAACAAAACGGACGTTATATCGTGTGGCCCTTGTATCGATAAGAAAACATATAGGATAGTCGTTATATGAAATCCTTTAGTACTTATCGTACCAGTCGTTGCATGTTAAAAAGATTCAAATTCACAACTAGAGGTGTGCCACTGTATAGTCCATACATTCGCAACCAATGGCTGGAGTACCAAATGTAGGCCTACGAGTCTATTGATATGACCCAAAAAGTGAAACATGCACAACCAAGGTTATGTACTGTATGCCCAGTCGAAATTTGGGTCCGATTTCCGGACCCTTCTCAAAGTTCCGGACCTCAAAAACAGTCATCCATAGCTGTTTCTTCAATGTGAAGAGCCCCCCCAAAAACTGCATATACGTCCAACGGAGATTGGTACCAGAACGGATGACGACTCTAATTACGAAGTTTGTGATTGAGAACTATGAATTTTTTTCACTTCGTTTGTGCACATTATCACATAAGTTTTGTGATCGGGACTCTTAAATCTCTGAATTGAGCATTTTCGGTCTAGTTTACTATGTAACAAAATATTCAGATTCGAATTACATGCAAAAACGACTGTAAATACAGTACATGAAAGATAAAAAATGGTAACACCTACCTCTTATAAACTGTCATTTAAATTGGAGGCATATACAATTGACATTTCTCTATTGGTCATACCATATAAAAACGGTAGATAGAGCTATAATGACAACTAATTTGTAGATGTCAATAAACAAGGTCAGTTGGGCTGAAACTTCAGACATTAAGCCCTGGAGTCTGGTCGTAGAGATAAACCGAAGGATTAGCACATGGAGATTATCAAGAGAACTCGACATCTCAAAACCCAGTGTCGCTCGTCAAATTTACGAGAAAAATGAAAAAAATTTTCAGAATAAAAAAAAATTAATTTACTAAATTTTAGTAACTGAATTACTCCAATTTCGACTCCATGTTGACATTTTTCTAATCCCTAAAAATTGGATGTTTCGTTTTTTTTATTTAGAAAACTCCGATTTGACAATTTTCATTTTGTAAATTTTAGTAATATTTTTTCAAAAAAAAATTTTTTTTTTGGTTGAAATTTTGTCATTCCTGCCACCCCCACTCCCTTTTCCGATGATATCATGAGCTGTAATCAATCAACACATTTCATTTTCCTGTTAAACCGTTCGACCCGTGTGGACTGGCCGCAGTGGCCCCACACGTGAAGAAGAGGGATACCCGTGTAGTTAGGCCAATGGGGCCCTGCACGTGAAGGAGGAGCCCCGTGTAGACTGGCCACAGCCCCCCCCCCGAACGCGAAGAAGACGGATAAGTGTATAGCCAGGCCATAAGGGCCTTACACGCAATGCAATGAATGACTGAGGAACTGTTGAGAATTGACATTACTACAAACGGATGCGCCGTAAAGGCCTGTGTCGTGAAGCATCCAAATGACTGTAAATATGTTTTGTGTGTTACTATTTATTATTTTGATTTATAATGAAGCTTCGGAAGGAGGGGGGGGGGAGGGTTCGGTCGCTGGGCGTGATGGTCGGGTGGCGGCTGTTGTGGGTTTTGGCTGAGGATATTAAGTTGGTGTTTGAGGGCGCGAACGTCCTGGTGGTGCCGGGCGGCAATGCTGGGCTAATGTTGGGTTGGGAATGGGATGGAGGCATGGTGGCGAGAGAGTTAGCGAGGGGCGCCCTGGGGTGGTGGGGTGGCTTCGCCTGGATGGTACAGCGGCAGGTTTTCCCGGCAAGTCCGCGGTGTTATGACCACTGTACTTAAATTGCAATAGCGATAGAGTCTGGACGTGCTCGGTTCATTTTGCATTCTGTTAATTCAGAATATTATTTAAAGAAAATTAGTGGATGGGGAAAAAAATGAAATATTTTGAAGATATCAATAAACAAAGCCAGGTAGAATATAACTATAGATTCCAAGCTCTTGAGTCTGGTCGTACAGATAAATCCTAGGATTAACACACAGAGATCATCAAGCGAGCTCGACATCTCACAACCCAGTGTCGTTCGTCACATTTACCAGAAGAATGAAAAAAAAAAAATTCAGAATGAGAAAATTAATTCACTAAAATAATAAATAAAAATAAAAGACAAAAAAAAAAAAAAAAAAATTAGGAACTCACATACAGCAAAATTATTTCTACTCATGCTTATATTTTCTAATCCTTAAAACTTAGATGTTTCAATTTTTTAAATTTAAAAAAATCCGATTGGAAAATTTTCACTCGGCAAATTTTATTTTATTTCTCAAGGGATACGTCTCCCCTCTCCCGATGATATCCCGAACTGTAATAAATCAATATATTTCGCTTTTCCCGCCAAACCATTCAGATTAGTATTTGCAAAATATTAGAGTAAAAATTCAAAGACGGGGAAAACAAATGTTGAATTTTCGAAAAACTAATAGAGAATTCAAATCTGACATCATATCGAAAACATCATTCGAAAATTGTGTTCTCTTAAAAAAATAAATAAAATAATGTATAATGAAGTAGATAAATTTCTTTTAAGCTTAATAAATATACATTTCTTCAAAACTGAATAAATTTATTCCAAATCATTCAATATTCCTCTTCGATAAAAAAACACAAAAAATTGGGGAAAAAAAACCATTTGAATAATGCATTTTTAAATGCTACTTATACGGGCGCGTTCTGTATTTGTAGGGGTAATGAGCAACACGATTTAAACGGTAAATAGTAGAAATTTTTACGAAAATTTTGTTTCCTAAAAGTAGGAATACAATAAATTATATGAGGATATGTTGAATTGCGTAAGCTTTTTTTCACGGTTTTAAGAAAGTATAGCACCGAAAAAAACATTTTTTGTGACGCAAAAAAGTAAATTAAGATTTCTGTAGAAGAATACACAAGTAGAGTTTCCGTAGAACTGTTGATGAATATATCTTCTCGGCTGCAATCAATAAACAAACTCTGTATTTCTGTCAAATCACTCAGAATATTATTAATGAAAATAAAATAAACATAGAAATGAATTAAAATTTTTATTGAGAGAATTGAAATCGGATATTAAAACTTCATGTGAATATAGCATATTAAATAGATAAATTTCTTTAAATCTGACTAAATTTCTTTGAAGTTGAATACATTTCTTAAAAGCTTAATGAATAAATATCTTCAAAGATAAATAAATAAAATTTTAAAAGCAAAATTAAAAAAAATGTTTTTAAAGCGAAATAAACAAGTATTTTTGAAGCTAAATAAATAAATTCTTTATCCCATTTTTGACAAACGTTGTTGCGTTTGCGCAATGCTTTTTTTGAATTAATTTTCACACAAAAAAATATTGTATGAAATGAACATTTTTTGAAATTGAAAGGTCTAATAAGTGAGAGAGAGTGCCATATTTTTTAAAATTTGTTGACAAAGAAATTTTGTTTACGGCTTTTGAAAAATGGAATTTTTGGAAATTTTATCTTGATTTTTAACATGGAATTTTTTTCATGACCATGAAACGAAATAATTTTTTTTTTAAATAAGAAAAATAAAATAGATTTTTCTTAGCCTGAATTTTTTTCCTTACACGGCACATGAGGTTTCCCAAAACCATTATTAATAATATTGGTTTAGCTAAATTAATTTAACTAATTTATATTAATTAAAAAGTAAATTAATTGAAAATTTACATCAATTAGAGAGAAATATGATAAACTAATGTCCAATTTTTGTTATTTAAGCAACCAGTTATAATGCATATAAAAATTGTGCAGTTCGGTCACAAATCGGAAGAGCGTTCAGAACGGGTTAAATCTAAATAAAAAACTTTGTTTGAAGCCGAATAAATAAATTTCTTCAAAGTTTAGTTTCCTTAAATCTAAATAAATAATTTTTTTTAAGCTAAATACAGAACGACGACAATCGTGCAAGTTGAATTCGCGTAAGTCAGGGTACAGTTTTTCATGAATTACATATAAATATTAGTTATAACTGGGACCAAATTTTTGGAGGAACACGTGCATTTTTTTCTTATGCGTGTAATGCTCTGGTTGTCTTCTATGGCTTGGTAAAATCTGATTTGCGATGTGACTGCTACTAAATTGCACATGCACCCCTTCCATACTCCTATATGGAATTTCTAACGAATAAATACGTGTATGAGTACTTGCGTTGTGACTGCAGTTTGGTCAGATAAAAAAGACTTTTAACTAAAATCTGCGCCAATAAAAGTCATGTGTTAAACGCTTTAAATGTTTTGATAACCCCTTGGCCCATCAGAAGAAATGAGCTGCTTGTGTTTGGAGGCAAGAAAACAACTTTCAACCATGAGTTAAAATTTACTGAAAATTACAGTCCAGAGCTGCATTATCTCATCAAAGATCATCACATTGAACAAATTATTTTTCAAACTGGCGTTGGACTTCAGGTATGAAATTGTGACCTTCTTTGTAAAAATCGCGGATGCCAACCAATCCCTAGGATTCCACGTCTAAATCAAGGCAAAGTTTTAATCATTATATATTGTAGCCCCTCAAAAAATCAGTGTAGTTCCATCACATATCACGTTCTGATTTAAAAAAAAACAAACAATTCGTTATTTTCTTATAACATGATAATCTCTACTATCTCAGCCATCATATCATGATTATTATTGAATTTCAGAATTGTGATTTTTTCCCCCCGTCAGAAAATCGCTCAACTCCGAAATCACGCAACTCAGGTTGTCGTAAGTCGGGTTATTACAGTAAAAAAATATCTTTAAAGCTAAAACAAATGAATTTCTTTAGAGGTAAAAATAAACGAATTTCTTTAAATCTAAATAAATATATTTCCTTAAAGCTAAATAAATTATCATTTTAAGCTAAATTTTGAAATTCAAATTTTCTGAAAAGTAGAAGAGTAGTAGTTTTCTTCTTCGATAAAAGACCCAAAAGAATTGGAAGCAAAAATAATAAAAACATCTCGCTCATTTTTTCTTCCCGCCACACGGAATAAATCCGTCAGTTTCGGTTTCGACTTCACGCTACACACAGCGGTGACGTCACACAACGATGACGTAACACATCGTGTGACGTAACGAGCGAGTAAAACAAAACAAAAAAAATCAAGATGGAGGTGCCAGCCGGTCTCGTGTGGATGGATAATCACAGAAATAAAATAATAAGAAAAAAAAAGGAAAAAAAACGAATCCACATATAACAAGCATGGTTGCGTTGTAGCGAGGACACTGACCCCATCTACAACGTTTTTCCTCTCTTCATACTTACTGAAGATCTATCTCTTATATATACGTTTATTACGCCGTGTGTTTTTCCCCCTTTTTTAAAAAAAAGACAGTTTAATACTGTTTTACCCCAAAAAAAAAAAAAAATTTCAGGAAAAAAAAAATATCTTTTTAGCACAAATGTGGTGGGAAAATTTATCCGTTTTCGGAAATGCCGGAAAAACGTACGTAAAGAAAAATAGTAAATAAACACAGAAAAACGTACCACGTCACACCAAGAACTCGCTGACAAGTTTTTCCTCTCACTCTCTCGCTGACCATTCCCCCCCCCTATAAGCTGTTCGGTCATTCACCTCGGCCGTAAGGAACATAACGTGTATTTAAAGCCTTAAGGCTCGGGCCTGTAGAGAATTCGGAGTTAGGTGATTGATAGTGATTAATCTACCCGATTTTTTTTTCAACTAGTCATTTTGGGTCACTTGATGGCCGTGCGGCTAACTAGGAAGAAATTAGAGAGGGTCTAGGTCCCAATTTCGTCTCATACGAATCTCATTAATGGGTCATGTTGAGCTTATATTACCAGCTTATTCTGTAATAAATAAATTTAAATAAAGTTTATAATTATTATTACTCACTATATATTTGTCTACCCATTTTAGGGGATCCATGGGTAACCTCATTCGATCACTTGATGGCCGTGCGGCTCTAACAACAAGCAAATTGGGAGGGGAGGGTCTAGGTTCCAATTTTGTCTGAAAAGAATTTCATTCATGGGTCTGGTTAAGCTTGAATTACCTATTTATTATATAATTAATAAATTAATGTTTTATGAGTGAAGTTCCCGTTTGATTATTATAAAATAATCATTTTAAGGGGATCATGGATCATTTGGGTCACACTCAATAGCCGCCTGTCTAACTGCAAGCAAATTAGGCGTTTAGGTCCCAATTCCGTCCTATACGAATCTCATGCGTGAGTCCGATTGAGCTTGAATTACCTATCTATTTTATAATTAATAAATTAGTGCTTTATGGATGAAGTTTGTTCTGTTCACTATTAATCTATCGACTTTTAAGGTCCATGGAGAAACCTTATTTGGGTCGCTCGATGACCGTGTGGCTAACTACAACCAAATTAGGGGTGTAGAACCCAATTTCGTCCTATATATACGAATCTCATTCATAGGTTTAATTATCTATTTATTCTTGGATTTCAGTTATCTATTTATTCAAAAATTGATGAATTAGTGTTTTATAAGTGAGGTTCGTTGTGGTCACGACTGGATTTAGGTGGGGAGAGCCAAGTCCGATGTGATAAATATTAGCGTTTGATATCTTATCAGTGGTCACTTGTTTGACTTTACATAGCATTATGAAATTGATACGTGTGTGTGGTCATGGAATTACTATATCAGTGTTTTTGCCGACCTTTCTGAAAGATGAGTTGTGTGTTGTCTTATCTATTTTGTGATGGTCTGCTGGGGAAAAAGCTTTTGTTATTATGTGATGGCGATGGTGTGACGTAGCCTGTCAGCTTGGGTCATTGACCTTTGAGCTCAGTGTGTCACTGACCTCGGCTATTTCACTGCTGAAAGTCGTTTTTATCTTTCGGCTGGAAACTGCTTGTTTTTTCTTCTAGCCTCTGTCTCTCTTTCTCTCTGGAAACGATTTTCACGTTCTGTTATTGTTGTTTCGGTTTTCTTTCTGCATACCTGGAAAAATTTACTTATATTTTTGTGTTGTGTATTTACTTATATTAGGTACGGTGTGACATTGATTATAATTTTATGATCACTAAAATCCGGGTTAAGAGTAGCTTTGAAGCATCTTTTAGACTCCTTTGACTTTATAGTTTCATATGAGCCGGGCCGGACACGGACAGTCGCGGATGGCTCAGTCGCACCAGACTCTTAAACTAGATTAAAACAAATTAATTATACATTTGGATGTAACTTACTTGAGCCCTAGATTATACATAAAATATTATATCGATTGATATGTCTGGTGGAAAATGTGTCTTAAGTCTTATGAATAAGCACATACGAGGGCAGTCTCTTTACCGGGGTCACGCTATATAGACGGGATTCCCTCTTTTGCCAGACCTTTTAACTAGTCTTTCTCTTGATGTTGATTGCATCGACATTTACGGTAAATTCATGGCGCAAAATAGTAAATATACATACATATATATATATATATATATATATATATATATATATATATATATATATATATATATATATATATATATATATATATGATGTCTATCTTGTAGGTCTCAAAAATTGAAAAAATAAAAACCATAGCGAATTATCAATTAAAGATTATGGCAAATAATAAATAAAAAAGAAAAACAGCGGTAAATTATAAATTAAAAACTACGGTAAATTATAAATTAAGGCACGGTGTCACATTGAATTATTAAAGACATCATTAATTATTATTATTACAAAAGATAAGTTATCATTTGATCTTTTTTCGTCTCACCGCATCATTTTTTTTTACACACGAGGGTTAAATTAACTGGGACCTGCAATTTATTGCCGATTCCGAACGGCAGCATTTTCATACTCACCGAGAGGTTGGTGCACTAACCCCTCGGTGTGTGACTCGTGCTGTAGCAATCTTTTTCGGGGGGGTCATGTTGTCGTTTTCTCTGTTTTTACCTCGGCGTACGAGGACGAATCGCGTAGCGACACCTCTAAACATCCTCTGGTACTTTTGGGCGAGCATCTTATTTACCTGGCTACTGGGAGCGCCCATGATAAATTTTATTTTTTTAAATAAACATGATAAATTGCAAACCATGGTAAATTACAAATTAAAAACTGACTTCAAAGCGATTGTAATTTTTTAATTCAAAGGATGATAATCACTTAGATGAAATCATTAAAATAAATCAAAAATATGCATAAAGTGATAAATTGCCAAGTTAAAAAAAAATGGCAAGACATGATGAATTCAAAGTTATAAGGAAAAAGATGCATTGAAGGGCTTATTTCTGTTCTGTGTAAACGGTATTTCAACAAAAAAAAATTTATATTTTTAATGGTATCAATATATATGGTATATATTACAAGTAAACCTTACACATCTTTGGCCGGCATTACACTATAAAAGTTTTAGAGAAGTTCTTTCATAAAACTTGAAAAATGCAATCAGTAACCGTGTCGGCTAAATTTGCCGATACTAAATAATAGAACTTGGAATACTACATAAAAGAACTTTTATAGTCTAATGCCAGCCTTATATATCTTATATGTGTTTTATATAATACAGTGAAACCTGTACGAGACGGAACTTCAAGGGACTGAAATAATATTCCGTTTTATAAAGGTGCAAATCAAAACACTAATCATTGAACGGACTATATTTTGATTCCATTCAAGACAGGTTTCCGTCTCATACAGTGTCCGTCTTAGGCCGAGGATACACTATAAAAGTTTTGTAAAACCCCTTTTATAAAACTTGAAAAATCCAACCAATAAAGCTCATAGGTTACATTCGAGCAGATGCAACCGATAATCTTATTGGTTAAATTTTCCAAATTTTATAAAAGAACTTTTAGAAAATTTTTATAGCGTAATCCCGGCCTTAGACGGGATATACGTAATAAGCAAGGACGTAAAATGCCTGAGCCAGGCCCTAGATATAAGTTTCTTTAAATTTGACTATATTCCGTATGAGCTGCACTTCTATGCTACAGCGAATCGGTCAATATACCCATGGGTCAATAGGCCATTTTTATTTTCATGGCATGGTGATTTCATATCCATCAGGAATAATTTGGCACTGACATCTAGCTTATCAATCTTTTAAATAAAATGCTCCGGGGCTCGAACCCGGACGTTCAAAAACGTATGATCAGAAAGTATCACTGGAATCAGAAATGTTGTTAAATTTATTAGAAGAAATAAAATGGCAAAACAAAAAAAAAACACATTTCAGAAATAATAAGTTACTTAGTCATGTGTTAAAAAGCAAATTTTAATTAAAATTTTAATGAGCTCACGTAAGTATGATATTTGAAATTATAGGAAACCTATTGTAAATTATAAATGCTAAAAATGATAGGTATACAATAAAATAGAAAATTTGAAGAATTATAAGGAAATTGTTAAAATATATTTTTTTGGAATTAATGTATAAATTATGGAAAATATTTTATAAAAAAATAAGTTCCAAACAAAAGTTATATAATAAAAATATAAAATTTGATAAATTATAGGGAAATCATTAAAAAAAAATGTTAAAGATTGAGAGTGATGAAAAAAAATGGATTTTGATAAATTTTGAACACAAATCAGCAAAACAAATATTGATAAATGATGACAGTAAGACAAAGAGTTATAAAAATTTAAAGAATTATCAATAATATATTCCAATAAATCATATAAAACCATATCAAATTAAAATCTTGTATATGACGCGTTTAACATGATTCAAATCTTAATTCCAGCGTTTGTCAAAATCAATCAAAAACCAGGTCGATACTATATGTGTTACGCGGTAAATGTGATCAAATCCGGTCATTATGCGTAATCGCCAGCATTTTGGCAAGTTTTATAAATTTCCCTAAATTTATCGCTTTTACCGGCAGTTATGTATAATTCCCAAGCGTCGTTGGTAAATTTGATAAATGCCAAAAAAATTATCGCTTTTACCGGTGATTATGCATAATACCCAAGTGTCGTTGGTAAACATGGTAAATCATGGTACTAAATTTATCATATTTGCCGGTTATTAAGCATAATCATCACTTCGTATTGGTAAATATGATAAATTGGACCCATTGCCGCAATAAGATGTATTATTTAGGTGACTGTACTTGTGAACTTGATGTAATGAGCCCTGATTTAACGAATTTTTCTAAACACTCCCGAACTAACTCCTAATACTTCCTATTTGAAGAATTCTGAAATTATACCTTGATATAACGAACTCTCATTTAACAAATTCTTCGATTTATTGGATTTTCATAACTTTTGTGCTTATACACTCAGACCTCAATACAACAAACTCCTATTTAACGGATTCTACAGAGGATTCCGATAGAGTTAACTTCTATTGGAAAAATTTTACGATTGTATCCCAACACAATGAACTCTCCCTTAACAACCTTAACTATAATTTAACTATGACTAATTATTACTATTGGTCATATATATTGATTGTATATGACCGTATTAAATCCGTTATCATTGACGAATATGACAGTTGATGATTAAACTATGACCGTATCATGCATAATAGCCGGTAAAAGTGATAATTTTTTTAGCATTTATCAAATTAACCGACGAAACTTGGGTATTATGCTTAATCGTGGGTAAAAGTAATCTTTTTTTTTTAGTATTCGTCAAATTTACCAATGATGCTTGGGTATTATGCATAATCACCGGTAAAATTGATAAATTTATCAAACTTACCGAGACGATTGCTGATTATACATAATAACTGATTTATCACATTTACCGTAACATAGTGGTTAAAAAACAACAGAGAACGGCGTGGCAACAAGGTGTAAAAAATTGCTGTAACAATGATTGTCACAAGGGGAGGGGAGTGAGTGTTGCCGCATCGCCATCATGTGCCCGCATTGCGCAAAAGAAGAACTTGAGGAAGAATAATCACCGAAGAACGCGTCCGTGATTATATTCTAGTAAATCAGTATCCATGTATAATAATGAAGGCTCGGACGTCACAGTGACAACACGTGCGTCATCGTCAAAACATTATTATTTCGGTAAACAATGATCGCGATGCGGAAATGTGGGAAGAGGAGCGCAGAATTTTTCTTTTAGATGAGTTGTTATAGAATATACTGTACACATAACGCGGAAACTCGTCCCATGAAGAGAAACGCATTTTTTCCCATGCTGGTGGCATGATGATAAGATATTATTTTCCTAACAATCATTTATTTATAGGTTGTATGATATTTTTATCACGTGTCGAACTCTTTTATGTTATCAGTCATCACCACAGACATGATTATTGTTTTTTTTTTAATAGGCTTGGGTTCAAATCCCGGTAAATGGGCATTGGAGTCTTTATGCTTATTGGTGACCGTGGTGTGACTTAAGTAAAATAAATTAACGTTTAATTTTGTCATCGGTGAAAAACATTTTAATACACAAAATAAGAAACATTTTTACACACAAAATAAGAACCATACACTAAAATACACGCAGGAAATAAGCAACATACACTAAAATACACGCACGTAATAAGCAACATACACTAAAATACACGCACGAAATAAGCAACATACACTAAAATACACGCACGAAATAAGCAACATACACTAAAATACACGCACGAAATAAGCAACGTACACTAAATAAAATACACGCAGGAAATAAGCAACATACACTAAAATACAAGCAGGAAATAAGCAACATACACTAAAATACACGCACGTAATAAGCAACATACACTAAAATACACGCACGAAATAAGCAACATACACTAAAATACACGCACGAAATAAGCAACGTACACTAAATAAAATACACGCAGGAAATAAGCAACATACACTAAAATACACGCACGAAATAAGCAACGTACACTAAATAAAATACACGCAGGAAATAAGCAACATACACTAAAATACAAGCAGGAAATAAGCAACATACACTAAAATACACGCACGTAATAAGCAACATACACTAAATAAAATACACGCACGTAATAAGCAACATACACTAAATAAAATACACGCACGAAATAAGAAACATACACTAAATAGAATACACGCAGGAAATAAGCAACATACACTAAAATACACGCAAGAAATAAGCAACATACACTAAATAAAATACACGCACGAAATAAGCAACATACACTAAAATACACGCACGAAATAAGCAACATACACTAAATAAAATACACGCACGAAATAAGCAACATACACTAAATAAAATACACGCACGAAATAAGCAACATACACTAAATAAAATACACGCACGAAATAGGCAACATACACTAAAATACACGCAGGAAATAAGCAACATACAACATACACTAAAATACACGCAGGAAATAAGCAACATACACTAAAATACACGCACGAAATAAGCAACATACACTAAATATAATACGCGCACGAAATAAGCAACATACACTAAAATACACGCACGAAATAAGCAACATACACTAAAATACACGGAATAAATAACATTTTTGATTCGCAAAATAAGAAACATTTTAATACAAAAAATGAGGAAACATTTCAAATAGAAAAAAAATAAGACAACATTTTGAATATACAAAATAAAAAAAAATTGTTATTCTCCAAAAAAAACACTCTCGATGCACAAAAAAGATTAAACAAATTTATACACAAAATAAGAAAAAATTGTAATACACAAAATAAAAGCATTTTCAATGCAAAAAATAAATGAATAAATAAATAAAATAATAATGATTAAACGTTGTTTATTCACGCAATAAGAAAAAAAATTTAGTACGCAAAATAGAAGAAAAAAAATTAACACATAAAATAACAAATATTTTTGATGCACAAAATAAGAGAAAATTTTCTCATAGATAAAGAAAAGACAGAATACGAAGACATTTCAAGTATACACAAAATAAAAATAAAACAATTTTGAATACACAAAAAAATAACATTTTAAATACGCAAGAAATTACGTAAACAATTTTCTATAAATTATAAAACAAATAAAAGAAATAAATTCTTTGAAATTCGATAAATTATGCTGGAGTTATGAGAAATATGTTTTGATAAATTATGAAGGTGTATAAAATTTACAAAAGAATATTTGCGGTACGAGATCTCTCCTAAGGCAATCGCGAAGAAAATACCAAAATATTATTTTAATGAATTTTTCTATGAATTTAAATCAACTTGAAACGCTACTTTTGAGGTAAATAACACAACTTTTAATGTCCGGAAGAGATTACTTGTACTCTACCTCTCTATCTCCACCATTGTGCCCCTGTTCCCAAATGCATGTCCTTGCGTGCGCCCCCGGTCTTAGGGTCATTCAAGTATTACGTCAGCATCAATGGGGGGGGGGAGGGGGGGGTTCCAATTTGCTGACTTTTAATGACAAGGAGGGGGTTAGGTTGGATCATACTTACGTCCTCAACCACCCTTTATGAAAATATGAGATATTCTTAACGGCATCTTACTCGGTGCGCCAGAAATTAGCGAAAACTTTCGCTAGTTTGTGGGCATCTGAACTAACTAAATGTTTCGCGGATCCAAATGATCTGAAAATGTGTCCGGGCCACTTAAGTGCTTTGGAACTGTGCCTCGATCACTCATGTTATCCGTAATTATGCCGCGGATCACTTGAGTAATCTGGGATTGTGCCGCGGGCAACTTGAATGATGTAGAACCGCACTGGGGGCTGCTTTAGTGATGTGCCACATGTCACTCAACGGATTTCTGAATGTACCACGGGCTGCTTAAATGCTCTGGAATTACACTACGGGTCACTTAAGTGTTCTGTAAAAATGTGCCGCTTAGTTCATTTTTACACAATTATGTTTGAGGGGGGCAGGCCACATCAGACAACCACACAGGGCCACATTTCGTCCGTGGGACAAGGGTTTACCATATATGGCTTACAGGGTGGGTCGCAATGAATTTCTTAGAAAGAAATTTTGAGTTCCCATCCTTCAAATAGCATTGAAATCAACAGAAATTGATTATAATAACATAAAAAGGTATTTTCTTTCGAAATTTTAATTTTTAAAAAAATATATGTTTTTTGCATTCAAAAAGTAAATTTTTGATCGTCTAGGTGAGGAGGGCACGAGCCCTCCTATGCCCCCCCCCCCTCCCGCGTACGTCTGCCGTCCCACTAATATGTGTTGGGGGCCGAAATTTTGCTGACGGGGGGAGGGTCATAGTTTTCCTGAGTTTTGCTGATGGGAGGTGGGGGGGGTGGGTCAAAATGGTTAAAATCTTGTTGACGTAATACTTGAACGGCCCCTTATCATCTTGCTTAATGGCATGGCCTGCAGGAACAGTTTTTGTACCCTACAATGGACTGAAACATTTAAAATTCTTGGACGCTCACGATCAAACTTTGACTTGGTGGGGGGGGGGGGGAATGCAAAGCATTAGGTCCCACCGCTAGGCTTAGAAATGTTTGGTGTCATTAGGTAGCGAAAAAATTTGGAGATTGAAAATTATGGGGGCCCGGGTGAATGCCCCACTGACATTGTTGGGAATCAGGCCAAATAATTGGCATTGACATATCCTTTCACGATAATGATGAAGAGTCGGGGTGAAAAGTATATAATGTGCGAACCTTTAACACGATCCGTTTTGTTAAAAAGGCTGAAATGTTTAAATTGAAAATTATCATTTATTAATTAAAATAATTATTCATCCCAAAAATATTTCCAAATATGACATTTTTTTAAAAAGTACATTACTTTAAGGAATTAAATTACTTTGGTATGTATAGAAGGAAAATAAATTTTTGGTAGTACTGTTACGGTAACTGTGATGAATCCGGTTATATCATACATAATCACCGAGCATTTTGGCAAGTTTGATAAATTTCCCTGAATTAATCACTTTTACCGGTGATTATGCACAGTTACCCAAGAAAGTTTGTAATCGTTGGTAAATTTAATAAGTATTTAATAAGTACTTAAAAAGATAACACTTTTTCCCGGGATTAAAGCGTACTATATGATATACTGTACATGATCATATCGGGGTACGATCTCAAAATTTTTCATCATTGTACCGGGGTCCAACTATATTCATCACACATACTAGACTCATTTGGAATTTTTTTTGATATTTATCAAATTCCCCAATTACACTAGGCCATTCATCATAATCACAGATAAAGTCGATAAATTTCAAGTATTTATCAAATTCACCAACGACACTTGGTTATTATGCATAATCGGCAGTGAAAGGGATAATGTGTTCAGTATTTATCAAATTTACTAATAACATTTGGGTATTGTGCATAATCTCCGGTAAAAGTGATAAATTTATCAAACTTACCAAAGTGGTTGACAAGTGTGCATAATAACCGGATATTATGTATATATATAATAACCGATTTATCACATTTACCGTAGCATATATATTAGTATATACGTCAAAAATAAATTTTCTGAAATAATTTATTTCAAATTAATTAACATTTTCGTGATCAATATACATCAACGATCTAAAAAAAATTAATATTTTGTTGGAAAAGAAAAAGTAAATTCAGAGAGATCAATTATACGAAGACAAAATTATGATCATAATCCGCTGATAATCCTATCTGATAAGATTATGTCCAGAATACTGATGAAATTGGCTTACGAGTTGTGACCTCTTTACTAAATTTTCTATATATAACCAACTACAGCATATAATGTATATAAAAATAAATGAATGCTTTAGAGCTCTCTCTTTTGTGAGTTTTATCTTTTCCTTTGACCTCAACGATTGCGATTTTTATCGTAACTTAAGTAATTAGGCAATTAAAAAAACGAGCGGCAAGCTTTAAGACATTCTCTTCTTTCTCTATGGGAAATAAAAACAACGGGTTTCTCTTTTTCAATTAAGATATTTGTTATACTTTCAATTACAGAAGCAACACAAGATAAGGATACAATTTTAGGATTGAGGTCATTTCGGAGCTTCAAAATAGAAACATTTAATACCTCTATATAAACATTTTTTGCCATTTTATTTTCTGTAATCCTTTTAAAATACAATTATGGGTATTATGGGTATTACTAGATTAAAACATACTTGGCGTACTTCAAGGGATGCTCGATAAGTGATATTGGAGTTTATCTTATTAATTACGGTAGCGTTTCTCAAATTTTTTGATCCTGTGGAACCCTTGGAATAATTATTTTTTATCTAGAGCAGTGTTTCTTAACCATTTCTTGTCTGTGGCCCCCCTTTGAACCGCATTTTTTTTCCCTCGTGGCTTCCCTGTCTTATCAAGTCTTTTCATATCCATCCTTTATACGTATTGGGTTTTTTTTCAGTGATTTTATACTGAACGGAAATTCTGCAAATAAGATTGGTCTCCGACCACTGGGCTAGAATTTATTGAGCTCCCTGCTAGTCCGAGTTCTATTCAGGGCCGTCTCAACGTCATGGGCCCCCTAGGTAAAGTGATGCTATGGTAGTTCCACACATAGGTGAAAATAAACAGCCTACATATTCCCTACTTATTTTCAAAATTTATTTTACTATACAAGATATCATGGGGGGGGGGGTCACTTATGGACATGAGACCCCGGGCATGACCCCCTCACAAGAGTGGGACTTACAGAGCTGTAGCATGGAAGGCCTGATATGGTTTTCGTCATTTTTTGTTTTTTCACACTATAAATTTAATATAGAGGGGCCTACGAAAAACCCCTATCCTAGGGAACTTGCTGCAGAATGTAGGCGGTGAAGCCCGGGTGGGTTCATGCCCTAAAATGGCCCTGGCTTTATGGGTAGTTTTGTTGGATTCTGTAAGGTCTAGTCACTAATATAAAAGCTTTATTTCTTCACAGCTTAATTTTTCTTCTCAGCTCTCTGCAGTCCTTTAAAGTTTAAACCACCTGTCATGGCCCTTTCTCAATTTTCTTCCGTGGCCCCCTGGAAGTATACCAGTACCACCAGGGGGGGGGGCTATATGGCCCCCCAATTGAGAACCACTGATCTAGAGCAATAGAGCGAAAACTGTGGGTCATAAACCACCGACCCCCCGGGGTCGTGTCAATGAGCTGTGGTAGGGGGGTGTCGCGAGAGATTCTCCAAAATAAAAACTTCCAAATAAGAAATTCATTTTCATTTAAAAATGTGTCAAAACTAAAGAATGCCTTTATTCAGCTGAGCTAATTACCATGTATCGTACTATGCAATTTTATCAAATTCTGCTCGCGCAATAATCAATATATCGGCTCCGTCCTGCCATAGTCACGAATGTGCAATGTCCTTACCAAAAAAAAAGGACTTGGCGTTTGAATGTTTACTCTACCCATGTTGCCGTAAGGAAGTTATTTTCCTAAAATGTTTTGCAACGTGCGTTTCAATAGGGATACACATTCGCGTTTCAGTCATAACTTGGATAGCAAAACAAGGAATCCAAACAGCTGATTAAAAAAAATTGCACATTTGTACTTCTGGCATGCGGCGGACGATATCGTGTTAGTACTTTTACAGGGTGACTTAGAGAGAACCGCCCAATTTCAAAATTGTATATTTCTTAAAAATTAAAAACAGAATATAGAATGATAGGTAATATGTGAATGTACGGGGGGCTACGTTTTGTGAACAGTTTCTGTTAATGGTCGATTTCAAGTGTAGAATCATTTTGAAATCGGATGTTTCTTTCTTAAACACCCTGTATACGAAAATCAAGGACCACACAACTCGTTGCACTTCCATCTTACATAAGGGGACACTAAGTGCATTAAAGAACTAAGTAAATATATATATGACATTTAAAAAAATTGAATATATCTTTGGAAATCAGTATCGCCTAACTAAAATCGAAACAAGCGTTCCGAAAAGTGCTTTCCGAACGCATTTACTGACAAAAACCGGAGTGTCCCAGAAAACCGGGACATAGTCAACCTATATATAGGGTTGCCGACTAATGTTTTTGGTCAAAAGGGGAGGGGGTCATGCTTCAAAAAGTTTGTGCGCCACTGACTATCGAGAGTCTATTTGAAATGATTTCCATCGTCTAGGGCAGTGCTTCCCAAACTTTTGATGTCGCGGACACCTTCCAGTCAAAGTCAATACTTTACGGACACCTTGTAGAGACCAATGCTCAGCAGACCCCTGTAGCGTCAGAAAGCCAATTTTGACACCGCCCTGAGAGGCGTACGCAGGATCCATGTTTGGGGTAAGCACAAAAGGCTTGGGGAGGGGGCATAAAATTTTACTCCCGAGAAATTTTGAGTAACCACCCTTCAAAAGCATTTAAACTAACAGAAATGGGTTAATATAGCATGTAAAGGGTATTTTCGTTTGATACTTCAGTTTTTTCACCGGAATATAAATTTTTTTTTGGTCGGTTTGGGGTGGGGGGGGGGCATTTCCCTGCGTACGCTTCTGACCACACTTCCATAAAATGAAAAGGGTCTTGTTCTTCTTACAATGTGCATATCATAAAAATCGAATAAATTACAATTTCGCAATACAAAATGGGTCATTAATTGCAATGATAGTAAATGGAAATGATCCCGTGGGACCTCTTACAAAGTGCTCAAGGATCCCGAGGGGTTCCCCGGACCACAGATTGGGAAAAATTGGTCTGGGGTGGGGGGACTCCAGAAATAATTAATAAGATCTTGGGAACCCTTGGAGCAAGTAACAAAATCCAGGGAAACGATAAACAAAAATTAAAACAATCCTCGAAACTATAAACAAATTCAATGGCAATGTCTCTCAACATGAGATGCACATGACACTGGGGGTGCGAAGTCCAGGAGAATAAAGTACAAGGGGTTACGGTGCAGTGGAAAGAGATTAAGTACTACTCCATATAACATTCTCGAAACAATATATCACGCCATAGTGCTTGAAATAAGGAAGGCACATTCGTGTCTCCAGTGGTAACATGTTTACCCGGTGCGCAAGAGGACCGGGGTTCGAGTCCTGGTGGTGACCAGATGACGTTTCCTTCCGTGTTCATCTCGGCATAATATCCAAAAAATATATGTTTCTATAATATCCTTATGCTTGAAATGATATTTGTGTTCCTAATTGACCTTTGAAATAGTATCAATTTCCTGATAAACCCTTGAGGTGAAGCTTACGTTCTGGGAAACCCTTGAAGTTGAAGACGTGTTCCAGGAATCACCTCGTGATGGATTCACACCATCTAGGAAATGCCCTTCATTCAACCTTTTTACGCCTGCGAAACATTGGACATTGGAGAACGGACACACCCCGCTTCACATCTCCGAAAGATATCGAAGCATTCCCGAAGGATGAGTGTATCCAGAAATTTATTAAACTATGCGAAAATAACGAAAAACGCTATTTCATATGTACATATATATACAATAAAAAAATATGGAATAAAAATTGGAACGGTGAAAACAGTTAAACAATTTTGAGGACCGGCAGAAATGACAGAAATAATTTGCGGACCGGAAAACAATGAATAAATAAGAGGAATAATTTGCGGACCAGAAAAAAAATAAATGAAAAAAAAGGAATAATTCACAGACCGGCAAAAAATAAATAAACAAGAAAAATAGTTTGCTGATCGGTAAAAGGTAAACAAATAGGAGTAATATTTCGGTGACTACTCTAAAAAGAAATAAATAGGAAAAGTAATTTTGAGACCGGCTGGTTTCAAAAACAAATTTAGAGGGAGTTTTTATTTTTAAAATCTGAAATTATGCACTGGCTGCTTAGAGTGGGCGAAATTTTTTGCTGACCAGCAGAAAAAGACCACCAAATTGCACGATCACCATATCGTCAGAGGGTTCGCCCCTACCCAGAAATGATTCATGTAAATGGAATAACATGATAAAGTCTATTGTTCAATCACTTTGGCCCCCCCCCCCGTCCGAAAGAAATTTTTGGCTTCGGCCCTATGGATGACCAAGCAAATTTTTGCAACTCGATGCTTTTTGCCTTAGTCACTTTCGGTCAATTCCATATCAATCCTCACCATTAATTACCTATAAACAGTGGAATTTTCTCGTTAGCGGACAAAAATTTCAAGCCCACGAGTAGCCCTTCCACGAGCCACACCTCTCCTTAGGTGCGTGCGCTGTCGCACGGGCCCACGCACTTATTGAAATAGAACTGAAAAAATACACATGCATCAAATATACATTTTTTTCGCAGTAAACTAGGTGTTTGAGCTTCAGCTGATTTGATTCTGAAATTTTCATCAATTCTGGAATTATTTTCTGGCATTTATTCTAATTTCTATAAATTTTGGGATTTCCTCTTTCATTCCTTCGGAATTTTCATCAATTTTTCTCAATATTCTCGGATGGTTTCCTCTCTCATCAGTTCTGAATTTCAATCAATTCGGCAATTATTTCTCTCATTAATTCTGATTTTCAATCACACACACACACACAATTCTAGAATTTTTCCTTCTCATTAATGCTGAATTTTCATCATTCCTGGAATTTTTCTCTCATCAATTCTGGGATTTCTCTTCCCATTAGTTCTAAATTTTCATCAGTCCTGAAATTTTTATCTCTCGTTAATGAAGAATTCTTATTGGCGAATACCTATTTTTCAGCATTTGTGTATATTCTGTGATAACGCACGAATCTCTGGATTCCCTTTTCCCCTTAAAATATACGGTATCTGTCAGGAGCCCCGAAATTGTTTTCGCACGGGGCCCCGCGTCTGACAAGGGTGGCCCTGCCCCGGCGAGTTGGCCGTTATCGAGAGTCGTAGATAGATTCCATGACACTCCACCCTTCATTACATGTTGACGCTCCCCCCCGCTCCTCAAAACAAAAAACCCGTTACATGCAATATCTCTCTCATGTAATGCCCATTGCTACGTAATAATGCATTTATCTTTGCACGGGATCTCTCTATAATCCTTATAACCACCATCTTTCACTCTCTCTAACAAAAAAAGAATCCATGGATCCGTTCATCGACCCCTTCGACCTATATTAGAATCCCTACGAGGAGAAGAAAATCAAAAAAAACGCTACACAACAAACCATTTTTTCTTAACTTTTCCTTACATGGCGTATATGTTCGGAGAGGAAAGAAAGTATTTTACTTCACCAAAAAAAAAAATATATATAAGGAAAAGCTTTCATTTTATTTATTATTTTTTTTTTCATTTTTTTCAAAAATTATTATTATTATATTTTTCATGTAAGGAGGATAACATGGATAACACACACACACATACGTAATCAAGGAAGACGGGAGAGAGAAAAAAATAAAAAGCCCAAGTGAAAGCACGACTTTCTAATGCACTGGTTATTGTTGAGATAGCCGCAGGTAGCCTCGTGGACTTTCTATTTTGTATTTTTTTTTTTTTTTTTAAATTGATCCGTTTCGGACATGTGAGCAGCAATGGGGTAATCGCCCTCTATCGGACAATATGTAAAAGAAAAAAAAAACAACCCATAACATAGGCCTCATATATATACTATACATAGAAACTTTTTGACTTACTTTAAGGTGAGTGAACTTATCCGCGAAGAATATGGCCTACTAAATAAAATAGGGAAAGGGCCCCGTTGTTGTTGTTGTTTTGTATGTAACGCGCATGTCCATGTGCATGCATTGAGATAAATAAATGAATAAATGAAATTTCTCTCGTATGGAGTGAGGTTTTTTTTCTTCTTCTTCTAATTCTGTCTTTTGTTCTCGGTTGTAAGGAGTTTCCGACTTGTTAGTCGGAAGTAAAGGAAGGGTCTTTATAAGGCACTTTTAACGTTATATCAATTTCTAATGAGGAATTTGGGACGCGGGCGGTCGCCCCCCGCCCCCCACCTCGTGGATCGAGGGGGAATTACGTATGCGTGGCTCGTTGATGGCTGGATTCTTGAGAGATGGTGGATTTTTCGAATTTTTCTAAAAATCTGTCACAATTTTTTCAAAGGAGGGTCATTCAAGAATTTCGTCAGCATCAATCGGGAAAGGGTTCCGATTTGCTCACTTTTGATGACAATTAGGGAAGGGGGGGTTTGGATGATGCTTACGTCATCAACCACCCTTTATGAAAATACGAAATATTCTTAACGGCATCTTATTACTCGGTGTGCTAAAATCGAGGAAAAACTTTCGCTAGTTTGTGAGCACCCCCTGAACTAACATTCTACCTATTGATACGTCCCAATACAGGGACACTTTTAGTGATCTCTACATGTTTCGCGGATCCAAGTCTTCTGGAAATGTGTCCGGGGCTCTTAACTTCTCTGGAACTGTGTCACCCATCACTCAAGTGATCTGTTATCATGCCGTGGATCAGTAATCTGGGAATGGGCCGCGGGTAATTTGAGTGATGTAGAACCGCACTGGGTGTCGCTTAAGTGCTCTAAAACTGCGCCACATGTCACTCAAGCGATCTCTAAATGTGCCACTGTTCGCTTAAGTGTTCTGGAACTGTGTCACGGGTCACTTAAGAACGTGCCAGGGGCTAACTTCAGCGATCTGAAAATGTGCCACGGGCTGCTTAAATGCTCTGGAATTACGCCACGGGTCATGTAAGCGATCTGTAAGTGTGCCGCTTAGTTCATTTTTGCAAAATTGGGTTTGAATTGGGTTGTGGCGGTTAAAGACAAACACTTCCTTTGCTGCTCTTTTCCCTATTACGCGGACAGCGCCATCCAGTGGTGGAAGCTGTCGCCACTCAGGACACACCCTGTATAAAAAATTAAACTTAGTTATAGAAGAACTATGAAGTTTCACCGGGAAGGGGGGGGGGCACCCCTTTTTACGACTAAAGTTCTAGTTCTAGTTACGAGGGGGCGGGCATTAGGATTTCAGAGATGTTTTGGTGGGGGCATGACCTGAAATATGTTGGGATCCCCAGGGCCGAGAAGAAAAACTTTTGCCATTACAGATGATATTCACCGGAGCCAGAAATATTGAAGACGAGGGGGTGGTACTGCTCAAAGTAAGAAGCTACTACTATTACTTAACCATACATGCACTTCGTTCCACATTTTTCTTCGGAATTTCTAATGAATTGGCACATGTTGGAATGTGCGTGTTGTGAACCTAACGTGAAGTTTTTTATTGTGTAATGCTTGTTATGTGTAGTGTCCTGCCATCTAAGATGGACATTGATAGCTGATCCATACGCATATTGGCTGTCAGACGCGCATTTATGGTTTTGCCGCCTGTGGGGTTACACGAATTTTTCCGCCCTCCTTCCATATTCTAGCCTAATTTTCTTGATTACACTTTCCTCGAACTCCTACGGGTTATAGCCATCCTGTGCTATAACCCGTTCTTCCTCCCTCCACTCCTGCATGTACACCCGTGTCTCGAAGTCACTTTTTTGGTCACTCACGTGCAACTCACAAACTAAGTCACTCTTTTAGTCATTCACATTCTTGCACATTGTTTTGGTCACTCACATGGTTGAACATTGTTTTGGTCAATCACATACTTGCACACACTGTAGGCCACTCTTCTGGTTGTTCACTGACATGGTTCCTTGCTTTATGAATCACTCTTTTGACCATTCGCAGGTTTAAACATGCTATAGGTATTTATTTTGGTTGTTCACGTGCTGTCACGCACTCTAGGTCACTCTTTTGGTCATTCACATGCTTGCTGGCGCTCTAGGTCAGTGGTTCTCAACCTTTGGAAGATCGCGGCCCGGTTTCATTCATTTTTATAAGTGGAAGGCTCGGTTAAACACATGATTAACGGAACATGAATGGGGCGAAAGTGAACGGCAGATCAGTCGCGGCCCAGTATGAATGATGTCACGGCCCAGTACCGGGCCGCGGCCCGGCGGTTGAGAAACACTGCTCTAGGTCACTCGCTGACTTGGATTCTCTCTCTCTCTCTCTGTAGGTCACTTTTATGGTCTCTCTCTCTCTGTAGGTCACTCTTATGGTCTCTCTCTCTCTCTGTAGGTCACTCTTATGGTCTCTCTCTCTCTGTAGGTCACTCTTATGGTCTCTCTCTCTGTAGGTCACTCTTATGGTCTCTCTCTCTCTGTAGGTCACTCTTATGGTCATTCACATGCTTGCTCACGCTTTACGCCACTCTTCTGATCATACACACTTTTTCACGTGCTCTAGGTAATTCTTTTGGTCATTCACATGCTTTCACGCACTCCAGGCCACTCTTTTGGTCATTCACAAGCTTCCACACGCTCTAAATGACTCATTAACCTGATCCTTCGTTTCTGCATATCACTCTTTTGGTCATTCACATGTTTGCTCACGCTCTAAGTCAATCTTTTGATCATTCGCCCGTTTACACATGCTCTAGGCTATTCTTTTTAATCATCCACATACTTTCACGCACTCTAGGTCACTCTTTTGGTCATTCACATGCTTTCACACGCTCTAAATGACTCATTAACCTGATCCTTCGTTTCTGTATATCACTCTTTTGGTCATTCACATGCTTGCTCTCGCTCTAAGTCAATCTTTTGATCATTCGCTCGTTTACACATGCTCTAGGCCATTATTTTTACTCATCCACATACTTTCACGCACTCTAGGAGGTCCCTCTTTTGGTCATTCACATGCTTCCACGCACTCCAGGTCTGGTCACTTTTTTGGTCACTTAGCGGCAGGGTTGTTTGGTTTAAACCACGTTGGTTTAAACCACGTTGGTTTAAACCATGGTTTAAACCTTGGTTTTAACCAAGTGGTTTTTTTAAAAAAACCAGTTTGGTTTTTTTCAAAAAATCAAATAAAAGTTGCCTAAATATAATTTTTTTCCTTTAAAAATATCATATTGGTTCATTATTAGCCAAAATGTTTAATTTTTACCACATTTTATATCCTTGGGGTACATTCTGATGGTATATCTTTAAATGACATAAGATTTTATAAGCGGTTTTTTTCAAAAAGTCTCATAAAAGTGGCCAGAATATATATATATATTTTTCATATGAAGTATGTTAGTTATTTAAAGTTATATACAAAAGCCAAAATTTCTCATTCTTACAACATTTTCTACCCTTTGGCTACATTCTGATGCTCTATCTTTAGCAAATTCATGAATAAGGATTGCATCACACATCTAAATGTAGTGGTGTATTATCTCACAGGGTTTCTTTTTCCCTTCACAAAGAAGCAGCAACAGTAGTGACACCATCATGCTAGGGGCAGGTGGTCCTATAAACCAATAAAGACACCAACTGTCCTTAAAAGACAAAGACCAGTGTACTAGTAGTTACATTACCTCACATACATTTTCATTTTCTTTCCCATAAGAAGTAGCACGTCTCCTACCGTATATCTCCCAGTCTTAATATTCAATAGTAGTTTTTTTTTATACTTTCATACTGTTAAGCCCAGTTAAACAGGATTCTACTGAATAATAATAACAGATTTATGAAAAATAATCAGCTATATACAGGGTGATTATAATTTGAAGTTTTGATTCCATAACTATTCAATAAGAACTACTGGTCAGAATGACTTGAAAATTTGCATGAATATTCCTGAAGCAATGGAAGTTTCTTTCGCAAAAGGAAAAAAAAATAAATGCAAGTAGTGCAAAATGTGCAGGTAGATGATGCTGTACTTGGCCAGCAGTATAATCTATTTTGTGCAACCACATCGTTTTGGCACTTCCACAGCATCAGTGTGTGGATAGAACTTCTATCAAGATGCACATTGCAATACCAGCAAAGCAGCTGCTGAAAACCCATTTTGGCAGGATGCACCTTAACCCTTTTAACTTCTGGCTGTGGGGGGTACCTCAAAATGTCATAAACAGTGGTCAGATTGCAAAATTTGGTGAATATTAACATGGGGGCGCGTTTGGTTTAATGAAGCTGAATTGCAAGCACATCCACATCATGACCATGGCATACTCCGATTCTGTTGTTGAACAACAATTTTTGTGCTTTCAACCTCAGGTTGGACAACATATTTAACATTTCTTAAGTAAGTTGTAGTTATTTGTTCAATTACTTCGTTTTTTGTGATGTTTCCATGAATTATGAAATCGTGCACTGCTATAATTAAGTTAACATTTTGCCATGGCTGGTTATCATTTCCATTCTACTAGCAAATTTCCCGTGTTGGATGATGTCATTAATTTTACATTTTTAAGTATTTTTCCCCCCTTTACTTAATAAAATTCCATTTCTTCAAGAATATTCATGTTAATTTTCAAGTCATTTTGACAATCGTTCTTTTTTTACAGTGTTTTGAAATCAGAACCTTAGTTATAATCATCCTATATATCGTAAATCATTGCTAATTAATCTGCATTATTTATGCTTCATTAAATACATTATATTCACTTAATTTTTATTACTTTTTTCAAAATAGCTTCCTAATTAAGTATACTGAAAGTAACTGGAGAAAAACCTTTATATACTATATGATTAATAATAACATTGAAAGAATTTTCAATTACACAGTAATCCATTGAGTTGAGCAAAAAATAATTAAATGGCAAAAGTTGGTTTTTGTTAAAATGTAATAAATATTTATTGATTAATTAGCATGGGAATAGTGTTAATTACATTAATAACCATTTCATTTTAGTTAATTATTAGAAGTTTGAATGATTTTTCAGAAATTTCATTGTTTTTAATGTTAATACTATTTAAAACAAAAAAACCGGTTTAAACCAAAAAAACCTGGTTTAAACCAAAAAAACCCGGTTTTTTGGTTTTTTTCAAAAAAACCGGTTTTTTTACCAACCCTGCTTAGCGGTCCAGTCCTCAGCCGTCTGCTCAGATGCGGATTTATTGAGGGCTACGCAAATTTTGCCACCCTTCTGTCCACTCTACCAATTTTCTTGGTCACCCATTCCTCAAATTTGCGCGGCCCTGGGCTACAGCCCGCTAAGCCCTTCTGTACATACGCCACTATTGGCTCTCTGTTTTGAGTTTCTATGAACGTACGACAAGAAAAATCAAAGAGTAGAACAAGAAAGAAAAAAAGCAGCTCTCTCTCTCTCTCAACTTCGCAGCAGATGGCCAATGTCGATTAAAACCAGTAAAAATTTTGATCTCATTCCTCATCGAGATGCCTTCAAGTCATGATGAATAATATCCCAATAGTTTTTCGAGAACTCGGAATTCTTCACACAAACGTGCTTCAACTACCAAGAACCAAGATGTAAAATTTCTCCCGGAATTATTATAGATGTTCTCGCTTACACTCGTGTTTTCCGTGAGATGTCAGAGGCTATTCAGATCAAAATAATGGGATTTCAGTCATAGAGGAGGACCTTCGTCAGGTAAATTCCCAGGGGAAACGGGGAAAAACTATATGAATGGGACTGAATTCTTTTCCGAAAGCTTCCCATGATGAAATTGATTGCGGAGGATTCACCAAATAGTACCTGTGTTGTCATATTGGAATCTTCAATTCGTTTTGGGAATTTGAGAATTTTCGAAAATTCCAAAGAAGAAGAATTTTTTCACAATGATGACTACTACTGAATAATTAGATATGCATGTTACGTTAAATGTGAGAAATCCGGTTATTATACAGTCGACGCTCGTTATAATGACCCCACGTTATATCGACCATTCCATCACAATGACCTGTAGGATAAGTCCCGCACATGTTTTCATAGAAAGATCATCATATATGTTTTATTTTCGATATAACGACCCTCCCAATATAACTTCTTTTTTCGATGAGACAAAGACGTGGGGTCGTTATATCGGTTAACGATGTTTCCTGTGGGGATTTCAGTACTGTCTGGATTTCGGAATTATCGGGATTTCGGTAAGGTCGGTATAGGGATTTTGCTTTTTCATGACTCAGTATTTCCACAATAACCGGTTATTTTGTATAATCGTCGAGCATTTTGGTAAGTTTGATAAATTTCCTTAAATTTATCACTTTCACCGGTGAATATGCACAGGACCCAAGCGTCGTTGGTTAATTTAATAAGTACTAAAAAAAATTACCACCGGCTATTATACATAATACCCAAGCGTCGCGTAGTTGGTAAACATGATAAATCATACTATATGATACGTTATGCACGGCAATTCATACATGCATTGTATCAGTGTATCGGGGTACGATGGTAAAATTTGTTATCATTATATCGGAGTCCCGACTATTCATCACACATACTATTCATATACATACTATACCACTCATTTAGAACTTTTTTTCATATTTATCAAATTAACCAGTTACACCAGGATATTATTCAAAATCACAGATGAAGGCGATGAATTTTAAGTATTTATCAAATTTACCGAAAATTTTCTTGATTGTTATGCATAATCGCCGGTAAAAAAAATTTATGTTTTCAGTATTTATCAAATTTACCAACGATGTTTGGGTATTATGCATATTCGCCGGTAAAAGTGATACGTTTATCAAACTTACCAAGACAATTGCTAAGTATGCGTAATAACCGATTTATCATATTTGCCGTAACATAATACCTATAGACCTATATAAGCCGACAGATATAGGTCACATTTCACGTTTTTTTCGAGGACAATTTCTCGCACTTTCGGACCACTGCATGTGGAATAAATTGATAAATTATTGCGTAAAAAATTACAAATTACAGTAATTTTCAATGGCTTTATTTTTATTATTTTATTTATTAAATTAATCTCGCTTCCTTACGATTGTAAGTGTACGTCGCAAATATGACAAATTTATTCTTCGAGCAAAACAGCGAAAAGCGAGTTTTACTGTAATTTGCAATCTTTTTAATCGCAATTTATTAATTTATTTGGTGTTGCAACATCCTTATTTATAAATTAACTAGCTGATACCCGGCGACGTTGCCCGCCCTGTAAAAAATTTACGTATATATAGCTTATTAATTATTTCTTAATCAAAAAAATTTCTGCAGTAAGTAAAAAAAAATTACTTTCATTTTTAAATATTTTAATTAAAAACTTCAGGCAATCGCTTGTGGATACACAATATTTTTGTTTTTCCATCTGGTGTGTAGATGCATAAATTTTTAGGATTACCAACACGCGAACAGGCGACGTAAAGCTGTCCGTGTGAAAAACAGGGCTCAAGTAGGTTGATACCTGCCACTACTAACGACTGGCCTTGCGCTTTGTTGATTGTCATGGCAAAAGCTAAACGAATCGGGAACTGTAATTGCTTGAAAGTGAATGGCATTTCTTCAGTGATAATTGGGGTACGTGGAATGAAGACGTCTTCTCCTTTGGCACATCCAATTAGAATCGTTGCTTCAATGATGTAAGTGTACAATTTCTTCACGCAGAGTCTGTTGCCATTGTATCGGTATCTCCAAATTTCTTAAAATCATTATAGGTGCTCCGGCTTTGAGGGTCAAGTTGTGTGGTGGCACACCCGGAATATCCAAAGGAGTTCAGAAATTCTGCAGGATATAGAACTAAATGTCTGTGATCTTGTTCACACTGCCATTTTTCGGTGCCAGAATCGCTCTCAGAAAGCCACTCATGGTTTTGGTCATTTTGTTGAACGTTTGGGAAGACTTTGTCTGCAAGTTCTTGAACTGGCAAAATCCATTTGGGAACGTTATCAGTCCACTGCTTGGGTCTACGGGAATTCTTCCACTGCCAAGTTTGATCAACTGATGTGAAAATGATAGCAGTGCTGAGTCATTTTGCAGTTGAACTCGCATGTTGGTGGACAATGATAATTTTTTAGCTTCGTGCCAGAGTGTTGATGTCCTAACAAACTCGAGGCGACCACCGATAGACAGCACCTTCACTTCCAACCCATCTCACTAATGGCAGTAAATTGCAATGTAGCGATTTGGCCAGAGTTGGTGTTTGGTGAAGTAGAGTGCTGATGATTTGAGGTAAGCATTGAGTTCATCAGCTGGCGTTGAACATTTTTATTCCCTGTTTTATCGTCGTAGTTGTTGTTCACTGTTGTTAGTGACGTCAGATGTCCAGCTTCTGCAACGAATATTATTCAAACTCCTTTTAAGCACTTTTTAAATTGAAACTATACCTCAACGATGGGTGGTTGATGAGATAAAGGCCACATTAGCACTTACAGGACACCCTGTATACATGCAAGCAAAAATATCTGGCGCTTCCCGGGTTTTTTTTAATTACTGGGAGGATTGAAAAAGTTACAAACCGTTATAACGGAATAAACTGTTATGATGGCAGCGTTAAAGATTTGACAAACCATTGTAAAGGCATATATTCACGTCTGAAACGCATTGTTGGGAACCACGGTAACCAAAGTAAACGTTCCGAAAGTGATTGTTGAGGCCCCCAAAACCATTGTTGCCCGACAGTTTTTTGCCCATTTCGGGCATTTGCCCAGCTCTGACGAACTTTTAAAGTAGCCTACGGTTCAATCCCGGACCTGTTTGGTATATATGCAAAATCTGGCGACGATCGGTGTAAAACTGTAGATTTGTATAAAGAGCATACATACATACATACATACATACATACTTTCATATTTATATATAAGACTAGCTGATACCCGGCGACGTTGCCCGCCCCGTAAAAAATTTATATATGTATAGCTTATTAATTATTTCTTACTCAAAAAAATTTCTGCATCAAGTAAGAAAAAATTACTTTTATTTTTAAATATTTTAATTAAAATCTTCAGGCAATCGCTTGTGGATACACAATATTTTTGTTTGTCCATCTGGTGTGTAGATGTACAAATTTTTGCTATTACCAACACGTGAACAGGTGACAAAAAGGTGTCCGTGTGAAAAACAGGGCTCAAGTAAGTTGATACCTGCCACTGCTAACGACTGGCAAAAGCTAAACGAATCGGGAACTGTAATCGCTTGAAAGTGAATGGCATTTCTTCGGTGATGATTGGGATACGTGGAATGAAGACTTCTTTTTCTTTGTAACATCCAGTTAGAATCGTTGCTTCAATGATGCAATTGTGCAATTTCTTCACGCAGAGTCTGTTGCCATAGCAGAGTATCGGTGTCTCCAAATTTCTTAAAAGCATTACAGGTGCTCCGACTTTGAGGGTCAAATTGTGTGGTGGCACACCCGGAATATCCAAAGGAGTTCAGAAATTCTGCAGGATACAGAACTAAATGTCTGCGCTGTGTCTGTGACAGTGTCAACCGATTTGTAAGATGTGGAGTCTCCTGGAATAATTTTTAGGATTTTTTCGTTGATCTTGTTCACACTGTCATTTTTCGGTGCCAGAATCGCTCTCAGAAAGCCACTCATGGTTTTGGTCATTTTGTCGAATTTTTGGGAAGACTTTGTCTGCAAGTTCTTGAACTGAGTTTAACAACTGGCAAAATCCATTTGGGTACGTAATCGGTCCAGTGCTTGGGTGTACTGGTTGGTCAACTGATGTGAAAATGATAGCAGTGCTGAGTCATTTTGCAGTTGAACTCGCATGTTGGTGGATAATGATAATTTTTTAACTTTGTGCCAGAGTGTTGATGATTTGAGGCAAGCATTGAGTTCATCTGTTCGCGTTGAACATTTTTATTCCCAGTTTTGTCAGCGTAGTTGTTGTTCTCTGTTGTTAGCGACGTCATACGTCCAGCTTGTGCAGCGAATATTATTCAAACGCTTACGCATTTTTTAAATTGAAACTATACCTATACGATGGGCGGTTGATGAGATAAAGGCCGCATTATCACTTACAGGATTACAGGACAACCTGTATATGGGCTAGCAGAAATATCCGGCGCTTCCCGGGTTTTCTGCAATTAAATTGGAAAAGTGACAAACCGTTATAAAGGAGTAAACTGTTATAATGACAGAATTAAAGGTGTGACAAACCATTGTAAAGGCATATATTCACGTCTGAAACGCATTGTTGGAAACCACGGTAACCAAAGTAAACGTTCCGAAAGTGATTGTTGAGGCCCCCAAAACCATTGTTGCCCGACAGTTTTTTGCCCATTTCGGGCATTTGCCCAGCTCTGACGAACTTTTAAAGTAGCCTACGGTTCAATCCCGGACCTGTTTGGTATATATGCAAAATCTGGCGACGATCGGTCTAAAACTGTAGATTTGTATAAAGAGCATACATACATACTTTCACATTTATATATAAGATTAAGCTGAAGTCAGTTGATTCGACATATATTTTTAATGGAATTTATTCTGAAATGTCGAAATTTTAGAAATTTCCGGATAGTGTGTTTATTGCCGGGATTTCGGTCTGTGTGGATTTCAGTATTGTCCGGATTTTGCAATTGTCGGGAGTTTGGTAGTGTCGAGATTACGGTATTTTAGTCTGTCGGAATTTCTGTATTAGGCCCGGTATTACACTATAAAAGTTTGATGAAAGTCCTTTTATGAAACTTGAAAAATGCAGCCAATAAGGTCACAGGTTGTATTTTCTAGAATGTAGATAATAACCTTATTGGTTAGATTTTTCAAGTTTTATAAAAGGGATTTTATCAAACTTTTATAGTGTAATACCGGCCTTATCAAGATTTTGGTCTAAATTTTGTTCCGCGGAATCTGTCAAGGTTTCAGTATTGTCGGGATTTTGATTCTTTTGATTCTGCCAAGAATTTTGGTTCAATGGAATGTTTGTATCGTTAAGCTTTCACTTTTGTCAGGATTTTAGTCTATCAAAATTTTGGCACTGTCAGGATTTTGGTACTGTTCAGACTTCATTGTGTCGAGATTTCAATATTGTCAAGATTTTCGTCTGCCGTGATTTTGGTCTAACGGTATTTCGAGGTTGTGAGGATTTTCGCCTGTTGGGATTTCGATACCGCCAAGATTTTGGTTTGGTTTCAGTATTATGAGGATTTCGGTCTGACTGAATTTCGTAATCATAGGGGGATACCGAGGGGGTGGAGGGGAAACGGCCCCACGTTCAGTGAAAAAATTGCATTATTTGCATAGTTGAGAGGGTGGAGGCGGATATTTGCTACACTCGTTCACTACATACCCCCCCCCCCGATGAAACGCCACCCCCCCCTCCCGTTTGAGGAGCCTTATCCGATAAGATAGCAGCTGTGCTGTGTCAGGATTTCAGCGTTGTTAAGATTTTGGTGCTGTCAAAATTTTTGTCTGACGGAAGTTTGGTACTTTCAAGATTTGTCAGGATTTTCGTCTGCTGAGATTCCGGTACTGTCAGGATTTTAGTCTGACGGAAGCTTGGTACTTTCAAGATTTCGGTATTGTCTGGATTTTCGTCTGCGCTGAGATTTCGGTACTGTCAGGATTTTCGTCTGCGCTGAGATTTCGGTACTGCCAGGATTTTCGTCTGCGCTGAGATTTCGGTACTGTCAGGATTTTGGTCCGACGGAAGTTTGACACTTTCAAGATTTCAGTATTGTGGGGATTTTGGTACTGTCAAGATTTTGTATTTTGCTCTGGCGGAAGTTTGGTACTTTCAAATATCACCATACGAAGTACTTTCAATACCAATTCAGTATTGTCAGGATTTTCCTTCTTTCTCTGGATTTTAGTACTGTTAAGATTTTGGTCTGACGGAAGTTTGGTACTTTCAAGATTTTAGTACTGTCAGGATTTTCGTCTGTCGGGATTTTTGTACTGTCAGGATTTCAGTATGGTTAGGATTTTGGTCTCACGAAATTTCGGTATTGTCGAGATTTTTGTCTGTGAAAATATTGGTATTGATATTCATGTATGCGGGATTTGGACGGTTGATATGAATGTCTCAACCCGGACATAGAACCTCAGAAAAAACAAGTTCATGTTTCCTGGTAACTTGAGACTATTCGTAGACAATATTCGAACCCGGAACCGAAAACATTGACCAATAACATTACCAAGCACATGCGGTATTCACGTTCCTTTGACCGTAAGTCAAATTATTATCGAAAGGTGAGTGATTCGGAATAGAAAACGCATCAAGAAAATTACGCATTTTGATTGATCCTTGGGGGATTTTCTACAAGGAGGACGAAGAGGAGAAGAAAAATCTCCAAATTTTTGACAGTTTTTTTCTGCTGAAGAGAAAATTATTGAACAAGAACCGGAAAAAAAGTTAGATTGGAAATCGGTTCTTCTTTTGGGATTAGGTCAACGGGCTTAAGTTTGAACAATGAGGAGTTCACGAAGTTTTCGGTTCTTCTTCTCTTGACTTCAAGTTTTGGTCTGGGGGAAGTTTTTGGTCTATCGGAATTTTGGTATTGTTGTGATCTTGGTCTGTGAAGATTTCAGTATTGTCAGCATTTTCGTGTATTGGTAGTGCGGTACTTGAGTCTGCCAGAACTTTGATCTGTAGGGGATTTTGGTGATTTCAACATTTTTGTCCATCGGAATTTCTGCACTGTCTTGGATTTTGGTATTGTAGGGATTTTGGTTTGTCAAGGTTTCGGTATCCTCATGATTTTGATATTATCTGGATTTCAGTGTTGTCAGGATTTTGATGCGTCGGTATTAATAGAAATTGGACCTGTCAGAATTTTGATCCGTAGGAATTTCAGTATTGTCGACATTTTTGCGTGTAAGGAATTCGGTGTTGCTAAGATTTCAGCAAAGTCAAGATTTCGGTGTTGCTAAGATTTCAGCAAAGTCAGGATTTCGGTGTTGCTAAGATTTCAGAAAAGTCAAGATTTCGGTGTTGCTAAGATTTCAGCAAAGTCAGGATTTCGGTCAATCACAAATTCGAAGCTGTCATGATTTTGGTCTGAAGGAATATCATTATTATAGGGATTTTTGTCTGAAGGAATGGCGATATTATCGGAATTTTGGTCTGAAGGAATATCATTATTATAGGGATTTTTGTCTGAAGGAATGTCGATATTATCAAAATTTTGGTCTGAAGGAATGTCGATATCATCAAAATTTTGGTCTGAAGGAATATCATTATTATCGGGATTTTGGTCTGAAGGAATGTCGATATTATCAAAATTTTGGTCTGAAGAAATGTCGGTATTGTCGGGATATTGGTCTAGCAGGATTCCGGTACTGTTGAGATTTCAATATTTTGATCTGCGAGATTCTAACTGCTAGGATTATTTCCCAATCCGGTTATTTCTCTCTCCCACCAAAAGACAAAAATGTTCATATTTCCAAGTAACGTATGACTATTCAAAGACCAAAGACAATATCCGAACCCGGAACCGCAAACATCGACCAATAACATTACCAAGCACATGCGGTATTCACGTTCCTTTGACCCTAAGTCAAATCATTATCGAACGGTGAGTGATTCGGAAAAGAAACGCATCAAGAAAATTACGCATTTTGATTGATCCTTGGGGGATTTTCTACAAGGAGGACGAAGAGGAGAAGAAAAATCTCCAAATTTTTGACAGTTTTTTTTTCTGCTGAAGAGAAAATTATAGAACAAGGACCGAAAAAAAACAAAAGTTAGATTGGAAATCGGTCCTTCTTTTGATATTAGGTCAACGGGCTTAAGTTTGAACAATGAGGGGGTTCAAGAATTTTTCGGTTCTTCTTTTCTTGTGACTTCACGCTACATTTATCGCCAAGAGAGCGTTCCAAAAAGTACATACGCATTTTCAATGGCGTATATATGGAAATAATAGGAAACGGAGAGGAAAAGAAATAACACACACACACACACACACAGAGGGATGAACTCTGTTCGTGTGTGATGTGGTTTCGAACCCTGTCTTTCTAGTCGTTCAACGAACCCCTTTGGGCACTGCCGGAGTTTTTACATGAGTGAAAGTTTCGCTCTTTCTTTTTGACGAACTCGTTGAATGAACTGGATTTCACACGGAATCTATCCATGTTATTGGAAGTTTGCTTTAATGGTTAATTTTTAAATTATAATAGATGCTACGATACATTTTTTTTTTTTGTTGAATTTCCTCAAAAATACCATGGTGGAATTTTTTTATGGATTCGTAACACAGCAATCAATACTATACGAAAGTGGAAGTTCTCATTCATGAATGATGCTCGTGAAAGACCGCGTGCGGAGAATTTATTACTAACAATTCACTGCTAGGAAAATTCACCGACGAAGTGTTATCGTGAATGAGTGGATGACCAGGTGAATGAGTATCTGAGCGAGTGAGTGATTGATCAAATGAGTCAGGGAGTTTATGAGTGAGCAGATGAGTAAATGCGCGAGTGAGTGAGCAGATGAATAAATGCGCGAGTGAGTGAACAGATGAGCAAATGCGAGAATGAGTGAGTAGATAAGGAAGTGAGTGAAGAGATGAGCGAAGGAGTGAGCAGATGAGTAAATGCGCGAGTGAGTGAACAGATGAGCAAATGCGAGAGTGAGTGAGTAGATAAGGAAGTGAGTGAAGAGATGAGCGAAGGAGTGAGCAGATGAGCAAATGAGCAAGTGAGTGAGCGAGTGAGTAAACCCCTCATAAGGTCACTCATTCAATCACTCACTCAGTTGACAACTCACCACGCACTAGATCATTAATACAGTTACTCACCTACTCGATCACTCACCAATCAGCTGACCACTCATACGGTTACTCACTCGCTCGGGTACTCACTCATACAACAGTCACTCATGAATTTATTCGGTCACTCATCATGGTCACTCACTCACCAGCTCATTCATCAACTCATTCGGTCAGTCACTCGCTCAGTCACTGGACCATTCGCTCTCCGGTGACGAGCTGTTGTCGGTGAATTTTCCGAGCGATGATTTTTCCGTCAGTGAATTGTTTGTAAGCGAGTTTTCACAGCGGTGAATTTTCCGTAAACCGAGGGACGGTTTCACAAATTCCCAAGTGCATCGAAGAACCATTCAGATACCAGAAAACGTATGTACAGGAATGAATGCGGCTACCTCAAAGACTCTTTTAAGAACCTGTCGGTATTTCTTATGGAGATGTGGGATCCCTAATGTGTTTGGATTCAGGTCCGGAAATCTCGCTGACCAGTCAATCCATTGAATAATCCTTTCTTTGAAGATATCCGTCGAGGAGTTAAGTTCTACGCGTTCATATGAAAGGTCTGGGAGCCAACTGCGTCCCCGACTAGGATGTATGATCACCTTCAACGCAGAAACTCGGGTGATTTGTCACACTGTTAAATACAAAGTACAAAGGCCACAACAGGCAAAATGCCCAACGTGGCTAGTTATAACAAGACTATTGATCAGTCTCTGAAAGAACGGCACTGAAGAACCAAAACATCCGGGTTCCCATCCTTAAAAGATAGTTAGAACCCTTCTTGATGGAGTCCTGCGTGGGCAGTCGCACTCATTTCTGCACCTGTTTTTAGTTTCTGAATGTTACTAGGATCCGTTTGGTGATTTGTAATTGCATTCTTAAGTGCGTCCCAAACATGGTTAACTGGATTCAGGTCATGTGCACTGTACAGCGGTGTATTTCAATGGATACACCCCCCCCCCCCCCCACATGGCTCCTTGGGATCATTGCCATTTGTATGAAGAACAGATGCAGATTTGGTGTTGTGAAATTGCAATTTATTATTTAAATATTTTTTTATGATATGAAAATTATAAAAACACCACATTTCGGATTTCCCGGTTAGGCAGTCGAAATTGACCTTCGCAACAGAGAATCCGTGGTGCTTTGACTTCACTAAAGGGGGTCCATCAAAAAAGGTTGGGAAACACTGCTGTACGAATACGTACACTTTCAAAATGAACGAAACATAAACGTGAAACGTAGGCTAAGTTCTTACGAAAATTATTTATTAACTTATTTATTAACTTATTTATCAATTATTTATTAACGTATTTATTAATTATTTATTAACTTATTTATTAATTATTTATTAACGTATTCATTAATTATTTATTAACTTATTTTAATGTTCATTGATAAATGATCACACAAATGTGTGAGAAGGTAATATTCATTAATGCATTGTTGTTTTTTTAAACTAGGCCGTATAGTCGCGAGGATACTGTATTTATTTTTTTTTTTTGGAGGGGAGGGGATGGCTGAGTTGCCTTCCACATCACGATAGGTGTCTGACCTTTCTCTACAACAGCGGTTCTCAACCGGTGCTCCGTGTTCACCTTCCAGGGGCTCCGCGGCGACTCGAGAAAATAAAATGAATCAGTAAATTTGATAGATAAGTAAATAAGAGAGACCTACAAGGTTCTGCCATAAAAGTTACGTACAAAAAAAAAAGCGCTTTTCGAGTAAAACAGGGCTCCGCGATAAAAATGATACACCGAAAAGGGCTCCGATAGTCAAGAAAGGTTGAGAACCGCTGCTCTACAACATTAGAATAAAAAAAAAAAGTTATTAGTGAGAGTTAAAGAATTGTGCATAAAGTCATCAAGTGAACGCCTTTATACCGAAGGTATGAAATGATTTAATGCTGGGCGTTTTCCTCAGGCCGAGATAAATAAAAAAAAATGGTGGATGGTCCGTCCCATTCGAGAAGTTTTCTGTAGGCGAGGTCTTTTAGAAATGAAGGGGTGGGGGAAAGGGGGGGGGATCACTGACTTCTTTAAAAAGCATATGGTAGAAACGAATGTTTATTACCTCCTAAGTAGAAGCTTTTCCGAGGATAACTAATGATACCGAAGATACGTCCGAACGAAGTTTCTGTTACTTCTGTGGCATGTGTCCACCCACTTTTTTTTTTCTTCCAGAAGTTCGATTAGTTATTGACCGAATCGATTATACGACTGCGAACCAATCGAGATCTACAACCTCTGTGCTCTCTGTCAATGTTATCCATGTCGCTCTCAAGTCGAAAATGTTCAAGTTATGTAATCGAAGATGCCGACTAGTTATTTGAGTCACAAGATGTGCTTGTGGATATTTTTTAGTTTGAAAATATTGGAGTAGGCTGTGCTATAGACGCGGCCGCAAGTTTTGACGGAATATTTTCTTTGGGCCTATTTTCGAGTGGTAGGTACTGGCATAATGAAATTTAATATCATCGGATTTATCATTGGAATAGCTAACAGTCAGTACCAATGTTTTCTATTTGCGTTGTGAACTTCTTGCGTTATGGAGGAAAACAATTTCGTTACAAATGCGGGCCGCGTGCCAGGTCGCCAAGATGGTCTTTCTGGCCGGTCAGCGGTCATGTCTGTCTGTCTGTGTGTGTGGTGTCCAGACCGGAAGACCTATTGAGATCCGTAGGGTATCATCGGATTTGTCTTTCAAATATCTATCAGATGACACCGTTGTCTTCTATTTGCGTTGTGAACCTCCTGAGATATATCGTAAGATAATTTCGTTACGAAAGCGGGGCAGCGAGCCTGGTGCCCAGACCAGAAGAGATATTTCAACCAGAGTAGCATCATTGAAACGTTCCTATAAGACGGCGCCATTAGCTTCTGTTTGCGTTACGATCCACTCGAGATACAGTCGATTCCCGTTTTAACGGATACCGCTATAGCGAAAACCTCGTTTTAGCGAACACTTTTCTAATCTCCCAGATAAGTTTACATAGGAACAATGCTAAAACCTGGAATTCCTTTATAACGAAATTTAATTATAACGAAGTAATTTCTCCGGTCTCTTGGAGTTCGCTATAACGGCATTCGACTGTATAGCATAAAACAATGTCGTTACGAAAGCGAGCCGTGAGTAAAGTGCCTGGACCAGAAGAGGTATTAAGACCAGAGTAATATCATTAGATTTGCTTTAACGAGATCTATCCGTAGACATACAAAACACTGCTACATTCTGAATACTTCCTGAGATATAATCGTTTAAATTGTTTCGTTATGAAACTTTTTGAGAATACACCCAGTATCGTCAGATGATTTAAAAGACGTATTCATGTCAAAAACATGGTTTTTGGCATTTCAAAGCAAGTCTTACAGTTAATGATTGTTAAAATTGTTGCTTAAATTTGCACGATGTCTTCCTTGCTGTGGATATCAAGGGAGGGAGGGAGTATCATCTTTGCCATGATTGGAGTTTTTCTATTGAAAGTATGGAATTATTCGTCTAAGAAGGCGGGATAAGGGAGAATATTGTTGAAAAGACGCTTGTAGGCATAGTATAGTTGTGCAACAAAAGTCATAAGAAATTTTTATTGAAGTATTGTCAAAAAACTTTGTTGTGAAGCACTCTGTGAAAAGGTAATGTTATAGAGTTAAAGTATAGCGGTGAAAAAATGTTGCTATAAAACGTATTGTTGAAGGACATTAAAGTAGGCAAAAAAATACATTGTTATTGAAGTAGTTAAAAAAAGACGTTGTTGAGAGGTCAAAAATACTTTTTTTTATAAAGCTTGTGGTTAGAAAAAACATTACTATGAAGAGCATTTTCGAAACAAATAATTATAAAGCACCACATTGCTGGAAAAACATTGTTATGAAATAAACTGTTATATAAAGTATAGTAAAAACATTGTTATAAAAGCGTACTGTTAAAAAGACGTATTTAAAAGTATACTTCTAAAAAAGACACAGTAATTGCCATGAAGCGTGCTGTCAAATTACAGTGCTTTTTTTAGCACTTGCAAAAAATATTGTGTTTGGAGGACTTACAAAATACATTGTTATGAAAGCACCGGTATTACATTAAAGTACTTTTCAAAAGACATTTCTATGAAGCAAACATTCAAAAGACATTGTTGTTAAAGTACTTACAAAATGCATTGTTATTAAAGTACTTACAAAATGCATTGTTATTAAAGTACTTACAAAATGCATTGTTATTAAAGTACTTACAAAATGCATTGTTATTAAAGTACTTACAAAATGCATTGTTATTAAAGTACTTACAAAATGCATTGTTATTAAAGTACTTACAAAATGCATTGTTATTAAAGTACTTACAAAATGCATTGTTATTAAAGTACTTACAAAATACACTGTTATCAAATCACTTTCAAAACAAATTATTAAAACACGAAATACATTGTTATAAAAGACATTGTCCAAGAGACATTGCAATGAAGCGTAAACAATTGTTATTAAGCGTTCTACCAAAAAGACATTCTTATAATGAACACAATCAAAAAGGCATTTTTATCAAGCGCAATGGCAAAAAAAACATGATTAGAAACCTCAAAAAGACTTTCAAAAAGACATTGCTATCTATAAAAGGCACCATCAAATGACGGTTTTATAAAGCGAATTGTCAAAAAAGTCACTCTACGAAGCACACAGTCAAAAGTCATTGTTATAAAGCCCGCTGTCAAAAAATTACATTGTTGCAAACCTCACAGTAAAAGAAAAGATAAGCCATTGTTATATCATTTCTGAAGCAGGACTTCTAGTTTGTAAGCTCCAAAACCTTCAGGCCGAGAAATTTTAAGGATACCCCCCTTTCTAATAAATTTATTTGATTATGGAAATAATATTGACCCTGGGCCTCCTAGTGAAAGAGAGACCCCATCAGCTTCCCGGAAATTAGAGCCATACTTTGAACGCTCAAAAACATAAATACCGTATAACGCAAAAAAAGGGGAACTTGGAATGCTAATCTGGAATTCCAGAATTCCCCGGGAAAATCCTGATGGAATTTTGAAGTACCGGATTCCAAGAATGGACACGCTAATGACCAATTTGTGTACAACGAACCGATATCTCGTACAACTCCGTAATTCCGGCTTCCAGTGCATACGCAAAGTCCGCAGGGCGAGTCCCGTGATGTTGATGAACAAGGGTTCGTTGACCGGTTCTTCCGAAATGGAGGGACTCCAGAGGGTGAAAAGAAACCGAAATTGTGTGAAACTCGAACGAATGTGGTCAGGCAAGTCACCAACAACAACAAGAAGAAGAGGACGACCAGTCAGTCGCTTACAAATATAGAAATCTATTTTTTGGTGAACTATATTGTGTCTGACAAGGACTTTTGAAGAACCGGATTTTTTTTTTTGATTACTCGTTTTTTTTCTCTCGTCCTTTTGGAATGCGACTTTTATATTTCAAGGGGGTCCTCGAGATTTGTACCGTATTTTCTTATCTAATAGAGACGAATCTATTTTAAGTATTGAATTGTAATAGAAATTAATAAGGGCCATCCTGTATGTGGATCCCCACGCGGGCACTTTCCTGCATTTATGCACTCGAATAGGGCAGCAATTTAGGGCATTTTAGCGGCCCCTTGTAACGTTGGAGGATATAGGAAGGGTGCTCAACCTCTAGGAAAGTGCGGGCCACTTCATTGGTTTCGAAACGAGTCAACATAAGTGATCTGTGAATGTGCCGCAGGTTACTCGAGTGATCCGGAAATGTTTCGCATTTCACTTGAGTCGCGTTGAAATGTGTCGCGGGCCCCTTGAGTGACGTGGAGCTGTCCGACGGGTGATATGGAACGCGGGTCACTTAAATGATCTGTGAATGTGCCACATGCCGCTTAAGTGCTGTGGAACTGTACCGCGGCTCACTCAAGTTCCTGGCAAATATGTCACGGATCCCTGTAAGTGATCCGATGACTCCAAGGACCAGATTTGGCCCGCGGCCATGGGGGGGGGGGGCCTTGAGCAAATATGTGTTCAGGCTGAAATTGGCACTCAAGCGTCCGATGAACGAGGCATCACAACCAGCTGCTTCTCCCCGCCCGCACTAGTGGAGGCGCTGTCCTCGAACCCCGCTAATACGAACACAACGTCCTTGCCATAGGATGCCATGGGCAAAGGCTACGGACCCCCTCCTCGTGCCATCAAAGAGTAGGCTATGGATCCCCGTACCATTGAAATGAAGACCATGGACCCACTGTGCCATTAAAGTGAAGGCCACGGAGGTTTTTTACAGAGTAATTATCGGTATTGAAAAGAAAAGAAGTTAATTGCATCCTTCAAGCTCACGCACCCCCCAGAAAACTCTCCAAGGTCACCCTGTTGGGAACCAATGATCTAAAAGGTGCTCTTAAGAAGTTGCCAAGCTAAGCGGGAGGACTGGGTTCGATTCCCGGCCCCTATACAAATTTCTTGATAATTTTTTTTTTAACTTTGATTTTTTATAACCACACGTCAAAATGGAAAAAGGTAAATAATATAAATCAATTAACACACACGGTATGATTGTTAATAGCAATTTAGGATTACAATGGCGTAGTTAATTAAAGAATGATTAGTTACGTTCGCTCGTGATGTCTGTAATTGCTGCTCATTAACAAAATGAAAGCGTTTCTATTATTGGAAGTAAGAATTTCCCTCTTTTACAAATTTGAGAGCAATCGAAATAAGAACCGAAAATTAGAGGTTTTCTTCTGTTTTTTTCGATTGATTTCAAACCGATTGAGTTCAATAAATTTCCTTCATTGTGTTTATTCATTGAGACTTTGTTTTGACCGTAATTAGCGGGTTTTTTTCCTCAAATTAAATCGTTTTTTATCTTTGTGGAGCAATGAAATTGATTATTGGGAGTTAAAAATTTTTAAAACAAATTGAGCAGAAATTTGTTAAAAGAAAATGAAAAAATTCTTTAAAAAATGAGAAAAAAGTAAAAAAAAATTATATATTTGAATATAAATGATTAGAAATTATTTATTGTGAACTAATATTGAAATTAATATTTTAAATTGTTTATTTCAATTTTATAAATGAGTAGGTAATGAATTCATGGAAAAAAAATGAAAATTTACGAGAAGTGAGGAAAAAAAATCATCAAAAGCTTAAAAAATGTTGAAATTTTTTATAAGTTATTTAACTTTTTATTTGATTTATTTATGAAAAGAAAAAAAAATCACTGAAATAAAAAATGCATTTATGAGAATAATTAATAAAGAAATGAAACATAGGCAATTCATAAACAAAAAAATCGGGAAAATTTTGAAAAACTATAGATAAAATGAAGAAAAAAATTAAATTAAAATATTTTTAAAACAAAAAATTCAAAAGATTATTTGATCGAGATTAAACACGTTTTGGGAAATTGAAAATGTAAGAAGAAAAAATTCACCTAAAAGAAAAGTTTAGAAAAATTCGCGAAAAAAAATTTAAAAAATTTAATGAAGAAAATGGAGAAATTAAAAAACTGTTAAAAAATAAACGTTCATAAAAAAGAAATATTTACAAAAAATTAAGAAAAATATGCCTTCATAAAAAAGGAAAAATTCATAAAAAACTAAGAAAAATTCATAAAAAAACTAAGAAAAATTCATAAAAAAACTAAGAAAAATTCATAAAAAATTAAGAAAAATTCATAAAAAATTAAGAAAAATTCATAAAAAAAGCAAGAACAAGTCATAAAAAATTAAGAAAAATTCATAAAAAAATTAAGAAAAATTCATAAAAAAAATTAAGAAAAATAGGCCTACATGAAAAATCAAGGAAAATTCCCGAAAAAAAAACCCACTGAAAAATGCACCAAAAGTTTAAAAAGAAGTAAAAAAAATGATCAAAATAGAAAAAATTTCATTTTAAGATGTATTTAAACGAAAATTCCGAAACAAAAGTAAATTTAAAAATCAGATGGCAATGCCATCAAAAAATAAAAATAAATCTAAAATACCGTTTCAAAAAATAAATGAAAAACGGTTGGCCTTTCGGCAAAACATCAATGTCATTCAAGTGTTATCACTTTGACGAACACTTAAGACCATTTAGATGCCATCAGGCATACCGGACCGGAGAATGGCGCGATAACGACATGGCTTATGCAAATCTCACACATGCATATTTTAACAGAAACTTTATTACATCGATCAAGGGTAGGGCATCGAACTTGTAACCATTCATGAAGGCTGTATCATCAAATAGCCTAACTCGACCATTAGAACGTGGTGGGTCTTGTCTACTTATCACGATATTAACTGCTTTATACGTAATAATAACAACAACAAAAAACACCACACTTCACCCGGGCTGGTATATAACAATAATAATTATCACCGTTTTATAAGTAAGTAATGACTACCGCTTGGCCTTTCGGAGGTCGTCCATGAGAAATGGTGACCGGTTATTATTACTTTCTATTTTTTTTTTTTTCATTTCTTACGAGAGGTGACTCAAGAAAGTTTTCTTATTTGTGGATCGAGGGCTTTCCCCCCCCCCCCCATCTCATCTTGCTTGACTGGATCTTGGCTTACATTTTGAGTGATTCGGAGGCTTACGACAAGATGGGAGAAAAAAAACTCCTATAAGAAGGACAATGAACTCCTTTGGAAGAACGTTGCGATTTCTTTTTTAGGAAATTCTTACAAAAAGTAGATATTATTTTTAAGGCTGTGGAAGTTGTGCAATTGCAAAATTACCGGAATAAGGCTTTATATGTTAGGTTAATTATCTATTTAAAAAAAAATGCGGAAAATCCTTTTCCTACATTTCTAGAGCAAAATAAAGACATGAAAAATCCTATAAAATGTTTTACGTATCTGCAATAATTAATTTGTTTTTTGCTGCAATTAAAAAAAAAATGCAGTATCAACACCATGATAAAATAGCATGACATTAATAATGTGCTATTCAGAAAATAACGGAAAAGATTTGAGATCTATCCATAAATACTTTGGTTATAAAAAAATATTTATTTATTTTTTTCTAAATTTAAAATTCAATTTTAAATAAGATTGAGAAAGTCACAAATCTCAATCTTTTTCATAATTTTATGAACTGAACAGTTTTCTTTACTCTGAATCAATTTTTATTCATTTACATTGATGTCATGCAATTTTATCGTGCACGCAAGGTGTTAATAATGCAATTTTTTTTGGAAAATTTGCAAGAAATAAAATATTGGAAATATATAAAACTTCGTACGGACATAAGGATGGCACATACGATCAAATATATACGTACCAAATTTGGAATAAATTAATTTTTAAATAATATTTTTTTAAGGGTATATATCTCTACTAGAGCATGGTTTTCCCACATGTTAAACGGTAGGACACCACTCAAATTGATTTTTAATAATAGTTACTAGAAGTAGATTATTATTAAAAGAATAAACATTTATGCTGAAAATTTTCAATTCATAATAATACTTATGACAATTTCTCAATCATTTTAAATTTTCAATTTACTCGGATTTGAAATCACATCAGATTCACGTAAGCGGATATAGGCTCTTCGAACGGAAGGGAGAGTGAGCGGAAAGGAGGTGCATTTCGAAATCAAATCCTTTTAGCGGGTTATTTTAGGAAATTCTAACGAGTCCATGTTATCTTTATTGATCGGATTAATATCCCGTCTGCCTAAACCATTTCAATTTGAAATCACCACTATCATCAATGCTTAAATATATTGACATCCGCTGCACTCAAATTGTGATGCTCTAAAAAAAATTGTTAATTTTTGCTGTAAATATCAGAAAATAAACCTAAAAAGTGGGGGCCAAATGGGTGAACCAAGAGTTTTGCAATTACAATTTTAAGGATAGGAAAAAGTTCAAAATTTGGATTAGAATCTTTATATCTACTTTTTTATTGTTGGATAATCCAGTCGATGCTCGTTATAGCGAACGTTTCATTATAAAGATGCACGATAAGTTTAATTAAATTTTTTTCAGTACATCCCATGTAATTTTTATCCAATATAACGACCTACGAAAAGCATTTATTCCAATACAAAGTCCGAACTCAGCTCTCTCTCCCCCGCCTTTTATTTTTTGCAGAAAATGAGCGAAATCTGTGTTTTCCATTTTCTAAAATTGTGTTTGACTTTGACCTTTTACATTAGAGAATTTGGTAGACATGTAGAGCATTCAATTAATTATAACAGTTTTATTTCCTAATTAATTTAATTCTAATCTAAATAATTAACAAATTTCTAATCTAAATAATTAACAAATTTCTAGCCTTATGCATTTTTTTTCATCTGCTTACATTATAACAAAATGAAGTAATACTATATTCTGTCTTAACATGCAATTCCCTTAAGTTAATTCTTTTCATCCTTCTACATAACCACTCTCAATATAACGTCCGTTTTCCGTTCCCTGTATTAATTAATATTAATTAATAATATTTTAATATACATAATAATAATTATTATTAATTAATACCAGGGTTAAGTAAGCCCTTGAGCAGCGGGGCACACTGGGACGAGTAATTTTTCTCAGGCCCTAATATGAAAATTTACAGGCTTACTCTTGAAAATGTCAACCTGATCTCATTTTTTGAGACATGCCCCCCCCCACTTTCCTTAAGACCCCCCCCCCCTTGCAGTGTGGGAAAATGCGTTAAGACGGCACTGCTGACCGTTACCGTCTTCTTCGTCTTGTTTTCGCTACTTAGGTAGATATATTGATCAGTCAATGGCAAAATGGTTGCTTAAAAACAAAACCATATAGGTGATTTCTTTTAAACATTATATAAAACCCTTTATACATAAAATATTCTCATACTGCAATACAATAGTATATTGATTTACATTGTCAACACAATCTGCAGAACTCAAAACATCTTTTACCACATCAGATTACACATATATTCAAAAATAAATCGCGAAGATTGTAAATATTCTCAATATCTACAATATTAAATAATCAAATTTCACTAAAGTGACCCACTTTGCCACAAATCGCAAAAGAATTACCAATCTTTTACAACATAAGTATATACAGCATCTTTTACAGTATATTTTCGTTCAAAGAAAGGTAATATGTGTATGCATATGCGTGAAAACTTTAACAATGCCATCACACAGAACCATTTAATGTGACTTTTGAACGTTTGATAAACATATTAGAAAAAGATAAAATACAGTGGAAGGTTACAAATGGTTATTAGAATTTTTACAGAACATTAATACACCCCCCCCCCCCACAGTACAATCAGAATCATTTGCTGTTACTTTTGAACATCCGACAATTAGATTAGAAAATCTATGCGGAAAGGTTATATAACAAATAGTTATATAATTCACAAAACATTCATATCATATAACTTTCAATACTTTACAATAATGAATTCAGTGAATTTAGTGGCACTGCAGGGCGGTAAAAATTAATAATAAATCAGCCAATTGGCGTAAAAAGGTGCGGTTTCCACTGAAACAGTTATGATGGCTTAGAATTTTTTTCTGATAAATTTAAAAAAGAAAAGTGAAACACAAAAGAAAAGTTTTTGTTAAATTTAAAAAAAGGTGGTTCAAATTAGAAATAAAAAGGTTCAAATTTCACTCACAGGTGGCGCTGTAAAACAAACAAAAAAAAAAAAAAACTCGACATAACTCATAACAGTGTATAATTAATGTTCATGACAAATTTTCGTTGAAATAAAACTATTACATTTCAATATGGGTGCCCTATTTAGATCCCGGCTACATCTAAACGGTTGGAAGAGTGCTCATTTTGTGTTGAACTTTATGTGTTATGACGAGTTTTCAGTTTTACAGCGCCACCTGTGAGAGAAATTTGTACTTTTTTTAAAAAAAATTATCAAAAAAAACCTAGTCCATGACGAGTAACTTTGTGTAAACCACACCTTTTTATGTCAATTGGTCGATTTGTTAGTAGTTTTTAAAATGTGTCCGTGTCTTATCCACCCTGTATTCCCAAAATTCGTCTGAAATTAAAAAGAATCCATGCAGAAACAACAAGAATCGAACGAAAAATACAGAAAAAATATAGAAAGTAAATCTCCAGCTGGAACCATTCATTCACTACTCACCAGTGAAAAACAGTCATTAAGAGCTCCTTTAAACGTCAAATTGGATAGGCCTCAATTTTTTTTTTTCCACAAGCAGGGTGGCCGTGCTTAATTCCCACATCAAATGAATAGGGCTCTGTATGAAGAGAGCTGTAATTCTATGACTCCGATAACAGTCCAAATGAAGGCCTGTTTAAAAAAAAAAAAAAAGCCAATAGGTTCTCTTCTCCTCGCAAAAAAGAAATGGTAGTCATTGTGTAACTACCTACAATCTATCTAAATTCCTACCTACCGTATAACGTAACGCGTCTGGGGTAATAAGCGTTTCGAGTGGGAAGGGTCTCTATAATTAGGGGCTAAGGAGCTCCCGTGGGCGAAAAATAGTCACTTTTTTTTTTTGCGAACTTGACTGATAAAACGTGTTTCCTAATTTGTTTTTTTTTTTAAGGAGCAGTTTGTGCTTGCGTGCGAAGGTATTTTCGTAGGACACCTTTTTGGTTGATGGTTTCCTTTAGCTTTTTTTTCTCCAACCCTGTACTTTTTTTTCGTATTTTTATGTAAAAGGATCTCTCCTTTCCTTGTTGTGTGTGTGTGAGTGTTTTTACACACTTCCTCTTCCCGTTGAAAGTGTCTTAAAATGTCTTTCAGTGAGACCGAGAGACACGCCACCCGTTTAACGTTTCTATTTGTGTGTACGTTTTTACTCTTATGTTTTTATTCCTGGATGTTAGAGAACGATTATTGTTTTTAAGCTCCACACAAAAAATTGTGAAATCAGTTATATAATTGCGCTTTTTTGCATTTTTTTTACAAACATAATATAGTGAAACCCAGTTATGCACGGTGAGCCAGTTCATATTCCAAGGAATTTCTAACTGAAAGGTTACAAAACCCAGTTATACAGTAGAACCTCGTTTATACGACGTTCAAGAGGCCGGGTCAAAACGTCGCATAACTAAGACTCCTTCGGAAATAAGCTTCCTCCCCACCAACAGGCATATAAAATAATCCCAATCAGTGTGGTTGATTGTATATCTTGCGTTTTCATTGTCTACAGCGTATATGCTCAACCCATGGCCCGCGGGTCAAATGTGGCCCTCTTAGTCATCTAATATGGCCCACGATTTCAAACCTAATTATGTAAAAATAAATTGCGAGACACATTTCCAGATCGCAGTGTCCCGCGGCATATTTTCAGGTCACTTAGGTGACTTTACGACATATTTACAGACCATTTAAGTGACCTGCGGCAGTATTTGCGACCACAATGCATTTCCATTCTCAAAGCTTGTACAGGGGAGTTTTTGAACGCCGGTGGAGCATTTTTGAATTGAAATCATACGTACACGACGGACGGTTGAAGAGATAATGGTCGTGCTAGCACTTACAGGACACCCTGTACATGAAAAAAAAATTGAATCTCGCTCATACATAGACAACACAAACAAGAGAAGATTTCTTTTAATTAAAAAGTTATACATAATTAAAGTGGCAAAGCTAAAGTAAGAAAACATGTTTTCGCGTCTCCTAAAGTTCAAAATAAGAGTCTACATCGTCTATTGAAATTAATAATTTGAATAATGATTTTTCAAATGCCGCGCGTGTGTGCGTATATTTTGTATTTCTAGTAGTAATGCATTATAAAACAATTTCGGAGCTAAATAATAGTAATGTTTACGAAAAATTTCTTTCCTAAAAGTAGGAATGCGGTAAATCATATGAGGTCTTCGCTCGGATAAATTATCTTTTGAATTGCATAAGCCTTTATTACGGTTTAAGTAAAGAATAACACGGAAAGAGCATTATGGCGTAAAGGAAGTAGATTAAGATTTCTGAAAATTATAGAAGAATGAGACTGACACCGACTCAAAATTTCGAAAACTCTTTGTTTTGGATTGAAAATAAAGACAATAAATTAGTTTTATAATCACCACCCCATATAATAGCACAATAATTTATAAGTGAATAAAACCATGCAAAGTATAGGTTTCTTTAGAAAATTAGCGGCAACTTTCTTATTTATACAGAGTGCGTGGTAAACGGGTAGAATGACATTTTAAAGCCGAGCCGTTGATCCTAAAGGAATACTTTCAATTAGAAAAATTTTTCAAATAACGTGTAATACTCAGATATGTCATTCATGTTTCAAGGGTGTTGTATAGTTAGTAAAATACAAATGATAACTTTTTATTCAGTCCCCGTGAGATCCACAACCCCGTTATAAAGTTTTTGCTCTGTCTCTCCTGTTGCCAACAAAAAAAAAAGTTCCATGTTTCTAAATGCAATATTCACCGAGATATTAGAATTCGAAAAACGGAGGAAAGTTGGGAAAAAACCGCGTTAAAAATGTAGGTGAAATGATTTATCCGTATTTTTAAAGCTACTTTTCCCCATTTTTCTTCCGTTTTACGAATTCGAATATCTCAGTGAATAATTTCATTTAGAAATATAAATTTTTCTTGTTGGTGTCAGGAGTTAATTTTAATATTTTAATAGCTATACAACCCCTTGTAACATGAACCACATATCTGAGTATTACACGTTATTTGGAAACTTTTTCTAATTGAAAGTTTACTTCTAGCAGGGAGCCGGAACATATATGCTCATGTTGCTAAAGCAACACCACGCCAATCATTTGAATGGTATTGCTCAGCGCAACACCAATTATCAAATATAGCTCATACCCCTTCAGTTCGGGTGATGGGAGATTTACCAAAAAACGGGACATTTTTGTTGAATGTGTGACGCATGGTCTTCATACATATCTAAGTGAACATAATGTTCATTACTCGAGCAATACCAAAAATTTTTGACTTCCGGCATCCCTGACTTATGGGATCAACGGTTCAGCAGTAAAATGCCAAACTCCTCTGTTTGCTATGCACCCTGTATAATGAAAATTACATAAAACAAAACGAAGTTTTTTAAGTAATTAATGAACATGGGATTGCCATTTCAAATTGTTGTCTACATTTACGCCCAAGTACAGTACTTAATACTATTTACTTCTTGAATTGAATTGCAATGAGGTTGCAAATCACAAGCAAGGGTGTTTTCCCTCGAGGGAGATTCCCCGAAATTTTGGCCGTTGTAACCGAGGTTGACGTTTTCGAGAACTTTTTTGACGAAAAATATAATTAGAGGCAATCAGATAATTTGCATGAAGTTTTTGTTTTTTTCTGATTACGGTGGCCAATTTGATCGAGAAAAATGCGGAAAATTGGGACAATTAATACGGGATTCTAGCGTAATATTTTGCCAAAAGCCGACGGAATTACCGAATACCGTACATGAATAACCCTTGGAGGGGAAAATTATACAGTGGACCATATAGTGAATACTGAGAATCAGGTCCGGAATTGTGAATCCGATAATTTGTCTGACTCTGAATCGATAATTTTTTCTATAGGTTTTTGATTCTGTATTGGAACAATAAATTGCTTGCATATTGGTTTCCGATAAATGAAAATTAATTTACGAAAAAATACAAATTTCTATCCGTTTTACAGGGTTTTCCGTAAATTAGTAAATAGTTTAAAAATTCATAAATGTTGGAGGAGGTGATATATTTGCATACGGTTTTTGCGAAAATGTTATTCTCACACAGGTGATTTTTTTGGTGAAGAAAAGAAATTCAGTTTAAATTTTTGTCAATAGAAAGCACTGCGCGAAAGCAAATCACTGAAATTGAAAATCAGAGTCCTATAGGTTCGGGTCCAGTCACTTCTTCTGGACTGTAACGAAATTTCGTTATAAAGGAATCCCAGGTTTTTACATTGTTCTTATGTAAACTTATCTGGGGGATTAGAAAAGTGTTCGTTAAAACGAGATTTTCACTGTAATGGCATTCGTTAAAACGGGATTCGACTGTATACTGAAATTTTCGAAAAATAATTCCAGGAGAAATTATTCTGTCTATAAGAGAACTCTCTTTTCAATATTGATCCTCAGACATACTTTTTTGGCAATTAGATTAATCACATGATTACCAATTTGAAATTCTTGGAAATTAAGTAATGGGATAGTAAGATCTCTACACCCCTCAAATATATGTATAAACAGTCAATCCTGCTTATAACGTTCCCACTTGGAACGTTTCCCCGGTTAGTTCTACTTATTTCCGCGGTCCCAACTCAAACTATATAATTCTCATCCAGATTTCCCGCTTACAGCGTACTTTCATCATGATAGTTTTTTGAAAACCGTCATAAGCGGGAACTCTGTATACACTATCAGAACCAAAAACATTTCCCTAATATTCATGCATTTTTCCATACGTTTCGAAAATAATTTTTTCAAATAAATCACGCAACAACGATTTTCAAGCATTTCATTTAAAATTTAATGAAATATTATTTTTATTTTTAAATATTATTTATCATTTTAAATTTATTTTCATAATATTATCATTTTAATTAAATTTAAAATTTATACCTTTTTTTTAGTATTAAAAAATATTCTAATCGTCATTTATCTTTTAAATTTTTTGATATCAATGCACCATTTAAAATACTGAAATTTTTGAAATTTTCAAAAAAATAATTCTTTGAAATATTCTGTTTATAAGAACTCTCTTCCCAATGTTGATCCTCTGATATATACTTTCTCTAAAGGTTAATGACATCTTGGCGATGTTTGTAGTTCGTTTTGGCGAGTTTTTTACTTTTTTGCAAAACACAACAGTAACCCTTTCCGGTGTGTGACGTTTTGTGATAAAAGAGTTGTCTGCGTATAATAACTAGCTGTGTCATTTTTCCCACCCCGAAACTACCGGAATTTTCTTTTTACTACAAAAATTTATAGTAGAACGTACTTTCACGTGCGTCACTTTCTTTCATGAACCCCCCCCCCCCCACTTCTTCCTACTCTTTGTAGACGGGGCGACCCCTTTGACCCAGTTTCTGTGGGGGCCCCCCTTTTTTTTTTAACCCATTCGTCACCTACTGACGGCTTTCTCCCATCGTTTGTGTGCACTGTCTGTACAAGGAGTAGGGTATGGGAAAAAATGATGAAAAAATTATTTTATAATATTTTACAATAATTTTGAAATAATTTTTCTTTTCATAAATCTTTATTTATTTGGGAGAATTTTGGAAGAAAATATTTTTTTTTGTGCATTGATTTTTGAAATTGTTTACGCATTAAATTGTTTCAGAAAATCACTGATGAAAATATTTTGAATTTATTTAAAATATTAATTTTTTAAATTTACTTTTTCCATTTCAATTTTTATCCATTTTTTGTTAATAGTTTAATTTTTAATTCATTTTTTGTTGAGATTTTGATTTTTATTCATTTTTTTTGTTGAGATTTTAATTTTTATTAATTTTTTGTTAATATTTTAATTTTTATTAATTTTTTGTTAATATTTTAATTTTTATTAATTTTTTGTTCGTATTTTAATTTTTATTCATTTTTTGTTCGTATTTTAATTTTTATTAATTTTTTGTTAATATTTTAATTTTTATTAATTTTTTGTTAATATTTTAATTTTTATTAATTTTTTGTTCGTATTTTAATTTTTATTAATTTTTTGTTCGTATTTTAATTTTTATTAATTTTTTGTTAATATTTTAATTTTTATTAATTTTTTGTTAATATTTTAATTTTTATTCATTTTTTGTTCGTATTTTAATTTTTATTAATTTTTTGTTAATATTTTAATTTTTATTAATTTTTTGTTAATATTTTAATTTTTATTCATTTTTTGTTCGTATTTTAATTTTTATTCATTTTTTGCTCGTATTTTAATTTTTATTAATTTTTTGTTAATATTTTAATTTTTATTAATTTTTTGTTAATATTTTAATTTTTATTCATTTTTTGTTCGTATTTTAATTTTTATTCATTTTTTGTTCGTATTTTAATTTTTATTCATTTTTTGTTAATATTTTAATTTTTATTCATTTTTTGTTAATATTTTAATTTTTATTCATTTTTTTGTTCGTATTTTAATTTTTATTCATTTTTTTGTTCGTATTTTAATTTTTATTCATTTTTTGTTTATAGATCAATTTTTAACTTGATAAAAATCCATTTTTATTCATTTTTGCTTTCTAATTTAGTTTTTTAATACCATTTCATCTTTATTGAAAAAACTTAAATTTAAAAAAAAATGTTTTTTCAATATTTATAAAAAAATATATGCTTGCTTTCTCACTTTGGAATTTAAATGAATTCATATCGATTCGAGAGAGTTTTTGAAGCAAAATTGTTTTACATAGTATTTTAAATTGACTGAGAAAACTACTTTAATGAAATTATATGCATTAAGTTTATTGTTTTTTTTTAAATTTTTGTTCAAATATTTTTCTTTCACTCATGATAAAGAGTAAATTTATGTCGATTTTTTTTTTGTTTTGTACTTCAATTTCTTCAGAAACAATTTTATCTTTTTTTAATTTTAAAACTTTTATTTAAATGTTGTCAAGACATTTTCCATGTGAATATTACCATATACAGCCGATCCTGCTTATAACGTTGCCACTTGGAACGTTTTCACGCTTAATCTCTCAACTCTAATTTTGATTACGATTTCCCGTTTAAAGCATTTTCCCACATATAACGTTTTTTAGTGACAGTTTTTGAAAAACGTTATAGGCGGGATACGCTGTAATCATTTTTTTTTTAAATACAGTATTATTAAAAATAATTTTAGCACAATTTTGCTACAAATAATTTCGACACTTGTGGTTTTGCTGGAAATAATTTTGAGAAATACAGTATTATTGAGAAATTTCAAAAAAAATCTTTTCTAAAAAATTACTTTGAGCACAAACATTATTTTGAGAGTTTTTATAGTCAAAAAATTTTTAAATAATGGTTATTAATATTTGTTAACTTAAAATTTTTTTTAAATAAATACAGTTTGTTATGAAAATTGTTGATAATGAATACGATGATTAAAAATTCATCATTATTTTTTTAATGAATTTTTTCTTTATGAAATTACGACGTTACAGGCAGTATTCGGTTAGTTTTTTTCCCCTCTTCATAAAACTCCAGTTCACCATTCTCGAAATTTAACTCCTAGTCGTAAATTCGACTCATTTGTTTTCACTGTTCGCTCCAAGTTGAAAAAGTCGTGGCATTAAAGTGGTGACGAAGTGCTTCTTCTCCTTGTCGTCTATCTTATTTCCCATGCACTTGGTTATGTCGCTTCCCGCTGCGAGAAACGATTATCGTAAAGTAAATTTTCACGTCCATTTCTTAGAAGTTTAAAATATCGCTCGTATTTAGAAGATGAACGTCTGGGAAAGTTCCAAGCAAGGTGGCAAGAGAAACAAAATTGCAAAAAAAAAACAAAAAAAATTGTGAATTTCAGCATTTGGAATCATTTCAAATAGGACAAGCCATTTGTATGTGTTAGACGAATGAGTGCGCTAAGTGAGTGAATTATAGTTAGAAGGTATATGTAGTATATTTGTGTGCGTGTGTGTTTTTACTGGGTAGAGTAGGAAGTAGCAATATTTTTGTTAAGCTTTGCCAAGTTGATAAAGTCTTGTTTGAAAGAAAAAAATAACAACAATCGTGAACATTCACTGAATCCAATTGACTAAGATGCAGTTAAAATGAATTCTAGAAGCTTTCTAAACAACAAATGTATCTAATAACCGAACCCGCAGAGCGCTAGTAGCTTCTAGGAAGAACTTTGATGTTCCTAATTTCTGTCTTTTCTCATAAAAGTTGTTTAAGAAAATTCTAAATCAAGAAAAATCCCTAAATAATCCTCGGGCCTTAACTTCTTGGTATAAAAGTGCTGATTTAAAAAAAAAAAAAACGTTCGCGTAAATTTTTGTCAGCACACAAAGACAAATTTTATTTCTCTAGAACAGCGGTATTCCAGACCCTTATTGCATCGGAATATTCCCTACAAATGCGAACGAGGCTTGTATACTTCTAGAAATGCGTACGAGGCTTGCATACTCCCAGAAATGCGTACGAATCTTACGTATCTATCTACAGAAATTGTTTGACATTGACTAACCCTCTAGACTCGTGGCTCCCAGCGTTTCTGGCTTCAGTATCCCTCAGAAATGCGTATGAGCTTTCGTACCCCTAATAGGCAAGCGTTGTGCACGGAAAAATAAGTATAAGGTATGCTATAATAAATAAGTATGCGTAGAAGATACGGATATCCCTTAAAATGCTTATATAGGAAATGTGTGTACCTCTTGAAATGAGTCGGAGACTTGCGTACCTCCTAGAAATGCGCGATAGGCATGCGTGCATACTTCTATAAATGGTAGAAAGCTTGTTTACTTCTCGTACCGTATGCTAGACAAGTTTGAACGCCCACCTTTCCTAAGTAAGTAGAAGATTTACGTCTGTCTATAAATGAGAGAGTGCGTGAGTACTCCTACAAATGCATCAGAAGCTTGAGTACCCGTAGAAGTTCTTACTATACGTACTTACCCTTAGAAATGCATCTGAGACTTGCTACCCCCAGACCGGTATTCCAAACTTTGCAGGCTTCAAGTAGGCCTACTCCTCAGAAATGCTTAGGACGTTTGGCGCACTCCTACAAGGCAATCAGTGTGCTCCTATAAAATTAAGTATAAGACATTCGTTTTCATTGAAGTACGCAGGAGACTTGCTTTGGGCATGCGTGCCATTAAAAATGCTTAGAAGGCAGAATTTAATATTCAAATATTAAATTCGAAGCAAGTGTGTGTTTGTGTGTATCTCTTGAAATGCGTACTAGATTTGCGTGTTTTCTAGAAATGTTCGGCAGGCGTGCTTGCGTACTCCTACGAAATGCGTAGGAGATCCTGAGTCTTCTAGAAATGTGCGGTTGGCGTGCTTGCATACTCAATGAATCAACTAGAATACAAATATTGATAATATACTGAGAAAGCGCAAAATAAATCATCGGGGAGAGATCAGAGAGGCCTGTGCGTCCCATTGCAGTCTTTTAGTGGGACACGTAAGTCCCAGTGATATTGTGAGAATGATTAAAAATGTCCTGGGACATATATGTCCCGGTGGTAGCGAAAGGGTCAACGTACGTAGGAGATTTGTCAAGAAATGAGAAGTTGGGGCATATGCATGTACTTCTCGAAATGCATAGGAAGCTTGCATACTCCTTGTTTTGCACTTTTTATTACTTTAATCGTGTATTCCACCACTGCTGATTACAATTGAATGGGCAGTCACTTACCAGGGTTTGGAAACCACTGCCCACAGTGATCACATGTCGGTACGGGAAAAGAATTGCATTTCTCAAATTGAAATATATTGCATTTCTCAAATTGAAATATATTGCATTTCTCAAATAGCAAACGCAAATTGAAATATCAATGATTTCCATTTATTAATATATAGGGTAATTATCATCATTTTAAATTAGTTCGAAAGGGAAGTGAAATTTTCAAATAAATATCATGAAATATCGAAAAACGTTCATCCGATCGTTATTATTAATAAATAAAATTGATTTCTCAAACGATATGAAATTTTCTACAACTTAATTAATTATAATAAATTATGGATATTCACAATTTTCACAATATGGATATTTCACAATTTCAATTTTTTTTTCAAGACAAAAAAAAAAAAACGCATTTTTATTTGTCTTCTTTTTCAAGAATATTCTTAAAACTTGAAAACAAAAACAACTTACAATTATATTTTCGGGTTAATTATCAAATTGAAAACAAAAAATTATCAAACAAATATTACAAACGCGAAAATTTTTAATTTTATCGTTATTATTACTCTAAAATAAAAATCAGTTTATATCAAACAATGTAAATTTAAATACGTACATAACAAATATATGGTTAAAAACCCATTTTAACTATTTCTTTTTTCATTTTTTTTTGGCTATTTTGGAAAGTACATCTTATAATGTAATTTCAGTACAAAATACAACTGTATAAGTAGAATACTTTTTTTTTTTAAAATCTAGAAAGAGTTGATTCCCTGTTAATGTAATTTTTTGAAAGCTGCTTAAATTTTCCGTGTTCAGAGATTTATTTATAAAATCGCACCAAAAGTTTAGGGGATTGAAAATAGTATTCGAGGAAAAAACTATTCGTTTGCTAAACACTATATTATTTGTTTCTAGATAGCATTAAAATCAAGGCGAACTGTATATTTTCCCCTTGATTAACCATTTTAGCTAATTAAAAAAACCCGCTCAAATTTTTTTAATTGCTGTGTTGGTGTATTGTTTCAATTAAAAATATGACATATTACATCCATTTCTGTAAAACAAAACAAAATACGTTTCTAAGGTGGGTGAACCATAGGTATTTAAAAAATGCAATTTTTGGGTACTCGTATATTTAAAAATACGTAAGGGAACCCCCCCCCCCCTGAATTTTTTGTGATCGAAATTTGTAAAAAAATTGCAAAGATATATATTTACAGTTGTGAAACCTCCCCTGTTGAACCTCCCACTTTTCTGATCCCCGTTCCGTGGACTAGGGCTTTAATAACGTGGTAACTCTTTCGATAGCGCACAGTAAAATCAAGTAAATTCTAAATTGTTCCCAAACTTTAATTTATTAATTTTTTGCCATAAATCAAGAATTTATCATATTTAACTGAGATTCTGTTTAATCCCAAGTTCGTGTTGGTAAATATGATAACCCATCAATTAATTACAATTAACTGAACATAATTATAGTCCAGGATGGTGAATTCCAATGGTAATTTAAGTTTTTTTTTGTTGTTGTTAAGTGTGAAGAAAGCCAACATTACAAGACAAAGTTATTATGAATGGTTTTATATCACCTTCAAAATAATTTTAATTTAATGTAGTCTTTGTTGCAAAATGTGCGCAGTGCACGTATAATGTACGGGTAAAAATAATTAATTCGTGTATAGAAAAGAAGAAAGGTTATAAATTTTTCCATATTTATGACTTTCCAACTTCATTCGGGAATTATGCATGATCGCGCCGGTAAAAGTGATGAATGTAGTGAAACTTAATAAGTTTCTTTATCGAGATGATTGGTGATTATGCATAATCACCGGTATATCACTTTTACGTGCAACACATGCACATTTTACCATTGAAATGTATAAGAACTAATTTCGACCGAAGCCAAACGCCGTATAAATGTGAAAGTCGTGTAAACGAAGTTATGCTGTATATCGTACCTCTCCGTTAGAGGACAAAATTTTTGGTCCCATAGGTGTCCGTTATCGAGAGGTTCTACTGTAATACTATCCATGTATAAGAAGCCCCCCCCCCCCCTCCTATTTCTCGGGACCCAATTTCTGGCAAAAAGGGGGTCTCTTAAACACGTTATAATAATAATAGGGTACTTCTTCTATATTTTTAAAATGAGCATTTTCTGCGTATTTTATAACGCGTGAATTTCTTCTTGCAAACACACACAGCATTCAGGAAGCGTATCCGTATGACATAATCTGAGAAAGTATTTCGCAATTTTTATGTAAGTTTGTGTGTTTACTGACGAAAAAGATTCCGACGACACTTTTTACTGCTTCTATTTCAATGGAAATACAATAACAATAATAAAGAAAAAAAAACTATTATACATACATACAACGTCATTCTTTTCGTTGTCTCTTCCGCCTATTGCGACTTTCAAAGTAGAGTCGTTGACCGCTGTAAACGGGCATCATATCAACTGTGCTACTGCGATTTTTCCTACGCAAATGTCCTCTAACCCTACGAGCAAAGTGCTATCTATTTTTATTAATGTTTACCGTTGTAAATTTATATTTAGATTTATTGTTATAATTATTATGCGGAACTAAATCTCGGTTTAGGATAAAAAGTTGGGGGGAGGGGGGGGGGAGGAAAGAAACGTTAATCCTTTGTTTAGAACCTCTTGGAGTTATTCAGAGCTGTTTATAGAAATTACGTCGCATAACCATCACGTAATCAATTCGATGTAACGGTAATGAGCTTTTTATAGCCGATGTTTTTTCAATAGAATAAATACAACGATGTTCGTAATAAAAATATAATCAAATTGAACACAAACTCAACTACGAATATAATCACATTTTTGTTCTATAAATGGTTCTTAAGTAAACAATTTTCCTTAATTGATTATTAGAAAACATTTTATTTAAACCGTTTTTTCCTTTCATTTATGGAAAATATTATATTTTTTTTGTCAATTAATTTTTATTTTCTGGAAGAAAAACGATTTTTGTAATTATTTTTCAATAATTAATGATTGTTTCAATTTTTATATTTTTATATCTAATGTATGTTTCTTCTTATTTAGTATTTAGACGACAATATAAGCTTGAGGGGTTCTCATACCTTTTAACATGGTGAAAAACTATGCTCTCTTAGAAATATCATTAAAAATACTATTAAACGCATCGATTTATTCCAAATTTTTTGCACATGTTCTTGATTGTATGTGCTATCCTATGCTGGTATAAAGTTTCACATATCTTAGATATTAAGTTTTTGTAAGTTTTCAAAAAAATGAATTAAAAGCAGCTTGCGCACATGATAAAATACCATGACGTCAATGCAATTGAATAAAAATTGATTAAAAATAAAGGAAAATGTTCAATTCATGAAATGAAGCAAATGGTTGAGATTTCATTGACTCAATCTTATTTAAAATTAAAATATAAAATTCCAAAAATTTTTATTCAGTTACATATTGATGTCATGGTACTTTATCATGCGCGCAACTGTTTTTAATGAATTTTTTTGAAAATTTACAAAAACTTAAGTATCTAAGATATGTAAAACTCTTTATACCAGTATAGGATAGCACATACAATCAAGAACATGTGTAAAACATTTGGAATAAATCAATTATTAAATAGTATTTTTAATGATATTTCTATTAAAAAAAAGAATAAAATAACTTTATTTTATTGAGGGAGAGAGAGACAGCGAACTTCATTCTACATTATTTTCAGAAAATGGTCCACGGACCTCCAGAGGTACATGGACTATGAACTTAGAATATCAGAAAAAAAAATTATAGTAAAAATATAGCGTATGATTAAGGCAAGGCGGCAAAACTAAGAAGGGGGGTACAGAGAGAAGCAACTGCCCTGGACAGTAAATCTTGTAGGGCGTCCAAATTAGTTTGTTTAAGAGTTTAAATTATTTTTACCTGGAAATATTTCGGAAGGTAAACTTTGTTGTGGGTTTATGAAATTTTACAATGGCAAAATGAAGTTCGGGCCTCCCGACAGAAATTTTAATCACGGCCCTGAAAAATGAAATAAATCGTAAAGGCATATATGTGCATATATCTTTTCATGTTTAGTACAGTAACATTTATATTAGTACTGTAAGTCTTAATTCGGCTTTTACGTCATCAATAGTTAGTTGTAGAGGTATGATTCTAATTTGTAAAATGCTCAAAATATGTTATAAAATCTCTCTGTACCAGTTTCGAGAGTGGCATTGGATATCTGAAATTTTATACTGTGTGTCACAAAATAAAAAGAACTAAACTTTTATACTGTCGCTCTTTCCTCTAAATCCGAATTAAAAATTTCTTGCTCTGTCTCTACAGAGGTTAAAAAAAAAAATCCATCTCTATTTGCAATATTCACTGAAATATTTGAATTCAAAAACCAGAAGAAAGTTGGGAAGGAACAGCATATATATACTAACGGACAGCGCGCCTTTACCCCCATTTGTGCTGTTCTTTCCAAACTTATCTCCGGTTTTAATCAAAATATCTCAACAAATATTGCAGTTTGAAACGTGGAATTATTTTTGAAAGTCAGAGGACAAGGGGACCGTGTAAAAATTTAATTTTTTTATATCATGACACTATTCTCACTCTCGGAACTGGTACAAGGTAATTTTTGAACGCATATTCAGCATTTTTCAAAATTAAAATCACACCTCTACGACAAACGGTTGATCAGATAAAAACCGAATTAGCACTTACATGGCAACCTCTGTGATACATAGTAATTATACGCCTGCGCTAAACATTTTCATGCATTTCAAGCTTTCGAAGATTAATTAATTTTTTTTTTTACGCAGGTTTTGTCCGGAAAACGTTCAGTAATCGATTGTGTAACATGATAAAAATGATAAAGACATACATTATTTACGCTACAAACTCAACTTGAGAACACCTTTTGCTGGACTTATTTTTTCGCATACATGTAGTCGTTATTGGATTATTCCCTCTTTGTTGATATATCTACTCATTCCAAAGGTGAGTGTACCTATACTTATATTAATAGCAGATTCTTTATACAGGGTGTCCTGTAAGTGATAATTTATCTCATCAACCGCTCGTCATAGAGGTATGGTTTCAGTTTAAAAAATGCTTAAAAGGTGTTCAAAAATTACCCTGTATCAGTTTTGAGAGTGACAATAGCAATGTGTCACAAAATAAAAAAATATATAAATTTTTATATGGCCCCTTGTCCTATAACATCCAATAAGAAAGTAGTTGCCTTGTTTTTTCTGAGTTCAACAAAAAGTATCCAATGTTTTTGAGTGCAATATTCGCTGAAATATTCCGATTCAAAAATCGAAGAAAAGTTGAGAGGATAAGGTATAAATGAGGGAAAGAAGCGTTGTCCGTTCGTTTTTGCTGTGCTTTTCCTAATCTTTCTCTGGTTTTTTTGAATTCAAATATCTCAGTGAATATTGGGGTAAAAACATGGGATTGTGTTTTGTTGTGCTCAGAAGAAACTGGACAACAATTTTTTCAATTGGAAGTTAGAGAACGGGGGGGACCGTATAATAATTTAGATTTTTTTTTATTTTGTGTGACACTGTTATTATCACTCTCAAAACTGATACAGGGCAATTGTTGAACACTTTTGAGCGTTTTTTTTAAATTGAAACTACATCTCTACGACCAACGGTTGATGAGATAAAGGCAACATCATCACTTACAGGACACCCTGTATATCAATGCCTTATTTTTTATAATCACCGCTCATTAAATTATAAAATTCTTTTCTTAGGGGTCATTCAAGTATTACGTCAGCATTGATAGGCGGGGAAGGGGGTTTCCGATTTGCTGACTTTTGATGACAAGAGGGTAGGGGGTTTGAATGATGCTTACGTCATCAGCCACATTTTATGAAAATATGAAATTAATGGCATCTTACTCGGTGCGCCAAAAACGCGAAAAATCTTTCGCTGGTTTGTGGGCACCTGAACTTACATTCTCCCTGATGATAAATCCCTTACAGGGCCACTTCAGCGGTCTCTAAATGTTTCACGGATCCTTCATGTGCTATGGAAATGTGTCCGGGCCGCTTAAGTTATCTGGAACTGTGCAACGCATCACTTAATTGATACGTAATTATGCCACGAATCACTTAAATTATATGGGAATGTTCCGCGGGTAACTTGAGTGATGTGAAACCTCACTAGGGGGCCCGCTTAAGTGCTCTAAAATTGTGCCACGTGTCACTCAAGGGATCTCTAAATGTGCCACGTATCGTTTAAGTGTTCTGGAACTGTGTCACGGGTTACTTAAGTGATCTTTCAATGTGCCACGGGCCTACTTCAGTGATCTGAAAACGTGCCACGGGCCACTTAAATGCTCTGGAATTGTGCCACTGGCCATTTAAGCGACCTGTAAACGTACCGGTTAGTTCATTTTTGCAAAATTGGGTTTGACGGAGGACGGCAGATAATCTTCAAGGCCACATTTGGACCGGTGGTCAAGGAATTTACCATATATGGCTTGAAGGGCGGGTCGCCATGCATTTTTTAAAGATAAATTTTGAGTTTTTTACCCTTCAAATAGCATTGAAATTAACGGAAATCGATTATAATAACATATAAAGGTATTTTCTTTCGAAATTTTAATTTCTTTTTAATTTTTTTTTTGCATAAAATTTTTTTTTTTCGTCTGGGGGGGGGGGGGGGGAGACGCACGAAACCCCCTCCGGCTTACGTTCCTGATCCTACCAATATGCGTTAGGAGGTAGGGGCAGTGCTGACGAAATTTTGCTGACAAGGGTGGGGGGGTGGTCAGAAGTTTGCTGATTTTTGCGGACAGGATGGGAGGGGGTCTTAATTGCTAAAAATTTGCTGACGCAATACTTTAACGGCCCCTTAGGACCCTATTTATTAATATTTACTCAGTATAAAAAGTGTATTTCGTCACATTAATCTAACGGATAAATTACTTAATACTTACAATCAATACAAATAATTACTAAAATGTGTGAAAAAATGATTTATTCGAGTCACTTTTGAAGTATTTGATAGCAATTTGGCATTAATAAATTTTTGTTATTATATGTATAAAAGTCTACTAATATCCGATTTAATTCCCATAAAGGTCTGATATTGGAATTCCCAAAGAGTTCCGTGAGTCTGGACAGGGGGGTGACACGGCACAATTTCAGGTATTAATTAGAGCTGTGATTCATTCTCATTCAGTACGGCAAGACACTTTCTGAAGCGGCTTGAAATCAGACAGGGGGTGCTACAAGGCATTTGTTAACGTCATTCCAATCGATTGAAGGTGCCACCGAAGCACTTTGACATAGAGCAGAAATGCCGGGAGACATTAAATATACATGTTACAGTAAATGTGATATGAATCGGTTATTACACATACTTACCAATACCGTCTTGTGGTTAGAGTTTGTTAAATTTATCATTTTTTAACCGGGGACTATGCATGACCACAATCTCTCTCTCTCTCGTTGTAAATTTTATAAATACTGAAAAAATTATCACTTTTACCGGAGATTATGCACAATGACCAAGCGTCCTTAGTAAATTTAATTAATACTGAAAGGATTATCGCTTTTACTGGCGATTATGCATAATAACCAAGTGCCATTGGTAAATTTGACAAGTACTTGAACATTTCCGCTTTTATCTGTGATTATGCATAATACCCCTTTGTGTAATTGATAAATGTGATAAATACGAAAAAAATTCCAGATGAGTCTAGAATGTATCATGAATATAGTTGGATCCCGATCTAATGATAACAAATTTTATGATAGCACCCGATATAACAATACATGTATGAATTATCATGTATAGTATATCATATACTATGATTTATCATGTTTACCAACGACGCGACACTTGAGTTGTATGCATAATCGTCGGTAAAAATGGTAAAAGTTTAGGCAAATTTATCAAACTTACCAAAATACTCGGTGATTATGCATAATAACCGCATTTATCACATTTAATGTAACATATATAATATCTAATTTCATTCTTAAGGGTTCCGTGATTTCGAAAAATAATTTCGAAATTATTTTTTTCCAAATTCTCAAATTATTGATTTTAACTTTCATTGATTTCTGAAATTATTCCTTTCATTGATTTCTGAAATTATTTCTTTCATTAATTTCTGAAATTATTTCTTTCATTAATTTCTGAAATTATTTCTTTCATTAATTTCTGAAATTATTTCTTTCATTAATTTCTGAAATTATTTCTTTCATTAATTTCTGAAATTATTTCTTTCATTAATTTCTGAAATTATTTATTTGAAAAATTCTGAAATTTCTGAAATTATTTCTTTCTCTAATTTCGAATTTTATTTCTATCATTTCGAAATTATTTTCCGTTCAACAATTCCGATATTATTTTTTTTGAATCATTCCGAATTACAATTATTATTCAGAAATTTCTTTCATTAATTTCGAAATTATTTCTTTGATAAATTCTGAAATTATTTCTTTGATAAATTCTGAAATTATTTCTTTGATAAATTCTGAAATTATTTCTTTGATAAATTCTGAAATTATTTCTTTGATAAATTCTGAAATTATTTCTTTGATAAATTCTGAAATTATTTCTTTCATTAATTTCGAAATTATTTCTTTCATTAATTTCGAAATTATTTCTTTCATTAATTTCGAAATTATTTCTTTGATAAATTCTGAAATTATTTCTTTGATAAATTCTGAAATTATTTCTTTCATTAATTTCGAAATTATTTCTTTGATAAATTCTAAAATTATTTCTTTCATTAATTCGAAATTATTTCTTTCATTAATTTTGAAATTATTTCTTTCATTAATTTTGAAATTATTTCTTTCATTAATTTTGAAATTATTTCTTTCATTAATTTAGAAATTATTTGTTTCAAATTTCGAAATTATTTCTTTCATTAATTTTGAAATTATTTCTTTGATAAATTCTGAAATTATTTCTTTGATAAATTCTGAAATTATTTCTTTGATAAATTCTGAAATTATTTCTTTGATAAATTCTGAAATTATTTCTTTCATTAATTTCGAAATTATTTCTTTGATAAATTCTGAAATTATTTCTTTCATTAATTTCGAAATTATTTCTTTCATTAATTTCGAAATTATTTCTTTGATAAATTCTAAAATTATTTCTTTGATAAATTCTGGAATTATTTCTTCATGAAGGTATGTTTCAGAATTTTTCTGTGAATTCCATAAGTAGATATGCCTTTTTAGAGGCCGAATTTTCCCCTAAAAACTGTTTGGACCTCGGATTTCGTTTTTCACTTGCCTGTGTTTGTAATCAAATTATTGCTTTCTTAATCGTCTTCTTCAATGTTTAAAGCCACTTCTTAAATATGTTCGGTGGGCCACGGCGAACAGCTCCGCGGAGCAAATGTGGCCCGCGGGCGCCATGTTTTTTGAACACCAATGTCCTAAGGGGTTCCCCCTTCCCCCGAACGTGAAACTTTCGGGATTTCCTGGTCTATAAGGAAAAGGATATCGAGAAAAAATTGGGTTCTACCTAACAAAAGCATATTTAAGTACATCCCATGCACTAATGTCTCAAACGAGGGGAAATACTTAAATGATATATGTAGCTCTACACATAAACGCCCGCTGGACTGTGAAACTATAAAAACTCAGGAGTCGTGTCCAACGACTCGTGTAATCTCACGGGTCAGCCACGGATGCCTTTAATGGTCATTCGGTATTTGTGTTCAAGTGATACTCGAACGCTCTTGTGATCCGGGTGTCGTTTATTGACCAGTAAATGAGTTTTCGAATCGCTACTTAACAATCGTTGGCGCGTGTTATAATATAAATGCACTCTCTCTCTCATCCTCCTCCTCTTCTTCCTATGAAGACATTTTCGAAAGCGTGGAGTGACAGCGCTTCGGTTAATACGTTCACCCCCTCCCCCACTTAAGACACTTGTCTTTAGACTCTGGCTGATATAGTGAATGCCAAACCGTGAATGAATGCATGAAATACGACGAAACGTAGATGAAAAAAAAAAATAGACATGCTTTGAAGCACGTGTGATCGGTCTTATTTTTGAAATGTCACTCCATATCGAATGGCCGAATGCAGAGGCGCGTTTTATGGCTTGCGGGCTACGCGAATTTTGCCGCCCTTCTCCTATTTTAGTCTAATTTTCTTAACTGTTCTTTCCTCTAATTCGCCACCCTGTGCTATAGCCCGCTTAACCCAACCCCCCACACTCCCTTGCCGCAAGTACATTTGTGTTTCTGAGTCCCTCTTTTGATCACTCCCATGCTCACACACTCTGATCACTCCCATGCTCACACACTCTGATCACTCCCATGCTCACACACTCTTTAAGTCCCTCTTTTGATCACTCCCATGCTCACACACTCTTTAAGTCCCTCTTTTGATCACTCCCATGCTCACACACTCTTTAAGTCCCTCTTTTGATCACTCCCATGCTCACACACTCTTTAAGTCCCTCTTTTGATCACTCCCATGCTCACACACTCTTTAAGTCCCTCTTTTGATCACTCCCATGCTCACACACTCTTTTAAACATTCACATGCTTGCACATTGTTTCGGTCACTCACATACATGCACACGCTCTAGGTCACTCTTTTGTTCATTTGCACCTTCTTTACACATGCTGTAGGGGTCACCGGTTTTCAACCTTTTTTTTTGTCTCGAGGAGCCCTTTTTGGTACATAATTTTTGAGGCGGAGCTCCACAGGCTGTTTTTTTATTTATCAGATTTACTGATTTATTTTATGGTCCTAGAGCTGTCACGGAGCCCCCTGGGAACGCACCTGCAGCCCCAAGGGCGACGTGGAGCAAAGGTTCAGGACCGCTGCTCTGTGTCATTCTTTTGGTCATTGACATGCTTGCACACACTCCAGGTCACTCGTTTGGTTATTGAAACGCTTTCATATTCTCTGGGTCACTCTTTTGGTTATTGAAATGCTTTCATATTCTCTGGGTCACTCTTTTAGCTATTCACAAGCTTGCACACGCTCTAGGTCACTCACCGACTTCGTCCCTCGTTCTGTAGGTCATTCCTTTTGATCACTCACGTGCTTGCAAACTCTTTATGTCATTTTCTCATTTTCTTAGTCCCTCACTGATCTCATCAATCCCTTGTTGTCTGAGCAGAGGCGGATTTATTGAGGTTTATACAAATTTTGTCGTCCTTCTTCCATTGTACCAATTTTCTCGGCCAACTATTCCTAAAATTTGCCGCCCTGGGCTATAGCCCGATAACCCCCTGTAAATACGCCACTGACCGAATATACAGAGCGATGTAAAAAAGAAACGAAACCACACACCGTAATCGGTTATGTCAGGGATTCTTAACTTATGGATAGCGACCCGAACTTGATTCACGAAACGGGTCGTACAAAACCTCTCACAGCCAAGGATTCTAGAGCTACGGGTCACAACCCGAACATGATTCGCAGAGGCTTCCTAGATGAGTCGTACAAACTTACTTACAGTCCTGTTATTAATTAATGCACTTATTGCGTCACTGGTTTCACTAATTTCGAAAAACAAACAGTGCCATGTGTCGCGAACCTTATCCTGTTGTTAATTTTTGGTCGGGGCTAAAAACGGTCAAGAACCCCTGATCCATGTCCTCCCCGGGATCGAAACCGCGGACCTGACGGTAGCCTTCGTGACGGCAGACGAGCATCTTGCAACTGCGCCCTCACGTAGAACTTTACAGTGCATCAATTCGGGTCATATCGCCATGCAGCAATTTACTGCCGGTAGAGCTGGGTTGAAAATGAAGCTGCCATCTATCGGTGGTCGCCTGAGGTTCGTCAAGAAAGAATTTGTTATCCATGTTCTTTTTAGCTGGATCGAACCGGTGGACCTGATGGAAATCTTCATGGTTTAGACGAGTATCTTACCACTTTAACATCCAAGGCGCGTCTGGTAATAAAAGTAAAGAAAAGTTACACATCACTAAAATTACTTACGGCGCAGTTCTAAATCAATCAAGCAGCTGGCGACATATTTACAGACCATCCAAGCGACCCGCGGCACATTTATAGATTACTTTAGTGACTCGCAGTCAGTTTTTCGGAGCATTTCAGCGACCCTCGGTGCAGTTTCACATCACTTATGTTACCCCCGGCGCAGTTCCAGATCACGTAAGCTGCCAGCGGAACATTTCCAGATCATTTAAGTGATCCGCGGCGCATTTACAAATCACGTAAGTTATCTGCGGTGCTGTTCCAGATTACCTAAGTGGTCCGCGACACCCTTTTGAACCAATATCTTTGCTTGATTCTATGACGTAGATCAGAGGTCTTCAACTTCTCAGACACGGCGGGCCAAATTAAAACTTACCACGAAGCCCGCGGTCCACCAATTTATGTACTTTAGTCACATCTATTTGAAGGGATCAATGGGGTCCCCCCCGCCCCGAGTTAAGAAGGGACAAAAATAACTGAAGGCTTCATTTATGCATTCTGAAGTTATTTCTTTTAATAATTATCGATTTTTATTGGTTCCGGAATAATTGTTATCACTAATTTTTAAAAAAAAAATTTTGACTAATGACTGGTTAAATTAATTAATTCTAGAATTTGTTTCAATCTGAAATCACTTTGAATGATTCTTTAATTATTTATTTCGGTAATTCTGAAATTATTTTCCTTCTCAATTTACCTTGAAATAATTTCTTTTACTAATTATGCAGTTATTCTTTTATTGATTGTGAAATAATTTATATCAGAAATTGCGAAATTATTTTTTCACTAGTTCTAAAAATTATTTGTTCCAAAAATTTTTTAATTATTTCTTTCAGTGTATTCTGAACTGTCTATAATTTTGAAATAATTTCTTTCATTTATTCCAGAATTATTTCTTTCATTTATTCCAGAATTATTTCTTCCATTTATTCCAGAATTATTTCTTCCATTTATTCCAGAATTATTTCTTCCATTTATTCCAGAATTATTTCTTCCATTTATTCCGAAATTATTTCCTCCATTAGTTCTAGAATTCATCGTTTTTCTGTTTTTAACCATTCCCTGAAAATGATCGGTGGGCCACGACAAGAAGTCCGAGGGCCAAATGTGGCCCACGGCATTGAAGACATAGATGAATATATCTGAATTTCAATAAAATAGCCCGCGGCACGTTTTCGAATCGATGAAGTGGCCCCACACTCTGCTAAAGGTTAGGCGCCCTTGATTTATACCATGTAATTTATATGAATGCGGCTACTTCATAAATGACTCTATAGAAAAAAAAATTTACATCATCATCATCTATTTTCGTAGAATTTCTTGGCATAACACATCCATCAATTTATAAAAAATTCATTGCGGCAGTTACTATAAAGAGAACTACAAGGAAATTATTACATTAAAAAAAAAATTATACGGAAGAACAAGAAAAGGCAACGAAGCATAAACTGTAGAAACTCATTAAAAAAGCAGAAAATAATATTTTAGTGTCTGAGAGAAACTAAACACTCCGTTAATTCAAATAATTACAGTTTTCGCAAAAATAATTTTTTCCCCGTAATTACCATGGAATAAAATTAGAACACGCGTAGGCAGCCATTAAAAATTACTCATTTAGGCGGGGAAAATTTTTTCTCCAAATTTAAATTTCAATTAAATTAAATTTCAATTCTGTAAGAAATCCACGATTATCTTAAGCAAAGCCGCCCTTAGGGGGGTGTCGCCGCACCGGGTTTCACGGTTTGACGGTACTAAAAACAAGGTGTCTCAGCTTGAAGTGATTTGATTCTGAAATTATTTCTTTCTCATGAATTCTGGAATTATTTCTTTCTCATGAATTCTGGAATTATTTCTTTTTCATGAATTCTGGAATTATTTCTTTCTCATGAATTCTGGAATTATTTCTTCCTCATGAATTCTGGAATTATTTCTTTCTCATGAATTCTGGAATTATTTCTTTCTCCTGAATTCTGGAATTATTTCTTTCATGAATTCTGGAATTATTTCTTTCATGAATTCTGGAATTATTTCTTTCTCATGAATTCTGGAATTATTTCTTTCTCATGAATTCTGGAATTATTTCTTTCATGAATTCTGAAATTATTTCTTTCTCGTGAATTCTGAAATTATTTCTTTCTCATGAATTCTGGAATTATATCTTTCTCATGAATTCTGAAATTATTTCTTTCCCATGAATTCTGGAATTATTTCTTTCTCATGAATTCTGGAATTATTTCTTTCTCATGAATTCTGAAATTATTTCTTTCATGAATTCTGAAATTATTTCTTTCCCGTGAATTCTGAAATTATTTCTTTCTCATGAATTCTGGAATTATTTCTTTCTCATGAATTCTTTAATTATTTCTTTCTCGTGAATTCTGGAATTATTTCTTTCTCATGAATTCTGGAATTATTTATTTCTCATGAATTCTGGAATTATTTCTCATGAATTCTGGAATTATTTCTTTTTCATGAATTCTGGAATTATTTATTTCTCATGAATTCTGGAATTATTTATTTCTCGTGAATTCTGGAATTATTTCTTTCTCATGAATTCTGGAATTATTTATTTCTCATGAATTCTGGAATTATTTCTTTCTCATGAATTCTGGAATTATTTCTTTCTCATGAATTCTAGAATTATTTCTTTCATGAATTCTGGAATTATTTATTTCTCGTGAATTCTGAAATTATTTCTTTCTCATGAATTCTGGAATTATTTCTTTCTCATGAATTCTGGAATTATTTCTTCCTCATGAATTCTGGAATTATTTCTTTCATGAATTCTGGAATTATTTCTTTCTCATGAATTCTGGAACTATTTCTTTCTCATGAATTCTGGAATTATTTCTTTCTCATGAATTCTGGAATTATTTCTTTCTCATGAATTCTGGAATTATTTCTTTCTCATGAATTCTGAAATTATTTCTTTCATGAATTCTGAAATTATTTCTTTCTCATGAATTCTGGAATTATTTCTTTCTCATGAATTCTTTAATTATTTCTTTCTCGTGAATTCTGGAATTATTTCTTTCTCATGAATTCTGGAATTATTTATTTCTCATGAATTCTGGAATTATTTCTCATGAATTCTGGAATTATTTCTTTTTCATGAATTCTGGAATTATTTCTTTCATGAATTCTGGAATTATTTATTTCTCGTGAATTCTGAAATTATTTCTTTCTCATGAATTCTGGAATTATTTCTTTCTCATGAATTCTGGAATTATTTCTTTCTCATGAATTCTGGAATTATTTCTTTCTCATGAATTCTGGAATTATTTCTTTCATGAATTCTGGAATTATTTCTTTCTCATGAATTCTGGAATTATTTCTTTCTCATGAATTCTGGAATTATTTCTTTCTCATGAATTCTGGAATTATTTCTTTCTCATGAATTCTTTAATTATTTCTTTCTCGTGAATTCTGGAATTATTTCTTTCTCATGAATTCTGGAATTATTTATTTCTCATGAATTCTGGAATTATTTATTTCTCGTGAATTCTGGAATTATTTCTTTCTCATGAATTCTGGAATTATTTCTTTCATGAATTCTGAAATTATTTCTTTCTCATGAATTCTGGAATTATTTCTTTCTCATGAATTCTGGAATTATTTCTTTCTCATGAATTCTGGAATTATTTCTTTCATGAATTCTGGAATTATTTCTTTCTCATGAATTCTGGAACTATTTCTTTCTCATGAATTCTGGAATTATTTCTTTCTCATGAATTCTGGAATTATTTCTTTCTCATGAATTCTGGAATTATTTCTTTCTCATGAATTCTTTAATTATTTCTTTCTCGTGAATTCTGGAATTATTTCTTTCTCATGAATTCTGGAATTATTTCTTTCTCATGCATTCTGGAATTATTTCTTTCATGAATTCTGGATATTTTCTCCTATCAGTTCTCAATTTCAATCAATTCTGGGGAATTAATTTTCTCATTAATTCTGAATTTTCAGTAATTCTGAATTTTCATTGGTGAATAAATATTTTCGATCATTCCTGTGTATATTCTTTGATAAGGCATGAATGCTTTAAAGCCTAATTCCCCTTCCCCCTGAAAATACAGCATGGGCAAGAAAGTCCATAGAAACTTTAAAAATGAATAAAACCCGGAAAACTAACTGAAATAAAAAATGGTTTGCAGGGTTAGCATCGCTAGGTCGCGGGAATTTTTTGTAAGACACGAAAAAAACCCTCAAAAACAGCCGGTAGGTGGCGCTGGTACGAGTGACTTCGATGGAAATATGCAAATGAGACGATTATAAGAACTTGCGCTCCTAATCCACAATCAGTTCACCGTTGCAAACCGTGCATGTGGACCTTCCCCCTCTCTGCCGTAGCTGGATTTGTGAATCGCCTGCAATGCGTTATCCCCTTGGTGGTGGTCATGCTGTAATAAACGATTTGGAGGCATTCTGTTTTCATTATTTGCGTATTTTTCTTTCACTTGTCTACGTCAGCGCCACCTGTCGGCTATTTCTGAGTTATTTTTTTCCCGCGTTTTAAAAAATTCCCGTGACTTAGCGATGCTAACCCTGCCGCTGTGGTGGTCGAGTGGTTATAGTGACGGACTCGCGATGCGAGGATCCGGGTTCGAACCCCACAGTGGTGGTCGGCTGAAGTTGGTTTTCTGTGGTTCCCAACTTCAAGGTGCGAATGCGAGCCGATCTCCCCGTTAAAAAGTCTCGCCACAGAGAGCAACAGGCCTACAACGTTACAAATATTCAATCATTACACTTCACTCACAATTTGAAGTATAGATGGCAGCACTCAAATATCATATACAACACTAGCTACACACTCAGACTGTTAGGTGCACTCACTTTGTTCCAGACTCTGCCCCGAAGCTGGGCTGGAAGAGATCTCGGCAACGGGATAAGTCCGGCGGCAGAGACCCTGGCGTTCATTCAGCGATGCTAACCCTGCAAACCGTTTTTTATTTTGGTTATTTTTCCGGTTCTTATGAATTTTTAAAGTTTCTACGCGGACTTTTTGCCCACCCTGTATATAAAATCGGGGCTAAGGAGCCGCGAAATTGTATTCGCACCAGGCCTCGCGTTTTATAAGGCGTTTTAAAGAAAAGAAGAGTGTTTTCTACAAGAAACGTTGCAAGAAAAAATGCTTTTACTCACGATGTATGTGGGAAAGGGGGGGGGGGAATTTTTTTTCACTTTTTTACGAGGAAAGTTCGTTGACCGGAGAAGCTAAAGGGAAGAAAATGACGTTTCTGAAGTTATGTCATCGTGATTTTTTTTTTTCTGGTTTTTCACTTTTATTCTCTTGGCGAAGTTTTTCGTTACGTTTTCGGTGATTTTTTGTTTTGTTTTTGGCGCTCCCTATTTGAATATTTCTGCCAAGATATCATCATCATCATCAACATCATACCGCGGACGGCCTTGTGGGGACCGTGACATCAAGCCGTAATAAATATAGATTTTTTTTTCATTTTATTTGATTTTTTTTATTGCGATTCTGCACGTGATTAGACGATTCACGGGGTCTTTGGAGAAAAAAAAAAAATGGAAAAGGTGCGACGCGTGTTCCGGTTTCTTTTTCCCACTCTCAGCTGTTATTTCCGGTTTTTCATTGCATCCGGGGTTTTTCGTAACTCGTTCGTTACGGATATATGTTTTTGTAGAAATTCTCAATTTGTGAATGCATATTACAACGATTTGGCTCATCTTTCTTGATCATAAATAAGGGAATGAGAGAATTATGCAATCTGAAATGGACAATTTTACGAAGTGTACTTTTTCAAAAATATTTTAAATTTTTAATTTTTAATTTTCAAAATTTTTAGACTTTTGAATTTTTAAGTTTCAAAATTTGTAAGCTTTAAAATTTTTAAATATGAAAGATTTTAAATTGTTAAACTTTTGAATTTTTAAATCTGGAAATTTCAACGTTTGTAAGCTCCTAAATTTTTAAGTTTGTATGTTTTGAATTTTTGAGTTTTAATTTTGAATTTCTTTCAATAGGTTTAAAACTTCTTAAGTTTTTAAATTGTTAATTTTGTAAATTTTGAATTAAAAATTTGTAAACTTTCAATTCCCGTTTTTTGTAATTTTTAAATTAAAGTTTTTTTGAATTTTGAAATCAATAATTTTTTTAATTTGTAAATTTTTGACGATAAATCGTGAGCTTAATAGTTTTTTTTTTAAATTTCTAATTTCTGATTTTAATAACTGGCAATTTCATTAAAAAGAGTTGGGACGGCCAGAACCTCCCGTAAAATACGGTTGATATAGTCACGCTTTATAGGCAGTTTCTGACCCGCGAAAGACAAAAATATCGTATATCTGGCCCGGGCCCGGGGTCTGAAAAAGGTTGAGCATCCCCTCAAGACCATTAAATAAAAATTAATATGTCAAATACTTTTTCATTGTTAAATTACTCAGTTATATAATTTACATTTTGTTTTATTCAACTAAAACATCAAATGGAACCTTTTTTTGGGGGACAACAATCATAATACCAATTAAATTGGTAAATTAATCGTCGTAGAATCTTAATGGAATCAAACACTCGATTAACCACAATAACCATCACCATAATAGTAATAATGATCGAAAGGTTATAGAGAAGAAGGAAGATAGATATATACATTAAAAGTCATAGAGTTTCACTCACTATAAACTGACCTACATTATGTATTAGTTCAACAACCTCTGCGTACTGTATATAGATAATAGTGAGTAAATAAGTAAATAAACAAGTTGGAAACAAATAAAGAGAGGCAACACGACTCGTAATTCATCCATAAAAGAAGCAATTAAGATATAGCTTTACAGGGATTTGTATCTCGGCGTAGGCATAAAATATTGCCTCCGAGTCCTATTATATATTTCATTACATTACGTAATAATGATAATCTCTCCACACACTATCGCTCTTTTTTTTTTTTGCCGTTTCTCAGTGAAAGTGTAAAACATCATTATAGATATAGACTCCGTTTCCTTGTTCTCTTTCCTTGTTGTTTTCGTTTCTGTGAATGGATATGGATACAATTCGGCAACGTGCGTTATATTCCATCAATTTAAAGTGTTTCCCACAGTGGAGGTCGTAATCCTCTCGCACCCTTAGAAAAGTCATTACTGTTTTCAACGTAATATGACACACCATTAAATTATTATTTTTTTTTTTTGTCTCAGCTAATGAAATAGAATAATTCACGTCAAAGATGGCACTTATTAATTTTGAACTTTATGTTTATTTTTAGTAACTGAATATATTCTTTTTTGGTTTACGGAAAATTCACCGACAACAGTTCGACGCGAGTCAGTGAGCGAGGAATGACCGAGTGAGGGATTCAGTAAATGATACAGTGGTTTTTGTGAGTCAGTTATAGAATGGTTAGTGAGCAAGTGACCCGGTGAGTGAGTGGGCGGCCCAGTGGTTAGACTATTTCACCAAACACCAACTCTAGCCATATCGCTATATTGCAATTTACTGCCATTAATAAGATGGGTTGGAAACGAAGGCGCTGTCTATCGGTGGTTGCCTCAAGTTCGTTAGGTAAAATATCTTAGCAATATCCTTCCTCTGCTTCGAACGCAGGACCGTAACAGCAACCTTCACGGTGGTAGACGAGCATCTTACCACCACACCACTCGAGCCCAGTGGTAGACTTGGTGATCTAGTGAGTAAAAGAGTGACAGAATGGATGACCTAGCGAGAGTAAGTGCATGACTTGGTGATTGAGCGTGTAACAGAGTGAGCAACCTAGTATGTTGAATTAATATTATGGAAAACACTGTTATATAGAGCTCATTCGCTCTCTCACTGTCTTATTTTCTCACTCACAAACTCATTTGCTAGCTCACTGACTCATCAGTTCACTCACTGGCTAATTAGTTCACTGTCTGACCCCATATATCAATAAAATTCTCTGTTTTGGCACTTTTTCCGAGCCAAAATATCATAACTATCCCAAGAACTTTTAAGACGTCGAAAAAAGACATGAAAAATATCAAAAACATTCAATCACTGATACCTCGGCGAATTTTTGTCCAAATTTCGTGAAACAAACTACCACTTTCTCATGTTCCTTAATTAAAATACTGGAAGAGATTAAGGACCAGATTGCCTGTAAGAACAAAGAGTGGTAGATCTACTGCTCCGTTACTCGTTTTACCAATATCTGTTAATCTACCAAAAGTCTGTTTCAGACTATTCACCCCCAGTATTTCTCAACCCGGGACCATATGTTCCCCCCCCTCCCCGTGATACTAGGGTATTCTAAGGAGCCCCGAGTAAATATCGAGTGAAAGGGGGAGCCAGGGCAGGTGGCTAAGTGAGCCACTGAAAGCTTTGGAGCATAAGAAAAATTAGACGTGAAAAAATAAAGGCTTTTACCCTTTATTTACCACATTATGAAAAGTAGAATAAGAAGAAGAAAATTATAATAAATACAAATGAAATATAATAATATAATACAATAATTATCAATAACAATTAATTACTATGCAAATTATTTGACAGGTCATTTTAGTTCTAATTAAAGGAAAAATATAAAAATTACAAATTAGTTAGTACGTAACAAATATTATTATGTAACCTGGTGCTTTAGAGCATTGTTTCTCATCCTGGGGTTATATGGTCCCCTTGCGATACTGGGATATTTTTAGGGGGGGGCCACACCGGTGGAAAATCAGATGAAAGAGGGAGCCATAATAAGTGGTGAAGAGGGGGGCTGCACGGAGAGCAGTGGAGAAATTAAGCATTCAAGTCAAATATGGTGGAGAAAAATTTTCAGAATCCAGGCAGAGCTGTCCATAGATCCAGGGCCATCTTAACACATGGGTACATTTGGGCTTGATCAGGGGCTTCACATCCATAGGGGACCTGCATGATCAGATCTGGTACTATGATTTTTGAGCGTGGGTATATAAGTTATTGCTTCCAGTTAAGTATGGGGGCCTCAGAACACCACTTTGCCCGGGTAACCATGATGTTAAGACGGCCATGCATAAAACCCTACAAGAAGAAAGCTCACTGAGAGAGGGTGGGGGAAGGGAGGGAGGAAGCCCAGAATAGGTGCGGATCCAGGGTGATTTTGCGTTGGTTTGTTGGATCTGGTTCTTTAGAGAGGAATTATCACACGCCTTCTGGATCAGAACCTGGCCCACTGTTCTAATTTCTAAACTTTTCGCTCATTATGAACTATGATTAAACTTAATTTGATGAGTAGAAAAGATCTCGTTCTTGAATTCTTGAATGATGGTAGAGGAGCCCCTGGATATGACAAGGGGCCCACGAGAAGAAAATATGGTTAGGCCATGGGCTGATAAAGGCTAAGAAACACTAACGTACCGGCAGTAGATAAAGGGGTTAAAGTGAAATAAATTGTAGCAAAATTGTGTTACTCTTTTAAAATCCAGCAGAACTGTCCGTAGAATTAGTGCCGTATAAACACATTAGAACCATCCAGGGGGGGGGGGGGAGCATCTTGTTCATAGGAACCCTAGATGCTTTTCGAGAGTAGGTATGTAAGCTGTTATCTCCAGTTTAGTATTAGCTCCCAGAACATCACTTTGTTCGGGCGTCCGTGATGTTGAGAGACGGCCCTACATAGAATCTCCGCCAGAGGGAACCCAAAAGCCCAGGTTTCCAAAGATCGAATTTAATTATGAAAATTTTGTTCACTCTAAATTTACTTAAAAAATTAAATAAATATGAAGGGTCTCGCGCTCTCGGATGAGAGTTAGATGAGGACACGAGAAGAAAATATGGCCCAAAAGGGGGCCATGGGCAAAAGAGGTCAAGAAACACCGATTTAGCCACAGTAAGTGGACAATGTCATTCCCCCTCCCCAGCCTCCCCCATCGATAAATCGACATTTATGACGTTTCAGTTAGTTACCAGGCATTTTGAAAGTCATTGCATTTAAACATTGATTTTCTTTCAACCATTTGTACTACACTGAGATCAGTACAGTACAGTACCCTCGTGCCTCTTTGCGGGCCATGTTTTCCTGTATTGCATGAATTTAAGAGCAATAACCTCTTCTATACTGCATGTTCATATAGAGAGTGAATGTGTGTGTGTGTTGTGTCACTTCTTGCTTGATGAGATACTTATTCAACCGTACAAAAGTAGGTTTGGCAGCATTTTTAGTTTCTTATATAAAGACCAACTCTCGGCGGTGGTAGAGAGTTAAATGACCTTTTTTACCATAGTGTTGTTGCTGTAAACTGATAAAACAATACACACTTTTCTCTCTTTTTTTTTGCTGTGTAATGAACGATTCTAAGAAACAAAACAGGTAAATAAGAGTAAAAAAACCGTTCTTCCTTTATCCATCTGTAATATATATAGTGGTACGCAGGCGGAAGTATACGGTTACCCGTAACGGAAGCTGGCCGTCAATAACACCGATGGCTTTATTCCTAAATTGATCTAAATTATCCAGCCATGAGGATATCTATTCACCAATTAGCGAACGATAACGAGAGATTTGTAGCCAAGGAAAATAAAAAAACGGTAGGTTATCATCTGATTCTGTGGCTTCCCGACTGGTAGTACGCGTGCCTTTTGGATAAGATCAAAGTGTAGTTATCGGTGGTACGCGTGCTCTTTTGGGGGGGGGGGTCAGTGACGCGTCAGGTACGCGAAAAATTCGCAGCAATTTCAGAAATAAGAAGTAAAGTATTGCAAAAAAAAAATTGGTTAAAATTTTCAGTTATGGCACAATATAAAGGGGATGCGCGAATCTGCCATGTATTTCTAGTAAGCGTGCCTCTTATGAATTTCTAGGAAGGGGGGTACACATTTCAAGGGTTACGGGAGCATATCTTATGGTTTTAGTAACAAAAGGGTAATTTCAAGGGTTACAAAAGATATCTTGTCTCGGGATACACATTGTATTTTATAAAAGCGTCCGACTCACGTTTTGGGAGGAAGCAAGCATCCAATGCATTCATTTAGGAGAGCTTCCTATGCATTCCTAGTAAGCAAGCTTACTAGGCATTTCTAGTAACCAAGCTTTCTAGGCATTTCTAGTAACCAAGCTTTCTAGGCATTTCTAGTAACCAAGCTTTCTAGGCATTTCTAGTAACCAAGCTTTCTAGGCATTTATATACAAATACAAATACAATGCCACAACAGGCAAACTGCCCAACGAGGTGGCTGACTTAAGAACATCATGGATCCCCGAGCCCCTACCTACTACTGCTACACCCACACATGCACCCCCCCCCCCGCGGAACCCCCCAACGAATCGGTACATGCGGGAATGTGCGTGTACGTGTAGTGCAACCTGACGTAAAGTTTGTTTCTGTGTAATGCTTGTTATGTGTAGTGCTGTCATCTGCCCCCAGTTTTACTAACTATGAGTGAACTGTTATGGTTGAATGATTTACCGTTGTAGGACTGTTGCTCTCTGTGGCGAGACTTTTTAACGGGGAGATCGGCTCGCATTTGCGCCTTGAAGTTGGGAACCACAGAAAACCAACTTCAGCCGACCACCACTGTGGGGTTCGAACCCGGATTCTCGCATCACGAGTCCGGCACTATAACCACTCGACCACCACAGCGGCACTATGTGCCCCTGTGGCCCCTGTGCCCTTGGTTACTAGAACCCATTTCTAGTAACCAAGCTTTCTACATGCATTTCCAGTAAGTAAGACTTCTATGCATTTCTAAGAGTACATCTTTTCTGCGCATTTCTAAAAGTACATCTTTTCTGCGCATTTCAAGAGTTTCTCAAGCATATATCCTGTCTCTAGGGATAGACAAGCGTCATGCTCACATATAGAGGGTAAGCAAGCGTCCTATGCATTTCTAGGAATACGTCTGTTCTACACATTTCGAGGGTTACGCAAGCATCCTACTCGAGTATTCGGTAAAGAAGCGAGTGCGCGCACGCACACACGCACGCACACACACACACACACATTCTACACATTTCTAGGGGTACGCGGATATGCCATGCATTTCTGGTAGGTAAGCCTCATATTTGCATTTCCAGCAAAAGAGCCTTTAATGCACGCCTTCTTCGAATTTCTAAGGGGTGCTTGATGCACGAAAAGTTTGGAACCACTCTAATTCAAATTAATAAAATAAAACTGCACTAAATATCCTTTGAAATAATGTCGATTTCCGTGAAACAATATTGAAAAAATTATATTATATTCAATTAAATTATGTGATTTTTGATTTAAAAAAATTAAAATTTTTTATCTTTAAATAATCTCTAAAATAATAAACCCCTAAACACGTATATTCGAGTTCTTATTCTGTTGAATAGCTAGTAATTTTTTGAATCACTGTGAGAAAATTTCGTGAAAATATTTCGCATATAAGGCTTCTAGGGATACTTTTTCAGAAATCAAATTTTACACGCAAGTAACGAAAAAAATCTCAATTTCATTAGAAATTAATTTTGCTTTACAAACAATTGCTCCAGACAGATAATAAAAATTTATTTGTAACTTTATTTACACTTGCTGCATGTAGGGTCATTAAAATGGGTCAATAAAAAAGTAATTTTTGTCTATTTTGTTCATAAAATTTGAAGGGTGGGGGTGGGGGGAGGTCTATTAAATTTTATCTGACAGAATTCTTTTTTGAAAAAAATGACACCTAAATTTAAATAGTTTTTGAAAATTTTGGGTTCCTATGTCGAGTGCAATGCCGTGTTAATGCATGGGCTCACCCGGGCACGGCCCGGGGGCCTCAAGAGAATAAGAGCCTCACAAAAATTAGATCTGTTAAAAATTTTCTAGAATTTACAAGGTAGGGCCTCAGAAAAACCACATGGCCCGGGGGGGGGCGCTCATGATGCTCTTAAGACGGCCCTGGTCGAGTGCCGTGTCCAAGCCCCGGTATCCCGTAAGATCTTGCCTGCTTGGGTAAACTAATTCATGGTTGACGTAATAAAAAGGAACCACCAAAAAAAATCCACACAAACTTTCCTTTTTACGGGGGGATTTAGGGTGTATACTAATAAAAATAAGCGTCGCAACGTAGATTAAGAACTTTAGAAACTGCACATGCTTTGCCCAATAACAACAACAACCAGAAAAGAACAATAAATAAGTTCAACAAACTCTCCGAGTGTTGAGTTCTCTCTCAGTAGGATGCTACGAGAAACGCGAGAAACGCTTTAAAAGATCGAGGGCATTTGCGTACATATTCGTACATACGCATAAAAGAAAGAGGGGGTTTTCCGCTTAGTCCATTAAAAGAAGTGCTATTCCGAAAACATTAGCGGCTATAAAATAATCTCTACGGGTGGGTAAGGTTTTGAGGAGACATAACCTTTCTTTGGGCCTTAGGTCATTTTTGTATTAAGAAAAAACCTGGAATACGTACTGAGTATGCTTGCTCTCGTACCATTTTTGTTGCGATGGATGTTTCAACGTCCATTTATGTACGTAAGCTTGAACTTAGACGCGAAATATTTTAGTGGTTCGTGACTCGTAGGTAATAACAATAATTTATTTAATTTTTTTTTTTTCTAGCTAATGGATGCGAATGGTTCGGAAATTTTTAAAGAATTTTAGCTATCACTAACTCTTGAAATAAGGTGGATTAATTTAGGCATGTGCAACATGCGCAGAGTATAATTTACCATAAATACGGGCTTCCTTACAGCAATAACTTCTCGAGCAAGTTGTTGATAATGAATGTGTACTAACAACAATACTTTTTCCCACTCATAACTCTTCTAACAATCACTTAACAATCCCATATAATTGCATATTGTTTTTATACAAAGTCATCCATCATTTAAGTTGGTTTTAAAGACATGTGTGTGTTGTATGTAGCTTATATCTCTAATAAAAATAATAATACTATTAAACCACACACATGAACCTCGTCCATATTCTTTTGCGGAACTTCTGACGGATTGGTGCATGTTGGAATGTACGTGGGCGTGTTGTGAACCTAATGTGAAGTTTGCTTCTGTGTAATGCTTGTTATATGTAGTGTGCTGCCATTAATTTTTCTAACTATGAAAAAAACGTTTTTGTTTTTTTTTACTACTGTAATCCTCACGTATTCCCAAGGGATCAGCATGATCCTTCCAGGGAATTTATTAGTGTTAGTAGACATCCCTGCCAGAAACGGGATTCGAACCCAGATCTGCAGAGTAACCAGTGCTCCCTAACCACTCGACTGCCAGAGTGTAATGATTAAATAATTGTACCGTTCTAGGCTAATAATACTGTGGAACCTCTCGATAACGGACAAGTGTGCCGAAGATCTCATCCTCTAACACGGGGACTATCCATAACTCGAATAAATGTCCGTTAACGTGAGGTGTCCGCGAACAGGGAGTGTCCGTTATGAGAAGTTTAACTGTATGTATAATGTATCGGCGTAGAAATACGTATCAACGACCAAAATGTCCAAATACGGAAGTAAATGGAGGACAAAATCCAAAATAATTTGTTGTTGTTATTCAATAAAAAAAAATCTTGGTTTTTCTTTCAAATATTATTATGATATTTAATTTTATTATTAACTTCAACAGCAAATTTTATTATTAAATTCTAATTGGGAATTTTGCCTGTTGTGGCCTTTGTATTTGTATTAATTAAAATGAAATAACACCATTCAGAAAAAGAACATATGGATAAGAAATATCTTATGAATATTACAGAAGTTTATGAATTATTAATGGGATTCAGTTTTTAAATGGTATTGATATTAAAAATTAAAGTTATAAAATTGAATTCCATAGAGTGTATTAATATAACATTTGATTTGGTGTTCAAAATGAAACACGATAGTAAATCGGAAAAAAAGGAAATAAAAATTATTTATTGGTGATGTTTCAGTTTTTTAAATGTCAATATATATCTCATTTAATTAATTATCAATAACATTTTATAATTTTTACATTTTCCTCTCAAATTCAGTTATAACACTTAATACTCAATTTATACTAAATTATATAAGTATCACTTTTTCTCATTTTTCAAGTCAGTATTTCCATAGGGTTTTTTTTTTAATATTTATCTTATTTGTGTGAAAAGTTTGAGTAAAACTGATAAAATTTGAAGAAATATTTCTTTCGATATCAAAGAAAAAAATAAATAAAATATTTAAAAATATGTTGCAATATTTGTAATACATTTGTAGATATTTACAATATTTGTAAAACAAAAAAAAAATTCACAAAATTTATCGAAGCAAATGCTTTCAATTAATTTAGAATTTAGTAAAAAAAACCTAAAGAGTGTTGCATTAAATTGAAAAATAAATCGAGAAGTTTATTACATTATTACATTAAGCACATGATGAACGCATTTACGAATTATTAACGTATGTTATATAACTTATGTTATTAAGCAAAAATGAAAATTTTCGAGTTAAATTTATAGAAATTCAAAGAAAGATTCGTCTCAATATTAAAAAATACAAATAGAATAAAATACTTTAAAATAAAAAAAATAGACTTTATGTAGTTTACTGAACGCTTATGTGTGTTTGCGTGTGCGGTGTGAGATCATGAATTACATAAACGTATTTTCTTTAATTTCACTGGATTTTTTTACAAAAACTGCAGACTCGCAAATATTTCGTTCTATTTTTCCATATGAATTATTTTAAAGTCAAATTAAATAATTTTTTTAAAAATAAATTTTGAATGTCAGTTTAAAATGCAGTAAAAATATTCGAAAATATTTGTGTTATTTTCATTCAAATAAAAATAAATAAATTGTATATAAATGCGTAAATAAATAGGCTGCCAAAACACGTTTTTTATGTAATAATTTTTGCTTCAATTAATATAAAAAAACATTTATTTCAATCTGCTCTTACAACCCAAGTTTTTTTAACACGTGTTCAGAATCAAGGATAGTTAAAAGAAAACAATTTATTGTGCTATTTGTTTGTTTATCACACATTAGGGGCCATTCAAGTATTACGTAAGCAGATTTTCAGCAATTTTTGCCCCCCCCCCCTGTCAGCAAAAGTCAGCAAAAAACTGACCCCCCCCCCCTTCAGCAGCTTAGAATATTTCATATCTTCAAAAAGGGATGGTTGATGACGTAAGCAACCTTCGAACCCCCCCCCCCCTTCCCCCTTGTCATCAAAAGTCAGCAAATCCGAAACCCCCTCCCCCCTCGATGCTGACGTAATACTTGAATGACCCCTTAAGGGAAGTTCTGAACGTAAAATCTATCTCTCCCCCCCCCTCCCTCTTTCTCTGTATATTGTACGTATTGAAGTAAAAATATTTTTTTATACATATATAAAAGAGAATAATTAAATAAGTCAGGATTTTATTAAATTGGCGCGTTATTAATTATTAGCATAATTATTAATGCGCATGATAAGTCAAAAAGAACATTTTTGCGTTAAATTGATAAAAATTCAAAAGATAATTCGTCTCAATATTAAAAAAAAAGCAATATAATAAAATACTTTAAAATATAAAAAAATCGAGTGAAGTCTAAAAAAGAAATTTATATGAAATTTACGGAAAACTTATTTAGTTCCTTAAATTATATAAATATTTTTCTTTAATTTTGTGCTCGATTTTTTTAAATAAAAATCAAAGATACTTACAAATATTTCACTGTATTTTTTTTTTTTTTTGAATATTTGTAAGAACTATTATAAAATTCCAATAAAGTGACTTGTATACATTTCAAATATCAATTTACAATGCAATAAAAAAATTTGAAAATTTTTGTGCTATTTCTCACTCAAATCAAAACAAATAAATTGTGTATAAATACATAAACAAATAGGCTGCCAGAGCCTAAACACGTCACTCGCACCCATAAATTATTATATAAAAATATTTATTTTAGACTGCTCTCTATCAATCCAAGTTTGTTTTTTTAACACGTATTCAGAATCACGGATAATTAAAAGAAAATAATTTATTGCGTTATTTGCTTGTTTCTCACACATTAAGAGAAGCTCTGAATGGAATCTCTCTGTGTGTTGTATTCGAGAGAAAATACTTTTTATGTATAAAAATAAAAGAGAAGAAGAGGGAGAAAAAGGCAATAATTTTGTCATTACTGACACGCACCAGTTGGTAAAATAGGAAAGTTGGGGCCGTGGTAAAATTACATCGTGCAACAGGTCCAAGTCCATTCCACGAGTGGACGGACGCAAAGGGTTGAATGACCGTCAAGGGTTCGATGAACTTTCCATTCATTCGTTTTGTTACGAAGAAAACAATCGCGAAAACGATCGGCTGATCCATGCGATACCATTTGTTCTTATTTTTTGCTTTCCAATCTAATAATCACGATGGGAAACAACACGCTATTTTCTGAAATTAGAAATCGAATCATTCTAATAATTATTCAATGATTTTAATCTATTTGAAAAAAAAAAAAAAACAGTAGAATGATTAATATATATAGAAAATAAAGAACATCGAGAGTTGTAGTCGAATTGTTTTAATTGATACGAAAATTTTGAAAACAAATACTGTAATGTAGACATTTTAGTTGAATTATTTTAATTGATATAAATTTTTTCTAACTAATTTGATTAACATGAAAATTTTAAAAATGATTTGATTCATAATATTTATAATATTTTTCAGGAATTAAATTATTAAAAAAATTATACGAAAATAAATAATAAAGACAGTTTGTTTGAATTATTTTGATTAACGTGAAAATTTTGAAAATAAATACCGTTAATAGAGAATCATTTAAAAAATCACCTTCTTTCTTAACATCAAAAATCGTTTTAGAAAAAAATCCAACAACAACAACAGAATTCTATGAGTCAGAGTGCTAAATTCAATTTTATAAATAAGTGCACTTCCTGCTGCTTGCCTCCAATTGTTTGCTCTGTACTTGAAATTGTATTGTAATTATTCACTAATACTTCGTGCTCATTAGTACAGATTCACGTGATCTCTTGATGAAAATTTGTTTTCCTCATTATTAGGTAATATTTTCCATCATAGTAAAAATAAAATTTTCAAAAAGAAAATAATAATAATCGCAATTATATATATATATATATTTATATCGAGAATTTCGAGAAAAGAAATAACAAAGAGTTTTGGTTGAATTATTTTAATAAATAATGTGTGTGTGGAATTTCAAATTTAAATTTTGAAAACGAATAATAGAGTTTAGGTGAATTATTTTGGTTCATGTGAAAATTTTGAAAATAATTCGACTGGTATCAAAATATTGAAAATAAATAATTTAGACTATTTGTTTGATGTATTTCTATTAAAATGAAAACCTGGGCTATAAATAACAGAGAGTTTAGCTGAATTTGATTAATATGAAAATTTTCAAAATAAATGAGAGCTATTTTGATTTAAATTTTTATAATTATCTGGAAAATAAATAGTATAGAGAATCTAATTAAATTATTTTGGGTAATAAATTTAGGTTAGTTGGTGGAAAATTCTGAAAATAAATAATTTGGAGAATATATTTGAATTTTTTTAACTGATATGAAAATTTTTAAAATAAATAACGGAATGTTTGGTTGAAACATTTTGATTAATGGAGTAATTTCGTTTAGTAGTTCTGCAATTATTTCTTGCAGTTATTCTGTAGCTGTTTTTTTTCATTAATCACAAATATTCATAAATTCTAAAATTATTTTTGTTAAATAATTCTAAATTTATTTCTTTCATTGAGGTGTTTTGAGGTATTTGAAAACAAGTAATTTGGAGCACATTTAGATTTTTAAAATTTTATATTTTAAACTAGTATTATAGTTCATTTGAATTATCCTAAGTATTTATTAAATTAATCTGTTCGAATTGTGCCGTGGGTAACTTAAGTGATCTGGGAATGTGCCGTGGGCCACTTAAGTGATATGAAACAGCACTGCAGGGCACATACGTGCTACGTAAATGTTCCGTGGATCACTTAAATGATCTAGGAAATATGACGCTGTGGCCGCTTAAAATGATCTGGAACTGTGCAGCGGGTAACATGAGTGATGTGGAACTGCACCAAAGTCACTTATATGCCCTAAAAATGTGTTACGAACCACCTGAGTGATGTGAAATAGCACCGCACGTCACTTACGTGATCCATAAATATGCCGGGAATCACTAAATGGATCTGGAAATGTGCCACGGACCACTTAAGTGATCAGGAGGAACTGTTCAGCGGGAAACATAAGTAATGAAGAATTGCCCTCGGTGCAATTTTAATTCAATTTCTCAGTGCCACTTGAATGTTCTGAAACTATGCCACGGGTCACTTAAGTTATCTGGGAATGTACCGCGGGCCACTTAACTGATGTGCAACTGCACCGTGGTTCACTTTAGTCACCCAAATGCATCGCTTTGTTCATTTTCACAAAATTAGGTTTTTGTAAACGTCGCGGGCCACATTCGACCCACGGACTCTGTGTTGAGCATGTCGGCTTAAAAGAATAGCAGTATACAGGAGGAAAATAAAATAAAGGTAATAATTTAATATCTTTATTTTATATATTCAAACTCTGGGAACTCCATCCCCCGAAACTTCTCCAGGGATTCCCCCCAAGGGATCCGTGGACCCCTGGTTAAGAACCCCTGTCATATGCATTTTTTATACAAAAGAATTCCATCATCATCCAGGCATTGTTGAACGTAAGAGAGGTTAGTTTCGGTTTGTTGTGGAGAGTTCGAAAATCAGGTGGCAATGCACCTTAGCACAGTCATTTCGGGGTGAATGAAACTCTCTCTTTCTCATCCTAATGTAAGGTTTTTTTTTTTCTCTACTCACTTTTTAAACCCTTCCCTTCCACATCCTTTATTTTATTTATTTTTTTTTTTTCTGAAGGCAAAGAGCGAGGACGGCCATTGCCCTAGTTTTCCGTTGAATGCCGGTTATATTACTCTTGCCGCAGTCGTATACATTGAACCAAACCTCTGTTTGGCGATGAATTCACACGCGTTAGCGCCGTCCGTGGCGATTTTTCTGCTCTCTGTTTTGGCGAGGAGAAAGAGATTTATATTTTCATCCTTTTTTTTATCTATTTTATTTATTCATTTATTTATTTATGTCTCAGGAAATCCTTTGAGTAACCTGTGTTTGTGGAACTATTTGGTATGGAAGGGTTGTGAGAGGCCAAAATGCGATGAATCATTGACTCCGCGGGCTGTTGCGTGTCTTGGATATTGTAGTTGTTGGATTATTATTATGCTGGGATTTTTCAATTTTTTTTTTTGCGAAAATTTGGGATCTTCTAAATTTGAAATTTTATGAATTTGCAATTCTAGAACGTTAAAAAAAATTGAAAAAAATCTGTAAAAATTTGTAATTTTGAAAAAAAATATGTAAAAAATTAAAAAGTTAATTGTTTAAAAATCTGTAAAAAGTTGAAAAAATTTTATGAAAAAAAAAACTTTAAAAGCAGAAATTTATGAATTTAAAATTTATTTAAAAATTATAAAAATCGTTATTTAAAAAAAAAATTAAAAAGTTCTATTTTTAGTTATAATTTTATAAAATCTTTAAAAAAATTAAGAATTAGTGTTTGGAAAATTTATAAAAGATTAACAGAACGATTCTAAAATTTATGGATGTATCAGGTTCTAAAAGGAATGCGCGTATGAATTTTTTAACTTGTGAAATACAAAAATTTATATTAAATTAAATTATTTAGTAAATTATTAAATTATTATTTTTATTAAAATTTAGATGAAAAAATTATGAACCCATAAAAAATTAAAACACATTTATGAGGAAAAAATAAGACTCAGAAAAATTGATACATTAATTATGGGATGAGATTGAAAGACACGGATTTTAAAAACTTATCAATGGATAAAAGCTAAAAAATAATCACGCAAAATTAAAAAAAATTATGAATTTGAGAAGATTAAAAAAACTATAACTTGGGAAAAATTAAAAAAAAATTATAATTTTCAGAAAACTGATTAACAAATTAAAGAATGTATTAATTCAAAATTTTCTAGAAATGAAAAAAAAACAACTAAAATTTATATATTATTTATATAGTATACAGTTCTAAAATGAAAATATGTGAATTTTTCAAACTTAATAAAGGCCATAATATCTATTTAGGGGTCATTCAAATATTACGTCAGCATCGATGGGAGGTTTCTGATTTGGTAATTTTTGATGACAAGGGGAAGGGTTTGGATGATGCTTACGTCATCAACCACCCTTTATGAAGATATGAAATATTCTTAATGGAATCTTATTCGGTTCGCCAAAAACGGAAAAAACCTTTCGATAGTTATTGGGCACCTGAACTAACATTCTACCTATTGATAAGGAATATGGAAGTGATCTACCTCAGTGATCTCAAAATGTGCCAAGGGCCTTTTAAATGCTCTGGATTTGTGCCACGGACCATTTAAGGGATTTGTAAAAATGTGCCGCTAAGTTCGTTTTTACAAAATTAGGTTTGAGGGGGCAAGCCACATCAGATAACCTTCAGGACCACATTTGGTCTGCGGGTCAAGGGTTTACCATATATGGCTTGAAGGGTGGGTCGCAATGCATTTTTTATAGAGAAATTTTGAGTTCATAGCCTTCAAATAACATTGAAATTAACAGAAATTGATTATAATAACAAACATATAAAGATATTTTTTTACGAAATTTTAATTTTTTTTGCATTAAAAAATTATTTTTTTTCGTCTGGAGGGAGGCGCTAGAGCCCCCTATGCTCCCTTCCGCGTACGTTTCTGATCCCACCATTATGCGTCAGGAGGTGGGGGCCAGTGATGACGAAATTTTGCTGACAAAGGGCGGAGGAGGGGTCAGAGTTTTGCTGACAAGGGGAGGGGGGCAAAAATTTGCTGACGTAATACTTGAACGGCCCTTTATAATAAAGACCAAAAATTTATAAATGTATAAAATTAAAACATTTATGAATCAAAAGATTCAAAAATTTGTAAACATTCTACAGGACTCAAAAAAATGATTGAAAAAAAGTATTATGAATTTTTTAAATAAGAAAATTTATCATTAGATTCAAAACCAAACAAAATTACAAATAAAAATCAAAATATAACGTATTTTGTAAAATTTAAAAAATATCAATTTGAAATTTTTTTAAATATGTATTTGAAAAAATTAGTAAATTCCTGAATTTTGAAAAAAAAAATCAAAAATTTGTATAGTTTTAAATTATAAATTTACATTAATTAAGGATTTTCATAATATCTGAAATATTTCTGTGAGTAATTTTATAACGATTTATGAAAAATTTTGAACAAAAAGTTGTGTAATTGTATCGATATTTGTCAAGGGTATTCCCAGGTGATTTACGCGCTTGTGGCACTCCCGGCCCGAACTCGGAGAGCTTTAAGCAATGGTGCCCAAATTTTTCGGCTTGCTGGCCGAACATCCCACCCAGTGCGATTTTCGCGTCAAACTAACAAATCCAGAATAAATTTCTGTAATAGAAAAATAGATCATCACTACGATCTTAACCTATTTATTAAAAAAAATTGGATACAAAAGTAAATGTAGAAAATAGAACAAACGGGCGTCGTCAACTTGAAGCAGAGTTGAAGGAGTCGGACACCATACGAAAGGTCAAGGTGCCACCAGTTCAGTGTGTGTTAAACAACGCCCAATCTAGAACATTCTCTGCACAGAAAACCACAAGATATTCCTATGATAAATCCCGATTTTTTTTTTTTTTTGGTTGTTGTTGTTGTATCGATACCAAATTTAGAAACTCCTTCACAGATAAATAAATGACCATAAATAATTATTCTATGTTTAGATAGATCTCTATGATCTAGGACTTGATTACGGAACCATACCATAGAACGGATTTTCTCCACCGGGGTTCTGTGATCACGGTGGTTTCCACAAGAAATTGAAATGAATGGAACTCACCGAAACTAAAGGACAGGGCCGTCTTAAGAGTATCATGGGCCCCAGGGCCAAGTGGTTTTCCACTTGCCCAACCTGGTAAATCCTAGAACATTTCAACCAGATCTCATTTTTGTGAGGCCTCTCTTCTCTTGAGGCCCCCCCCCCCTCCCCGGGTCGTGCCGGGGTGGGCCCATGCGTTAAGACGGCACTGCTAAAGGACTCTAATGTAAATTGTTTAACCTGTATATAGCAATGTTGCAGAGATTATCATTTCGAGGTTTCTCTGTCTAGTCATTTATATTTTTTAAAGATGATTTCTAGAGCTGTGTGTATGTGTAACTTTACAATGTACCTGGAACATGGATAACTTCAAGGATTTTCTAGAACTGGGATAGTCCAGGGTTTCTAGAACGTTCCAAGGGTTCTTAAGAGCTCTGATGTATCACGAGTGATTCCTAAAACGTGTATGTGACACTAAGGGATTTCTAAAACAGAGGTTTTTAACTTCACGGGCGGGGTCCCCCCCAGAACGTAAATTTCATTTCAAGGTTTCTCCAAACCATGGATACATTCCAGGTGACCTCTAAAACATGTTAAGTTTCAAGGATATTTTAGAACAGTATTTTTCAACCTGTGGTCCGTGGATTTCTGGGGGTCCACGAGATCGTCATGAATAACATAGCTAGTGTTGTAAAATCATAATTTACAGCTTCAATTTTTTATATGTAAATTTTGAAAAGGAATACATTTTAGATTTAATGTGTGGGGAAGGGGGTGGCTCGAAATCGACCTTCGGTATAGGAGGTCAGCAAAAGCATTTACCATCTCTGCGGTGCATTGACCATCCCTGCAGGGATTCCACGATATCAAAATGTTTGGGGAACACTGCCCTAGAACATGCGTGTAATTTAAAGTGGTCTTAGAACGTGAACAGTACTTCAAGGAAGTCACTAGAATATTTGTGTAATTTAATTGAGTCCTAGAACGTGGATATTACTCCAAGGAGAGTGTGTGTGTGTGGATATCATTTCAAGGATTTTCTAGAACGGGGATATATTCCAGAGGATTCCTAGAACACATGTGTTTAAGGCGTTCTAGAACATGTATGCAAGAGGTTCCTAGAATATGGATATTATTTTAAGAATTCTTCATTATGTGTGGATATTATTTCAAGAATTAATTATGTGGCTATTATTTCAAGAGCTTATCATGTGAATATTATTTCAAGAGTTCATTATGTGAATATTATTTCAAGAATTCCCAGAGCTTGGATACTATTTCAAGGGCTCCCTATAACATGACATTGTTTCTAAGACTCCTCAGAATGTGGATATTGTTTCTAAGGCTCCTCAGAATGTGGATATTGTTTCTAAGGCTCCTCAGAATGTGGATATTGTTTCTAAGGCTCCTCAGAATGTGGATATTGTTTCATCGATCCTCAGAATGTGGATATTGTTTCATCAATCCTCAGAATGTGGATATTGTTTCATCAATCCTTATAACATGGAGATTGCTTCAAGGGTTTCTTGGATAATAGGTTGCTAACGTTTCAACTCGTACGGTATCCTTGATAGTTACAATACTATTACACTGAAGCTAAACAAAGACAGATGTTTCTGCAATAGAGATTTATTCCACAGAAAGTGAAAAATTTTGATACTGTGGAACCCCGGAAAAGCCAGCAAACGGAACATCAGTTGGAACCCGAACATAGAAGAAAATTACTTAAATTCGCACCGGCAACAGATCCTTGGCCGTGTTTGGTTTAAAAGAAGAAAAGAAATAATCGGAACCTCCGCTCTGGAATGAGGATACCTGATTTCGTTTCTAAAACTACGGCACCCACTGCAATTATCACATCAATTATTCCCTAGAATATAGCTATTGTTTCAAGTGTTTCTCAAGGGCAAGAAACTTGAAAAACACTGCATCTAGACGACAATCAGAGATGCCAATGACGCGCTATAGCACGTCACATACCCGGAATTTCGGAAAAGGACGCATAAAAATTTGGTTCACGCGTTCCCCCGGGGACGGGTTCTTCCCTAGTTACAAGAAGAAAACAAGTAAACAAGTAGAGACAAAACAAAGACTTCCTAAATTTTTCCTTTTTCTTCTTCTTTCGACCATTTATCATTATCACTCGACCTTCAAAAAGTAGTTTTACTACTTTGAAGTACAAATCAAGCCTTTTACTGTATTGTATTGATATACACGCCGGTTGTTGAAGATGGACATGACGGGTATCTCTGGTCGCATCCCTGAATGAGGGGGGGCCGTATACCAAATTTTTAAATTTTGGAGTTTCTATCCCCCCGCGGGGTTTCTCCCCTTCAGTTACGTATCGGAAATTACGGTACTTCCGCGGCTGTCTACCGGCATTCAAAGACAGCATCTATACCAGTGGTTCTCAACCTGGGGCCATATGGCCCCCCTTGCGGTCCTGGGCTGTTCTAAGGGGGCCACGGGAGAAAATCAGAAGTAAGGTGATCCACGACAGGTGGTGAAGGGAGTCATAGAGAGCTGCGAAGAGAAAAGCTTTAAAAGTGAAACATGGGTGAAAAATATTACTACTTTCAGAATCCATCAAATCCGTCCATAGAACCAGGGGCATCTTAACCCTTGGGTCTATGTGGGCATGACCCGGGTCTTCATGTCTATAATGGAGGGAGGGGATATGGGATCTGGTACTATGATTATCATATGTAAGCTGTTATTTCCAGCTAAGTATGGAGGGCCGCCAGAGCAACGGTTGATGTGTTGGCAGGTTCGTTGGATCGTCCCGTATTTTACACACACCATTTTTTACCATATAATTTGACTCCTGGAACTCGCTCTTGGATGGGGGGGGGGGCCTGGATAGGACAGGGGGCCACGAGAAAAAAAATGTGATCCATAGGGGGGACATGAGCTGAAAAAGGTTAAGAAACACTGCTCTATACGACGTGAAATTTTTTTGAAATATCGGGAAGGGTTTTTTGGAACGCCAAACCCTTCAAATTGTACGAATTTTCCGAGATCGTTTGGAAAAAATACCGAATCTGTAAAAACTGTAAGGGGGAATACAGGGGCGGCCCGAGCTTTCCACCAGGGTGCGCAGAAACATATACCACTCTAATGACGACCCTGACAGGAGGTCGACAGGGCTTCAGTGAAGGGGACCTCGAGATAAAACTGATTTTTTTTAAAGATCGACACGATTAATCATTGTTTACCGTGCAAAATATGCGTGACCATACGTCATGTTTTTGAAATAGAATTTTTCTGGGTTTTTTTTTGTTCCAGAATTATTTTACCATTCTTAATAAAAGGCCAGATAACGTAATCCTTGAAGCAGCACTTATTTTTGTGGGCCATCATCACTTATCCTGTAAAGATGTTTTATAACGAGGTTATTTTTATTAAGAAATTTTTCTCAAAGACGTTTCTGGTACTCCAGGGACCGGACAAGTGTGAAGCCGATTTTTTCCTTTGGCTATAGCGGAACAAATTCTGGGTGATGCATGTCCCCCCCCCCCTCCCAGAGCAAAGCTCTTTGGCTGGGATCTTTTGCGTCCCCCCCCCCCGCAGTCAGACTTCTCACGGGCCCTTATATAGTTAATTTATATCGTGAAAACTCCAAAAATTATGAGAATTGTCCCATACCCTTGTGGGGGCCATGGGTGAGGGAACCCAAATGCACACTTGCTCCTTGATATAGTGCAGGGGTGGCGCTTGGCCATGTAACCCATTGCGACCGCACGGATTGTCACTCAAGTGATGATGGGTAAAAAACAGTTCCATTGGCCGAAAAAAAATCAAAGAAAATGTTTTCTGTCGGCTCTGGAAGGGCGCAAAATCCGAGATGAAAGGGCGAAAAAAATTTTTTCGTTAGGAATTGTTTGGATAAATAGTGAGGGAGAGGGCATGACCCCCCCCCCAAGGGTAGGGCTGAAAGGGCTCCAGCGTGGGGGCCTAAATCTTTATATATATATATATATTTCAATCTATTAATTAACTGTTGAAGGGGCCCGAAATGGAAAATCTGGCTTGGGCCCCGCGAAAGATTCCAGCCTAGGGGTCCCTGACGCAGGATGTAGGAGCTATGGGGAGGCATAAGGTAGGAGGTGCAAAAAATAAGCACCACACTGGTACAGATTTTGCCTCGAGCCGCCCGATAGCTTACAATCTTGTTTCTGGAATTACGGTCAGAGGTCCTGTCTATTTTCTCAACGTCGAGGTACGACTCAAAAGCGTGATGGCATGTGAATTTTTACTGTGTTAAATTTTGGGTGTCTTAAGTAGAATCTACGCTGCCGCCCCTTGCAACCTGCCGCCCGGGTGAGCCGCACCCCTTGCATCCTCGTTTAAGCAAACCCTGATAATATATATATACACGAAATATACATTTCGTTTATTAGGAAAAAACCCAAAAAATGGACGATCGTGTTTGTTGTTGGCAGTGACGCCGCTAGATGGCAGCAGCACCAATCTGAAAAGTTCCGTTCAACTTTTATTTATATATTTACCGTCTTTTATTTCTTTAAGTGAGGAAAATTTTGGAAACTCTTGTGTCAGAGCAACGCGTTGTCATAACGCGTTTAGAGACTTGGTACTCCCCACACACTCTTGGCTCCCATTTTAAACTTCTGTAAAAATGTCTATTTTAGCGGTGTCACATTTAAACCTAATTGCCCAAATGAAAGGACTTCCGAGATTGTGGAAATATATAAGAAATTCTGAACGAATTTTAAAAACATTTCTTCAATTATTAGAACCCCATTGACACACTTGTTACGACAAGGGTTCTCAACCTTTTGAGTAATGCGGGCCACACTTCATTGGTTTGAAAACGTGTCGCGGGCCACATAAGTAATCTGGAATTGTTTGTGCCGTTTGCAAGTCCGTAATTCGGCTGGAGCAACCATGGCATTGTCCCTGGACCCTGAGCCGAATTGGGGGGGGGGGGGGGGGAACCACAAAAGTTTACATTTGTTTTGAAATAGTAAGCCGTTCAAGAGGGGGGGGGGGGTGCCTAAGGAAAAGTCTGCCCTTGACAGTTGCTGCCCGAGCTTACCTGCCGTCCGGGTGCGGGGCTGTGCCGTCTTAAGGCATGGGCCCGCCCGGGGCCTCACAAAAATGCGATCGGGTTGAAGTTTTCGAGGATTTGCGTGGCCTCATAAAAATCCAGGGGCCCATGATGCTCTTAGGACGTCCCTGGTGCGGTGCCTCATGTGCGCCCCTAGATGATATGTAGCGAGATTATTTTTACTGAGAAATTTTTTCAAAGGTGTTTCTGGACGGTTGGCCCCCCCTCGATAGGAGGCTCTAGGTTAGAGAGCGATGTAGGCTTGTGTAATGCTTTCAATGACTTTTTCGCGTCGGTTTTTAATGGAGATAATGATATTCGATATACGGGTGTTGCATGGGGTAATAAAACCCTGAACGATATTCAAGTAGAAGACGTGGAGGTCCTAAATCTTCTAAGAAATGTATGTGCAAGCAAAGCACCAGGACCAGATGATATCTATCCGAGGGTCCTCAGGGAACGTGCTAATGAATTGTTGGGTCCAGTCGCACAGATATACAGGAGTAGTGTTGCTGAGGGTATCGTCCCGAGAGATTGGAAACTGGCTAACGTTGTTCCGATATTTAAGTAGGGTAGTAGAGAAGTGGTGTCTAATTATCGTCCAGTGAGTTTGACGAGTTCCCTCTCGAAAATTTCGGAAATTATCATCAAAAGGCAGTTTGTGAAGTGGATAGACGAGAATAATGTATTGTCGGATAATCAGCATGGGTTCAGGAAGAGGGAAGCCATGTGTAACTAACCCCCTTTGCTTCTATGATCACGTGACTAAGGCTTTGGGTAAGAGCAAAAATGTAGACGTTGTTTACCTTGATTTCCAGAAGGCATTCGATCGGGTCCAACATGGTAAACTCTTGAAGCGTTTACACGAGATTGGAATTGGATAGAATCGTGGTTAAGAGATAGATCGCAACGAGTTATGGTGGACGGGGAATTCTCTGGTTGGACAGACGTCACAAGTGGAGTTCCTCAAGGAAGTGTCCTTGGCCCCATACTTTTTTCACTTTTTATCTATAAACTCGATCAGGGTATCGATGGGATTACTAGCAAATTCGCAGATGATGTGAAGCTAATGGGGGTAATCGGGAATCAAAGCGATAAGGAATCGCTCCAGACCAGTCTAAACAGGATTGCAGCATGGGCAAATGAATGGAGCATTACGTTTAGCGTTGATAAGTGCATGGTCGCTCATTTTGGTTCGAACACCCAACGGTTCTGTTACGAGTTGAATGGTGTCACTATCCCGGATGCAACTAGGGTCACCGATTTGGGAATTCTCATTGACGAGCGGCTTAGGTTTTCTGAACATTGTTCAGCGGTGGTCAAAAAAACGAATAGAATGCTTGGTCTCATTTTCAAAAAAGTATCTTCGCGTTCTCCTAAAGTCATTCTTCCGCTTTTTCGAGGCTTAGTTCGTCCTGGACTAGAGTATGCTGTAAGGTTTTGGAAAACATAGACTTGGTTGAAGGGGTGCAGAGAAGAACTACGCGTGTCCTTATTGGCACACGGGGCTTGAGTTATGAAGAAAGACTTCATTTTTTGAATATGTTTACATTGGATGAACGCAGGTGTCGATGAGATATGATCGAAGTGTTCAAAATTTTCAATGGGATGGATAGGATGGACCATGAACTTTTAGTACACCGCCAATTGACTGCTTTTACAAGGGGACACCAGTATCGATTGGTGAGGGACAATGCAAGGTTATGGTGTCGCAGGGAATTTTTCTCCAATAGGGTTGTTAATAAATGGAATAGCTTACCCCCGGAGGTAGTAAATTGTAACACAATTGACACGTTTAAAAAGAAATACGATAAACATGTTGGGATAAATCGAGAAGCTATCCATTCTTAGAATAAGACTTCCATAAGTATTCTTTATGGGCATTGTATAATATTTTATCATGTGTATATATTGTTTATAATTTGTGTTAATTGCATTTTTAATGGGGTTGCTGTATTTTTGAAATATATGCCAACCATATTTTTATGGGCATCTTTTTCTCGGCCACCTCGTTGGGCATTTTGCCTGTTGTGGCGTTGTATTTGTATTTGGTACTCCATGGACCGGACAAGTTGAGAAGCCGAATTTTTTCCTTTGCTTTCATTTGACTATTGTGGAACAAATTCTGGCTGAGGGCATGGGGCCTCCATCCTAGAGGAGGACCACTAATCTGAGATCTTTTGCGGGCCAAGAGAGATTCCACCACGGGTGCCCCGCACCCCTTGCACCCTCACTTAAGTCGCCACTGGCCCTTGGGCCCCGAGAAGACACACTTCGACCCTGGTGGCGGGTCACTATAGTGATCTTTAAATGAACCGCGAGCCACTTGAGTAATTTGGAACTGTTCGGCGGGTCACTTAAGTGCTCTGGAACTGTGCTGTTGTAATCTGTAAATATGCCGCGAATCACTTCAATGATCTGAGTATGTACCGCAAGACACTTGGGTAATCTGGAACTGTGCCGCGGGTCACCTAAATGATCAGGAAATGAGCAGCGGGTCGCTTAATTGCTCTGAAACTGTGCCGCGATCATCTGTAAATATGCCGCAGGCCACTTGAATGATCTGAGAACGAACGTACGGATGGACACTTGAGTAATCTGGAATTTTGCCGCGTGTCGCTTAAATGCTCTGGAACTGTGCTGCGTTTCACTTAACTGTGCCGCGATGATCAATAAATATGGCATGGATCACTTAAATGACCTGGGAGTGCATGCCGAGAGACACTTAATTGATCGGAGGAATGTGCCGCGAGACACTTAATTGATCGAGAGGAATGTGCCGCGGGACATTTAATTGATGTGGAACAGCATCTCAGGTCACTTAAGCGATCTGGGAATGTGTTACTCAGTTTATCCTTAAAAAATCAGGTTTTCGGTCACGGGCCACATCAGATTACTCCTAGGACCACATTTGGCTCACGGGCCATGAATTTATTTATATCCTTATCAACCCCACATCGATTGAATCATCAAGATTGCTTCCCGATTGGAACAACCTCAATTTCTTTTGCATTCTCATACGGTGGTCTTTATTTAACATACAGGGGTTGGACAAAATAATGTGAACACTTTTTCCAAAAAGCAACACTCGAGGGAACCTGTCGTATACGCCCGCCCTCTAGTGTGGACGAATTCCACTTAGTGGGCGATAATGTGCACACATTAGTCTAGTCGTAGCAGCGATAGCGTTCGGATGCGATGTATATTGGGGCGTTAAAACTTCGTTATGGCTGACCTCACAGATTTCGAAAGAGGCATGATTGTTGGAGCCTGTCTTGCCGGGGCCACAGTAATGAAAACGGCCGCCCTTGTTGGTGTCGGGAGAAGTACTTTGTCGATGGCCTATTGCCTATTCCAAATACAGCCTATTGCAAACAGGGAAAGACATCATCTGCCAAGCATAAGAGTGGCCGAAAGTCGAAGATGGCTGATAGACCCAGAAGGGTTTTGAAGCGGCTTCATGGGCGGAGATACGGGGGGGGGGGGCAAAAAGGGAGTGGGCAGATCTAATATATATGTTGTGTAGGAATTAACATCATCATCATCGTGCCCCCCCCCAGCAATAATGACATTGTCCCCCCAGACTTCCGAGTCTATTCCGCCTATGAGCGGCTTGTGTGTGGCCAGAAAGCACGAAGCAACAGCGTCCCAGATAACATCTGAGATGAACACACATCTACAGTAAGGTGTATCGACAAAAACTATCCGCCGTGAACTGCATGCAGCAAACATACAAGTTAGAAAGACTATTCCAAAAAGACTATTCCAAAATCATTGGTGACACCGTGCAATGCCTTGAAACGATGAACATAAAAATTGGACACAACAACAATGGGAGAATGTCATCTGGTCAGACGAATCGTCGTTCACATTATTCCAGATTAACGGACGTGTTTACGTTTGGAGAACGCCAGCACAAGCTTATGATGTTGACTGTCTCCTTTCTATTGTTAAGCATGGAGGGGGATCAGTGATGTTGTGGGGCACGATGTCTCACCGTGGTCTCGGCTCACTTGTTGTCCTGGATGGGTGGGCTAATGCAGCTGTTTATGCCACTATTCTGGCCGACCATCTTCATCCAATGGTGCAATATTTGTTCCCTGATTCTCGACCTGTGTTCCAAGATGTAATTCGCCCGTTCACACCGCTGGAATTGTCGGAGACTGGCTTGTTGAACACGAACTGCAACAAATCGTGTGGCCCGCTCAGTTCCCTAATCTTAATATATTTGAACCTTTGTGGGGTATTTTGGAGGCCAAACTGCGCAGTAGGTTTCCACTTCCAAAGACAAGTTCTGAATTAGTGACCTTTTTGCAGGAGGAGTGGTTACGTATCTCCCGTGACTGTGGTGTATGACTTGTATTTGTCCATCCCACGACGGACACAAGCTGTAATTAATGCAAAAGGAGGACCAACAGCCTATTAATAAAGATTTTGTCTCATTTCACAGGTGTCCATATTATTTTGTCCAACCCCTGTATGTCTGAATTATTCAAGAATGTGATCTTCTAATAGTTCTCACAATTAAAAAAAAAAGTATTGAGATAATTTAATTTGACATTTTCATCGCAGATTTATTGACATACATCTTTTGTTCAGATTTGACGAGTTTTTATCGGTAAACTCTACCAGGGTATAGACGGGACTGTTAGCAAATTCGCAGATGACGTGAAGGTAATTAGGGTATCCAAGTCGGGAATCCAAGCGATAGGGGAGAGACTCCAGATGAACTTGAATATGATTGCAGCTTGGGCGAATGAATGAATCATGAGCTGTTTATAGTGTCGATAAGCGAATGGTCGCTCATTTTGGTTCGAACAACGCACGTTTCACTTATGATTTGAGTGATTATTCCGGATGAAACTAGGATCGCACGCGATCTGGGTGTTCTTATTGATGAGCGGCTTAGGTTTTCTGAACATTGTTCAGCGGTGGTCAAAAAATCGAATGCAATGCTCGGTTTCAATCTTAAAAAGGTCATTCTTCCGCTTCTCCGACGAGTAGTCTGCCCTGTGCAATGGAATACGCCGTAAGAGCTCTTGTTGACACACAATGCTTGAGCTATAAAGAAAGACTTGATTTCTTGAATATGTTTAAATTTGAGGAACGCGGGTGCCGGGGGGATACGAACGAAGTGTTTAGAATTTTCAACGGGATGGATAGGATGAACCATGAATTATTAATACACCGTCAATCGACAAGGGGACACGAATGCCGCTTAGAAAGAGACAACTCCAGGTTGTGGTGTGGCAGGGAGTTTCCCCCCTCTAATAGGGTTGTGAATAAATGGAATAGCTTATCCCCGGAAGAGGGGGGCGGTGGTACTACTACTTAACCGTACATGCACCTCGTAGTGTGTGTGTGTGGCTTTAACGTATTTATGTTGTCGGATTGCGCTTGTTTCGTGTTCATGCTGCTATCTGCCTTCCATTTTCTGAAGTAAAGATGTAAACGCTTGAATTTTCATGTTATGCCAGTATCATGTCGTAGGTCTGTCTGCTTTCTGCGGAGAGACTTTTTCAAATGGAAGACCAGCTCGCATTCACGCCTCGAAGCTGAGAAACTGCAGAAAACCAACTTTCAGTGCTATCAACGGGATTCGAACCTGGATCCTCAGGATGAGAGTCCAGTACGATGCTTTCCTCTCTAGGGGTACTAAATTCCAACGCAACTGACACATTTAAAAAAGAGGTACGATAAACATGGGGACAAATCAAGAGAAGCTATCCATACTTAGAATTACGACAACCATAATCTTTTTATGTGGGCAGTGTGTTATATTTATTTACAATAACCCCAGAAGGCATGAAATGCACTTATACTGGAAGAAAAAAAAAAATAATAATAATAGTCAGTACGGGAAGCACTTCGCATACGGAGTCAGGTCGAAATCCCCAATAGTGGAAGCAAATCTTGCGTAGGAGGCACATACAAGTTCTGATGGAAGACTGTTCCATATTCTTGCCACACGGCATCTATATCCGTGGAAAAAGCAATCCCTTCTAGCAGTTGGTATTCTTATTTGGAAGCGATGCCTACGTAGGTTAACTCGCCTGTCTATGATCTCAAAGAAAGGCTCTCTCGATGGTAGATAAACAATTTGGTGGACTAGTTTGTAGCACATCTTCAGATCTGCAGCGATTCTACGCCATTCCAGTGAGTGTAAACCCAGAAATTGAAGTCTCTGGCAATAAGATAGACCGCTCATGCCAGGTATTCGTTTAGTAAACTACCTCTGTGGCTTTTCGAGGAGCTGTATGTCCTTGATTTTGTAAAGGCTCCATACTTGCGAACAGAACTCCAGAGTCTGGCGAACGTACACACAGAAAGCATATGACAACGTATGCGCATCACACTTACGGTATGCCGTACGTAACATATATGAAATTCTATTAGCTTTGCAGACTATGCCACGATAATGATCAGTGAAATCCAGAATGCGGCTCATTACAATACCTAAATCCATGCATGTATCCAATTGCTGTAATGTTTCATTACCTAGTTGGTAATATTCAGGATCGGTGCGTCTACCTAAATGCATTGATCCACTTTTTGATGATGAAATAGGTAGCTTATACTGACAACTCCACTGGAAAAGTTGTTGGCATGCAATTCTTAGGCCCCTAGTGTTTTCCACTGGAGAGAATAACTTCACGTCATCAGCGAATTGCAATAGAGAGATGGGTGACACAGCCTGAGTAATATCGTAAGTGTACAAAGTAAATAAGATCGGGCCTAACACCGATCCCTGGACAACTCCGCTTGGCATCTGACATTCTCTAGACATCACGCTGGCTACGCGAACCTGATGAACTCTGTCTGACAGCAGTTCTTGAATTATCCTCACAACTTTATCCGGAACCCCCATGCAAGCTAGCTTCCTCAATAGTAGCAATCTGTCTACTTTATCAAATGCCTTTTGGAAATCGACGTAAATTACATCAATCTCTTGTCCAGAGTCTATAGCACTCTCCCATATATCATGACAAATCAACTGCTGCACTGGTAAGGAGCGGCCAGGAATGAAGCCAAACTGAACTGAGGGGATTAAGCCCATATCGTCGGCAAATGGAAGTAACTGATTGATGATGCATCTCTCGAAAATTTTGCAGGATGTATCGGTTAACGATATCCGGCGATAATTATTCGGATCTGCCCTGGAACCTTTATTCTTATAAATTGGACTAATAACTGCAGATTTCCAAGAGCATGGGATAGACCCGTAGTCATAGAAGGATGTGAAGATGGAGCTAAGCAGAGAAGATATCGGGTCTGAAAGATGTTTGTAGAAACAACTGGGTATTCCGTCAGGACCCGGAGATGATCGACCAGGAAGAGAAGCGATAATGGCTTTTATCGTCTGACTGCTGAACATGTCACAAAAGAAGGTATGATCATTCATAAGGCCTTGATAACGATGGTCGTAACCGGAACAACTGAAATTATATGAACCAGAAAATATGTCCGCAAAAACGTTTGCTTTCTCATAATCTTCCGTTATCGTGGTGCCATTCACAGTTAGCGTTGGTATATTATTAATTGGTTGGTATATATTATTAATTATTAGTTTTTCCTTTACGTATTAATTTCGACATTCATATTTGTTACGGGCATCTTTTTTTTCAGCCAAAACCTCGTTGGGCATTTTGCCTGATGCGGCCTTTGTGTATTTTCACGTGGAAAGATCATTTTGTTTATGACCGGCTGAATCATCTGGAGAAACTGGAGAAACCGCGAGACACCCAGGCTCTGTCGCAAGAAGCAACGTAAGCACTTCGCCCCCCCCCGGAGGGGGGGAAACAGGGCATCTCCGGTAAAAATCATCTGCTACATTTCAAGTATCCTCGACTAATTTGAAATTTTCCAGGCAAAAATTCCAGATAGTCTCGCCCATGTTTCCTTTTTTGTAGCCCCTGGTATTTGCTGCAGATGCTATTGACCTTGCAGATGCAAGATGGCTGGCACGCCTACGCAATGGAATCGCTGGTTGTTGTTTGTTATGTCATTAACTCCTGATATATTACTCACATCTCTGACACCATATAAACTTTGAGGAGAGATGAAAAACAATTATTAATGCCATATGGAGCTGTCATTATGTAGAGTACGTACTAACACGGATCGCTCTCTCTCTCGGGGTGTCCGCACTCCTTGTAATAGAAACAAAAAATATATATACAGTGTGTCCCAAATTGTTTGCGCAACGGATATCTCTGCAACCGTTGACTTTAGAAACATACACTTTTAATTACAAAAAGTTTATAAATGGCGTGCAGTTACTTAAAATTTGTTTGAGGGGTCGTATACATAAAAAAAATCGACTTTATACAGTCCCAGTGTACTGAAAAACCTAATTAGAAAGTTCTTGACCTGTTTTTCCTGATGATATTAAAAAAAACACGTTTCTAAGTGCAATTCGCTGAATTAGTTTATTGCAAACATCAGAGAAAAATTGGAAAATAACAGTACAATGAGGGAATGGGAGCACTGGTTGTGTGTGAGAACCGCTGCTCTCTAAGTCATTCTTATGCTCATTCCACGTGCTTGCGAACTCTCTACGTCACTCTCTGACATAGTCCATTGCTTTCTCGGCAGAGGTGGATTTATTGAAGGTTGTACAAATTTTGCCACCCTTCTCCCATTCTACAAATTTTCTTGGCCACTCTTCCACAAATTTGCTGCCCCCCCCTGAGCTCTAGCCCACTAATACCCCCCCCCCCGTAAATACGCCACTGTTCAGAAACATAATTAGCTTGTGAAGTAGTGCTACCGCACTATGCAGAGAAAGGCTATAGGTGTGTTTTGCCAGCGGCATCCAGAGGCGGATTAATGGTTTGGCCGCCCTTCTCCTATTCTAGTCGAATTTTCTAGACCACTCATCCCTCGTATTTGCCATCCTGAGGTATAACCCACTTAGCAAACCCCCCACCGTTGTTTTTAAGTCACTCTTTTGGTCATTCACATGCTTGCACATTTTTTTCGTCACTCTTTACGTCAATCACTAACCTTGTCTTTTGTTCTCTTGCTCACTTTTTTTGGTCATTCACATGCTTGCAAACTGTTTAGATCACTGACATTCTTACCAACTCTCTAGGTCACTCTTTTGTTCTTTCACTGACGTGGTCCCTTGCTCTCCAGGTCACTCACACGCTTGCAAATTCGTTAAGTTACTATTCTACTAATTTACCGACATGGTCCCTCACACGCTTGAAAACCCTGTACGTCACGTTTTAGGTCGCTCACTAAACTGGTTCCTTGCTCTTCGAGTCACTCTTTTGGTCAATCGCATGCTTGCACACGCTCTTGATCACACTTTTGATTACTCACATCCTTGCAAACTCTGTTGGTCACTCTTTAGGTAGCTCACTGACCTGGTCCCTCCCTCTCTAGATCACTCTTTTGGTCATTCCATGAGAATAGCACACTGTTTGATCACGCACTTCGATTAATCAATGGCATGGTCCCTTGCTCTCTAGGTCACTCACGTGCTGGCAAAACTCTCTAGCTCACTCTTTTGGTCACTCACTCACTCACCTGGTCCTTGCTGTCTCTAGGTCATTCATTGACCTAGTTCCTTGATCTCTTGGGCACTATTTTGGTCACACACTGACCTTGTTCTTTGCTCTCTGGAGGACACTCTTTCGGTCACTGACCGATCTTGTCCCTTCTTCTCTAGGTCACTCGTTTGGTCACTCACTGACCATTTCCCTTGCTCCCTAGGTCGCTTGTTTGATTACTCACTGACGTAGTACCTCTCTGTCTACGCAGAGACAGCCTGTGGGCTGTATGAATTTTGCAATCCCCCCCCCCTACTCCAGTCGGAATCATCCGCCCTGGGCTATATATACACTGAAGAGCCAAAAAAACTGGTACACCTACCTAATATCGTGTAGGGCCCCCGCGAGCCCGCAAAAGTGCCGCAACACGACGTGGCATGGACTCGACTAATGTCTGAAGTAGTGCTGGAGGTAATTGACACCAGGAATCCTGCAGGGCTGTCCATAAATCCGTAGGAGTAAGAGGGGGTGGAGATCTCTTCTGAACAACACGTTGCAAGGCATCCCAGATATGTTCAATAATGCTCATGTCTGGGGATTTTGGTGCCAGCGGAAGTGTCTAAAGTCAGAAGAGTGTTCCTGGAGTTACTTTGTACCAATTCTGGACGTGTGGGGTGTCGCATTGTCCTGCTGAAATTGTGAAGTCCGTCGGAATGCACAATGGACATGAATGGGTGCAGGTGATCAGACAGGATGCTTACGTACCTGTCACCTGTCAGAGTCGTATCTAGACGTATCAGGGGTCCTATATCACGCCAACTGCACACGCCTCATACTATCACAGAGCCTCCACCAGCTTGAACAGTCCCCTGTTGACATGTAGGGGCCATGGATTCATGAGGTTGTCTCCATACCGGTACACGTCCATCAGCTCGAATCAATTGGAACCGAGACTCATCAGACCAGGCAACGTATTTCCAGTCCTCAACAGTCCAATGTCGGTGTTGTCGGGCCCAGGCGAGGCGTAAAGCTTTGTTTCGTGCAGTCATCAAGGGTACACGAGTGGACCTTCGGCTCCGAAAGCCCATATCGATGATGTTTCGTTGAATGGTTCGCACGCTGACACTTGTTGATGGCCCAGCATTGAAATCTGCAGCAATTTGCGGAAGGGTTGCACGTCTGTCACGTTTAATGATTCTCGTCAGTCGTCCCGTTCCTGCATGATCTTTTCCCGGCCGCAGCGATGTCGTAGATTTGATTTTTTACCGGATTCCCGATATTCACGGTACACTCGTGAAATGGTCATACGTGAAAATCCAAATTTCATCGCTACCTCGGAGATGCTATGTCCCATCTCTCGTGCGCCGACTATAACACCACGTTCAAACTCACTTAAATCTCCATAACCTGCAATTGTAGCAGCAGTAACCGATCTAACAACTATGCCAGGCACTTGTTGTGTTATATAGGCGTTGCCGACCGCAGCGCCGTACTCTGGTTGGTTCGATATCTCTTTATTTGCATACGCATGCCTGTACCAGTTTTCTTGGCTCTTCAGTTCATATAGCCCTCTCAGCTCCGCTGTAAATACGCTCCCAGTGACACGTATAGCTAGATGACGATCTCTTGCTATATACTGCTCTGGTTCTATTCATTAGAACTGCTCGAGTAAAGAGGTATCGGCATCGCCAGTTTCGTTTATGTCAGCGTTTCTCAGTTTTTGCAAACCTCAGGGCAATTGAAATGTCTATAGCAGTTCCACAGACCACTCACAGCAATGGTTCTTTTAACTGATCGCTATTGCAAGAAAGCTGGGAGTAAATGATAACAAAATCAGGGGACTCGTTATTCAGTCGACAGTAAAACTCTCCTAAAACAAATCACGCGTGCCATCTATGATCAACATTTTTTTTTTTTTCAAAAGACACGTCAATCAATCAATTTCAAAGTAAAGGACATCCTTTAAGACACAAGTCGCAATTATTATATATCATCATTATTATTATTTTCTTATTTTCCGAATTCACTTTCGATGCTATTTTTAGAACAAGAAAAAAACCCCACATTACCCCCGTGATATGGCGACATTATTATCTCTTTCTTTCGCTCTATGGAGAACGGGTTCGACCCAGTTCCGAACCTACTATCCTGAATGGTATTTAGTACTCTCTCACAAAAAAGGAACTACTCTCTCTCCATCACCATAGAACTCTGGCTAGTATTTATTTAGGTCGCCATTATTTATAGTAGGGAAAAAGAGAAATAGGCCCTTTTACTTCTAATCCTAGTTTGTTAAAACAATTTCATTTTCAATACTTTATTCGGTTATTAGTAATTACATTGGTTAATAGCCCGTATGACCCCGTATTTCCCTTTACAGCCCTTAAATAAGTGCTTTTACTCATTATTATTATTATGGTAATGAGTGATGGCCACATAACATTAACTGATTGGTCATGTGATTATAAGTTCTTTTTAGACACGGATTTTTGAGGAAATGGTTATATCTGGGGGAAGGGGGCCCTGGACGGCATTTGACCCTTGCTATTGGTTTTTGTTCTATATCAGTAGTTTTCAACCTAAGCCATACGGCCCACGTGTGGCCCTGGGATGTTTCAAAACCGGGGGAGGCATGGATGAAAATCAGATGGAAGGGGGAGTAAAGGGCATGGAAAATGATGAAGGGGGCCACAAAGTGCTTTATTTCTTAATGAGTGAAATATTACGGAAAAAATTCAACTAATTTCACAGAATCCACCAAAGCTGTCCAGAACCAGTGTAAGCATGACCCGGGGGCTAACGCGATGAGATATGGTACTATGATTTTTGAATGTAAGTATATGAATATATACGTAAGCTGTTGCTTCGATCTAAATAAGAGCCCGAGAACATCATTTATCCCGGGGATCCATGATGTTGAGACAGCCATGCATAAAACGCAAGAAAAACACAAAGGAAAAAAATAAATTCATTGAACTCTAACCCAGGGTAGGCACGGACCCAGGGTGATGCATCGGGAGGTTCGATTTATTGTGTAGGTTCGTTGTATTTTCGTCCAGTATTTCCCCCCCCCCCCATATCTGTTTTTCCTATATAATTCGGCTCTTGGGGGGGGGGGGGTGATCACTCACCTTCTGGATTCGGGCCCTGGCCCAGGGTTTCAGAGATAGATCTTATTTATAAAATTTTTGTTCATTATAAATTTATTTTTGATTAAATGCAATTCGATAAGTAGAAAGGGTCTCGCTCTTGGATGAGGGCAGGGACCCTTTATAAGACGGGAGGGGTGGGGGCGGCACGAGAAGAGAGTATAGTCCAAAGGGGGCTGTGGGTTGAAGAAGGTTGAAAAACACTCTGGTCTGTATCACGTTAGGGGCCGTTCAAGTATTACGTAAGCAAATTTTTAGCCATTTTTGATCCCCCTCCTCCCCTTGTCAGCAAAAGTCAGCAAAACGCTGACCCCTTCCCCCCCCCCCTGTCAGCAAAATTTCGTCATCAGTTCTGCCCCTCTGAATCCAACTCATATTTTCATAAAGGGTGGTTGATGACGTAAGCATTATCCAAACCTCCCTCCCCCTTGTCATCAAAAGTCAGCAAATCGGATACCCCCCCCCCCCATCGATGATGACGTAATGCTTGAACGGCCCCTTATGGGATGGGGGTCATTTGTGACAGTGTTTCTTAAACAATGGTGCATGGGCAGACTTGGTAACTTATATCTGACCAAATGAAAACACTTCAATGGTCGTAATTGATATAAAAGTCCGTGTTCTTCAACCTTTCCACTTACTGCGGACCGTTGGGAAATGTAGAAATAATTTACGGACCGACAGAAAATGAATAATTAGAAAAAATAATTTGCGGACCGGTGCAAATAGTTTTGCAAACAATTTCGCCTACTGGTAGAAATGAAAAATAATTTGTGTGGGCAGGAGGATAAAAAATGTTTAGTAATTTGCAAACCTGCAAAAAATAAATAATTAAGAAAAATGATTTGCGGACAGGCAAAAAAATAAATAAGGACAATAATTTGCAGACCGGTGAAAACAGTTAAACAATTTCACGGACCAGCAGAAATGAGAGAAATAGTTTACGGACAGGCAAAAAAAACAAACCATGTTGAATAATTTGCAGACATATTGGAGAAATAAATAAAAATAATAATTTTCAGAGACCGGCAAAGTATAAATAAAATGGAAGTATAATTTGCGAACCAGCAAAAAATAAATAAATAGTAAAAATAATTAGCGGACCTGCAAAAGATAAATAAAACGGAGGAATAATTTTTGTGGACCGGCAAATGATGTATAAATAGGAAAAAAATAATAATTTGCAGGCCGGCAAAAGATAAATGAATAAGATGAATAATTTGCAGACTGGTAGCAAAACTGGAAATAGTAACAAATTTAGAGGTGTGACAGCATTTTATTTATTAAATCTGGAATTAAGAAGCGTCTACATGAAATGGGCGAAATTTCCTGCGGAATATATTACTGGAGGGAGTATGACGTCAGCGGTCTCAGCCTTGGCAGTGCTGAGAACGGTGTCCCCCCAACATCTTTCGTCGGAAGACCACGTGACTCGGTGCGAACAAACACGATCCCCATAGAGATGAATGTTAAAATTGCCGATTTTAGCATAGAAATGCGGAAATTTTGTCGAGTTTTCCGTCACATCAATAATTTTAAAAATTGTATTGAATTTTTGATTTTCGAATTATTGAGTTCGCTTAGAAATACGAAGCCCAGAAAATTAAATATAAAATAATGAGCCAGACCCACTTTTGAGGTGGATATCCATGCAATAACGTTAATTTCAGCTTTTTATTTACATCTTCTCAAGCACGAAAATGAAAATTAATGTCTCCGTATTGCCTTATATTATCCAATTGCATCAATCCATATAGTTTAGGGTGTTTTGAAATTAATTATGGGACCATATAAATTACATCGAAGAAATTCCGCAGCTTTAATCAAACATTTTTTGAAGCAAAAACAGGAAGATCGATTCATTTCTATGTTTCTTTCATTTAGATTTGTTCCTTCCATGAGTCATTCCTTTCATGTGGCATTCCTTTCATGAGAGTAATTAAAGATAATTCCAGAATTAATGAAAGAGATACTTTCAGCATTACGAAATTGATAATTTCGAAATTAATGAAGTGATAATTCCAGAATTATTGAAAGATAGTTCCAAAAATTAATGAAAGTGATAATTCCAGCATTAATGAAAGATAAATCCAAAATTAATGAAAGAGCTAATTTCAGTTCCAAAATAAATGAAAGTGATAATTCTAGAATTAATGAAAGTGATTATTCCAGAATTAATGAAAGTGATAATTCCAAAATTAATGAAAGTGATAATTCCAAAGTTAATGAAAGATAATTCCGAAATTAATGAAAGATAATTCCGAAATTAATGAAGGATAATTCCGAAATTAATGAAAGATAATTCCAAAATTAATGAAAGTGATAATTTCAGTTCCAAAGTTAATGAAAGAGATAATTTCAGCTCCAAAATAAATGAAAGTGATAATTTCAGCTCCAAAATAAATGAAAGTGATAATTCTAGCATTAATGAAAGATGATTCCAGAATAAATGAAAGAATAATTATAGTTTTAATGAAACAGATAGTTTCAGTTCCAAAATAAATGAAAGCGATAATTTGAGCATTAATAATGAAATAAATAATTCTAGAAAAAAGGGATAATTCCAAAATTAATAAAAGAAAAATTATAGAATTAATGGAAGAGATAATTCCGAAATCTATGAAAGAAGTAATTTCAGCATTAATGAAGTGATAATTCCATAATTCATGAAAGTGGTAATTCCAGAATTAAAGTAAAAGAATTCCCCAAAATTAATGAAAGAATTGATGAAAGAATTGATGAAAGAATTAATTCCAGCGTTAATTAAAAAGTGATAATTCCAAAATTAATGAGATATATTTCCAAAATTAATGAGATATAATTCCAAAATTAATGAGATATAATTCCAAAATTAATGAGATATAATTCCAAAATTAATGAAAGATAATTTCGGAATTATTGATAGTTCCAAAAATTAATGAAAGATAATTTCGGAATTATTGATAGTTCCAAAAATTAATGAAAGTGATAATTCCAGCATTAATGAAAGATAATTCAAAATTAATGAAAGATAATTCCAAAATTAATGAAAGTGATAATTCGATAATTAATGAAAGCGATAATTTCAGCTCCAAAATAAATGAAAGTGATAATTTCAGCTCCAAAATAAATGAAAGTGATAATTTCAGCATTAATAATGAAATAAATAACTCCAGAAAAAAGGGATAATTCCAAAATTAATAAAAGAAAAAATTATAGAATTAATACAAATACAAATACAAATACAAAAACAACGCCACAACAGGCAAAATGCCCAACGAGGTGGCTGATAAAAAGATGCCCATAAAAATATGGTTGTCATATGTTTCAAAAATACAGCAACCCAATTAAAAATGCAATTAACACAAATTACAAACAATATATACACATGATAAAATATTATACAATGCCCATAAAGAATGAAGAGATAATTCCGAAATCGATGAAAGAAGTAATTTCAGCATTAATGAAGTGATAGTTCCATAATTCATGAAAGTGGTAATTCCAGAATTAAAGTAAAAGAATTCCCCAAAATTAATGAAAGAATTGATGAAAGAATTAATTCCAGCGTTAATTAAAAAGTGATAATTCCAAAATTAATGAAAGATAATTCCGGAATTAATGAGATATAATTTCATAATCAATGAAAGAAATAATTTCAGCATTAATGAAAGAAATAATTTCAGCATTAATGAAAGAAACAAATCCAGAATTGATTAAAGCAATTACTCCAGAAGTAATGAAAGAAATAATAATTAAAAGAAATAATTCCAGAATTAATTTCAAAACACCCTAAACAATATGGATTGATGCAATTGGATAATATAAGACAATACGGAGACATTAATTTTCTTTTTCGTGCTTGAGAAGATATAAATAAAAAGCTGAAATTAATGTTATTGCATGGATATCCACTTCAAAAGTGGGTCTGGCTAATTATTTTATATTTAATTTTCTAGGCTTCGTATCTCTAAGCGAACTCAATATTTTAAAAATCAAAAATTCAATTCAATTTTTAAAATTATTGATGCGGCGGAAAACTCGACAAAATTTCCGCATTTCTATGCTAAAATCGGCAATTTTAACATTGATCTCTATGGGGATCGTATTTGTTTGCACCGAGTCACGTGGCTTCCTCGCATTACATGTCTACGACGTCGTAATATAAGCTCGATGGTTCTATGTTAAGAGAAAGAAAGGAAAGTTCCACATACGCGATTCATTGCATCTTTCCGGCGCGTAAATAATCACGTAATTAAATAATTTTTAGGGGTTCGCTTTTCAGCTGCATCAACTAAAGTAATTTGACCAAACAAAACACGAACTCGGATCCTGGTGACTAAAAGTGGTCAATTTCTTACACAGGAACATATCTGTTGATGATATCGCGTACCACTAAAGGAAGGTAACTGTGGTTTTTCAAGATTGGTTACACCAGGGGTGGCCAACTTCTTCCTGTTCCCGGGCATACATAATGGTGTCAGCTATGGCGTCGCGGACCGCATCAATGGTGCAACTTCGTTGTATAAGCCGCTCCATTATTAATTGAATTAATGTAGTTGGTTATTAAATTAATTTCGTCACTAGAAATAAGAAGTTCGTAAGCCGTTTGTTAATCAAGAAATCTACTGTTGGAAGTTGGAACCGATAGTTAAAATAATGATCACAAATTTTATTTTTTCCGCGGTACTTTTACCTTGTCGCGGGCCGCACAAAATCACTTCACGGGCCAGTTGTTGGCCACCCCTGAGTTACACTAAAAAAAAAACAATAATACTGAAAAATAGATCGATTTCCGAATTTTCAGTAGAAAATAATGGAAAACTGGAAAAATATGAAGACCACATACACTCAGCCAACTCAATGGACCTTTTGCCTGTTGTGGCGTTGTATTTGTATAAAAAGCAGCTGAAAGATCTGTAATTGCTTATGTCTGTAATATCTGTAATTTGCTTGCTTGTCTAAGTTTTAATCGAGATTGTATTGGCAAACTGCTCTACCTGCATTTAATGTGTGCTGTTTTTTTCCCCAAACTTTCCTCCGTTTTTGGAATATATCACCGACTATTGTGCTCAAACACACGGGCAAAACACAAAAAAAAATAAATTTTGGGATCAGGAGAGACAGGGCAACAACTTTCTAATTGGGTTTTTGGGCACAGGGTGTCCATATAGAAATTTTTTTTTTTTTTAATTTTAATAACTATACAACACTCCTTGCATCATAAATGGCGTGTTTGAGGACAACACGTTATTTGGATACTTTTCCTAATTGGAAGTATGCCTCTAGATTCTACGGTTCGCCAGAAAAATGCCATGCGTCCTGTTCCCTATGCACCCCGTATATCATTTATTCAAAATTTTCCCCCTCATGAATTTTCCGTATAAGCTTTGAAATAGTTTCCCCTCCCGGGATCCCGCACCTAAAATGTAACCGGGAATCTGAACTCATTTCCCAGGATCCCGGAAGAAGAGCAACGTTGAACGCGATCACGTTTCTTTGATGAATTAGACATGTCTAAGAAATTTTTATCACTAAAAGCACGCATTTTAGAAGCTGCAAATAATAAGTTCTGAATAAAATTAATCGTATTAAAGATAAATGATTAAATTAATCGATTACACACACACACATACACAGTATATTCGACCCTTAAAGCGACATTAACGAAATATTTCTCGCCTGTTATTTTAGCACTGGCAACCCCAGATATTTTGTAAAGTTAATTTTTCAATTGAAGACTTTTCCCTCATGTCCGGAATATTCACCGAATGAAAAATTCATCGCCGGGAAAATTCACCGCCCAAAAATTCACCGAATGAAAAATTCATCGCTGGGAAAATTCGCCGAATGGGAAATTCATCGCCGGGAAAATTCACCGTCTAACAATTCACCGAATAGAAAATTCATCACTGGAAAAATTCACTGAAAGCAGTTCGACACGAGTGAATGAATGATCGAGTGAGCAAGTGAACGAGTGAGTGAATGAGCGAAAATGAGCTCCAGTCATTAGAGCTAGCTCGCTCACTCACTGGGCAGTCAATCACTAGGTAGCGCATTCTATCATTCACTCACTGAGTCCCTCTGTCACTCACTAGGTCACTCATTATATCACTCACTCACTCACTAGGCCACTCATTATATCACTCACTTACTAGGCCACTTACTCCCCGAGTAACTCACTGGCTCACCAGGTCACTCACAATGTCGCTCAGTGTCACTCGATCACTCTCCCAGTAGGCCGGCCACTCATTTGATCTCTACGTCACTTATTTACTCCTTAGGTCACTCACTTACTCACTAGGTCATACACTCTATTGTAAACAAACTCACTAGGTTGCTCACTCTGTTATACACTCAATCACCTGATCACTCACCCATTCACTAACTAGGTCACTCATTCTATCACTGACTCACCAGATCGCTCACTCTGTCTCACGCACTCAATCATCAGGCCATTCACTTACTGACTAGGCCACTCACTCTGTCACACACTCAATCTCTAGGTCACTCATTCTGTAACTAGATCTGTAAGTCTACCACTGGCTCACACTCAATGACGATCACTCTCACTAGGTCACTCACTCTATCTCTAAGTCGCTCACTCTATCTCTAAGTCGCTCACTCTATCACTAGCTCACTCACCACTCTTACACTCATTCACTAACTACTGTATTATTTACTGACTCACTCCACACACACACACGCACACACACACACGGTCACTCCTCGCTCACTGACTCGTATCGAACTGTTCTTGGTGAATTGTTAGTTGGTGAATTTTCCTAGCGGTGAATTATTGGTCGGTAAATTTTCTTGGCAAATGAATTTTCCGTAAATCCTTTTCCCTACACCCCGCACCTCCTGAAGATAGGAAGGAAGCCTACCTCTCATTAAAAAGATATGCCATTTTACAGGGAGTTTAATTATTTCTGTTGTGTGTCGCTTACAGCAGGCATCTTCATCTCGTTGCTTGCGAGCACCACACGGTACTGCTCCCTCAAATACCCAAAGTGCTCGATGCTCGTGTTCGATCTCGCGACTACTTGATCAACGTTCCAATTAAACAACTGGTACAAATTGTATTCAAGGATCGAAATTCATCCTGATTTCATGCATTCGTATGCCAAACTTGCCGTAAGGGGAGAGGTCTCTTTTTTTGATGATGGGTACAGACAGTGCTCGCGACTGGAAAAGGTTGAAGACCTCTGGCTTAATTAGGGTTAATTAGTCCACACCATTGACAGGTTGCTGTAAGTGCAGAACGTAAACCCTTTTTGCAACTGCAAATCTCTTTGTTTTTTTTTTGAAAAATAACAAGTACCTATAGCTCAAATTGTTTGAAATGTTTATATACAAATGAGGAGCTTATTTTCAAAAGGGAACAACATTTCCACTTTTTCCCGTAATGCGCTTTTTAACGGTTTATGGATCTATGGGATAAGCTCTGCTAGATTATGAAACCGGGATTATATTCAAACGGGAACATTTTTTGTAAAACTTACAATGTAAAGTAAGTCGCTTCTATCAAAAACGAACATACAAGTATTATATATCCACCTTTTTTCATCTACAGTACTTCGGTATTTTTGATCTCTGAATAACGGATATCCATGGGACCGAAAATTTTGTTCGCTAACGAGGAGTGCCCGTTAATAGTTTGTAAGATACATTGAGTCCCGTCGATATAATTCAGAATTGTGTCCGTTAGTGGAGGTGTTCCCTGACGGTAGTATCCGTTATGGGAGGTTCCACTGTCCGTTATGATGATCGTGTTTCTTATGCTAATGAGAGAAGGCACAGTAAGCGTACCTTCCTCGGCTAGTTAAAACCTTCTGGAATCAATAGGTGACGTAAAGATTTACCAATTTTTCAGACTTTACCAGCTCAAATTTTAATCAAAACATTATATTACCACGAATTTCCTTTACATTTCCAAAATTCAAATGTGAATTTCTCTCTTGAGTTTTGATCAAGAAACATTATATAAACAGTATTCAAATATTCTACCATTGCTACATACTGCTACCTACTACATACTTTTACAGTTACCTACTGGGCTGTTTTCCAAATTTCTACAGAAATTTTTCAAAACATTACGTTATTTCCATTAAATATTGTAGAATAGTTCACGGTGCAATGATTCTTCCAATTAATGAAAATATTATAGTGTAATAGTTTAATTCTAATAATTTATTATATTGGAATCAAGAAAACACACCCATTTCTAAAAACATATTTTACCCTTAAAGAACCATTGGAAATCCACGGTAAACATTCACACCCCCCCTCCCCACCCTCTTTTCGGACACATTAACTTGTTTTAGAGACGCACAGAAGAGAACAAATTATTTTTACAAGTCACACACAATGTATTGCATTAATTATTAAATTTTTTAACAAATTAACAAATACATAATGATGGTATTAATTAATATAACTTTATACAATATTAACACTTTTATATTATTAAATTAAAATTTACTTAATTGAACTAAAATAAATTTATTTAAACTGCTCATCGATTTTTACGATAACCGATTGGAGCACTTTAATTACCGCTTTCCCGGGATTGATTGATTTAATTTACCGGGTTTCCAGTTTTTTGAATCGCGTATTTGTAAAAAGTAGGTACTAGTTTCACACACAATAACTTACGTTATTAAAATTGCATGTACTTCAAAAATGAAGTCCGGTATAATTAGTGATGGTTATAACGAGAATCTCGCTATAGCGAGTAATTTTTGATTGATTGTCAAATATCTAATGGTAAAGATAAAAGAAATATTCGGTTGAAAAAATTACGAAACCTTCGCTGTAACATCAAACAATATTCTCCAAAAAAAATCCGGTTTCTGTTTCTCTCTCTTCAATAATCGCACTAAAAGCATGAAGTGATTATTAGTGATTATAATCACTTGTCAAACATGCTCCTCAGAAACACTCATACTCCTATGAGTTACTTCTAGCAAAGGTTGGACCCAGAAAAGTCACATTTTTTTATCCCCCTTCTTTTCATATCTCTTTAGGCTTTCCCGCTATACACACAGAATACATGATGATTTTATTCGACTTTTCTCTCCCAGTGATTAAGGGACCACGGTCACTGCCAGTGCTTATTTGAAAAAAAAATTAATGATTAGCGGGAAAATGTTAACTAGGCCATAAGGCCAAGAATTTGAGAAGTCATACAATAAGTGAGGATTTTGATTGTCCGGTTAGTCCTTTAAATGGTTTTGAGAACACGAAATTCTATGAAAGAAACGTGTTAGAGAATACACTGCTGCGACACTAGAAATAAATTTCACGACTGCAGTCTCGTGATTGTGAAGTTTTATTATAACGTACTTTAACTGCACAACAGTCGACGCTCGTTATTACGACCATGTGTTGTTGCGACCGCTGCGTTGTAACAACCGTTACGATAAGTGCTTTCCTATTTATCTATGCTATTTTTTATCCAACAGAGCGACCTACAAAGTCCATTCAACATAAGGCAACGTCTTAACTCAGTTCTGCTCTGCCCCCCCCCCCACCATATTGCAAAAAAAATTACAGACTACATATTATAACAAAATAAATTACTTTTTTTTTTCATTCCGTTCCAATTCTAAAAAATTAATATTTTTGAAATTAATTTTCCTTAATTCTCTCGAAAATCTTTTTCTTTTTTTTTCAATTGTTCGTTACAACGATCTCCCAATGTTCCGTCCGTTTTGCGTGGAACGAAGTTGGTCGTTATAATGAACGTCGACTATATTTTGAGATCTGCAATAGGAATCCCACTTTTACGAACGAGTTTTCCTATGTACAGCTGATGCCTACAAAAAAAAAACGAAGTTTCACTAATAACTATAAAAAATTCAGGACTCCGAAAAGTGGCGAAAATCAAGAATTTAATAATCAATATCTAAGCGAATTTTGATCTGATTATTACGAAATATTTTCTTTTTCTGCACCGTATTATAGAAACAGAAACAAATTTTACAGATTGCCAGCTTTTTTCGATAGAAGACCGTATATTCTTCCTAATAATAACCATTCTTATACAGTGAAATCTGTACAAAACGGAACGTCAATAGACTGAAATAATATTCCGTTTCAGAGAGTTTTCCATTTTTTATAAAGACGCAAATAAAAGCACTAATCATTGAACAGACTATATTTCGATTCCGTTTAAGACAGGTTTCCGTCTTAGACGAGTTTCACTGTATTAAGCAGTTCAACCATCGAAGCGAAATTATTTCGCTGATAATTTTTTCATTTAAATCTTAAAATGGGAATTTATATTCGTTTCTGACATTTACGGTGAAACACTCAGCGTACAGACAGTCACAACAGGATTCAATCACTAATAATAATAACAGAAACGTCTCTTTAAATAGAAATCATTCAATTGAAAGCGTAACTTTCGGAGATCCGACGCTCAAATCACGCAAAGTGAAAATTCTCTCAGGATTAGACAATATCCAAGGTTAAGTGAGCAAGGAACGGGGTCAATATTATTCAAGAGTCCACCAATCTCCTCCCCCCTAATAAAACACGGACGTCTAGTCCAGAAGCTCATTATTATACGAACCAATTTAGAATCGACACTCCGGTCGAGCTGTTTTACCATTTCATTTACACCTTCAAGAATAGAAACAAATAAGAAGCCCGATATTTTTTCCATGCTCATAAAACCCCACGAACCTGAACCAAAAAACAATCACCCCCAACATTTTTTTTTTATGATGCGATTGACTTTGAGCACATGCACAGCATCACCGTGACCTTAATATTATGTACATGTATCGTCTCATAGCTCTGAAGATTCTTCTCTCTCTTTCTTGATAGAAACCGATGGTATAAGTTATGGTGACAGCAAGTGGTAACTTGGGCAAAATAAAATGAAAAAAAAAAACTAGGGCGACTTTTTTTTTTCTCTCTTTTAAGGTAAAAAAGGGGCACGCACACACATTTTTATGTGCTGTAAGGTAAGAAAATATAGGGAAAAAAAGTGAAACGGGTTACCTATTTTTAGATTATGTGTCTCTTCTATCTCTCGAAGAGTAAGAGAGAAAAACCGCAAGGCCCCGAATTTTCCCTCATAACAAGTGACCTACAGGAGTAAAAAAAAAAAAAATGGTGGATCTTCACATACGCATAGATCTGAAAGTCGTCCTATAATCCACACACCCTTGATCGAAATCGAGAATTTTTTTGGTTTTTGCTTTCAGTGTCAAACAAGTGTGAGGGCCCCCCTAAACGAATGTCCAGTTTACAATACTGTTTTTCCTTTCGTGCGTGCTCGGAAGGAGTCCCTTTGCCTCGACCCCTCGTTTGAGAAACAAGAAGAATCGTGATTATTTTTTTCTGGATTAAGTGCTGTGTTTGTGTGTGATTTTACTTTTCCTGAAACGATGTGGATTATTGACACGTTGTGTGCTTGTAGGAATGAAGAATGGGTACCTGAGGATCGTCACGTGGACGTCGAGGCGTACGCGACAGCTGCTGATGTCAGTGAAGGTAGGATTTTGTGTTACTTTTATTAGACAATAATTCTTTTGGGTTCGATTAAGAAGAAATTTAGCCATATATAGGAAATTAGCAATTTCGAAAGCTTTTATTGTGTGTCATGGTCAAGGTCTGAAGTCGCGTGTTCGCGAAGTGACCAGATTCCGGACACTGGCCGTGACATCGAACATTCTAGGATTCTTATAGGAGAAAAGGCCGATATTACCTACAAGTAACGTAACCTCGCTTGGCAAGACATTATATAAATACATACAGTAATAAAAAAGTAATAGATAGATGAAAGAAACGAATGTGTGTGTGTGTATATATACTGTATGTAATGCAATGTCTCGCCAACGAGGTTACGTCACCTATTGGTAACGTCAACCTTCGCCTCTGTACAAATGCTGGAATGTTTAATGTCACGGCTAGTGTCCGAAATCTGGTCAATTCTCGAACACGCGACTTCGTGCATTAACCATGTGTCATACAATAAAACCCCTTTGAGAGCTGGTTTTCGATGTGGACCAATTTTTTCTCGATCAAACCCACAAGAAATTTTCATCTATATTTTGTACATTTCTATTTAAATCACCTCTCATCAGAAAGGCGTGTTTACCAGTGGCTTTAACCAGGGCATAAAGGCGTACTTAAAGAGGGGCCTGTAATTCCTCCCCCACATCCTGTGCAAAAGATACCAGCCCCTAGGCTGCGATCTTTAACGGGCCCCTTCTGTTGATAATTTATAGCGTGAGAAAGCAAAAAAATGGTGATAATCGTCCCGGGCCCCTGGGCTAGAGCCCTGTCAGCCCCCCCCCCAGATTATCCGAGATTAAAAATACTTCTAAACGTCTCTGTAAAAATAATTGGAATATCGAAAGAAAATACCACTGTATGTTATATCAATCGATTTCTGTTAATTTAAAAGGCTTTGTGAAGGAGGTATTGCAACTCAAAATCCTCCAGAAATTTTTTGTCCCCTCAAAATGTCGTTCCTGCGTGTGTCTTTGACCAAGACCCCGCCCAGTGGCGTCGGAACCGGGGGTGCTCAAGCACCTATAGTAATTTGTGGCATGTGGATCCCAGCACCTCCAGAATTGATTTAGAAATTAAAATTTCCGATATAAAACTAAAGACGAGCACCCACAGTTTAGAAACACTTCCGACGCCCCTGCGCCACCCGATATCCATGAAAGAGGGACCATTTATACGTCAAGATCATTTCTGAGTAAATTGGGGTAGGAATTTCATAAAAGATGAATGTTCATACACCCCGGATTAGATACAAGTCAGCCTCCCTCTTGTGGGAGGTGCTACTACATCCTAAAAGTGGTGCGACTGTATTTCAATTGAATGCTTCACTTTTTTTCCCCCCACCTTGATTTTCACCTTCGGCCCTTTCGGTTTAGCACCAATGATATAAACTAGTTTTCCCCAACCTCTCTTTCTGAACCCAATGACCAACAAAAGTCTGAAACAATTTGACTGACCACTTACTTACAGTAAACGAGTCTTTCTACCTGAATCTTTGTTGATTTTTTCCAGTATTCATGGTACAGTAAGACCTCTGCATAGCGTCGATCGCTTGTAACTTCGCTACGCATATTCTTTTACATACGGGTGTGCATAGCTAACTCCTCTAACCGCAAATTACTGATGAAGTGTTGATCCTGGAGGCATACTTCCAGTTAAAAAATGTGTAGAACTCGGATACATAATTTATTTTACAAGGGGTTATATACAGTGCCGCGCGTCTTAACGCATGGACCCGCCCGGGGGCCTCAAGAGAAAAGAGGCTTCAAAAAAATGAGAACTAATTGATATTTTCGAGAATTTTCCAGGTAGGGAATCAGAAAAACCAATTAGCCCGGGGGCCAATGATGCTGTTAAGCCGGTCCTGGTTGTATAGTTATTAAAATAAAAATGTATACTTTTTATACTGACACCCTGCACTCAAGAACCCAATTAGAAAAAGTCGTTGCCCTATCTCCTCTGAGGCCAAAAAAAAAATATCTACGTTTCTTAGTCTAGTGCAGTGTTTCTTAACCTTCTTTTGCCCGTGGCCCCCTTTGAACCGTATTTTTTTCTCGTGCCCCCCACCCCCGTCTTACACAGAGTTTACGACCTTCATCTAGGAGCAAGATCCTTTATACGTATTGAATTGATTTTTTTAAGTGAATTTATACTGAACGAAAATTTTGCAAATAAGGTTGGCCTAGAATTTATTGAGCTCCCCGCTAGTCCGAGTTCTATTCGGGGCCGTCTCAACATCATGGGCGCCCTAGGCAAAGTGATGCTATGGTAGTCCCATACTTAGCTGGAAATAAGCAGCCTACATATTTTCAAAATTTATTGTACTATAAAAAATATAAGGTGGGATCCACTTATGGACATGACCCCTCACAAGAGTGGGACTGACAGAACTGCAGACCAGGGCCTGATATGGTTTTCATAATTTTTTGTTTTTCACACTATAATTTAATATACAGGAGGGTTCCGTGAAAAATGTAGCCGAGGGCCTGCAAAACAACCCCCATCCTAGGGATCCTGCTGCAAAATGTAGGCGATGAGGCACGGGTGGGTCCATACCCTAAGACGGCCCTGGGTTTTATGGGTGGTTTTGTTAGAGATTCTGTAAGTGTATAGTCACCTTAATTTTTCTTCTCAGCTCTCTGCAGCCCTCCAAACCACCTGTCATGGTCACTTTCTCCATTTTCTTCTGTGGCCCCCCCCCCCGAAGTATCCCACTACCACTAGGGGGCCATATGGCCCCCGGTTGAAAACCACTGGTCTAGTGCAATATGAGATATTTTAGTTATTTTATTACATTTTATTTTTATTTTATCAACCCCTTGCAATTTGAATGACGTGCCGGAGATCCACACGTTATTTGGATACTTTTTCTTAATTGGAAGTATGCCTCTAGGATCAACGGTTCGCCAGTAAAATGCGGTGCGAGATGTCAGCTCTATGCGCACCTGTACATTACAGGACTATTCTAAATGAAGATGCATGCTGTCAGGGCCAGATTTCATAGTTTCGCGGCCCGGTACAAAAAAAGAATTGCGGCCCCTTCTAAAAAATTTTATATAATTACTCCCGATTTACGAACTTCCCGAGTTGCGAACCGAAATATTTTGGCAGTCTTGGTTTTGCAGCTTGCAACGAAAATTGTACAAGCAGTGTGATGGAGATCAAAATCAGGATTTTTTTTTTGAAGGGAAATTATTTTGACAAAAAGAAGTCAAAAGAAAATAATGGGCCTCAAATTAGAAAAAAGTGTGAAATTTGGGTTTTACGGGGTCCCCTTTAGATGTCGGGGCAACGGGCGCGCTCGGTACGCCCGCCGTTAAATCCGCCTCCGATTATGTTCTTTTTCATTCTATACTGGAAACAGGGCTGCAACTGGGGGGGGGGGGGGGAAGAAGAGCTGGCGGATCTGGTGTCCCGCGTGCCAGACCAGGGAGACCCCAAATTTCACCCTTTAACCCATATTTTCCCCCAATCTTTTTTGTCCCATCGCCCCCAACGCAATCTAACCCAGAGGATACTTTGTTATACCCGTAGCTTGTACCGCCCCCCTGGAACTTTCCATCACCCCCAAGGGGGCGGGCGTTAACGCCCACGTTGGTAATCATTGCTTTAACCTCTTCAATATTAGAGAGGAGAGCCAAAATGCTTGCTTTCCCCCAGCTGGCCAAACATCTGGTTGTGGCCCTCACATTGGACGGGCTCAAAAAATATTGGTGAAAAAGGGGGCTATAAAACCCAATGTTTCCATTAGTATTACAAATATTGGGGGGGGGGGGGGGGTGATCCCAATACAAGTTTATGCATATGCAGATCGGAATTCCTCCACTAACTGGAATGCTTGAAGTTATTGGGGTTAAACTGAAAGCTGCTTCTTTTCTCACCAAATGTAAGTTTCAGGGAAAAAAATTAAATTTTTCACTAATATTTCCCATTCGAAAAGGGTTTCTTTTTCTTTCAGGAAAATTGCGGCAACATAAATTTTGCGGCCCGGTGCAACCGCACCCTTCGCAACCTGCTTAAGTCCGGGCCTGCATGTTGTTCCCTACTTTCTTGTTCCAGAAGATGAAGACTAGTTCAGAGATAGCTGCCAACTTTGGAGAACGATAATTAGGAAGGTTTTTCGCCCGGATAACAAAATCCGTTGAAAATTAAGTATAAAAGGGATTTTTCATTGATGAAAGTAAAATCGTAGGAATTTTTCATAATGGAGGGATTTCCCATTAACGACAGCAAAATTGTGGGAAAGTTTCATTAGTGAAAGTAAAATTGTAGGGATTTTTCCAGGACCGCAACTGGGGAGGTGACGGATCTGGTGCCCCGGGCATTGGACCATAGGAGGCGCAAATTTCACTTTAACCGCTCAACATCACAAGTGGGAGCCAAAATGCGTGTTTGCATCTAGTTGCTGCCCTGGTTTTTTCATTAATGAAAGTAAAACTCTAGAGATTTTCCTTAACAAAAGTAAAACTGGAGGGATTTTTCTCCTTTTCAAAAATGTGATTGGTAACTTGACACTAATCAGCGATGGCTTGCACCATCGCCAGCGAGTAGGTAAAATTACCCGTCCTATTATCAAATCAGATCATGCCAACAAAAACATCACCATCGAGACATGTGGTCAAAGTAAATACAAGTCATCTATCTCCCCAATTTCAGATGTCGAAAGGGCTGACTGTTTGGCAAATTTTGTCTCTCTCTTCTCCCTCCGAAAATGAAATACTTTTTGTGATTTAACGTAATAGCGCCAAATTATGTTACGCTCGTCATTAAAAAAGAAAGCAACATTTTTTTTTTCGGCGGTGAATTGTTTTTGTTTCTTGCCTGACCCAGGTCTTCAAACATAATTTTCTAAAAATGAACTAAGCGGCACCATAGGCGGAGACAGACTTGGAAGTCTGGGGGGGGGGGGGGCACGATGATGTCAATTCATATATATGTTACCGGCAAAGTATGAAATCTAGGCATTCTATACAATGCCTGGTCGTTTCAGGCAAAGTATGAAATTCTTCATCTTTAAAACAAACATTGACAAAATTTCCTTATATAAGCCGCAGGATGCCAAATAAAATAAGATATTCTTGTTGAATTATAAATTTTGTGATTTCTGATGAATGATTCTGATTTCATTTTTTTCCGGAAAAAAAATGACGAAAATTCTGTGAAAATTTAATTTGTCGTAATTGTAATATTTTATATCCGCCCCTCAACAGATCCCTTTTCACGAAAAACAAAGGAAAACGTTTCCGGAAATAAATGACGAAAATTCTGTGAAATTTTAATTTCACGGAATTGTAATATTTATACCGCCGCTCAAGAGATCCTCTCTCACGAGAGCAAAAAGGAAATTTTTATGGAGACATTCATCAGAAATCTATTAAACTTTATAATTCAACAATAATCTCTTATTTTATTTGGCATCCTGCGGCTCATATAATGAAAATTTTGTCAATGTTTGTTTTAAAGATGAAGAATTTCATACTTTGCCTGATTTGTGTTTAGGCATTCTATAGAATGTTAAGAAGGAAGGTTTCTATCACGATCAAGGTTCGAACCCAAGGGAGGATATAGATATTTACCATAACGAATTTGACGGCCGATAGACAAGCACCTTCATTTCCAACCCATCTCATTAATGGCGCGGAGCCCTTAGGGCTTCTTGTGCACTCTTCAGGGGCTCCGCTCAAAAAAATTAAAAAACGATCGTTTTCTTCTCTCTACCGCGAAACTTTATAGCAACCCTATTACCTACGGGGGGGGGGGGAGTTGCTTTTTCTTTTCCTCTTTTATTTTTCTACTACAGTCGAATACCGTTATAGCGAAACCACCTCGTTTTAACACTTTTCTATTCCCTCAGATACGTTTACATGGGAACAATGCAAAAACCTGGAATACCTTTATAACGAAATGATGCACCGTCCCGTGGAGTTCGTTATAACGGAATTCGACTGTATATACATGTAAGACCGAAAGGGAATACGTAGACGGTGGGCGTTTAGTCCTCTTTTCACCCTCAACAATCTATTATATTTTTTTTTCCTTACCCTTCGTCTTTTTTCTGACATAGTTAGGTTAGGACAAAGTTACCAGATTTATCGCCGATTCGTAAAGCAGTACGTGAAGTGGTCAAGTCGATTTTTATATCCAAGCTCCAGTCAAATTCCTTCACGATATCACTACTTATGGCAATACAAATATATATGCCACACCAATTTGGAAGATTGATGACACTTTCTGAATTCACAACACTGATTGTACCCACTCAATTCATCAGTTAAGAGGGGAAAATAGCAATTATGGACAATTAGAAAATATGTTCTGAATTCTTGTTAAGGTGGTGGTCATCGTCCATTCAAAATGAAATTATCCTGCATAAATTTGTCGATCTGTGGCTTTTTTTTTTCAATGTTGGCAATTAATTCTCACTGGTTTTCTGAATAGATTTCAGTGTCATTCTTGTTCATGTCTCACAATCACCCTTTACTTTAAAAGCTTCACTTAGCTGGACATCAATGATGATTAAAGTACACCATCACTGATTATTGCAACATAAATGATCCCAACGGTAAAACCAACTCAAAATCTTCAAATCAATTTTTCCCCCTTTGTATCTCAATCTCTATGTTAACTCGGTGCAGTCAATCAAGTCATTTGTGAGGGAAACAATTAGAGTAACTCAAATCATAAAAAAATTCATGTCATTTAAGTTTGAACTTCAACAATTAAAAAAGATTAGTAATTAATTTTTAATATAGTTTTGGCACAAGATGTTCAATATTTCAGTGATTTAAAATAGAAATCAAAATTCAAAAAATGATTTTTTATTTAATACTAAATACAAAAAAAAAAGATCAAAGGAGAAACAAGAAATTAAGAAAAGAAAATTCTCAAAGAAAAACATAAGACAGGAGACAGTTTTAAACCTCACTCGGGGCAATGATGGACAACATGACAATATTATCACCCCTGATGAAGAGCTGGTTGACATGCCTGCGAGTGATCTTGGTCTTCTTCTTCTTCCTCCTGCGTTTCTTCTTCCCTTCTTCTCCCTCTGTACCAGGCTCAGTCTTCACCTTCGCAGCTAGCTGAGCTGCTTTGGCTGCTTCCTCTGCAGCAGCTATCTCCTCTGGTGTCTTCTTGGGCTTCTCTTTGTACTCCTTCGGTTTCGCTTCAGGGATGGTATCCGCATCACCAGGCTTCAGATCCCTCAGGTAGGGAGTCTTTCCCTTCTTTGGAATGATTCCTATCTCATCTACGTCCTTGAGCGCCAGGTTCCAGTGCTTGTCAAATGCCACCAGATATCCTGTGCAAATGCCCCTCATCTGCTTGAAGTTACGGGTCCAAATCTATAATGAACAAAAGGACAATTGCTGTAAATCAAATATCCCGACAAATATTTGTTCATTGAACGTACAAAAACTCAATCCCATCTCACAGTTCTGAAGAACAAAGATGTTAATAATGGCAAATAGAGACAATGCATGCCTAAATAAGGGAAATAAGGGAGAGGGGTTTTTTTTTCCTTGCTTGAAACAGCAAGAGCATTATCACACGTCAGAAATTATTTCGCAAATTAACTTCATGATACACCTACAAAACAATGCGACCAAATTGTCTATATGTCTATCAAATTGTGTGATCAATATGGATAATACTGGAAATCCCCAAAGCAGTATGTGCCAAAATCTGCGGGGACTTTTACCGCAGAACATCTCCAATCACTGAGGGCTCGTCGCAGAACAGTGCTAAACATTCTGCTTTGGGACTGGAAATTAATAATTTAATTGTATGCGAATATTTTACTTGCCTTCAATTTCAGTTGCTCTTTGGTGCAACGGCTAAGGACCTGCAAGGGGCCACTTACGTAGGCCCTTTCCATCCTTTCAAGGACATTCTTGTCATCCCTGATACCCTCATCCTCATGATCCTGAACAAGGAAAAAAAGCAAAACAAATTATAGAAATTGATATTACAAGCATATGTTTGATAAGCTATTGGCAGTAACGATCAATTATCAGGCAAACCATTGGCACGCTTTTCCAAATCAATGTGATTTGAAGCAATTTTGATGGTAGCCTGGCATTTCTATTCTTGCTTGCAATTCAAGTGGCAACGTTTTCATATACAGTCAAACATTTGCATATAAGATTTCGTCAGATTGTCACTGGTCATCCCTGTAACTGGCTAGTACATTACAATGCTAAAAAAGGCAACCACATGAGGCGATCTTTCAGTGAAATTAGTATTTGATGGAGGACGATGGAATATACGGATTCACTGATGCCCATAATACTACTCTAGCCACTCAAATATTTTCTCTATCTTCCAAACTGCATCAATTGCTGACAAAAAACTAGCTGTCAGTAAATGCTCTCAACTAGTAGAAAATGAAGTGACTCCATATTCTATTTGATGACTTCACGTCTTTGTGCATCCACATTTTCTTCCCAGCTTTTCCATAATACCTCCAGTATATCTTTCTCTTCATGCCAATCATTATGGTGTCCAATCTTTTCCTTTTTTATTGCATCTCACTATATATATTTAATTTTTTCAGAGCACACAGAGTAGCTTTTGATGCAGTGATAATTTTTGAGCGATGATATAATCCATCTCTCTCTTCATGCCAATCATAATGGTGTCCAATCTTTTCCTTTTTTTTATTCCATTTCACCATCTTTTTTTTTCAGAGCACACAGAGTAGCTTTTCTCATGCAGTTATCATTTCAAAGCAATAAAATAAGTCTCCCAATCGTAATCACCACTTTTCATTTGTTTCAATTGTTGCAGTGAATATTTGGCGGAAGAGGGATGTGGGGAACAACAGCTCACTGACATGGAGCCAAACTGAATACATTTTGAGTGCTTAAAACACACACACATACATATATATATGAAAAATAAGAATCAAAGGGTTCTGCATGTGCTCATTCATCAAATGTTAAATATAATTTTTCTTGCAAAAAAAAATGAGATAGAAAATTAAACTTCACATGCAAACAGATATGCAACCACTCTAAGGGGGTAGGGGAATTTTTTTTTTTTCTGCAATTCAACTATGAAAATAATAAAATTGTAATCGGATTCCACCTTCCCCTCTGTCTCCCATAATTATTCACACCGGGGCTTCACAAATTTCCAAGTGCTAGGCATAGGTGCCAGAACCTAGTGGCTGAGTCCGCCAATAAATTTCGTAAGGGGCTGAGCCTTCCAATAATTTCTTGAAAAACAATGCAATATGCCTTTTTTCTCCTGTGTAGTACGCATAAGGGACGATCAGCAACTCTCAAACCCCATTCCTCTATTGTGTTATGTCCAACGTTTTCTCCTCTAAGAGTTGAAATGACTAGAAAAGTCTGTACTGGGCCTAAATTCTTCTGATTTCATTATGTGTTTACCATTATGGGAAAAAGATCACCAAATGTCATGTCACACAGAAAATTTTAACCAACACTGATAATAGCTGCTGTGGCAACCTGGGCTTTCTCCTAGTGGGTATGTATCTGTAGCTTCTCGGAATAGTTTGACAAAGAACCACCTCATGGTATCATTGAATAGGCACACATTAATAAAGACAGGTCCATGCTTTGCACATCTTACTGTGGCATCCCTGATATTGGTGGGCAGCACCCAAAAGAGCTGAGCTGCAGACTTCAAAAACCATCGACCTAGCCCAAGATGGCATGCCAGGGGTCTGTCCTGTCAAAATTAGGGTTCTTTTACTATTAATCAAATAGCTCATTTTGCTTCCCACAAACTTCCTTATTTTCACAAAATTAATAACGTTTTCCACAAAAATAAGAAAAATTTTCACAAAAACAGGACTACAAAAAATAGGTCTGGGCAGGACCCCCCCCCCCCCACATGCATCCGCAAGAGGAAATCCCCTAAGTGCTAGGTTACTCTTCCTGATGCAAATAGGTTTAAAGTAAAAATAGCCTATACATATTCAGTAGTGTTATCACACTATTCTAGGTCCCAGTTCTTGAAAAAATCACTTTACCGAGTAAAAGTGTAAATCAGGAAACAGATTAGCTTTATTCCCTAGGTGCCCCCAAAAGAGGAAATAATGTTCTCTTCTGATTTTTTTTTAAAACTCTCATCCCTTTCCCAAACACTGATAGACATTCTGAAATAAACCATGAAAATTTTATGTCTTCCGTTCCAATTTAGTAATCACGTAAACAAAATTATAGGGATCAGTACAATTTGTGTCTAGGTTGCAGGAGATTTGTCAAGCTGTGGTATGGGCTCACGCCAGAGCTGGCCACTAAAGCATCAGAAGTTCTATCAATAAATATATCACTCAAATGACACGTGCAGAACCCAACAATTTTTCATATAACACAGTACTTACCCACAGGCGAATCTCTGCTTGCCAATGAGCATCACATGGCAGAATACTTATTCGCATACATTTGTTTATAGTCAGTAGTAGTAATAATACAGGCTATTTTTGTTTTGTTTTTGTAACCCATCATGCTCTCGCACATATCACATTGGACTTGCAAACTAAACATAACATACTCTCATATTTTTACTGACGAAACTTTTACTAAACAGATGACCTTTGAAAAAAAGACAGAAAAGAAAAAATGTTATAGCTTCGAAACATACATTCACAATGAAAGCTTGCAAAAGTTTTTCCATTCTTTTCAGAGAAAACAGAATTATCAAAAACAGGGCAGTTTCTCTCTCTCTCTCTCTCTCCTTGGCACGTATGATTATTGAGCCTTCCGTGACAAACAGGAAAAACTTTTGCATCCAAGAATGAAAACACATTTTGAAAAAATCTATTCAAGCAACTTTTTTTGTTATAAGGGAGCAAACATTAAAAATTTTAAGAGAAATTTTCTCCCACATCGAATATAAATGAAAGTAAGTTACTTTGATTTGATTTCCATAGATCCAATCTACTCACAAAAAAGCTGGTGCAAGAAATAATGCTCTAAAACCCGTTAGAATTTTAATTCAATCCTTTGGTAGAATTCAATTTTTGTGATATAAATACATCGCTTAAAGCTCAACTAGAAGCTTTAATTTTTGTTTGAGAATCAAGATGACATGAGATGACATGGGTGATGACCATTTCTTGGAGTTGACTTCGAATTTTGAGAATATTGTCTCTTTCTGTCCCCTCTTTCAGTTATTTGAATAGTACTTCCAAACAGTACTATGTAATTTCGCTTCTTATTTCATCTCCTTCATCAATTTTATTCAACGAATATTGCTATACCAAAGAACATCGCTTTTCAGTCATTCATCTCTCTCTGATTTCTGTTCTGTGCAAATAAATTTTAGTCTTGCTTCAATTCAATGGAGTGAATTACATTAGAGTAGCCAAGCCACATTTTGGAAAACTTTTGTCGATGTTAAAGTGAATGTTTTCTCAAAAGCTTCACCTTCTCAGCCAGGTGAGTCATCAACGCTAGAAGTAGACGAAGCGGGAATGTATAAAACAGGGCTGGACAAATCTATTGGCCGACATGCTGGGGCGTGTAAAAATGACTGGGCATGTATTTTTTCTAAGGCTTGACAAATCAAAAAAATTTAGGTGACAGCAAAATTTCATAGACACACCATTTTTTTTATAGACAAAAAATTGGTCCAAAATCTCTTGACTTGTCCAGGACTTAGGGACCCCTTCAAATACTAATAGACACGTTGACATAATTTCCGATAATTTTGTGTTCTTTTACTTTCAATTAATTTATCATACATAAAAAATATTAGATGCTCCAGTTAAAATTTCTTATTTGCCATAGCAACCTGGCTCCTGGGAATTTAACCAGCCATGTTTTTCTCAACCACATGCATACAAAATAGACATAGGATATGTGTAAGGAGCTGGACGTTTATTCGGTGTATGGCAGATTTGCAGTGATGCCATGCTCCTTGCTGGATCCTCTAGAAACATGTGACCGTAGATATTTATTTGCGGTAGGGCAGATTTAACAAATTCCTATCACGATTTGTCGCGTAGAATTCTTTTAAAAATAATAAAACAAATATCACATCAATATTATAATTAGCACGACACAATCTCGATCCTTTTATTTTTGCACCGCAGCTTTGCTTGTTGATCCGCCACACAGCGAGATTATCTCAACCTCAACCCCCCCCCCCCCCTGAATATAATAAAAAATGAATTGTGTCAAGAGAGCTCGTGCCAAGGCAACCATTCGGGGATGACTTGGAGGCTTAATACCAGCTTCAGATACAAGTGAAAAACAAAAATAAAATCATAATCGTCCAAAAAAGGAAATTGAAAATGAAAGCAAGGGACAAAAAAAACCGAAGATGAAAGTGAGAGGGGGAAACTATAGAAGGGATATATCTTCAATATCACAATTCACACCGCCAATCTCGTGATTTACCAACTGGGCTAACAGTAAATGTACCTAATTTATTTTATCAATTTTTGAACATCCACACTTGTTCCCTACAACAGAATGTTTTGTAATGTTCTGCAACGAGCCCTCAGCTGACTGGAAATGTTCTGCAGTAAAAATTCCCACACAATAGTGTTTTTTAAAATTTTTCCTAAAATTCTTCCAGATTGTTCTGCAACGTACATCACAGATTTTGGTACATTCTGCTTTGGGGCACTTGCCACTAATGCGCATGCACTCCCATTAGACAAGAAGTAACTCCCAGAAGTAACATCCCTTTTTGTTCCACCACACACAGAATAAACATTTGGCTCGATATACATATAAAACATTGTTGCAGGCATGTAAATTCTTGGAGATTTGTCCAGCCCTAGTATAAAATAATAAAAATACTCTATTATAACTAGAACCAATGCCCTGTCACACTTATAATGAATGGGAGAAACAAGGAGATACTCACATAATAACCTGTGATTGAAAATTCCAACAAAAATTTTGAACACAATAATTAAGATATAACCTCCTTTGGAAATTTTGCCTCAAATCGGACAATAATCACATGACTAAAATCTTATAAACAGGAGTTGCCGCTACAGTGTTGTTTTATCATGAAATTTTTATTGTCCAATGTGAAATGACTCCTGCGCGTGCAGTCCAACCTTATTGAGACAGACTCCCTGAATACAAATTAACACTTGCCACGAACTTTCAGCAGTTAAACTACCATTTTAAACGAAATGACATTCATATCTCCACTGATTGAAATCAGGTAGCTGGAGAATATATTTGTGTAATTTTTTTTTTTTCAAATACATATTCATTGTTAATGACAAAGCTACTTTATTTTCAGTAATTGGTCTAAAACGTGTGGGCAACAACAAAAAATTCTAAGGAAAGTATAAAAATGTCTAAGGGTAGGAAAAGTTTTCAGAGACAAGGGCAGTTAAATTGTAAATTATACAATTTGACAACACTCTAGCATTATTCCTATTGCAGATGGAACCTAGAAGTATTATATTTCACCTTACAAAAAAAAATTTCATTCAGACCAGCTCAGATTGTAAACTGGACCATTTTTCCGATTGTGTCATACCTCAAATGGGGGAGGACTTTATTTCTCATCAAAATCCCCCCCCCCCCCACCACAGAACATTCTATTTCATGGGGTTCAACAGATCCCACGTGCATCACAGTACTTAAAATTTTCTATACGTGATTACAGAACTGGTGTCTAGCACGGCATAAAAATTTTGAAATTTAAACCAGCGTGCTTACCAGGGCTTGACAAATCAAAAATATATTTAGGCACCAGCCCAATTTCTTAGGAGCCAAGCATGGTATTCTGCTCAAGAAATACAGTCCTCAATAATGTTTTCTTTGACTTTACCCATGTTAAAACTAGAGATGTAAAATTCTCAAGAATAATCTTTCGGAGAATATTCTCTGGTAAGACTACTATTATAAATAACTTCAGAATATTCTTATAAGTTCTTGATGAGAATATTCTCCTGTTATTTATAATGTAGTTCCATGTAATATCCTTGAGAATATTCTCTGGAAAGACTACTTTCATAAATTACTGGAGAATATTCTAATATAAAATGATAAGAATTATTCTGAAGTTATTAATAATAGTGCTTCCAGAGAATATTCTCCTTCAGGAGAATATTCTTCAGTTACCGAAGTCTTTCCAGAGAGTATTATCAAGAATATATGCAATATATATATACATGTATAACATTGTATTATAATACATGATCTCGATAAATATCTTGAGAATAATTACTATTTATTATAAGAATATTCTCTAGTAATTTACAATAGTAGTCTTTCAAGAGAATATTCTTTGTCTCCCATCTCTCTTCCCGTCAAGAAGACAGGGAATATCGAAGTTTGTAGCCCACAATATTAAAGTTTAAAAGCAAGAAAATGAAACCAACACATGGCTGAATCGCATTACTTGCAAAGAAATGTGAGTGACACAGAATTTAAGTGTATGTGCATTGAAGAAAACAACAGTTCCGTTCAGCCACCTCGTTGGGCATTTTGCCTGTTGTGGCGTTGTATTTGTATCTTCTTAGAATGAAAGTGATTATATAAGAATAGCTTCCTTTATCAATCAACTTTGATTTAATTTCTTTTGTTGTGAACTTATTTTTGAAAATTTATCTAATTTTAAAATAATTTTAAATGTCTTAATCTAAAGGTTTCTAAAATCTTTATAACCAAACTTAAAACCTCTCATCATGATTGAGAATATTCTCGAACTAAAAGTTGCCATTGGGGGGGGGGGGGGGGGTGATTGTACCAAAAATTGTTTTGTTGTAAATGTTTCAGGCAATGAAAACTGATTTATATTTCGCAATATAAACAAAATTAGTAAAAAAAAATTAAATTACTTACAAGAAAAACGAATATTCTCGATTGAGGAGAAGGAGATTGAGGATTCATGAAGGAGAATATTCTCAGAATATCCTCGTTCTCCAAGAATATTCTCACCTCACATCTCTAGTTAATCCAACTCCCGCTTATCCAACATTCGGTCTTGTTATCTACATATGTAAACAGCGAGAAAAGTAGACAACCCTTCAACTTTACTCGCACTAGCAGAGCGAGCGGCAAGTTTACTCGATAGCATTATTATACAAGAAAGACTTTAGAAGCAATGACTAAAACCGAGAACAACTAGCAAACTCCCTAAATGTAATTTAGCCGCAATGGAACACCTAAACCTCGCCATGCTGTAACCGAGCACCTAAAACAGCAGTAAGCACCACACCTATCATACCTCAGGCAATTTTTTCTTTTATCAACAGGATTCATTGCATACCTTCAATATATTATTTAATACCCATTGTACCATCATCATTTGATGGGGGGGGGGGGAAACGAGCTATATATATATTTATACACAAAATGGCGTTAATGGAATGGCTATCCTAATAGGAAACTACACCATTATAACAGCCAATTCACACAAAAATTTAATGACAAATCCATATCCTAGTAGACACCGAGGCATTTAAATGGTATTAACATGTTCAAAGTCAATAATCTATACATATATAAATAAATAAATAGAAATCAAAAGCACGTGCGAGCAAGTTCTAATCGAAACCAGTCGAGTTTGAAACTCCTCAATTAATTAATTAATGCTCGATTTCCAGCAAACGATCGACAGAATTAGTTAATCGGTAATTAATAATCGAGTTATAGTCTAATTGAATTTCGACAGCTTACACGAGTGAATTCCGTGGGAAGATCGGTCTCCTTCTTGACTGTGATGGACCTACTGCTGGTCGTGGAACCCCGGTCTCTATCATCCCGACGCCGTGGGCTCGGTGAGCGCCTGTGTTCGCGCCTGCGAGGGCTTGGTGAGCGATGGCGAGAAGACATCTCTTTTATAATTATATTATTATTATTGTAACAATTATATTCTATATCCACTTAAGTGTGTAGGAAAAAAGAAAAATGAAAACGACGGGTACGCGCTGCTGCATCAACGACGAACCTACCCAATCGGACAACGAACAGATAATATGGTGGATTATCGTTGCGCGGGGTAACAGAGAATGAGTATCAAGGTGCTACAGTTTGGCGCTTGTTCGCTTTCTTCTCTTTCTGGACGGAAGTTTTTTCGTTTCGCTTGAAAATTTATCAAAAAATAATAATTAATAATAATAAATAATAATTAAATTTTTATCGAATTTTTTTTTAAATTTCGAATTTATTGCGATGTTTCTAAATCATTAATTTTTTGGCTTGAGAGTGGCGAAAGGATATGTATGTCTTTGGCGAGTTTATTGGCGACTTAGGAGTCTGACACCAGGTCTGTCGTCTGTGTGGTAACCTTCCATATTCTAGTTAATTTATACAGGAAGCTCAGCATTTTAGCTACTACTTGCTCGGTTTTTATGAACTTTCTGTGCTTCATTGTGCGTTGTAATTTTGACCATATGACCCGTGGTTTATGAATTTCATAATTTGACCATATTTTATTGAGAAAAACGCGACATCGCTGGATTTTTGTCAAATACGCTTCTGAAATTGGAAACTACTTATTATGGTTGAAAATGCTGCAAAATTTTAACATCTGTTATCTGTTGAACTATTTTTTTGAAAAATAAATTTAATTGAAATTTACAAATGATGGAGTTATATAGGGTGTCCCACAGGGGTGTAGCCAGAAATTTCGTTCGGAGGGGGGGGGGGGCAGTTTCATTTCTGGTGGGAGACCAAACTGATAGAACGATAGAGTTGGCCATCTTTTTCCCTTTTTTTCGGTAACACATTTGAGGGGGGACAAGACCCCCAAGTAGCCGCTGTGGTGGTCGAGTGGTCATAGTGACGCACTCGCATCGCGAGGAGGTTTCGAACCCCACCGTCGCCACAGTGGTGGTCGGCTGAAGTTGGTTTTCTGTGGTTCCCAACTTCAAGGCGCGAATGCGAACCGATCTCCCCTTTAAAAAGTCTCGCCACAGAGAGCCACAGATCTACAAACAGTACAAATGTAATTCAATCGCAACACATCACTCACTTCACTTCTAAAATATAGATGGCGACACTAAAAAATCAGACACACTACATACAGTTAAGTACACACACAGTTACACTTCCGGCACAACTCACTAGGTAATAAATCGCCCATAGATGGTGTTAGACCAGAGTTGTGCTGAGTTCGAAAAAAATTCCCCCCTCAAGTCCCTCCCTGCTACGCCCTTGGTGTCAGGGCCGTCTTAAGAGCATCATGGGCCCTCGGGCCAAATGATTTTTGTGATGCCCTACCAGGCAAATTTTCGAAAATCTCAAACAGATCCCATTTTTGTGCAGTGCCCGGGTGGGCCCATGCCTTAAGACGGCACTGCTTGGTGTCCCATAAATTCGTAAATAGTTTGAAAATTCATGAAAGTTGAAGAAACTGGTACATTCGAATGGGGTTCGCGAAGAAGTAATTCTCAATAAAGGGGGGGAATTTTTTTTTTTTTTTTTGGTGCAGAAAAATGTAGCTCAAATTGTTATCAAAAAACGAACGTTTTGGACACGGAAGAGATTCAAGAAAGGGGTTCGGATTAATCACTAATGATTTGCTTTCGTGCGGCGCCCTCTATCGATGAAAACAGAAATTTTTCTGCACCAAAAAAAAAAAACTTTCTTGCAAAACACATTCAAACATAGAAATTCCTTCAAGAAGTATTTGCGAATTTATGGGACATACACTGTATGTACCACATGAAACAAAAATTGTCATGTAAATTGTTGAAAGTAAGGGAGAATGACTGTTAGAGTTTTACTATTCTTACTGAATATGTTTTCTTATAACCATCCATCTTTTTTTCTCAATATATGCATCGTTTATAGTGTCATCTATTTTCATTAAATTAAAATTGTTTCTGGTTAGATCGACCGCTCAAATCGTGTTAAATTTAAAATTTATCCGAAATTTTTCAGTGTGGATAAATCTTAATTATTTACTTCAGTAACAAATTATTGCAGAAATGTTGTTTGTGTTGTATTTCCGCTGCATTGTTTTTTTATGAGAAAATATATATGCAATTATATTTATTATTTATTTTTTGTAGGTTCACGTCCACTAAAAGGTTCGATCTCAGATTGAATTATGGGACTTGAAAATACCTCGAAACCCCATTTCGTAAGTAGAAACTATTTAATACAGATGCCAAAGGAAAATTTAATTGCCCAGGGAAAAAACTGCCAAAAAATATTTAATACAGATAAAAAAAACAATACAATATTTATAATTCATCCTTCTCCTCCCGATTGTAAGGCTCTCTGTTATGGTTGCAGTGTGGAGCAAAGGGATTTCACAGAATGGGCTCACATTTTTTTTTTTTGTGTTACTTCTTTTCCACACACACATTATAAATTAAACTACACTGTACATGCACCTCGTAAACATTCCTCTGGGGAATTTCTAACGAATTGGTGCATGTCGGAAAGTGTTTTGTGTGTGTACAATGTGCGGCTCGAACAAGTCAATGATGCCAGAGTTTCTAAAATTGGGGATGTCCGAAAGCAACTAGCCTGAGTAATGGCCGCTATGGTGGTCGAGTGGTCATAGTGACGGACTCGCGAGGACCCAGGTTCGACCCCCATCGTCGCCATAGTCGTAATCGGCTGAAATTGGTTTTCTGTGGTTCCTAACTTCGAGACGTGAATGCGAGCTGATCTCCCCGTTAAAAGTTCTCGCCACAGAGAGCAGCAGGCCTACAACGATGCAAGTATTCAATCATCACGCTTCAGTCAAAGTTATAAAAATTGATGACAGATGGCACCACTACACATAACAAGCATTACACGGAAACGAACTTCACGTTAGGTTCACTAGCGCAGTGTTTCTCAACCTGGGGCCATACGGCCCCCCCCTTGCGGTCCTGGGATATTCTAAGGGGGCCACGAGTGAAAATCAGATGAAAGGGGAGTCATGACAAGTGGTGAAGGGGGCCACGCAGAGAGATATGAATAAATCAAGTTTTCAAGTGAAGTATGTTATGGGAAAAAGTGTGACTAAACTTTCAGAATCCAGCAGAGCTGTCCATGAAGCAGGAGCCATCTAAACCTATGTGGGCATGGCTTGTGGTGCTCATGGGGGCCCCTTCATGGTCACATATGGTACTATAATATTTGAGTGTAAATATGTATATGCTGTTTCGATTACGTAAAGGTGTACCCCAGAATTTTACCCGGGGAACCATGATAGTGAGACGGCCATGCATAAAACCCCCAAAAGAAGAAATTTCGCTGAGCTTCAGCCCACGGTAAGGTGCAGACCCGTAATGATGTGTCGGTAGGGGCTATTTATTGTATAGGTTCGTTGGATGGTCCAGCATTTCGCACATACCTATTATTCCCATATAATTTGTCCTTTAGAAATGTGGCAATCTCCCCTTCCCCCCACTTTGATTGATCTTATCTATATAAATTTTTGTTCATTATAAATTTAGTTTGAATTAAACTAAATTCAGTAAGTAGAAAGTGTTTCGCTCGTTCATGAGGGTAGGGGCGCCCCCCGAGAAAAAAAACGTGGTTAAAAGCGGGCCATAAGCTAAAAAAGGTTGAGAACCACTGCACTAGAGGAATATGGACGAGGTGCATGTGTGTAGTCACACAGCACTGCATTACACAGAAACAAACTTCAAGTTAGGTTCGTTACACGTACTAACAGAATTAAACATGTACCGATTCGTCAGAAGTTCTGCAGAGGAATGAATATGAACTAGGTGTGCATGTGTGGTTTAACAGCAGCAGTAACCTGAGTACAGTCATAGGCGTACGCAGAATTTTCTCGAGAGAGGGGGGGGGGGTTAGATTTTTTTCCTTCTGAGGGGGGGTTCTTACGTTTTTTTCCTGCAAAATAACACTATAATCTTGGCTCAAGGGCACTCCCCGTTTGCGTACGCCAATGAGTACAGTAATTAGGTCATTACAAATAAATCGATTAATTCAACCGGCGCTGCGCAGAACGTCTAGGACTAGTCACCGGCTTCTGTGGTGGTCGAGTGGTCATAGTGACGGACTCGTGTCGCAAGGACCTGGGTTCGAACCCCACTGTCGTCACAGTGGTGGTCGGCTGAAGTTGGTTTCTGTGGTTCCCAACTTCAAGGTGCAAATGCGAGCTGATCTCCCCGTTAAAAAGTCTCGTCACAGAGAGAGAGAGAGCACAGGTCTATACAATGGTACAAAACTTCAATCATTCACTCTTAGTTCGAAAAATAGATGGCAGCACTATACCAAGTATTACATAGAAACTAGGGTTACCGGGTTTGAAAAGTGAGAAAGGAAGACGCCTGCGCATGCACCTTTAACCACTGATGGAATTTCAACTTTTTTTTGCACAGAAAAATGTCAGGTTTTTTTTCAGTTTTCCATTTCATTCATGTATCTATGACTAAGATTAATAGACAATTACAGAGAATCACACTTAAAATTTTAATTCAAAATTTTGATTTTCTTATTACCTTTTTTTTAAATTAATTTTTTTTTTGTAAAGCTCTTTTTTGAATGTTTTTGCATGCAATATAAATAATCTAGTTTTTTTTATAGATTGTGAAACTGAACTAGATTATGTATCTATGTAATTAGATTACAAGATTATGTATCTTGGTATCATTATATTACTGCTGCATGAAGTCATATCGTTTGTGCAGATTTAGTTAAATGTTTACTTTTTGTAAGCGCCCTCTAGAGACAAAGATTGAGATGCCCGTGCTAGTTCGGGAAGAAACGGATTCACGTGTTTGACACGGACAAATCAGGCAAGCGGTTGATAACGCCACTTTTTACAATTTCCACAACAGATGGTGCCACTATTCTTATGAATAAAACCGACCACACACAACAATTTTATTCAATTAATCATTTAAAAAAAGCCAAAACCGAAAATAATTTTTGGAATTTTTCAGGAATCTTCCAATAGCTGTTAGCCAATGTGTTTTGAAAAAACAGAAAACACTCATTTCAATGAAGAGATACCTAGCTACATGTTTCAACGTGAAAAAAGAATTTCCCAGAAAAAAAATATTTCCGGAAACCTTGGAAAAGAAGGAAAAAAAAAAGGAATAAATTTTCTGATAGTTTTTCAGGAAGTCGTTTGAAATAACAGGAGGCCATATAATCCTAAAGGTGCGGCACCGGTCGCACTGCCCTAAGACCGCCCCTGCATACGTCACAGTCGACAAACACAGTCGCTTATACTTATTTAAAAAAATAACTGTAAAATATACATGAAAAATGACCGAGATGAAAAAAAAATTGGAGGTTTGTTGTGTATATAATATTACGGTTATTTTTCGAAAAGAAAAGAATCGATGGGCAGTGCACCTATATACGTACAGTACATAACTATGCCTCCTCTGACACATCGCTCTGGATTCGCGCCTGGGGGGAAAGCGCTGACTAATGTTTTTGCACCGGGCGTCACTAGGTCTAAGACCAGCCCTGGACGTATGGTAACCTTACTTAAACAAACTTCACGTTAGGTTCGCAACACGGACATGCACATTCCAACATGTATCAATTATTGAGAAGTACCACAGGGGAATATGGACGACGTGCATGTGCGGTTTAGTGCTAGTTGTCTGACACCAGGATGCATGATCTCTCTCCCATTGATTTAACCGAGAAATCTCGACATTTTCTCTGCGTGTATAATTGTACATAACTCATCCCCCACCTCTCCTCCTCCAAAAAGAGCATTTCAGGAAACATTCACTGTGAGCCAAACACAACGAAACCTCTCGAAACCTCCCCGTAACAAAATTTGGTCTGGGAACTCAAAGAATTCCCATAATGTAAGAGCCAACACATGCATTGCTTAACAAAGAATAATTTCGATCACGATAATTTAAAACTGAGAATGAACGGGAGTTTAAATAAAGTTGCATTAGAGCAGTGGTTATCAACTGGTGCTCCGCGGCCGTTCGGAAGAAATAAAATAAGTAAATTTGATAGATGAATAAAAGGCCCTTTGACAGAATTACTTTATTTTAAGTGTATAAGGAAACCCCAGGGCCGTAACTAGGATGGGGCAACTGGGGCTCTGTCCCTGGACCTCGAACCGAATGGGGAATCTGCAAATGTTTACATTTGTTTTGCCTAAAGATGAGCCTTTCAAGAAGGGGGCAGGCCGGGACCTCCGATTTTTTAAGTTTAAAATTTTGAAAAAAGTCCAAAAGGTATAGTACCTATAATGCTATCCATGTATAAGACGACCCCGTCCCCCGTCCCCCCACTGATATTTTTGGAACTCAATTTTTGGCATAAAGAGGGTTCCTTGTATGTACATGTTAAGATACGGTATATTGAGTATAAAATACTGTTTTTACTGTTGATTTCTCATCCAAGTTGGGGGACACCCTTTAAATATTTACAAAGATCCCCAAGAAATCCGTGGACCCCCCCTCGTACACCTGAATTTTTTGCGACAGAAATGATGATGATATGAAATCAATTTCTCCCCCATATTCTTTCAATTTTTAAATATTGCACATGCCTGACTCATATTTAGGAAAATGTGTATTTTCTAACGGTGTGTTGAAATTAATATTCATTCTATGTCTTTACAGATTTTCAAAGATCGAGACATTAAATCGTACTTTTTAAGTTGGAATTTCGCCAATCCTTATCACGTTCCCAGATTTGATTATTCAGGTGAGTGGTTGTGAACGAAATCACGAACATATAATTGTTTTGCGTATTTTCATATGACACGTAGATATGATTGCGATGATGAAAAATATTTTGATATTTTGATTGGAGGGTTTACTGCTATCTAGTTTTCAATGATGGCACCAGATGTGAGTTTTAGTCCCGACTTTTTTGCAGAAATATCCCGGTTTTTTCATTTTTTTAAACACTACTTGAGGATTAAGTACAGTTTTACTTGAGTACTTGAATTCGATATTTTCATCAAAAATATAGACCAGGTAACAAAAATAAATTCGAATTCTCAATAACTATAAGTTGACGAGGTGACCAGGACCGCCTTAAGAGCATCATGGGCCTTCGGGCCAAGTGATTTTTCAGAGGCCCTACCAGGCCAGTTCTCGAAAATTTCAATCAGATTTGATTTTTGTGAGGCCCCCCCCCTTCTCGTGAGGCCCCTGGGCAGTGCCCGGGTCGCCCATGCGTTAAGACGGCACTGGAGGTGACATTATTTCCACTAATATATATATATATAATTGTATTTTCTCTGAATATTACACGTATTGAAACGCTTGAATTGCCAAAAGTGTGTTGAAGGATTTTGAAATATTCAGTGTGAGGCAGCATTTTTTAACGTACATAAACCACGCAGAGTAGAATGGTTATTAACTTTATTTTTTTAGTAGCAGGGCCGCAACTAGGGGTGAGCAGGCGGATCTTCTGCCCGGGCACTGGACTGAGGGGGTCGCTGAAATCACCATTGGACTGCTCTCTGTACATCACGAGGTTGCACCAAAATGTTTGCTTACCCCGGCTGAAGAAGTATCTAGTTTCGGACTTGGTCAGAAGCCTGCTGCTTTTCGCATTAGATAAGTAGCTGGGAATAAAACAGTTCATTTTACTCAACATCTTGTGCGTTGAGAGTAACATTGTTTTTCCAACAAAACGTAGGCATGGCCTGTAAATTTCACCGAAAATCTATTTTTTATTATTATATATTTTGCATAATGAACACATTCAGAGCAAAAAAAGTGAAAATATAAACAAATATGTGGAAATTTCTGATAGCAGTCTGTTTGCCTTCATTTGAGGGAAAAAGTTGAATGGGGGAAATGAAAAAATAAATTCGAATAGATTAATGAGGGACAAAAATATTCAGTATTCTCGAATCACCAGAATCCAAATTTTTCTGAAAATCTTTTCAAAATTTGACGTCTTTTTTTCCAGGAAATAGGGTCACCTTACCTAAATAGAACCACTAAAAAAAATCAGAAACAATTTATTTATTTACAATAACCACAGAAGGCATGAAATGCACTTATACTGGAAGAAAAAAAAAATAATAATAGTCAGTACGGGAAGCACTTCGCATACGGAGCCAGGTCGAAATCCCCACTAGTGGAAGCAAATCTTGCGTAGGAGGCACATACAAGTTCTGATGGAAGACTGTTCCATATTCTTGCCACACGGAATCTATATCCGTGGAAAAAGCAATCCCTTCTAGCCGTTGGTATTCTTATTTGGAAGCGATGCCTACGTAGGTTAACTCGCCTGTCTATGATCTCAAAGAAAGGCTCTCTCGATGGTAGATAAACAATTTGGTGGACTAGTTTGTAGCACATCTTCAGATCTGTAGCGATTCTACGCCATTCCAGTGAGTGTAAACTCAGAAATTGAAGTCTCTGGCAATAATAACAATTTCTGGAAAGTTTGACAGCTAGTGGTGGATGCTTGTGGGAAAAAAACTCGAAAACATTCTTGTAAGAAATATAAGTATATGTTATATAAGAAATATAAGTATATGTTATATAAGAAATATAAGTATATGTTATATAAGAAATATAAGTATATGTTATATAAGAAATATAAGTATATGTTATATAAGAAATATAAGTATATGTTATATAAGAAATATAAGTATAGAAATATTGTATATGTTTCAAAGTGGAGAAATAAAAAAATATTTACACAGAAAAAAAACAACCGGAAACTTAGGCTGACCATATTTCCTCGAAAGAAATACGGGAAGTTGGGATTCCAAATACGTGAAAAATACGGGACATCGCCAAAAATGACGCTAAAGTAAACAAAGTTGCCAAATATTGGAGAAATTACCTAAAAATCAAAATGTCGGGAAATAAAGCATTAATGCAAATTGCAGTGGATTTAAATGAATTCCACGAAATAAAACGTTCACCAAGACAAATGTGAAAAATTAATATTATTATTTATAATTGTAATTATCATAATATAATTTATGAGTGGGAAAATAATTTCATTCTTTGACTTCAATAAAGAATAAAAATTCAAGTAATTTTCGTGTAAAAAACGGGACACTTTCGCTAGAGAGACGGCCAAAAAAAAAAACCAGAAAAAAACGGGTCTGTCCGGGGAAATGCGGGACGTATAGTCAATACAAGGAAACTTAAAAAAGGTGGCCAAAAGGGCGAATTTTTCCGAAACGTAGGGAGACACTTTAAATGACATCAAAAATATGTTCACTATATTTCCTCGATAGAAATACGGGAAATAAGAGTCAAAATACGGGACATCACCAATTATCACCAAAAATGACGCTAAAGGTGAACAAAATTGCCAAATATTGCTGAAATTACGGGAAAATCATACAGGTGGGAAATGAAGCATTACTGCAAATTGCACACAGTGGATTTATAGTTGTAATATCATTTATGAAGTGAAAAATAATTTCCATCTGAACTGACTTCAATAACGAATAAAAATTCACTTGTGCTTTGCGGAATAAACGAGAAAAAACCCGGATACTTTTGCAAAAAACAGTCTGGAAGACCAGGAAAACAAAAAAAAAGAGCGGGATTGTTCCGGAAAATACGGGATATATAGTCTCCCTAATGCAAAAAATAAAAAAAAAAACCTCCATCAAGTAGTACCGTTTCTAAAACATAGATGGCAGCAAATTCATGGTACAGGATATATTTTTTTTTTATCGTTGATTTCCAAATTTTTATATGACATCAAAATCAGCAGCCCACTTGTTGGATTTGCCGCCAGGCCCTGATGGAATGTTCCCGTCGAGCTTATATTACTGGAAGGAGCATGACGTCAGCGGTCTCCGCCTTGGCAGTGCTGAGAAAGGTGTCCCCCAATATCTTTCGTCGGAAGATCACGTGACTCAGTGCAAACAAACACGATCCCCACCCCATAGAGATCAATGTTAAAATTGCCGATTTTATCACGGAGATGCGGAAATTTAGTAGGGTTTTCCGCTGCATCTAGAATTTAATAAATTGTATTACCAGACCAGACCAGAATTGAACGTTTCCGTCGCTGCCCAGCCTTTGCAGGCTGTCTGGCGACTTACAGATCACCAGGGGTGGTATGAGAAGGGAAAAGACAAGTTTGTGCATGTGTGTAAGGTATGTAGTGTATGCGTGTGTGTGTAGAGAATGAATAAGCCAGGAGAGTATTGTTTACAAATCTTCGCGAAATGAATGCTCATCGAGATAAAACACAACACAATCGAAGAACAAGGGGGAAATGTCTTAAGGGAAGTAGCTGATGATATGCTACCCAAAAACTCCAACATTATAAATATTTACATAATCGAGAGACACTAACCAGAGATGTTTGAGGTACTGTTGAACCGTCATCAGTCATATAACCATAATCAAGAACGTCAAAGAAAAAGTTATAATGAAGACATGACACATATCATCTCTGTATTGTAATAACATCAGTTTCAACAGAACCCAATGCACCATTTTATGCAAGCGCAAATTATGAACAAATGAGAAAAATTATTAATTGCGAAAAAAAAAACAACATATAAATGCCTCTGAATTGCGATCACAGCATCCGCAATATCAAACAAAACTGATATTAGATTGATAAATTAATTTGAAAAAAAAAAAAAAAAAAAATCAAAATCATGAAAATGTTCTGCAAATTACATCAATTCGTCACCCAATCCACGCTCAGCAAGTCCATTGGCCTAGAGTGTACTGTGGGTATTCTAGGGTCATAATAGACAATTTCTCTAAGATGCGGGTGTTCAGAAGATCGTAGCCTGTCAAAATGAGCATTGACAAGCTCCTTGATATAGTCCAAGATTAGTGGTAAGTCAAGATCTTTACGGATGTTTTTTCCTCTCACATACCAGGGGGCTCTGGTAAACTGACGAAGAATGATGTTCTGCTGTGTCTGTAAACGTTTCATATTTGCAAGACTGGCATGAGCCCACACTGGGGCAGCATATGTCAGAATAGGACGAATAATAGTTTTAAAAAGAATTACTTTATTCCTCAATGTTAGCCTGGCCTGTGGGAATGTGATTCTGGATAGCATCCCAACTGCTTGTGAGGCCTTATTTCTTACGTACATCACCTGAGGAGAAAATGAGAGCGACTTATCTAGTATACAACCTAGATACTTGACTTGGAGTTTTCTTGTCAACACCGTATTGCCGATGTATATGGGAGTTCTTGGAAACTTGTACCGTCTTGTGAAGAGAATATATTGACATTTTTGATGATTCAACTTTATATCGTTGTCTTGGCACCAGTCCTCAACGTCTTCAGATGATTCTTGTAAATTTTCAATACATTTTTTCCCTTTTTTGTGATTGGTCAACAGGATGGCATCGTCAGCAAATAGACCAAGCATTCCGCGCTGAGGAGCTGGGAAGTCATTGATGTATAACGCAAAGAGCAGTGGTCCCAAACAAGACCAGACCAGACCAGAATTGAACGTTTCCGTCGCTGCCCAGCCTTTGCAGGCTGTCTGGCGACTTACAGATCACCAGGGGTGGTATGAGAAGGAAAAAGACAAGTTTGTGCATGTGTGTAAGGTATGTAGTGCATGTGTGTGTGTAGAGAATGAATGAGCCAGGAGAGTATTGTTTACAAATCTTCGCGAAATGAATGCTCATCGAGATAAAACACAACACAATCGAAGAACAAGGGGGAAATGTCTTAAGGGAAGTAGCTGATGATATGCTACCCAAAAACCCCAACATTATAAATATTTACATAATCGAGAGACACTGACCAGAGATGTTTGAGGTACTGTTGAACCCTCATCAGTCATATAACCATAATCAAGAACGTCAAAGAAAAAGTTATAATGAAGACATGACACATACCATCTCTGTATTGTAATAACATCAGTTTCAACACGACACGAACCCAATGCACCATTTTATGCAAGCGCAAATCACGAATAAATGAGAAAAATTATTAATTGCGATAAAAAAAAAAAAAAAAAAAAAAAACATATAAATGCCTCTGAATTGCGATCACAGCATCCGCAATATCAAACAAAACTGATATTAGATTGATAAATTGTTTTCAAAAAAAAAAAAAAAAAAATCAAAATCATGAAAATGTTCTGCAAATTACATCAATTCGTCACCCAATCCACGCTCAGCAAGTCCATTGGCCTAGAGTGTACTGTGGGTATTCTAGGGTCATAATAGACAATTTCTCTAAGATGCGGGTGTTCAGAAGATCGTAGCCTGTCAAAATGAGCATTGGCAAGCTCCTTGATATAGTCCAAGATTAGTGGTAAGTCAAGATCTTTACGGATGTTTTTTCCTCTCACATACCAGGGGGCTCTGGTAAACTGACGAAGAATGATGTTCTGCTGTGTCTGTAAACGTTTCATATTTGCAAGACTGGCATGAGCCCACACTGGGGCAGCATATGTCAGAATAGGACGAATAATAGTTTTAAAAAGAATTACTTTATTCCTCAATGTTAGCCTGGCCTGTGGGAATGTGATTCTGGATAGCATCCCAACTGCTTGTGAGGCCTTATTTCTTACGTACATCACCTGAGGAGAAAATGAGAGCGACTTATCTAGTATACAACCTAGATACTTGACTTGGAGTTTTCTTGTCAACACCGTATTGCCGATGTATATGGGAGTTCTTGGAAACTTGTACCGTCTTGTGAAGAGAATATATTGACATTTTTGATGATTCAACTTTATATCGTTGTCTTGGCACCAGTCCTCAACGTCTTCAGTTGATTCTTGTAAATTTTCAATACATTTTTTCCCTTTTTTGTGATTGGTCAACAGGATGGCATCGTCAGCAAATAGACCAAGCATTCCGCGCTGAGGAGCTGGGAAGTCATTGATGTATAGCGCAAAGAGCAGTGGTCCCAAACAAGAACCCTGCGGGACAGACGCTCTTATTGGTCTAACAGTTGAGAGACAGTTGCCATTTTTGACTTGGAATCTTCGATTGGAAAGGTAACTGTTTAAGAAGATGATGAAATAGTCAGGCAAACCCAGGTCAATTAGTTTGGATAATAAGGTCGTGTGATTCGTTTTGTCGAAGGCCTTACATATATCCAGACAGAGAGCACAGACATGTTCCTTGTAGTTGAACGCAGTCATCACAAACTCGGTAACTCTGTGCAGCTGAGTAACGCAAGAATGCCCCCGCCTGAATCCGTGCTGCTCACTTCGAAGAATGCTGTTGAAGGACAGGAAAGCGTCAAGACGTGAAATATAGATACGTTCAAAGACTTTAGAAATGTTACTGAGTAAGCTGATAGGTCTGAAGTTTTGAGAGAAAAGTGGGTCAGTTCCAGATTTATGAAGAGGTTTGACAATAGAAAGTTTCCAGACATTAGGAAAATAGCTTGTCTGAAGCATGCTATTAAATATATTAGTGAATGATTTGAGGATAGAAAGAGGAAGATTTTTAAGAGCGAGATTTGAAATTTCATCATGACCAGAAGCTTTTTTAGTTTTGAGTTTGTTAATCATGCCCCTGATTTCGTCAACATTGGTCAAACCAGCAGCACCCATTCCGCGCAAGGCATCCGAGCGAACTCTATCCAGGAATTCTTGAACTTTTCCATGATGAGCTGAAGCAATACTTCGAGATTGCAGACTGTTTGGCATGAATTGCTTTTCATAGTTATCAGCAAACGTTTCAACAATCTCTTCATTTGTATACAACAGTTGACCTTGTTCGTTTGTAATTTTGTCCACCGCTGGAGATTTTCGTTTACAGATTTTCCACGCCTTCCAAAGTGAGCCATCGGATGCTGTGGCCTCCTCAATGAAGTGGGTGAATCTCTCATTGACATATTCAGTTGTTTCTTGTCTTATTTCCTTTTCTAGTCTGTTTAGAGTGGTTTTGTCAGACCGTCTTCTAAATCTTTGCCAGAGTTTTCGGACCCGGTTTTTTAGTCTGATTTTGTCCCGTAATTCTTCCGAAATGCCAAATCTGTTTTCTTTTGCCTTAATCTTCCTGGTAGAGGCTTGAATAGCTGTTTTAATTTGTTCAGTCACATCAACTACTGCATTTTCAATACAGTTCGTCGTCAATTCCGCTGAGTTCCACACTGGTAATGTTTCCAGCGTAGAGCGGAAGATTTCCCAGTTGGTAACCAGTTGATATGGAATATCCTTTGGTCTAGTTATATCGATGGTGAAAATAATAGGGTTGTGAGTTGAATTAAGTTTGGCAGTTGTTTCGAAAAAGATGTTGTGCCTAAAGTTTTTGGAGATTCCATAGTCCAGAACATCGGGTCGATAAAATCGACTAGTAGGATAATTGGTTGGAATGTTCGATGAATGAATGCACAAGCAATTATTCCTACAAAATCTTTCTAGAACTCTACCTTGTCTATTTGTGGAATGGCTGAAGAATGTAGGGCTTTTACAGTTCCAGTCGCCAGCAATTAGTACCGGATTGTTGATATTAACGAGATAGTTTAGGAGATTGATATCAACATGGTTATTAGGTGGTTTGTAAATTGCACAAATGGTTATTGGTGATCTGTTGATGAAGATGTTTACTGCCAAAGCTTCCATTTCAGTTGAAGAAGGAATCGAAAGTTTTTGGTGAGGAATGTCCTTTTTAACGAACACCGCAATTCCACCACCCCTTCCATGTAGACGGTCTTCACGTAAACAGATAAAATTAGAGATATTGGAAGTATGAGAAGGTTTTAAAAAACTTTCACAAACCAGTGCTACATCAATTTGTAGGTCATAGAGTAATTGTTTGAATTCTTGTAGTTCCTGTTTAAGCCCAGTGGCATTCCATGCCAGAATTTTCAGCGGTTTGCTGATAGTTGACACTGGTGTATTAATTTTTGAGCGCTGAAATAAAACCAATCAGAATTTGAATAAGGTTATGAGCCTTATCTTCAGAAATGCCCATATTGACCCAAAGTTCTCGCACAACATTGGAAAAGTTCTCCATGTTGTTCTTCTGTGAATTCTCCACTGTTTCATTAGTAGTTGAAGACATACAAACTGAATGTACAGACGCATCAGTGGCATCAGTTTCATCAATGACAAGGTAAGGTACTGGCATTTGCCTGTTTACAGAATTATTATAAGATTTGGAAAGTTCAGACGGCTTAACTATGTGATCGCCGAAAGAATCATCACGATTATTAAGATGTTTGTTGAATTCATGAATTACATCTGTGAAATTAATTCCAAATTGATTATTTTTGTAATCTAATATTTTCACTTGCTCGGCTTCGTTATACTTTCTGTTCAGCTCCTCGACCAGTTCGGCTTCCGTGAGATGCACTTTGCCTATTCCAAGAATATGTGGTCCCTTTAAGACTTCGTCTACAGAACGTTGTAATACCAACGGGATTGTACTAGCCTTGACCCAAGGATTTGACTCTGTTTTAGTAGACAACTCATTTTCAGAAAAGTTGTTTTCCCCATTTCTGTCTCTTCCTCGTTCTAAAACTACGTTATTTCCTACGCTGCCTAGAAGGGGGAAATCTCGAAGCGAAGGTGGAAGCTTGGAGATGAAGGTTCTTCCAGATTCACCTGTGGAAGCAGGTCTGGCAGGGCACTTAGAATACGTTCCTGTATGAGGGCCTCCACAGAAGTAACACTTTATCTTGTTCAGATCTCCCCTAACCAAGCAGCTTCTAGTACTGTGTCCTTCTGAACAAAATGCGCATATGGCTTGATTATGGCAAAAATAACTTGTATGTCCGAATTTCATGCAGTTCCTGCATTGCAAGGGAAAACGATTTCCTCTGTATCTTTCAATCTCTATTGGAACCCCGTCGATGTCGACCAAGTTGGCAATTTCTTTAGAGTTGATCGGTGTCCCAAACAAGAACCCTTAGGAAGTGATACTAACGTTATTTTACTGTATACAAATATCAACGATTAAATTTTTGAAGCAAATTTGACAATTTAACTAATATTATTGCTTAGTAAAATATTAACTAACATCGTACTGCATTGACTTTTTCATGCTCTACATTAATCCAAAACCGGTTACCCAATTCCAATCGAATAATCATTAACAGCTGAGTTTTTTATTTGATAGGTGGCAGAAGGGGTTCCAGTTTAATGATGTTTCTCAATTCAATGCATCCTGTACTGTACATTTGTTTTCCGAAAGGCACGTTTTGGCTGATAAAGATTTTTATTTTAACTCGTTTGTTGGTTATGGACCAAAATAACTAAGAAAAGCACTAAACGTTAATAATGCATAAGTGCATATGCAATCGCATATTTTAGTACTTTCTATAGTTGATGCATATAAATGCATAAAATATCCGAAATTTTAGAACAAGTGCATATTTTTTATCATATCTTCTATATTGATGGTATTGTTTGCAAGATTATTTTCATCTTTCCGTTCTTCAAATTCATAAGAAAAATATTTTACGATTGAGTGTTATTCATTTTTTAGGGTATATTTTTAGGCAATGCACATTTTTAGGCATTTTTAAATGCATATTTTTGCAATTCTAAATACATTTGTTCTTCATTTCTTGCTCATGTTTTCCAGCATGCATATTTTTAACTGCACATATTTTTCTCTTCTCTTGCGTTAGGATACCTTTGGTTAGTCCTTATACTTCTCAGTGCTTTAATAATCATATTTTTTTCATTTTTGTGCATATTTTTTATACATATTTTTCTTATTGTGTATGTTTTCCTTTTAAGGGAATATTTCAGCATTTTTAGTGTATATTTCAGCGTTTTTTAGTGCGTATTTTGCCACTTTTTTTAGCACATATAATCCGGGCTCTATAAATAAGTTTACAAAATATGGACGTTTAGTGTTTGAGAATGACTAATAACGAAAGTAATTCCGTGTGCACACAGTGTTTCTTCTCCATGAAAAAAAAAAAAAAATCCTCATATGTATAAGGTAATACACACCTCCTTGTATAAGGTAGCATGATATCGAAATTTTGCGCGCAAAGGATCAAATTGAATGGAATGTATCTATATTCACCTCAGCAGGATTTTTTGAGCCGTCAGGGGCAGTCCCGTCTTAACGCATGGGTCCACCCGGGTGTTTCAAGAGGAGAGGAGCCTCACAAAAATGAGAAGTGGTTGAAATTTTCGAGAATTTTCCAGATAGGGCCTCAAAAACATCACTTGGTGCGGGGGCGCCCCCATGATGCTCTTAAGACGGCCCTGCTCAGGGGTTCCAATGACGCATGCGCGCATCTTCGGCTATATTCCTTACATATGTTTACAAGAGATGAACAATAATTGTTTTCCAACCAAAACAGAACCGCTTTTAATATGTATACATTTTTATAACGGTGCTTTTCAATGGAGGGTATTTATTAATTATTTTAGATCCATTGAATACTATTTATTAATACTATTCACTTATTTCGCTTGTTTCTGAATGGAAGAAGGAAAAGATATTGCCTGATTTTTAATAAATCACGGCTGTTTTAATGCATGGGCCCCGGAGGGCCTTCTCTGGTGCATACGTGCACTCCAAGATAGTGGAATCAGGTGCTATGATAGCAGGTGGCACTCGGGCGAATGTATCATTTCTCCACGTGGAAATTCGATCAATTGACAAGGGCCACATTATTTTACGACTTTCCAATGAGGGATTTGTCCAGCCCTCTTCTCCCACCCCTCCGTAGGAATATTTATCGGTTTGTGGCCTGTGGGCTTTACAAACATTGCCACCATTTACCCATTCTAGTCTAGTTTTCTTTACTACTCATTCCTACAAATTAGCCAGCTGGACTATAGCCTGCTTATCCCCCCCCCCCCCCCACAAACCGTAAATATGTCTCTGTGTCACTATTATTCGGTCGTTCACATGCTCTCACACCCTTTAGGTCACTGTTTTCGTCCCTTGCTCAGCAGGCAATTCTTTTGGTCACTCACATATTTGCACTGTTTTGGTTGCACTCACATGCTTCCAAATTCTCTAGGCTAGTCCTTCAAGTAGTCTGGGTTTTTTTAAACAAAAAAAAAAACAGGGCTTTTCGTATATCAGTGACAAGAAAGTTTTCTTCTTTGAAAGCTACAGGAATGCTCGTATTTCACATGAAATATTTTTGATCGTTCCAACTTTTTCATAAAATTGTCCCCTTTTTCAACGAAGATTATTTGAATTTTAAATCTTCACTGAAATCATGAATAAAGGTAATTTTCATAAGTTATAAATTATATATTATTATATTATAAATATTCATCTCACATTTTTGTTATGTTTCAAGAATTGCTCACGAATATTTTTTCGTTGAGCATATTTCAGCTCACTGCAATTTCCAGTAGCTCTTTACTTCTTGTGTATCGGTAATCTCTCAGCGATTTCAGCCTAGGTGCTGCTTGGGCCCACCAAAGACCCCAGCCAAGACAGACATGCTCCAGGATGTGAGGGGGGAACCCATGCTTCTGATCGTGCGGCCTCATGGGTCAAGCAGCCCAAGAGCTGCTCTGGACGTAGGGGGCCATTGAAGTATTATGTAAGCAGATTTTAAGCCATTTTTGACCCCCCCCCCCGTCAGCAAAACACTGACTCCCTCCCCCCCCCCTTGTCCGCAAAATTTCGTCAGCAGCTTAGAATATTTCATATCTTCAAAAAGGGGGGTTGATGACGTAAGCAACCTTCAAAGCCCCTTCCCCCCCTTGTCATCAAAAGTCAGCAAATCCCTCTCTATGCTGACGTAATACTTGAATGACCCCTAAGTATTCGTCTGGTTCAGTGATGACCTCGTCAAACAAAATTTCCCTTTCGACTAAATTTACCTCTCCCCCCCCCCACACATTCCGAAAATTGTGCTGCCATCTATCAGTGGAAATATGTAGTCAAGTATTTTACACTAGAAAAACATTGTTTTGCATTTATATATTTTTTGAACAAGAATTATTTTGTTTGATTAACTCTCAAAATTTCCCACAAACACCAAGAAATTTCCCTTGTTGACCAATTTTTCCCACGAGTTACCTGGTCTGGCTACAAAAAATGGAAGTTGTAAAAAATCCATTCCACCCAACACCGCAAATCTGACGTTCAGTGACATCTATCGGCTAATTCTGTAAACACAAGAGTTCAGTTTTAAAATCCCCTAACAGATGGCGTCCTAAAGACATCTCAACTTATTGTTTACGGAAGAGAAACGTTTTTTTCCCCCTCTCTCTCATCGTAATGAAGGCGGAAGCGCGACGAAAACATCATCATCAATGGAGACGGGAAAAAAAAGGAAACAACGGGGAAACAGGGAAGTATTTACCTCCATAAACAAACAAAAAATCTTATTTTTACTCTTTTCTTCTAAATCTTTTTTGTATCTTTCTGATTGTTCCCTGATCCCGTATTTTTTAGTTTATTATCGCAAGCGAGCCGTCCGGGACATTTCTTCCGAGCCATTCTTGTTTGTCTGTTTTAACCTAAGTGTTGCTATTGTTAGAAGTGCCGGCTAATTATTTAACCTTGTAGATATTTCTTCGTGTTTTTTTTTTTTTTTTTTGGGATTATAACACTATTTTTTATAATCGTGTATGAAGATAACAATGAAATAATTCATAATCTGAATGAATGTGTTACGTGTTATTCCTTTGATTGCGCACATGATGTTTATTTACGTTTTGTTTTGACGCACGAGGTGTGTGTGATAATTGATTATAATAATTTTGAACATGCCATTCATAATTAAATTAATAACCGTATGGGATCATAATATGAGAAATTAATTATTACAGTAAATTATAATTATATCTGTTATAAATTTTATTGGTATTTTTCAAGCGTAATTTATTTCTTGGTGCATTAAGGGAGCAATTTTTTAACATTATGAACTGATAGTTATCATTTATAAATATCATTGGCATTTTTCCAGCATAATTGATTTATTTCGTGCATTATAAATGTGTTTTAGTGTATTGAAAATTTATGATTATCATTCGAAAGCTTTATAGGTATTTTCTTATAAATTTTATTGTTATCTCACATTGATGATTTTTATATATAGGCCTATATATATTATCTTAAACTAAAATATAATTGGAAATTTATAAAAAAACAGGGTTTTATCAATGTTTGTTTTAAAATAATTTTTTTTTTACAATTATTCTTATTAGAATTCTTTAGATAATTATCATTGCAACTCAGATAATTTATTAAGACCGCCGAAATTATTATTTTTCTGTATTAGTCATGTGTAAAAATATAGGACTATATATCTATCTATCTCTCAAATATCTCAATATCAGAAAGTAAAATTTCATCTCTAATTATGATGGTAATTATCGAGAAATTGCTGATCTCAATCGTTCTTAGTTTCGAAATTTTTGTTTTATGTACCGTAATTATATTATAATTTCGTATTCTTATTCTCCTCTTAAAAAAGTTGAATCAAAGATTTATTTATAAATTTATTTATTTTTTAATATTGATTTCATCAATATAGAAATTAAATATAATGAACTCAACTCAGCCAATAAAAACCAATGAAATTCAACTGTTTTCGACAAATGTGAAATAAAAACCAAGTGATGTAATAAAAACTGGATCCTCACGATCGTTTCGAAAACGCGGTGGTCTCCGTTCTTAAAGGGTAAAAATTTCTTTCTTAACCCATTTTCGACTGACGTTTCATTCGTGCATTAGAAAAAAAACTAATTAATTTTCATTAAATTTGCATTTCTAATGAATAAAATGAACATTTTGGAAATTAGAGGTTCTATTAAGTTCCTTAATTCAAAACTTACTTTTCAAAAATTAAACGGATTTGGATATTTATATGTATATGTATCCTGATTTTTCATCTGGGATTTTTTCCCCCGGTGACTATGAACGGAAATAATAAAAAAATAAAATAGTTTTTTATGTTATGTATAGTAAATACAGGGTGGGCAAAAAGTCCGTAGAGACTTCAAAAATTAATAAAAACCGGAAAAATAACCGAAATAAAAAACGGTTTGCAGGGTTAGCATCGCTAGGTCACGGGAATATTTTAAGACAGGAAAAAAAAAATAATAATAATAACTCAAAAAACAGCCGATAGGGGAGCTGGTATAAATGACTTTGGTGGAAATATGCAAATGAGACGATTATAAGAACTTGCGCTCCTAACCAGTTCACCGTTGTAAACCGTGTACGTGGACCTGCTGCACTCTGCCGTTGCTGGATTTGTGACTCGCCTGTAATGTGTTATCCCCTGTGGTGGTGGTCATGTGGAACACATACTGCTGTAATAGACGATTTTGAGGCATTCTGTTTGTTATTTGCGTATCATATCCTTGACTTGTGTACGTCAGCACCACCCCTATCAGCTGTTTTCTGAGGTTTATTTTCCTGTCTTTGAAAATCCCCGTCATCCAGCGATGCTAACCGTGCAAACCGTTTTTTATTTCGGTTATTTTTCCGCATAGGCGGTGATAGACTTGGAAATCTGGGGGGGGGGGGTACGTTCATTATTGCTGGGGGCATGCTGATGATGTCAATTCATATATACATTAGATCAGCCGACTCCACCTTTATTCCCCACCCTGTACAACATATTTAATGAACAAAGAAAAACATACTCTAAATTAATGTCCAGTTTTTTTAAACGTCTCAAACATGTTATTTAACTCAAAATTGGTTGAGAGAGAAAATTGATGGTCTATCTGTCTCTTTATTAATCTTTTGTTGGCGCCCATTGTGATTGATGGCGTTTATAGTCCATTCCCATCCAAGACAATTTTGAATTAATTGTTGTCCTTTAAGAACGGAACCCATTGCGTTTCGAAACGATCGTGAGGATGTAGGTTTTATTACGTCACTTGGTTTTTATTTCATATCTGTCGAAAATCATTGCATTTTATTGTTTTCATTCATCTTGTGGCGCGTAGATTGCAGTTTTTGCGTAATAGTTATTCATATCCACTGGCGATTTTAAGGGGGGGGGGGATCTTTAGCGGGCTAAAATAGCCGAGGGCGACAAGTTCGGGAAATTTGAGAAACGAGTGAACAAGAAAATTAGCAGAATTTGAAAGGTCGGCAAAATTTGTATACCCTCAATTTTTCCGTCTCTGCCCAGGCAGCAAGGGACTAGGTCAGTGATTGACCTAATAAGTTTGCAAGCACGTTAGTGAGCAAAAGAATGACTTTGTTCATTCACTTGCTTGCTCATGCTCCAACAAGTGACCTATGGAGTGAGGAACCAGTTCAGTGAGTGACTTTAGAGTGTGTGCAAGTATGTGATTGGCCAAAACAGTGTGCAAACACGTGATTGACCGAACGAGTGACCTACAGAGTGTGAGGAGCGAGCATGTGAATGACCAGAGAGTGACCTACAGAGTGTGAGGAGCAAGCATGTGAATAACCAGAGAGTGACCTACAGAGTGTGAACAAGCATGTGAATGACCAGAGACTGACCTACAGAGTGAGGGACCAGGTCAGTGAGTGACTTCAGAGTGTGTGCAAGCATGTGAATGACCGAACGAGTGACCTACAGAGTGAGCAAGCATGTGAATGAAATAACGAGTGACCTACAGAGCGTGAGCAAGCATGTGAATGAAATAACGAGTGACCTACAGAGCCAGGGACAAGGTCAGTAAGTGACCTTAGAGCGTGTACAAGTATGTGAGTGATCAAAATAGTGAGTAAGAATGTGAGTGACTGAAACAGTGAGCAAACATGTGAATAACTAAAAGAGTGACTTTAGAGACACAGGAGGTGTACTTACAGGAGTGGGGAGAGGGAGGCCAAGTGGGTTATAGAACAGGGTGATGAATTCGAGGAAAGAGTGAGTATTCAAGAAAATCAGACTAGAATAGGAGAAGGGCGGCAAAACCATAAATGCGCCTTTGTTCATATATATATCGTGATCAAAATTTATTTCTCTCTATTTATATCATTATCTAATTATTTTGTTAATCATCAAAATCCTGTCTTTTTTCATTAAAATCTTTACAGTATTATATACCGTAAAATTTAATAATTTATTACCAAAAAACGGACTTATCGTTCCTTTATTGCTCGTCCATGTGCCGCCCCCCATGGACCATATTTTCTTTCTGTAGCCTTTTCTCATAACCAAAATTCAGGAGCGAGACTTTTTACTCATTACACTTATTTCTGAGTAAATTTATAGCATATAAATTTTTTTTATGAATGAGGTCAATCTCCGGAGCCAAGGGCTAAAGACCTGTCAGCGTCTCAAAGGAATTTTACAATGATTCCAACAAATGTAGCCTTTGCAGCCCAATTACACGCTAATGATTAATTATTTATTTCAAAATAATCTACAAGAATTTATACTAGAAAATTTTCAAATTATTTCAATAATCTAATGAAATAGACGTGTGAGTGCTTTTCCTCATTATTATAATTATATAATTTAAATTTTTCACACACACACACACACATTACATTTATTTTTCATATTAGAAACAATTAAAAGATTAGGCCCATAAATGAAAAAAAATTTAAGAAAGCATTTCTACCCTTTTTAGGAAAGTTTTTAGAACATTCATGTTAAAAACAACATGGTATAGTGGAACTTTTTAAAATCATGTTTAAGTTTATATAGTTTGCAGTTTTTTACAAACCTTTAAAAAGTGGTGATCAAAGTTATTGAAACCCCTTTATTTTTTTCCCAATACCGAGTTTCTTTGAGTGAGCTAGCATTATCGCAAACCAGAAAGACCCTTGAACGTTTTCGAATAGTGAGCACCGTTTACGTCCAGTATTGGTAATAGAGCACCCTTTTTATGTGACAACTCTGGTTGTTATGCACAAATTCAAACTAGCATAAGTTGACGACTTGTAAGGGATGGTTGGGATTTTAGTGTCGATCGCGAGCAGGAAATTAGGCATATCAGGTGCTTCAGTAAGCACCAGGTCAAAGATGTAGGGTGTTCGAAAGCCGGATAGTTTGGAAATCCTGCTGCAACATTCAGTTTTATAAAACGGGTTCAAAGTATCACTCCCTGAACTTTTCTGCGATCATTATTGGTTGTGCTAATGTGCAGGTCATCGTGGTATCCCAACGAAAATTCAACTTACAACATTGCGCCAAAGAGTTACACAGACCTGATTGTGTGTTCTTTTCTTCAAACACTTGCACGCTCATTGATTTTATCTGCTTTACCGCACACCAACTCCTGTCATATATCGCCATACGGCAATTTCCAGCCAGTGGAGTTGAGTGGGAAATGAAGACTTCATCCATCGGTGATCGCCCCAGAGTCGGTAGGTAAAGAACTTGCTTCTGACGTTCTATGCCCGGATTCGAACCCGTGGACCTTGATGGTAACCATCATAGCGGAAGACGAGCATCTTACCACTGCGCCACTCGGGAGCATTGATAGAATCTAGAACATAGTTTCCCAACCTTTTATGTCCCATCGCCCCCTTCTTCAGAAATTCTTTTCTCCTATCGCCCCCAACGCAATCTAACCCATAGGATCCTATCCGTAGCTTGTACCGCCCCCTGGAACTTTCCATCGCCCACGTTGGGAATCACTGATCTAGAACAATGTTTTCCAAAGTGGGTGATAAACCCACTTTGATGGGCGATGGGACGGACTAGGGGGCGGTAAAAGCTCCAGATACAACATACGATCCTGTGAGTTGCAAGGGGAGAGGTAGGAAACAATTTTTTTTTTCTGAAAGGACGATGAGATAAATACAATAATGGGGAACAAACTATAACTCATCTTCTTACGCAGTTTGCATAGCAGATATCAGCTATACTGATGCGCTGCATGAGAATACTGCATTCATAGGCTGCGGTCATAGTGGAGCGAAGTGGTGCGAATTACAAGAATTGCGACTAGGAAGTAAAAAACGCATAAGGGTGGAGGAAGAGATGTCCGCACATACTAAAAGAGGAAAAGGATAGAGGAAGTGACCGGGGGTTTCCAAAATGTAAGGGTGTGATGATGACAATCCCTCCACAGAAGAGGGAAAGAAAAAAAAATGGAGAAACGGACCAATCATCAGATAGCAAAAATTAACAGATCGAGGTTAAAACAAACAGGATTGTTCCAGTCACGCTCCTCGTTGAGTGGCCTCTTTCTCTTCTTTGTCTTGCTGCTCGAGTATGTACGGTGTAGAACAAAACAATAAATACAGTTGTTTTCGTCGCTAGTCTCTATTATGCACTTGCTTACCTCGTGGTCACCTCACTATGAACTCGGCCTTAGGGTTGATGGCAGATGTTCTGCAAAGAAAAAAAACAAAAAACAAAAAAGCATAAGTATGAAGTAGATCCAGATCTATGCTATATTGAAAATTTTGATAGTTGAAAACTTTTCCAACCATCCAGACATTTCTGGACATGTGGCATCACATGACCGTGCAAGAAGATCCCATAATGCCCCAGAAGAGAGAGATAACGAACAGTTATGGTACGGTGTAACGTGTTGGAAGTTTCTTGGAACAATTCTGCTATAATATTTTGCTAACAATAAATTATCTTGTGTTCTTATTTTACCGTTCGTTATTTTAATCTGTCTGTTTCTTTTGTCAAGACCATCAGAGATATTAGTGTCAGTTTTTTCCTATTGTTGATTGATACCCAGCGTCTTATCAATCTATACAGCGATCAAATATCGATCTTTATTAAAATTCCTGTGCATCTGTGAAACTTTTACTCCCCACAGTCTTAGAACTGTTTGGTCAGACGGTGTATATGTTACGGTAAATGTGATAATTCCGGTTATTATGCACAATCACCTATACCATTTTTGTAAGTTTGATAAATTTCCCAAAATTTATAATTTTTACCTGTGATTATGAATAATCTCCAGAGTCATTGATCAATTGTAAATTTTCTGGACATTATGCTCGAACTTCAGCTTAGATTCGATAGGACATAGTTTCCCAAACTTTTTTTTCCATCTCCGTCCCCTTCTTCAAAAACGTTTTTTCTCTCATCGCATTAAACTCAAAGCTAACCTATAGACTATAATAGTATTACTAGTATTAATTAATAATAGTATATAGTAGAGTGGTAATATATAATATTACTAGTTCTTATTCTTACTCTATATGAGGGAACCCATATAAAACTGTATATAACTTCTGTCATTACCTGGGCCATTCCATCGCCCTCCCGGGGGCGATATTGCCCACTTTGGGAAACACTGGACTCCAGGATGACGAATTCGATCGGAAATGTTGGTTGTGTTTGCACATGTTGATAAATACGAAGAAAGCCATCATGAACAAGGCCGATGAAAAAATTCTTCACATTTATTTCAATTGCATTTAATTTTCATGGCGAAACATGCGCGGTGCACATGTAAGGGTAAATCTGTTAAGTTGTTGAAGTAAAGTGGTGTTTCTGCATGATTTCTTCCATATGCATCAAACTTACCAACACCATTTGGGAATTATTCATTATCACCGGTGAAAGTGATAAATGCAGTGAGATTTATCAAACTTACCGGGACAATTTGTCAATTATGCAATATAACCGGCAATTATTCATAATTAGCGATTTATCACATTTACCGTAACGTATACATGTTGTGGCAAAAGCCCGAAATCAGCCAGTTCGCCAAGCCGGACAATGCCCGAAGTTATTTGGGATTCTTGGCCGAAAGAACCGCTGGAAATCCCTATAATATTTTTATCAATTCCCTGAGATATCAATATTCCGATTCCTTTGATCGTTAGAGTTGCCATAACTAACCATAATCATCGCAAAAAAATGCGCCAACTTAGCAGTGACCTTTTCTTTGACCATGGATCACCAGTCACTTCACGAATCGGCTGACCAAAGCCCAGCCAAGATCCGAAATTCGGACATTGGCTTCGTCAACTGGATGATTTTGGGTTTTGACCGCAACGTGTACTATAATCAGCTTAAGTCACGTGCTTCATTTCATCAACTATACCCTAGTCTCCCCAAACTTTTTGTTCCATCGCCCCCTTCATCAGAAATTTTTTCCTCTCATCGCCCCCCAACTCAAGTATACCCATAGGATCCTATTTTAAATCAGTAGGTTGTATCGCCCCCTTGGACCACTCTATCACCCACCAGGGGGCGATATTGCCTACTTTGGGAAACACTGAACTATACGGTGTCGATGTCAAAAGTGGGAGGTGGTAACATTGCCTTTTTTTATAGCAAGAACAAACGGAGAACCTGCCCACGGCTCAAAAATTATTGAGCAATATTTACTTTCTCAACTTGTTCAATTCTTGAATGGTGTTTATAACATTGGGCACCATGATGAATAGTTAATAACTATTAGTTAATAACTATGCCATAGCATATTTTAAAATCTACGTTGAAAGGATTCACGATACGGCCAAAGTCCTAAGTATGGCCACTCGGTGAAGCGGCGGGTCATTTTGCACATTAGTCAGACTCCAGGCATGAACGACCCCCACTTCGTAGAGACATTGGACATTAGCCGTAATTAGCCATTTATACATAAGTTTCACATTTAAGTAAAATTAATAACAAAGACAAAAACATACACAACAAGAAAATTTTAGCTGAAAAGAACAAAATAATCTTCCACTGGGTCAAGACTCATAACCGGAACCTAAGAAATGAGTATGCAGATAAAAAAGCTAAGGAGGCAACAGAGAAGGCTGAAACTGAGGCAATAGTTAAAATCTCATCGATACAATTGGAAAACGATAAAAGAAATTCATAATGGAACATGGGACTGTTCACCAAATGGAAGATTTACCCATGGAATATTCCTAAAAGTGTCACTGAACATAATGCAGGGTGATTTCCACTTCGATCAAGTTCTGATATAACATGGTGCCTTTGGTGCATACAAAATAAGATTTCATAAAATATCTCCCAAATGCATCTTTTGTGAGAAAGGGATCAGTGAGATGTTAAACATCTAATACAGAGGTCTTGAACCTTTTTTCCGGTCGCGAGCACTGCCTGCACCCATCATCAAAAGAAGAGCACCTTTACGGCAAGTTTGACATACGGATGCATGAAATAAGGATGATTTCAGTCCTTGAATACAATTTTTACAGGGTGTTTCATTGGAAAGTTGGTCAAGTGCTCGCGAGCACAAAATCGGACACGAGCATCGAGCAATCTAGGTGCACCATGGTGCTCGTGAGCAACGGGTTGGAGATGCCTGATCTAATATATAAATGAAAAGCTTGGAATAAAAACAGAGAAGATATCAATTTCAAGAATGAAAGCATCACCATTCAGGCACTAATAAAAAAAAAAAAAAAAAAAGACTGGATCTCTTATAAAGCAAATACAGTAGAGCATTCAAAACAATTGGGGACTGGGGTGTTCGGATAACTGATTTTTCGGAAGACCGATCATTCATGGAAATAAAATTGCATCAGTTTTATAGGAGCAATATGAAACAAAGAAAAAGTGATATTAAACACGAAACTATATATTTTGCATCATGCGTCTTACAAATAACACAGAGAACTGACTAGCCTAGTTTTACATGTTCAAGAGCCCCCCCCCCCCCCCCATTAAGGTACGCCTACAGTTTAGGAGAAGAAATCCAAAATTTTCTTTTGCTTCAGAGTTGAGACTCGTTTTTTTTTTGTCGAAAAATCTCGCGAACATTTTAAAGACATCACATTCTTCTTGTTCTAACCCAAGCATCTTCAACCCATTGCTCGCGAGCACGATGGTGCTCCCTGAAGCACCCAGAGGTGCTCGATGCTTGTGCCAGATTTGGTGCTCGCGAGCACTTGATCAACGTTCCAATCAAACAACTTGTACAAATTGCATTCAAAGATTGAAATCATCCTAATTTCATGCATTTGTATGTCAAGCATACTGTAAGGGTGCTCTTCTTTTTGTGATGGGTACAGGCATTGCTCGTGAATGGGAAAAGGTTGAAGATCTCTGTTCTAACCCAATGGTTCCCAACCGGGGATGCACGCACGCCTACGGGTGCGGGAGACCATTTTTGGGGGGGGGGTGCGAGATGGAAAAAACATGTTAACTTATTATTCACAGGAAAATGTATCACACGAATTTAACCGTGTGAAACTTTATTTTCCGATTAGCGGTTGTACTTGTTTCTCATTTCGGTTGAGGAAAAAATATCATTATTTATTTAAACCAAGAGTTCTCAAACGTTTCCCACCTACGGTGCCTTTTGCCCTAATCAACGCTTATCCGTGGCTCCCCAGATCAGTTTACTAAAGAATCTCTTCGAAAACTCTTTGTCATGCCGTCCCTTCGCGTCGCGTCGCCCTGACAAAGATTGACGACGCACAGTTTGAGAACTCCTGACTTAAACTATTTCGTGGTTTGTTTACATTGGTACCTCGTGTTATTAGCATCTTGCGCTTAGATTTGATGCTGTCGTGAACACACGGTTCGGAAAAATTTTAAAAAAATTCAGTCAAGTGTCAAAGAGACAAATTTATAGTTGTTGCGGTTGGAATCAATAAGTTAAGACTATTCAATGAATATTTTTTTCCAAATCTCAAGAAATTGCCGCCTAGCAGTCGAGTGGTTAGGGAACTAGCTTCCCTGTGCAGGCCTGGGTTCGAATCCCGGTTCGGGCATGGATGTTTGCTAACACTAACAAATTCCCTGGACGGATCATGCTGATCCCTTGGGAATGCGTGAGGATCACATTATTATTAATGCTAAAGAATAGTAAGATTTTTCTTTAGTTTCGTTTTTGAATTAATTTTCAAAAAAATTAAAGCCAAAATTTAATTATTGGATAATTAATGTAATCAATTACAGAAAAAAAAACCCTGAATTATGCAACAGATAAAAGCGTTTTATCCAAGGGGATGCGGGAAGGTAAGTCACGTTGCTCTGGGGGTGCGGGAAGGGGGAAAAAGGTTGGGAACCACTGTTCTGACCCCTTCATAGACCGTTTCAAGGCAATGAAAAGCTTCCTCACTGGATGGGCCTTTTTCAGCACGGTCGTCGTCGCTAGGCTCTTCGTTGTCGTCGCAAGAGTCTTGAGTCGTCGATGACACTGGCAATGGTTTCATCGCACGCCAATGCTTGATAGCCAAGGTCATCGACATCAAATTCGAGCCGGTCTTGAACGTTTCCTGGCCGCATTCTTCAAATCCTGAAGATTCTTTCATCAGCCCAGCCAGTTCTGATACAAATTGGTGTTTCGTGGCTCTTCAGGTGCAGTAATAGGCTCATCTGATGGAAGGAGATTATTCCAGAAAGGGGAAAGCACTAGCGGCCACTAGCAGAACGTCTACATGGCGCGCAGATTTAAATTTGCCAACTGGAACGTTTTCGGTTAACCGATGTTTCGGTTGATCGGTATTCAGATAATCGATGCCCTACTGTACATATATAACTCATTTGTAATAATATGCTGACAGTATGCTAATGCATAATGTTATATATGCAATTTTTTTTTTAAATGTAAAATACTTATTGGGCATCAAATTGCTTCTCGCGAGATGTTAATGGTTCTCCCTGGAGTAGGATGTAATTTTTTTTAAATTGGGAAAATAAAAATGCTCCTACCGGGGAACCCCTCCATATGACGAATTGTATTCGCCGGGGCGGGGTAAGTTACTCATATACATAATTTTTGCATAAAAATATTCTATAATAATTCCTGAGAACGCAGAGGCCCAAAAATTCACGTTGGCCTAAGGCAAACGTGAATTTTCTGAGCAAGTTCCCAATGAGCTCAGACCATGGGTAAACGTGAATTTTTTCACCACAACTCTTGCCTTATTTCACTAGCTACGTGCAACTGATGGCAAAAATGGGATCTTGTCATGTGACTCGACTGCGTATACTGTACTAATCTACTTGTATGCATAATATACCTAATACCATAGGCACCGGAACCTGGGAGAACCCAATAATCCATAAATACACAATTTACCGAGCACACCCCCTCCCAACACTGCGTAACCTCTTGAATACCTTATATACGGGGCGGAGAACCCAATAATCCATAAATACACAATTTACCGAGCACACCCCCTCCCAACACTGCGTAACCTCTTGAATACCTTATATACGGGGCGTCTGACAACCCTGAGCCCTCCCAATGTTTTCGCCGCGTCAGAACAAACCTTATGGCCGTCTTCACCGACAGCGTTTAAACTACAGTCGCAGATAAAAGGATTAGCGTTTCGACACGGATTGGTTAAAATCATCAGTTTAACCAATCCGTTTAGATCTTCAATCCTTTCACCGGCGCAATTGTAGTTTAAACCGTGTTGGTGAATACAAGCCATTAGTTTCATCCGACCATCCTCTACTACTACTTCACCAAACTCTACCCATAACGCTATATTGCAGTTTACTGCCATTAGTGAGTTGCGTTGGAAATGAAGGCACCACCTATCGGTGATCGCCTCAAGCTCGTTAGGAAAATATCTATATTTTCCTCTGGGTTTGAACTTGGGACCGCAACGAGCATCTTACCACCACGCCACTCGGGCTCACGACCAGCCTCTGCCTACGCGATTTTAGCTCATTGCTCCGGAGAGCGTGGTCTTACCGGAAAAAATTCTGAAACACTAGGAGGAGAGAATAATAATAATTGGGCTCCCTATCATGGCATCTAAATATCCCCTAATCATGTTATGTGCATTCAAATTGACAATATGCATTCACTCGACAATATACATTTAAATACGAGTCTCCGATAAGATATTCCTCGAATAATAATAATAATAATCCCAGAATGCAATCAATGCCTTTTTTTCTCCGGCATCTAAAATGTCACACGCGCTTCATTTGAATAATAATGATAATTACGTGAAATATAAAAAAAAAACCGACTTTCACCAGATACGCTCCAGTATTAAATTCTACCCAGAATTGCCTTGACGCTGCTTTAAATAGAAAGAATCCAATTTTGGTTTCCTTCAGGATAATTCCGGGAATGTATTTCATACACGTGGCTCGTTTCGAAATTTCTCGATTAATTCCATCAAATCGATTAAAAAAGGAAGGAAACGGTAGAAAAGACTGTTCACAGACGATATTTAAGAGATAATAGTAATAATAAAACCAATGCTTAATTGGGAGAGGGTTTCGAGAGAGCATTTCTTTGTCCCTCATTATATTTTCTCCCTTCAACATTATCATTTTAATTATTTTTATTATTATTTTTTACTGATGTTTAGAGAATTTTCTTGCGTCATTGGTTTTTGTTGTTTTGTGATTTTTTAAGTGGTTTTTTTTTTTAAATTAATGTTTAATTTGTATTAATTTTAAAAATTTCTATTTTTTTTTCGTTGCTTTTTTTTAGAATTGAGATAGGCTCAGGCAATGCCTTTCATCACGGATGAGAATCTGTGGTGTCAAGATGCGACAGGAAAAATGGTCGATCTCTCTTGGCTGGTAAGTCCATTGCTTAGATTTTAATTGAAGTTACAGTCTAAATATACTAGAGAGAGAGAAAACAGTGCTCTTTTCAACCTTTTTCTTCATTGAGGACCAGAGAAATTAAGTGAAAAATTTCGTGGGCTGGCATAAATGGAGAAAATACGCAATTTCCCTTGTATAATAGAAGTATGCATTTCAAACTCCTGTGATTATAACAGGTCATCTCTCTTTTACGGGTGAATTTTTTTGTCCAGAAAGAGCGGCATGACCACAGATAAAGATTGCTACCGAAGGGTTAGCACACCAACATCTCGGTGAGTATAAAAAAAAAGGCTGACGTTCGGAATCGGCAATAAATTGTAGGTCCCGATGTAATTAGCCCTCGTGTGCAGAAAATGGCCGTGGTGTGACAAAAATGATCAACTTCTTAGTGTTCTTATCATGACGAAGCTAACATCAACCTTGAATCCAAAACTAATACTTTAAAATCCAATTTAACACCCTAACACCCGAGTGTATCAGATGTTTTCATGTATTTTGCCTAACTTGCACAATTTTTTCCGGTCTGTATGAGGTAAAGTTGTCCGCACTCCCAGATACGTTCACCCTTGCATTAGAGCAGTGGTTCTTAACGTTTTTCAGTCGTGACCCAAAATCAACAACAAGACCAGCTTCGCGACCCATGGGACCGATTTCTGAAATTAGTGAAACCAGTGAAGCAATTACTGCATTTATGACAGGACTATAGGTGGATTTGTACGATTCATCTGGGATGCCGCTGCGAATCAAGTTAGGGTCGTGGCCCATAGCTCAAGAATCCCAGTCTGTAAGTGGATTTATACGACCCATCTCAGAAGCCTCAACGCTCCAAGTTTGGATCGCGACCCATAGGTGAAGAACGCCTGCATTAGAGCTTCATTTCCTAACTCGTGGATTCTTGATGATTTTAGTGCAGCTTTGCTTACTTTTGGTAACGTCCCGTATTCTGAATTTCTATTTAATAAACAGAAGAAAACCTCTATCCGCCGCTAGGGAATATGGTCCGTCCATTCATAATCGCATTCCATCTTATCCCAATACCGAGAAAGTTCCGAGAAATCTTGTCAAGACATGTATTCACCGTCAACTATGATGATGTCCATCCAGACGAATGATTTACGGAATATAGGAGATATAGGAGGTCCCTCGGAATCATTCTCCCGGGCTGGCACTAGTCCCAGATGACTTTTCTCACAAGGTTTGTGTGGGTCTCTCTAGTTTGTATGGATATATATCAAGGTTCTCTTCTCATTCCTTTTCTCACTGTGCCGAGCTTGTTTAATTTTTTTTTTCCTTGGCTGGTTCCAGCCTATGTCTGTGTCTCTCTCTCATTTACATACGCAGCTAAAAAAACTAGATGACTAAGACGGTGTTGGCTAATGTCTCGCTCATGCATGGAAATCACTCTCCCAACGCAGAGAGTTAGTCGACTCTGTAATTATTTTCTCCTATAATTTTTTTTCCCCCGATGCAATTATCGACTGATACAACGGTTTTCAGATTTAGGGGAAAATAGGGAAAGGTTTAAACTCTATTTCTCCTATTATATTAAATATCTCTGATTTTCATTGGATTTTAGTTTTAAAAAAATGACGTCGGTCGCTTTTCTTAGTTTTTTTGGGCCGCGAATTCTTCAGAAACAAAAGACTTTTCTGTTCTTATATTTTTATTTCCTCAGACCTGAAAATAGCTGGCTTCGCCTTTAAAAAGTAAAATAAATAGATAAATAAATGCGTCTTTTGCTTTCACTTTCCTAACGCCTTCTCCTTCAAGGACGTTTGCATAATGCTCTCCAAAAAATATCTCAGGAAAAGTCGTTTTGTTTTCTTCGACGCATTGGAATCATTAATAAAATAATTGCGTGAATGTCTCCGGAAAAAAAAAAGTGTCTTAAATTTTAGTAAAAGAAATATATTCTTCATACATTCAAACGTTTACTAATTTCATTAGTGATTTTAATTGCAAACGATGTATTAGTTTCGTAAAATGATCTTCAATTACACTCCTCATTAAAGCTCGTTAATTGTTTATAATTATATTGACGTATAAAAATCGATATATCGTATCCTATGCCAGTGCTGAGTTGAAGAAAAAACAAAAAAAATCTGCGAGGGAATTCTCGCTCGCGCGCGATAGAAGGTTTGACATGAGTAGATTCACCTCAATTGAAGTTAATTTCAATTACTTGAAAAATTGAATTTAGAAATTTTAAATTTAATCAAATGCGGTAATAATCCCATAGTGAATCTCATGCGTGGCTGATTTGTTTACTAAAAATTTCTGGCGATAATCGTGGTTGGCTGTAAATCAGAGGGAGGGATGGGGGGGGGGGGGCTTTTTATCGGGCCTGAAGTCTAGTATAGGGGGTGCAGCGCCCGAGTGGCTCAGTGGTAAGGTATTCCACGCTGAAGATTACAGTCAAGGTCTATGGGTTCGAATCCGGGTATAGAACATCAGAAACAAATTCTTTACGCACCGAGGCTGGGGCAACCACCGAGAGATAGCGCCATCATTTCCCACTCAACTCCATTGGCTGGAAATCGGAGTATGACGATATATATACTGCTCAAAACAATTAGGGGAGCAAGCAAAAAAGTGAAGGAAACAGTGCGAGACAGCCACGTATTTGCATACAATGGATAGTACACGCGTATCAATGCGCAATACAGAAAAAAGACGTAAAAAATTTTGGAATTAAGCAATTAAGCTTTAATTCTTTGAAAATATGGAAAAAACATGAAAAGATGATTTAGAGCAACAATTTGGTTACGTGTAAACGATAAAAAAAAGTACTGTTTAGACATGATGCATGAGTTTTAATAGGGCGTGTGGTCTCCTCGAACAGCTAAGACTGCTGCACACCTGTTTGCCATGGATGCGATGAGGTTATCGATCAGACTTTGGGGAATACTGTTCCACTCCTCAAGAAGTGCAATCTGCAAGTCTCTCGGACAGTAACAGGCGACCTTGGTCGTGCAGCAATGCGTCGTCCGAGCATGTCCCAAACATGCTCGATTGGATTCAGGTCAGGAGAGCACGCTGGCCATTCCATACGCTGTATTGTTTCAGCTTCAAGCATGTTCTCCACCAGACGAGCTCTATGCGGTCGGGCATTATCATCCTGGAAAACAAAGGAATCTCCAATGGCTTCAGCGTAAGGGATGACATGAGGTCGCAGTATCTCGTCTGCATACCTTCATGCCGTCAAAGTGTCATTCCGAATGATATGCAGGTCCGTACGTCCGCCTATGCTGATTCCATACCAACCAACCAGCTCGTCTGTATTGTGACCTTTCACGAACGAATGCGGGGGTATTTCGAGTGCCCCTGTCCCCCCCTTACCAGAACACGTCGGGTGTCACACTCCAGACTGAATCGGGACTCACCTGTAAACAGCACTTGGCTCCAATCATGTTGCTCCCAATCTCGATGTTCAGTAGCCCATCTTCTTCGGGCCGCACGGTGGCGTGGGGTCAACGGAATGCAGACCATTGGCCTACGTGCATAGAGCCCTCCCTCATGAAGCCGATTACGTACTGTTTGGCTGGACACCCTTCGTCCTGTTGCCAAGAGCAACCGTCTTTGCAGCTGCGTAGCATTCTCTGTTCTGTTTCGACGGGCTGTTAACCGTATATACCGGTCATCAGTTGTTGTAGTGGCGCGTGGCCGACCTTGCCCTGGTCGACGTCTAACATTTCCTGTTTCTTGGAATCGATTCCACACCCTTGCAACAACACTTCTGGTGACTCCAACAGCGTCCGCGACACTACGTTGTGTTTGCCCGGATTCCAATCTGCGTATAACACGCCATGCCATGGATTCCGGTAAATCACGTTGTTGAGACATCATCAAGTCACCTTGTCTCAAAAAAAAAATACTGCGCAATCGAATTTCCCTGTTACGGCAGTAAAACAGACGTTTCTGCAACATCCCGATTTCTGCCCTTATCTCCTTTTTCTGGTTTTTGACGTGATGAACTTTGATTTGCATATGAAGTTTTCTTCTTCCGTTTCCTGCTAGGCTTTAAATTATGGATGATTCATTTTATGTTACTTATCGGTATACATCTTTGCGTAATTTTGTTAAAACCATGTGCTCCCCTAATTGTTTTGAGCAGTGTATAACCGGAGTTGGTGTGCGGTATAGGGGTCTAGTACAGGAGTGGGAAGAGTAAGAAAAAGTGAAGCGTTATATATATATATATATATATAACGCTTCACATATATATATATATATATATATATATATATATATATATATATATATATATACACTGCTGGCCACCGTAAATGCAACACCCTGAAGGAAGCATGCAAATAATATGAAATTTACAACATGCATTAGCGGAGGTGAGATATGCAAATGATTAGAATTTCAGCGCAGACGCACATCACGCGCGCCTGTGGCGCCACTTCAAAGCGCTATTTAAGGCTTGGAGATTTCTACGATTTGAAGTACGGCAATTGTGTTTTTCTTGTGGTTTTTTCAAAAAAACGATCAATTATGCCTCGTAGAAAACAGCGATCATCTTTTGATCAAGTATCCGAGTTCGACAGAGGAAGGATAGTGGCCTACCGAGATTGTGGATTATCTTTCAGGGAAATCGGTAGTCGTGTTGGACGAAACCAAACAACTGTAATGCGGATATGTGATCGTTGGATGCAGGAGGGTACGACGGACCGACGTGTTGGATCGCATCCACCTCAGTGCACCACTTCACGTGATGACAGGCGTATTGTGCGTATGGCAGTGACGGATCGCTCAGCCACATCACGAACCATAGCACAGCACATTCAGCCTGTACCGCATCATCCAGTGTCTGCGCGTACCATTCGATGCCGTTTACAGCAGAGTGGTCTGTCCGCAAGACGTCCATTGCTTCGTCTACCCTTGACGCAGAACCACAGACGTCTCCGCCGCCAATGGTGCGATGAAAGAAGGATGTGGACGGCACAATGGAATGAAATTGTCTTTACTGACGAGTCACGCTTCTGTCTGCAACACCACGATGGTCGGATTCGAGTCTGGAGACACCGTGGAGAGAGGATGCTGAACAGCTGCGTTATGCACCGCCACACTGGTCCTGCACCGGGTATTATGGTATGGGGCGGTATTAGATATCACTCTCGCACTCCTCTAGTACGCATTGCCGGTACTTTAAAAAGCCAGCGCTACATCTCCGAGGTGTTGGAGCCAGTTGTCCTTCCTTACCTCCAGGGCTTGCCCACAGCCATATTTCAACAGGATAATGCGCGACCACACGTGGCACACATTGTCCAAAGGTTCTTCGTCAATCGCCAGATTGAATTGCTTCCCTGGCCAGCTCGCTCTCCGGATCTTCCGCCGATAGAAAACATATGGTCCATGGTTGCTCAACGATTGACCCAGATTACATCCCCAGCTGCCATACCAGATCAACTTTGGCAACGCGTGGAAGCTGCTTGGTCTGCTGTACCCCAAGAACACATCCGAAGTCTCTTTGAATGAATGCCGAGGCGTGTGGCAGCGGTGATCTCCAACAATGGCGGCTACTATGGCTACTGATTTTGGCAGGAACCACACTTCACAGAAGTCTATAAATTTAATCATTTGATGCTTGGTCAACATGTTATCTACAAAATAAATATTGTTGCGATATCTCTTGTCTTTCTTGGTGTTGCAATTTGGGTGGCCAGCAGTGTATATATATATATACTTTCGTGTGGCCGGGGGTGCAGGGAGTAGAAAAAGGTAATAAACTATCTTTGTTCGACACAAACAGTCCAAACCAAGCCCTCCACCCATTTTATTTTCTTACACGGCTGATGTCTATTGACATCCCCGGACCACAACCTATCTGCTTCCCAGTTCTTCATCACGCAATCAGTTATTTTACGGAATGGGTTTTGAGAAAAAAGAAAGTGTTTCACTTTTTGTGATGATTTCCTTCCCCTCACAAACTTTCACTCTTATGTTGCTGTAGAAGTTTCACTTCAAAAACTCGTACGTGTGTTGAAACTGGCGGGGCCTGTTTCTGCATGGGGCAAACGAGAGACGTGCCCAGGGAACAAAAGTTTTTCGGTGCCCATTCGGATACCAAAATTTGGCATCATCATCATCTTTCAGTACCTTAATTTGTTTTACAAAACAATTAATATTTTTGATTTTTATCGACGGGGGGGGGGGGGCATGGACCCTTCATGTCCTCCTACCATCCTGCGTACTCCTCAGCCTCAAAGTATGCTATACATAAAGGCTCCATAAGATCGTGTTTACCCAAGGCTCCGAACTTGGATTTGGCAATTCAATAATGGGAAGTATTTTTCAAAAGAAAAAATGTTGAATTTTTACATTTTTGAAATTTATGTATTTTTTCAAACTTTAAAAACTCCTAAAATTCTAACGAATATTCAGATGCCTGAATTCGAGGTCTATTTTATTAACACTTGTCGAATAAACATTTCGGCAAAATTTTAGAATTGCTGGGAGGGGGGGGGTAGTAGTTTTTCTTTCTAATCTTACGGATGAACTCGAAAACTGCAGTATGAGAAAAATCGTGTTCAAAGTGTTTTTTCCTTGTAATATATACGTTTACTACATTATAATTCATTATTTCTTTCTTTTATTATGAAAGAACAAGTTAAAAGATCGACACGAAATTTTTAGTATTTTATTTGGAATTTAATGAAAATTATTTTTTTGAAGTCATTCCACTTTAAGGATAGTGAGACTTCTTAAAATGTCGTTGCCCTGTCTTTCCTGGGGGCCAACAAAAAAAATTCCATGTTTGTAAGTGCAATATTCGCGGAGTTATTTGAGTTCGATATTTGGAGAAAGTTGAGAAAGAACAGCATAAACTAACGGCCGATTCCTCTTTCGCCTCACTTGTGCTGTTATTTCCCAATTTTTAGCGAATATGCCACTTAGAAACGTGTAGTTTTTTCTGTTGGTCTCAGGAGATACAGGGCAACAACTTTCTAATTTGAAGTTAGAAGACAAGGTGACCATATGAAAATTTGGGATTTTTTTTTATTTTGCGACACGCCGTATTTTCACTTTTGAAATTTTGTACAGAGTGATTTCTGAACTCGTTTTGACTGTTTTTGAAATACCTCAGCGATGAAAGGTTAATGAGATAAAGGGTGTATTAGAACTTACGGGACAGCCTGTACAGCAATGTAAAAAATATACGGTATGACCAAAGCTCACGTGGACCCCCCGGAACCTCTCCAAGGCCCCTGGTTAAGGAACCACGACATTGAGGCAACTTGGTTGAACTTTATATTTTGACTAGAACTTGGCAGCTTGTTTCTTTCTAACCGAGCACAACTCCGGACTATCACCATGGGTAATTTACTTCCTAGTGAGTTGTGCCGGAAGTGTAAGGGTGTGTACCTAACAGTCTGAGGGCGTATCTAGTGTCGTGCCTGATTTTTCGGTGCTGCCATCTATATTTCAGAAGTGAAGTGTAATGATTGAATTGCATTTGCACCGTTTTCAGGTCTTTTGCTCTCGGCGGCGAGACTTTTCAAAGGGGAGATCGGCTCGCATTCGCGCCTCCAGGTTGGGTACCCACACAAAACCAACTTCAGCCGACCACTACTGTAGTGATGGTGGGGGTTCGAACGAAAGTGAGGGCTACTACTTAACCGAACATGCACCTTGTACACATTCCTCTACGAAATTTCTAACGAATCTGCACATGCCGGTATGTTAGTTGTGAGTGTATGTGTAGCCCTAACTTATTTATGTTGTCGAGTTGCGCTTGTTTCGTGTCCACGGTGCCATCTGGCTTCCATTCTCTGAAGTGAAGATGGAAAGGCTTGAATTTTCATGTTTTGTCAGCATCGTGCGGTAGGCCTGCCTGCTCTCTGCGGAGAGAGAGACTTTTTCTAATGGAAGACCGGCTCATATTCGTGGTGGCCGACCACCACTGTGCCGTCAACGGGGTGGCTACTACTACTACTTCTACTAAATCAGCCACGCACCTCGTCCATATACCTCTGTGGAACTTCTAACGAATTGGTACATTTTGGAATGTGTGAGTGTGTGCGTATAGTGAACCTTGTTTCTGTGTAAAGCTTGTTATTTGCAGTGCTGCCGTCTGCAATCAATTTTTTTAAACTTCAAAGTTTTTTCTCAACTAATAGTGAGTGAAGCGTAATGAATGAATAATTGCAACGTTGTGTAGGCCTGTTGCTCTCAGCGTCGAGACTTTTGTAACGGGGGAGATCGGCTCGCATCTCGAAGTTGGGAACCGCAGAAAACCAACTTCAGCCGACCAACCACTGCGGCGGCGGTGGGGTTTGAACCCGGATCTGGAAGTCCGTCACTATGACCACTCGATCACCACAGTGGCCAACGGGGTTGGCCGAAAAACTGCTTTCGAACTGATCCGTAATAATCCACGATCCCTGGAAAATGACACGAGACGCCAGAATCTCTACGCCACGATCTGCACAGTAGCGTAACCAGAGTCGAATTGAATCTCTTTCATACCGTTGACGGCGTCATTCAAGGACAGTGTGTCGATATAGTAAGGGGAATGAAAAAAAAAAATCAGGAGAAAATGTGTGTGTATATATATATATATTTCAGGCTTAGAGAGAATTGTGCGACACCCTTCTATAGCAGACCTTGTCGAGGAGGTTTGTTGAGTCAAGATGCTTCGTATCCCAAGGACACGCACATACACCATCAGCCTCTTCAAACAGCCCACCACGACCATAATGAGAAAAATAAAATAAATAAAATAGGAAGCCAGTCTGCTGCCCTGTCTGGACTGAATGAAAAGCTTCTCCTTATTGCGATGCATGATGGGAAAAGAAAAAAAAGAAAATAAAAAGATGAGAGATATAAAAGACACAAAACGAAATAATAAGAATGACAGTCACGTGACCAACAAAAATTTTGTTTGTTTGTTTATTTTGTTTTCGCTGTTCGGAATATCGGGATTGATGCCAACAGCTGGGGAGATTACCAGCTATTTGTCTGTGTCAGTGATCACGTGATCCCGTTACTCACAGCCCCGGATGTGACATTAACGTATATTAAATTTCAATTTCATTATAAAAGAAATTATGAAAATGTTGAATTCTTGAACTTTTAAAGGAGTTTAAATTAATAAAAAGTTAAGTTTTAAGTGGTTTTAAGGGTAACCGGGGATTTCGTTGTTAATGTGTAATTTCGTAGCCCCTTCTCCCTCCAACTAAAGTGATTATATCACCAATAATAACTAAAACAATTTTTTAAATTTACACTCCATAATATAAAATCACATACTCGGAAACGGCCCGTTTCTATGCAACGGAAATTGTTTACGATTTTGGGTCGGGTCAAGTTTTCTTTGAATATATCGGGAACCGTGTGACCCATTTTGACCAAGTTGTGATGTACCGGGAGGCATGGGTCGTACATCCTGCAGCAGGACCCCCCCCCCCCAGGCTGGGATAATTGGAGGGAAACCAGCTTTGAACCAGCTTTTTTACGGTGTCCCCCTCTGTGGTTAATTTATATAGTGTGAAAAATCAAAAAGTGATAAGAATCTCTCCGTCCCTTGCCAGCACTGCCCTTGTTGGGGCTATGTCGAGAGTTATGTATATGTGTAATATGTATCACCAGTGCTGGGTCAGGGTACCCAGGGCGGGGCATCATACATATACCTTCGTGGGGGAAGTTTTCCAGGGGCCCCCTCATATACCTTCGTGGGGGAAGTTTTCCAGGGGCCCCCTGATGGATCTCATTGTTTTCTTGTTGCTTTAAAATTGAAAAATTTGCAATAGCGGAAGCCCAAAATATATCCATATATCCATTCTGGGGGGGGGGGGACCAGGGACCCATTAAAATCTGCGAATTGGGTCCCGGGTCCTTGGTTGGGTCACCCTGGATTTTATTCGTTGTTGAAATGAATACAAATGAAAAATTTTCGTGGCTCTCACAAGGGGACTCACAGGTGCGCCTCCCCATGGAAAAAATTGACAGGTTTCGTTTCGGGGGCCCTGGATGAATCTCAATGATTTTTGTTGTTTAACATTGTAAAATTTGCAACAGCGTAAGCCCGAGTTAAATCCATTCCAGGTCCCCCACTAAAAATCTGCGTATTGGGTCCCCGTTACTAGATGTGAGGGGGGGGCGCCTCCCTGGATTTTATTCGTTGTAAAATTAATAAAAATGAAAAATTTTTGTGGCCCCCACAGGGGGATGTCCGACAAGCCTCTGGGTCTCCCTCCCCCATGGAAAAGTTGACAGGTTCATTTCGGGGCCCCGGATAAATCGCATTTTTTTTTTCTTTTTTTTCTTTTACACTGTAAAATTTGCAACAGTGGGAAAGCCCAAGATAAATCCAGTCTGGGCCCCCGCTAAAATTCTGCGAATTGGGTAACGGGTCCTTGGTTGGGGGCCCTGGAATTTATTTATTGGTAAAATGAATACAAGTGAAAAGTTTTCGTGGTCCAACAGTCTGGGGACCCCCAAGGGGAAGTTTTCTGGGGGTACTTTATGAATCATATTTGTTGCTCTCACATGTCGCTTTTCATAGCACTCTGATGAAGTGGGACCTAATAAACAAGATATGTTGTGAAAAGAATGGATGGGGTGGGGGGGGGGTTGACCGGGAGGGATGTCTTCATTAAAAACATCATACAGGGTGTCCCATAAATTTTTAAGGATTTAAAAAAGAAAACATAAAAAAAATCAACAAATTGACGAATTCGATACTCAGAGTCGGATTTTTCTTACGCCGTGATAGTTACAATTCCCGCCGACAGGTGGCACTGTATGGTGTTATATCCTGATTATGAGCCAATTTAACTAATTTAATTCCTGTGAAACGGGGTGCACAACCTTTTCAGAAACTTGTATGTATTTATGTATGGGATGACCATGTGGCCCGTATTTTATGGGTCATTCCAACTTTTTTCATGAAATGCTTTCTTTCCGTTTTTTTTCCTCTTTATTCTTGTTTTTACTTGAATTTTTTAAATCAAGAATGGCGATTATTTTCACGAATTTCAAATTAACGCCTATTTTTTTTGACAGTTTTATTGACTGTGATTGACCGCCTCGCTTGCCTTAGACCTTAGACAGTTTTTCTGCGGTAGTTAGCAACCTTACTCGCCTTAGGCAATTTTTTTTTTTCAATGCAATTGGCAACCTTACTTGCTTAGGACAGTTTTGTTTACTGAAATTGGGAACTTCGGTCGCCTTTGGCACTTTTTCGGATGTAATTGTCAACTTTACTTGCATTTGATAATTTTTTTGCCGATTTCCCGTATTTTCTTTATGAAGGGATTATGGTCAGCAGAGGCTTTTGTCGTGTTGCGTATGTTGATGATTTTGCAACGGAACAGTTTCGCGGGCCGGAGATTGCGCACCCTGCTACAAAAGACGATGGGTTGGTTGATACTGGTTAGGGTAACCAACCGTCCTCCTTTGGGAAGACATGTCATTTCAATCGTCCTCCTAAGTTTCGGAAAATTCGCCCTTTTGTCCTCCTTTTCGGGTTTCCGAAATTATTTTTCGCTTTTTTCCGGGGGAAACTTTTTTTCTCCACTTTGAAACATACATTTCTTTATTGATTTGTGTTTTTTTCTCTCACACGCATTCACCAAAAGCCGTCGAAATTCTCAGCATTTTTCTCCTCCTGCTTTTTTTAGCGGTTCTGCTGTTGAGTTGGAGAAAATTATTGTTGTGGCCGGTTTTATTAGTCGAAATAGTGGTGCCATCTATTGGAAAAATTGAGGCAAATGGCGTTATACTTGGGTGCAAGCGTAGGCCTCCTCCCTCAGTTTACGAATCTGGTAACCCTATAGTGGAAGAAAAGGCGCATTTTGGTGAAGTTGCTGACATCTTTTTTCTAAAGACGAAACTAGCAGTGAACGCTTATCCTAATTAGTGTTATTTTAGCCCTGGGCTGCCCTCCAGAACTCGTTGAGGCAGGGTTGCTCGAGAACACGTTTTTGGACACAGTTTGGTATTCCTCAGGATTGAGAATATCATCAAAATATAGATAAGAAAGGGAATAAAGGTTCAAACCCGGTTGATAATGCCTGATGTCATCTCGGGCTGAATCGTGTTGTTGCTACGAACCCAAATAATGCACATGTTTGTCTTCTTTCCTTCCGACACCTGTTTAAGTACAGAATATTTTAAATTTTTCCCCTAATTTTCGATAAGATGCAAACAGATGTCGCAAAGATACCGACTCCAATATTTCAAAGAAGCATCGATGCTGCCAAGGAGCCTCATGATTCTATTCAGTCATGTCGACGACGAGCTCTCTTGGTTCCTTCTCATGAAGCTGTTCAAACATGTCTGATCAGAGGCTGTCTCGCAAGTTCGGAAACAATGTTTCAATTTTACTTGTTTTGTTCTGTTTGTTTATTTGTACAGGCTTACTCTGCTTCGTGTATTCTTGGAAGTATATACGCGAAATCTTCTAGACAGAAGTTTAAGTGTAGGTCTTTAAGTTTTTAAAAGGCCTACATGCTAATTAAGCACATGTTCTGGAAGAAACCGAAAAAATCCTATATAGTGACACCAGTTTCATCGAAATATCTGGATTTAATGGTGAGCTACAAGCGCTGAGATATTGGCAAAGTTTGAAATCTAAATGTCACCAAAATTTTTAATCGCCATTCTACAAACACTCTTCTAACTACAATCGGTCAAATTTACGAAAAACTTGTTCATTCCACCAAAGGCTTCCAAACGAGCCTACAACGAACTGTATAGATTGGTGATCTATCTAGTTCAGGAGAAATTTAGTCTTTTGTTTGCAACCCACACATCACTGAAATCTGCGTTCGTAAGTAATTTTAGTAGGTTTTGGCGATTATTCGATTTTTTCTTCACCAATCTCTCGGTGCTTGTAGCTCCCCATTAAAACAGATAACCTGTAGATCAGTCATAATAACCTCGTGGGGCAAAAACTTTTCCTTTTGACAAATCCCCCCCCCCCGCCACACACACATTCTGAGAAAACGTGCTGCCATCTACCGGAGAAAATACGGAGTCGAGTCTGTTACACTAGAAAAGTATAGCACTGCATTTATTTTTTAATTTTTTTTCAAAAAAAAAAAATCCTTTGTTTGATGAACTCTCAAAATTTCCCACAAATGCAAAGAAATTTCCCACGTGGACAAATTTTTCCCAGAAATATAGGGAAAACATTTCCGACAAATTACCATCACTGCTGTAGAAAGAGGTAGCGTCACCTTGTAAGATTTCTGGGCAAAATCAAAGTATCGCCAAAATCTGTAACCGCCAATTCCGAATTTTCGTCGAATATCTACTTCGGCAAACGCTGATTTCAGTGATGTATTGCGAACAAAAGACTAAATTTCTCCTGAGGCAGACCACCGATATGGTTTATTGTAGCCTCTGTCATGGACACGTTTTTGGTAAATTTAACCGATTGTATAGCTACAAGGCTATTTGCGAAATTGGCGATTAAAAATGCTATTTTGAACTTGATTTGATTGAAATTGAAATCACCATATATACTACTTTTTTTCTGTTCTTTCCAGGCATCTGCTTAGTTTGTGTGTAAGTCTCTGAGAAACTTCACAAATTTGGTGGTTTTTCTTTTCAAACTTGACGCATTTTTTTGTCATAATAGATTATCCACCGTAACTCGAAAACGTTCGAGATAGGACAGGGTTGGTAGGGTGTTTCATGTTCCACTTTGACTCGTCTGTCGATCCCTTTCGTTTTGCAGAACATGTCACGTTACCCTGTATGTATATCGAAGGTTTAATGATCAACATGGGAGGGGCTCGAAAAACTAGTAACGTCGATGAAATTTCCTTTTCGTCTGAAAAGGGTCTTCCATTACAAATGACCCTTAACTCAAGACCCCATTTTCGAGTAATGTTAAATTTCTTCCTGAGAATTGGCAATTTAGATCATTGAATTCATGTAAATTCATGCGGACATTATCAATATTATTTCGGTAACTTGAAAGCCTTAGCTTTGTCACTAAGCAGTCCGATTCAACGCGAATTAACAACTGGGCTGCTTAATTCAAATTCTTAGTGGATTGCTTAATTGGAATTCCAAGAGGACTACAATTGGATGGCTCAATCGAAGTTATATAGAATTATTGGATTTCAGTTGGAATCCCTAGAGGAATACAAATTGGCCTACAAATTAGGCTATGAATTGGAATTCTTGATAGACTGCTTAATTAGAATTGGGCTGCTTAATTAGAATTCTTAGTTTACTCCTCAGTTAGAATTCTTAGTTTACTCCTCAGTTAGAATTCTTAGTTTACTCCTCAGTTAGAATTCTTAGTTTACTCCTCAGTTAGAATTCTTAGTTTACTCCTCAGTTAGAATTCTTAGTTTACTCCTCAGTTAGAATTCTTAATGGACTGCTCGGTTAGAATTCTTAATGGACTGCTCAGCTAGAGTTCTTAATGGACTGCTGAACTCGAATATTTGTTGAGCATTGCACCGCTTAATTGAAATTCCTAGAGGACTTTGATTCGCACAGATAAATTGAAATTCTCGGTAAATATTTGACAATCTGGTTGCAATTCTCAGTGGGCTAGGAATTTGACTGCTTAATTAGAATTCTTGGTGGAATTGGAATTGGACTGTTGATCAGCATCCTAAAAAGCTGCTTATATGAACATCTTGGTGGACTAGGCCACTTGTATTGAAATTCTTACTGAACTATGGGATTGAACTGCTTATAATCGGCATTCCTATTAGGCACTGCTTGATTGAGATTATTAACGGACTAGAATGCAGCTGTTTAATCAACATTTCTAGTTAACTCTGCTTGGTAGGAATTCTCAGTTTAACTAGGTGAATTCTCAGTGAATCGAATTCTTCGATAGAAAGCTTTGGATTTCTGTGTAGAAAATCTGATCAGTATCTTGATCTTAAAAAGGGAACTAAATTTAAATTTTATGGATTGGAAATTGCTCATAATTAAAAATAATTAATTCAATAAGAATACTTATGGTTTTAGTAGTATCAGCGGTAAAGCATCACTGACCACAATTTCTGGCTTTCTTTTGCTTCTTTTTTTTACAGGACAGTGGTCCAAACGTTGTGGTGGAGCAACCCCAGGGCGACGTCCTCACAGAGCTCAGCCAGAACGACCTACGCGGCCTGGTGCCGGAGCTGGAGGAAGAAGAGATCCTGAGGCAGATGAACGACCCGAGCTTCGAGCTGGACAGCATCTTCTCCGCCATCTCGGACGGTTCCAACAACAGCAAGAGCGAAGAGAATGTCATCGCCACGCTGCTGTCCAACACCACCAGCGGAGGTGGGGGAAACAGTCCGCTGCTCCAGCAGCAGCAGTTCCAGCAACTGTCCCAGTACCACGCGGATTGCGTCGTCGTCGACGATGGCAAAACGAGGATAGTCGTCGTCGGCGACGATCCCGTGACCAACAACAACAACGCGACCGTCGTCACAACCTCCATGGTACCTTCGTCTTCTGTGAACGCTCAGCAGCCGCAACAGCAGTACTTGCCCGATTCTTCTTGCCTATTCGGTTCCAGGAACAATAGTGGTGCCGTCAGTAATGGCGGCGCTGCTGGTGGTGGTGGTGTTGTAGGGACCAGTAACGTGACCGCGTCGAACCCATTGCTACACCAACGGTTGACGTCTGGTGTGGCGTCGCTGTCCTCGACGTCGTCCAATCCGTCATCAACAACCCCTTCTAACTTGCCATCCTCATTGACTTCCAGCAACAATACTAACAGTAATAATAACAGCTCGACGAACAACTTCAATGGACACCACCACCAACAGCAGCAGCAGCAACAGACTCTGGTGTCTAGGTGTTCGAACAGTTTACTTGTGTCCGCCCTGAACTCTGGCACCACGAATGCTATTGCGTCCAGTTCGTCCAATGGGACGGTCCTGAACAGTACTGACAATGTCCTCGTCAAAGAAGAGGTCATCTCCTGTGAGTACCAATCTTATTTTTCACATTATTAATCAACCTGCATTTCTCCATATTATAATTGCGTTCGTTATTGACGGATAAATTACTCCTGAAACCATAGTGACGGCATAAACAGGGCTGTAGCCCGAAATTTATTTTGGATATGGAATGGGAGATGATCATAAATCATTATGTCATATCTTATCATGAAAGCCCCTATACAATGATATCCCTGCATGGCCCTCACAAGAATTTGACAGGGCTCAAGTCCGGAGGCCCGAGATGATTCTCCCTCAAAATTATTATTTTTTACCCCCTACAATGCCTAATAGACGGGTCGGTTAACAGTCTGGCCTGGAAGCCCTCTAAAGATCCAGCTTACTGTCCCTACTGCAGGATGTGGAGGCTATGGGTCCCCGTGCTATACTCGTATGGGACTCATGTGTTTAGATGGCCCTTGGTGTCCCTGAAGTCGACTGATCTAATGTATATATGTATAGATGAATTGACATCATCATCATCATCGTGCACCCCCCCCCCAGCAATAATGACCGTTCCCCCCCCCCAGACTTCTAAATCTATCTCCGCCTATGCTTCTACGTGCAAAATCAAACATACATCGTCAATGGTTTGTGTAAATAAGCACTATGACTCTCCCCCCCCCACCTATAAGGGTATAAATAACACTATAAATTCATTATAGAGGAGGTCCACCAAATATCTCTGTCTAGAGGGCAGTGTTTCTCAATCGCGGAGCCGCGGCCCATTACCGGCCCTGACATCAGTCAAACCGACCGTGAGTGTGGTTCACTGTTTCATTTTTTACCCATTTTATTTCCCCTTAACATTGCTTACGACCGGGCCTTCCACTCACAAAAGAGAACTCAACCGGGCCACTGACTTCTAAAGGTTGAGAACCACTGGTCCAGGGAGAATGGCTCTAGGTTGTGGTGAGCACCGAGATTCTCGCGGGGGAAGTAAAAATTCCATCATTCATTCTCAATTCCAACTCATTTTTCCAGATAGTGGGTGCATTTTCTTTTATTTCATCTGCGCGAACCTGTTGTTTCTCTGCGCACAAAATTTTGATATCTGCGTGATATGACGAAATATAAAGCCGCTATCGTATACAATATAAGGAATTTTTCTCTGCTCGGCAAAAAAACTCTGTGTACAGGGAAGCATTCTCAATTTTTTTTCTTTGTTACTGAATAATACCATAACTTATAAACGGGTAAAAATAAAATTTTATCAGTAAAAATGTGCCTCATGAAAAATATCAAAAATAAGCCTACAGTATATAATACTATATTGCGTGTAAAACATCATTGAAAACTGGAACTACTGCTGTCACCTATCAAATAAAAAATACAACCGTTGGGATATTTCGATCGAAATTGAGCTGACGGGTTTTTGATTAATGCACCGCATAGAAAAAGTCAATATAGCATGGTGTTGATAAATATTTTTTGAGCAATAACATCAGGTGAATTGTCAAGTTTGCTTCGAAATTTTGGCAGTGGCTATTTTTGTACGGTAAATTAACATCAGTGAAGCAAGAGTAAGACTCAATTCCATCAGTACCAGAATAGAAAGGGTTATATATAATTAAAAAAAAAAAATTACCGGTGGTTGTTTTTAAGTAACCATTTTGCCATTGACTGATCAATATCTCTACCTAAGTAGAGAAACCAAGACGAAGAAGACGAGAGCTCAGTGCTCGGTACTTCGCATCAACTAGCAACGGCAACAATTCCATTTTAATTGATATATTTTTCGATTATCATTTCGACCGTGACCGTTGAACGTCATACAGAGCACCGAGCTCAAAAGAGCCCTATTCTCCTTCATCCTGGAGTAACACAATGTTACATTGGTATAAAATATGGCATAAAATGATAATATTAAAGAGAAAAGAAAATGACATTTGTTGCGGAAAATTGTCTTATCCACCAGCTTGTCAAACATTTGATGTCTTCGTTGAAACTGAGAAGTATCGAATGTTTGAATATTTACACACACACACACACACACACACACCACACACACACAAGCATTGGCGTACGCAAAAGGGGGGTTTTTGGGGTTCTAACCCCCCCAAGCCGAGATTAGTGTTATTTTGCAAGAAAAAACGTAAAAAAAACCCCTTGAGAAAATTCTGCGTACGCCTATGTATACAAGCGCGCACATTTTTCGAAATTCGGGCACATATTTTGAATGGAGGTATGTTTTTAGGCCTTTAGATGTTTCAGAAACTCGCGACCATCATAATTGGAGATCTCTCTCTCTCAGGGATGTTGGTGACACGACATTTCTTGTTTTTCAAAGTAGTTTCGAGCTAGTTTCTTGATGTAAGCCCTGATTTCACATTAAATTCTACTTATACAATAATCAATATATTGGCTCCGTCATGTCAGAATCACGAATGTGCAATGTCCTGGCAAAAAAAAAAAAAAAAAAAAAAAAAGAACGTGGGAAATGATGTTTGAGTATTTACTTTACCTATGTTACTGTATGGAAGTTATTTTCCTAAAATTTTTTGCAACGTGTGTTTCAATAGGGATACACATTCGCGTTTCAGGCACAACTTAGGTAGCAAAACAAGGTATCCAAACAGCTAATTCAAAAAAAAAAAGGAAAACATGCACATGTCCCGGAAAACCGGGACATATGGTGAGTTCACATACGGAAAAAAAAATTTGAAAAGCATCTGATTCGGTTAACGAGCGATGATTCGCATTAATGTGAATTGCTCATCAACCGAAGTTCCACTGTGATATCATAACAAAGAAGTCTATCTATAATATATTGTGTAGTCTTTATAGAATATCATAGATGGCGACACTACCGAGAGCACTTTAGATCATTTTATTTATTTATTTTTTTGCAATTTCTAAAAAGTTTTAGTGATGGAAATTTATGCAAATTTTGAAAATAAGTCACAATTTATAAATTTGGAAATAAAATGTATTTTGAATTTAGTACTAAAACCAGTGAAAAAAAAGTAATTGAAAACATATTTTTAAAATTCGGTTTTAAATTTTTAATAGAAATTACGAAAAAATTTTTTTTATTAAAATATGTTTCAATTTATAATTAAAATAGTTATTTTTATTAAGTAATTGTAAATATTCATTTTTTTCTGATTTATTTGAGCAATCATTTTTGTAATTTCAATGCCGTGAATATCCGTGCCTAGATCGAATATATTCATAATACCTGCCTCCCTCACACAAATTAATTTCCCTACCATGAAAATTTATTATAAATTAATTTGAATTTTTTTTAAAAATAGTTAGAATTTTTTTTTTTTTAAATTCTCCAAATATGTTTACGCACGCGAACTAAATAATTTGATATTCATGTTTGGAGTTTGTAAAACATCGCACAGATGGCGACACTGTCTCGTAATATCGTGATAGTAGTTGTCGCGCTATACGTACAGTACTGCTATTGTCGCTAATATCCGGGAGATTTTTCGTTATGACGAAATTGAGGGAGGAAAGAGATTTGTTGCATGCACACACACATATGACGGGCTGGTTGTCGTTCCGTGCTTCCAGCATCATCATTATGTTGGTGGTTGGCATTACTCATTATTTCTGAGTCATTCCGATGGCGATGACAGTTGGTTTGCGTGGTGGTTTTTCGCTGGGATGAGTGATGATGACAAATGCGTCCCATTTAATCACTCTTTTGTTGTCAGTATTGCTCTCTTTCCTCTATCACTGTTTAGTCAGTATCTCGTTATTAATAACCATCATTATCTTACTCAACAAATTAAACTGAAATTCTCATTTCATTATCGTTAATTACATTTTTTTTTTTTTTTCAATTTTGAGAGGGAAATAATACATTTATTATTATTTTTTTTTAAATTTTTAAGAATGAAATCATTTTTGGGGCTGACCTTTGGGGCTGCCCGTTGTATTCTACTCTATAGCAGTGGTTCTCAATCTTTATTGACTGAAGCCCTTTTTAGCATATAATTTCTATGGTGGAGCACCTGTAGGCTTCTTTTTTTCCCATCTATTTATCGATTCATTTTATTTTCTTCGACCGCCCGTGGAGCCCCTGGGAAGTTCACACGGAGCAATAACGTCCCCGTGGACCCGTCTTAACAGCATCATTGGCTTCTGGGGAAAAGTAATGTGCCCCTATCTTGCTAGAATTCCATGTCTTTTAATTGACGTACTTACCCTCGAAACATAGGCACCGGAACCTGAGGGCGGGAGCCATTTGAGCCACCCCCCTAATGAATTTTCTGGAGAGGGGCTGAATCTTTCTCTCCCTCCAATAATTAATTAATATACTACGCAACCTCCTCCTCCCCCCCATTCTGCGTACCGGCTTGAATCGTGTGTTTACGGGACACACGATTCATACCCTTCAATGTTTTCTTCATGTCGGCTCTCCTGTTTCGTTAATAATACCAGGTTGGACCCATGCGTTAAAGGTGCCCCACAGAATGTCCCTAAGAAAATCTTGGCCTGAGCGACACCAAAGATCCCAGCCTAGAAGCCCAGTAAAGGATTTAGGGGTCATGGCTTCCAGATTATTGCCCAAACAAAAGGCAGAATAATGGGCTCTATGCTGTTGCCAACATTTTTTTTTCTCAATTTTTAACTGCCAAATTACTCGATGGTGGGACGGCCGGAACTGACTGACTGAGTTCCGGTTCTCCTGAAATATCTAGCCTGGGCCCGCCAAAGTTCCTAGACTAGGGGCGATGGGTAGGGTAGGGGGGATGTTGAGCACCCTGAATATCTTGTAGAAATTCCAAAATTTGTTCCACATAAAGCTCAAGACGAACACTCCTGATCTTAACTATTATTTTTTGTCAGTAGAAAACAGGCAAACTTCATTTTTTGGCACTAGCCCTCCTCCACTGTAGAAATTAAGAATTTTACAATGTGGTTTTTCTATCCCCCTAAAATTTGACGCACCCAAGGTTCTCCTCCGTGACTTTAGCATAATAACCCCCCTCCCACTAGTTCGGGTTCTGTGAGCACCCCTCATGACTATGATGCCCTTTAATTCTGCTGGAAAATTAATATGGAAGTCCGCCAACAGCTGTCTTCCATAGAATCTGCATAAGCTCTCACGATTCCCGGGCGTTATACAGATACAAAAGGCTGTATCTGTATGACACTTATACAGATTTTAAAAATAGTAATAGTTCACAGATAGGTCTCTAGGAAATGGATTTACTAAATACTATTTAATAATTTCTAGAAAATTTAAAAAAAAGTATGTATTTTAGTGATTTCCGACCTAGAGGACGTGTAATTTTTCGCGAAGACGCTGATAGAAAGGCTCGAATTTGGAGTCACAACTGCTATTTCATCAACTTTACATATCATCATTTAAATAGTTCCCGGGAACCAAGTGTGCGAAACCATCGTGGTATCCTCGGGCACCTAAGTTGGGGTACCATTAATGACACCATCTTCAAAAACATCAATGAAGTACACATATTGCATCCGTCAGGGAAAAAGTGTTTTTGCCTGAACTGAAATCACGCATTATACGCACTACTTAAGACTGCCATCAATGCGGTTTTTTTTTTTTTTTCGGGAACTTCTACAGCGATTTACTCAGTTATTTCTCAGAGGAGCAAATTGACCGTATCCCAGAACCCTCGTGGGCGTAAAGTCCGCTGCGGTCAATTTGCGGACGCGCTTCCTTGGCATCACGTACAGCATAGAAATCTGCATAAACTCTCACGATTCCCCCAGCGTTATAAACATCTCAAATCTAGGAGGAGCAGGTATGGAAAAAAAAAAAAAAACTCCTTTTGCCTTTCAAGTGTAACATTCAAAGGGGAAAAAAAGAGCGTTTCCTCTGGTAAAAAAATCTTAATCGACGTCATCTTTGGTGTTATAACAAACAAAACAGCAACAAGCGTCCATTTTCGGAGCATGGTCAAGGCCGTTCTAGTTCTCGCTGCTCGCTTTACTTATTACTGAATATAGGTGAATAGGGAAAAAATTGTACCAGAGGGCTAAATCATATCGAGTTATTTTGACAGCGTCTTAAAAGAAAAAGCCTTGTATTTGCTCTGACGGATGAGCGGACATGATGAGAGGAGAAGTGATGTTGTGGGAAGGAGGGTAGAGTGGTCAGTTTTTATTTATTTATTTATTTCGCTAGTACTTGCAATGCCACAGGTCACTGCTGAAGCGTGAAGATCATCACATGTGACGTGCGTTTTACTCCAAGGTGGATAACCCTTCTCTACCGTCACCATAATAATAATATCTATTCTAGTTGTGGTTGCTTGCTGGTTTTTTTCCCCCTCTTCTATTCTTTGCCTATGAAATGACACAACGGACGTTGCATCTATAAAAATCCTCTGTATTCATGTTATGCATTATTCAACAACAACAAAATGCCACAAAGGAAAGTAAAAGCGCCGAGCTTGTTGTTATGCATGTTCAAAACTGGACGGTATTCAGTGAATTTTCCGTGATCGACTTACGTAAAAATTGTCTCGATATAAAATTATATATATATATATTTTTGTAAATTTACTCCTTGTATTTTAACATTGAAAATATATCGATGAAGGTATAGTAAAAAAAAATTTAATATATTTAATTTAGCTGATGTGAAAAATAAATTGCTTACAAATGCGTGGGTTGAGTATGAGTATGTATATGCAAATTATTCATAGTCGGTTTCGAGTGTGTTGGCCCTTTCGCAAGCGTGGGAAGTTTTTCTTTTTGGATAAAAATTGAAGAAATGCATAAGAAAAAAATATTTTTCAATGGGTGCAACTCCATAAATAAATGTATTTATATGTGTACTTTCTCACGCGAAATGTCCGCCTGTCGATCAATGTCTGTTTCTTCTATTTTTTTTGGCTTTGTTTGAGAAATTTGGTTGATCCTGTTGGGAAAGGTAAACGACTTTTCATCTCTCTACACACATTTATTTATTTAACTCTTATTTAAGAGTACTTTTAGGAGATAAATTTTTCTCAGATGATCAATGTAATTAATTTTCGAATCATTTTTCTCGCATGAAAACAAAATTATCCAATAAATTTTTAATACTCAAAAATTTCGAATTTATTCTTACAATTATTGTACATTTGTTATTATTGAAATTATTGAAGAATAAATTTGAAATTTTTTTTGACTATTGAAATTTATTGGATAATTTTGTTTTCCATGCGAGACGAAGGGTTCGAAAATTATAATTGCATTAATCATCTATAAAAAGTTTATCTTCTAAAAATACTCTTGAAAAATAGTTAATTAAATAATTAAATAAACAAATGTGGAGATGAAGTCGTTTACTTTTAAGTCATTACCAATGTTACCTTTGAAGTTAACTACAGACCAGCGGAAATGGGGAAAATAATTTTGTGTAAAACAGCAAAAAATAAATAAATGGGAAAACTATTTATTACGGGATCAGTTCAAAAAAAAAAAGTATTAAATTTGAGAAAGTTTTCGGACCGGCAAAAGTAAATGGGAGAAATGACTTGCGGATCTTGAAAAAACTAATATCTTGAAGAAATAAATGGAGGGCTGGGAAACAAAATTGAAATAGGTAGGAAAAATAATTTGCAGATCTCAGCAAAAAATTACCGCAAATAGGAGACATGACTTGCGGACAGGCGAAAATAAATAAATAGGGGAAAAATAATTTGCAAATCAACCGAAAAATAGGAAAAAATAATTTGCGGACCGACGAAATAAATAAATGAGAGAAATAATTCACAGACGTGTAGGCGGGTAAGACAGAAATAAAAACCAATATAGAGATGGTGTAATACGGGGTGGGCAAAAAGTCCGTAGAATTTTTAAAAATGCGTAAAAACCGGAAAAATAACCGAACTAGAAAGCGGTTTGCAGGGTTAGCAACGCTAGGTCGCGGGAATTTTTTTAAGACAAGAAAAATAAAATAAAAAACAGCCTATAGATGGCGCTGACATGAGCGACTTCAGTGAAAATATGCAAATGAGACTGTTATAAGAACTTGCGCTCCTAATCCACAATCAGTTCATCGTTGTAAACCGTGTACCGAACAAGGACGACGCTGAGTGCGAAGGATAAAGCTTTGTTGGTGAAGTTTTGTGCAGAAGAATGTGAGGAGAGACTGGAAAAAGACCTTTAATAGCGACAGGCCTCATAAAGCTTGTTTAGCGGTTTGAGGAAACTGGAACGCTGGAGGATCGTGTAAGAGCCGGATGACCATGTTTAAGTGAGGCACGTTCGTCGCGTGTTGCAGCCGAAATGGAAGCGTTAGCGTCCGAATCAGCTGCAGGGACCAGCAGTGGTCGTGAAGCTGACAGACGCTTGGGCTTACCACCATCCTCGGTACGCAATATTCATGGAATCCTTGATCCATACCCATACAGATTGCAATCGGGCCATGAACTTTTACCTGCGGATACCGTACAGAGGGAAGCATTTGCGAGGTAGCCTTTTTCCAAAATCGAACAGAATCCCACCTGGGACTTTAACATTTTGTGGACAGATGAAGCAAATTTTTCGCTTCATATGGCAACGTTAATACACTTAACTGTCGCATCTGGGCGACGTCTATGCCACGTGAGTACACGCAGGAACCATTGCATTCCCCAAAAGTGACCGTGTGGTGTGGGTTCAAAGGTGCGTTCATCATAGGACCCTTCTTCTTTGAAGCGCAGTAAATGGGTGGAAAACGGCTTCTCTCGGTGAATGCGCAGCGTTATTTAACGCTTCTGTGCGAGAAGGTCGCGCCATGTTTGCGTGAAAGAGATACGCTTTCTACCTTCACGTTTATGCAAGATGGAGCAACTAGTCACACTGCTACTCCGGTGAAGGCATTCCTGGTACAGTCGTTCGGGGAGGACAAAATCATTAGCAGGCGTTGCAGGTTCCCATGGCCTCCTCGGTCTGCACATTTGGCACCGGCATACTTCTGGTTATGGGAATATGTGAAATCCCGGGTGTATCGATCCAGTCCATCTGATCTGTCGGAACTGAAAAATACGATGGGGTGTCATGTATACATCCGGACCTGCTGCACTCTGCCTGCAATGTGTTATCCCCTGTGGTGGTGGTCATGTGGAACACATACTGCTGTAATAAACGATTTCGAGGCATTCTGTCCGTTATTTGCGTATCTTTTCTTTGTGTACGTCAGCGCCACCTATCGGCTGTTTTGAGTTATTTTCTCCCCGTCTTAAAAAAATTCCCGTGACCAAGCGATGCTAACCCTGCAAACCGTTTTTTATTTCGGTTATTTTTCCAGTTTTTATGAATTTTAGTTTCTACAGACTTTTTGCCCACCCTGTATTTAATTAAATGGAATGGAAACGCTTCGTGAACACCGGGTTGGAAATTCCCACGCCCCTGCATACGGACCATCAGTCTAAGAACACTGACGTATACCGCGTCCTAAACTGCTTTTAGGGTACTATATTGTTAATTATTTCGCAAATTCACGTGTGAAAATCGCGCACACTTCTTCAAATAAAATTTATAATCAAAGAAGTCTTGATTTTCTTGGCCCTGGAATCGAATTCCGCTAATAGTTTGGCGTCAGTCATCAGATGATTTGTACGGTAAAACCTGCGTTGTATAACGATGCTGCCTATAACGATAAACCTCTCTGCAACCATATTTTCTTCGGTCCCCGGCGGAATTCTTAACTTAACAGAAAATATCGCAAATGTTCAAACAGTCTACAACGATAACCCCGTCTATAACAATATTTTTTTTAGTTCCCCAGAGTATCGTTATAGACATGTTCACTGTATATCGATTCGATAAATCACAAGGAAAAATAAGTCTTACTACGCTTTTTATTATAAATGCGAGACTGTTTTGTGCGTATAAGTTAATACTCCCATGTGAGGCGCCTCTATATGTGTTTAAACACTTGTTGCTGATTAAACAAAACTTTTGAAACACGTTTTTAAAGCTATTTTATGTACATATTTTTCGTGAATTTTCTCAAAATATTATTTTCGTGACTCGAAGCTGACTCTGGAGGGAGAGGAAAAAGGGAATTTTTACATAAAATTTTCATATCTGTTATAAAACAAATAAAAATAGAGTATATTAAAACTCCGAGAGAACTCCGTCTTTTCATTTAGTTAGGTTAAGAATACGATTGATTATTATAGTAATTTTTGTAATGTGAAACTTCCAATGTCAAAATTGCGGGATTTCTATCACATGGAGTAATAGCACCTCCACATCACGCAATACTAATAGATTGAGCTTCAATATTACTAACCAGACCAGACCAGAATTGAACGTTTCCGTCGCTGCCCAGCCTTTGCAGGCTGTCTGGCGACTTACAGATCACCAGGGGTGGTATGAGAAGGAAAAAGACAAGTTTGTGCATGTGTGTAAGGTATGTAGTGTATGTGTGTGTGTAGAGAATGAATGAGCCAGGAGAGTATTGTTTACAAATCTTCGCGAAATGAATGCTCATCGAGATAAAACACAACACAATCGAAGAACAAGGAGGCAATGTCTTACGGGAAGTAGCTGATGATATGCTACCCAAAAACCCCAACATTATAAATATTTACATAATCGAGAGACACTAACCAGAGATGTTTGAGGTACTGTTGAACCGTCATCAGTCATATAACCATAATCAAGAACGTCAAAGAAAAAGTTATAATGAAGACATGACACATACCATCTCTGTATTGTAATAAAATCAGTTTCAACACGACACGAACCCAATGCACCATTTTATGCAAGCGCAAATTATGAATAAATGAGAAAAATTATTAATTGCGAAAAAAACAACAACATATAAATGCCTCTGAATTGCGATCACAGCATCCGCAATATCAAACAAAACTGACATTAGATTGATAAATTGTTTTGAAAAAAAAAAAAAAAAAATCAAAATCATGAAAATGTTCTGCAAATTACATCAATTCGTCACCCAATCCACGCTCAGCAAGTCCATTGGCCTAGAGTGTACTGTGGGTATTCTAGGGTCATAATAGACAATTTCTCTAAGATGCGGGTGTTCAGAAGATCGTAGCCTGTCAAAATGAGCATTTGCAAGCTCCTTGATATAGTCCAAGATTAGTGGTAAGTCAAGATCTTTACGGATGTTTTTTCCTCTCACATACCAGGGGGCTCTGGTAAACTGACGAAGAATGATGTTCTGCTGTGTCTGTAAACGTTTCATATTTGCAAGACTGGCATGAGCCCACACTGGGGCAGCATATGTCAGAATAGGACGAATAATAGTTTTAAAAAGAATTACTTTATTCCTCAACGTTAGCCTGGCCTGTGGGAATGTGATTCTGGATAGCATCCCAACTGCTTGTGAGGCCTTATTTCTTACGTACATCACCTGAGGAGAAAATGAGAGCGACTTATCTAGTATACAACCTAGATACTTGACTTGGAGTTTTCTTGTCAACACCGTATTGCCGATGTATATGGGAGTTCTTGGAAACTTGTACCGTCTTGTGAAGAGAATATATTGACATTTTTGATGATTCAACTTTATATCGTTGTCTTGGCACCAGTCCTCAACGTCTTCAGTTGATTCTTGTAAATTTTCAATACATTTTTTCCCTTTTTTGTGATTGGTCAACAGGATGGCATCGTCAGCAAATAGACCAAGCATTCCGCGCTGAGGAGCTGGGAAGTCATTGATGTATAGCGCAAAGAGCAGTGGTCCCAAACAAGAACCCTGCGGGACAGACGCTCTTATTGGTCTAACAGTTGAGAGACAGTTGCCATTTTTGACTTGGAATCTTCGATTGGAAAGGTAACTGTTTAAAAAGATGATGAAATAGTCAGGCAAACCCAGGTCAATTAGTTTGGATAATAAGGTCGTGTGATTCGTTTTGTCGAAGGCCTTACATATATCCAGACAGAGAGCACAGACATGTTCCTTGTAGTTGAACGCAGTCATCACGAACTCGGTAACTCTGTGCAGCTGAGTGACGCAAGAATGCCCCCGCCTGAATCCGTGCTGCTCACTTCGAAGAATGCTGTTGAAGGACAGGAAAGCGTCAAGACGTGAAATATAGATACGTTCAAAGACTTTAGAAATGTTACTGAGTAAGCTGATAGGTCTGAAGTTTTGAGAGAAAAGTGGGTCAGTTCCAGATTTATGAAGAGGTTTGACAATAGAAAGTTTCCAGACATTAGGAAAATAGCTTGTCTGAAGCATGCTATTAAATATATTAGTGAATGATTTGAGGATAGAAAGAGGAAGATTTTTAAGAGCGAGATTTGAAATTTCATCATGACCAGAAGCTTTTTTAGTTTTGAGTTTGTTAATCATGCCCCTGATTTCGTCAACATTGGTCAAACCGGCAGCACCCATTCCGCGCAAGGCATCCGAGCGAACTCTATCCAGGAATTCTTGAACTTTTCCATGATGAGCTGAAGCAATACTTCGAGATTGCAGACTGTTTGGCATGAATTGCTTTTCATAGTTATCAGCAAACGTTTCAACAATCTCTTCATTTGTATACAACAGTTGACCTTGTTCGTTTGTAATTTTGTCCACCGCTGGAGATTTTCGTTTACAGATTTTCCACGCCTTCCAAAGTGAGCCATCGGATGCTGTGGCCTCCTCAATGAAGTGGGTGAATCTCTCATTGACATATTCAGTTGTTTCTTGTCTTATTTCCTTTTCTAGTCTGTTTAGAGTGGTTTTGTCAGACCGTCTTCTAAATCTTTGCCAGAGTTTTCGGACCCGGTTTTTTAGTCTGATTTTGTCCCGTAATTCTTCCGAAATGCCAAATCTGTTTTCTTTTGCCTTAATCTTCCTGGTAGAGGCTTGAATAGCTGTTTTAATTTGTTCAGTCACATCAACTACTGCATTTTCAATACAGTTCGTCGTCAATTCCGCTGAGTTCCACACTGGTAATGTTTCCAGCGTAGAGCGGAAGATTTCCCAGTTGGTAACCAGTTGATATGGAATATCCTTTGGTCTAGTTATATCGATGGTGAAAATAATAGGGTTGTGAGTTGAATTAAGTTTGGCAGTTGTTTCGAAAAAGATGTTGTGCCTGAAGTTTTTGGAGATTCCATAGTCCAGAACATCGGGTCGATAAAATCGACTAGTAGGATAATTGGTTGGAATGTTCGATGAATGAATGCACAAGCAATTATTCCTACAAAATCTTTCTAGAACTCTACCTTGTCTATTTGTGGAATGGCTGAAGAATGTAGGGCTTTTACAGTTCCAGTCGCCAGCAATTAGTACCGGATTGTTGATATTAACGAGATAGTTTAGGAGATTGATATCAACATGGTTATTAGGTGGTTTGTAAATTGCACAAATGGTTATTGGTGATCTGTTGATGAAGATGTTTACTGCCAAAGCTTCCATTTCAGTTGAAGAAGGAATCGAAAGTTTTTGGTGAGGAATGTCCTTTTTAACGAACACCGCAATTCCACCACCCCTTCCATGTAGACGGTCTTCACGTAAACAGACAAAATTAGAGATATTGGAAGTATGAGAAGGTTTTAAAAAACTTTCACAAACCAGTGCTACATCAATTTGTAGGTCATAGAGTAATTGTTTGAATTCTTGTAGTTCCTGTTTAAGCCCAGTGGCATTCCATGCCAGAATTTTCAGCGGTTTGCTGATAGTTGACACTGGTGTATTAATTTTTGAGCGCTGAAATAAAACCAATCAGAATTTGAATAAGGTTATGAGCCTTGTCTTCAGAAATGCCCATATTGACCAAAAGTTCTCGCACAACATTGGAAAAGTTCTCGATGTTGTTCTTCTGTGAATTCTCCACTGTTTCATTAGTAGTTGAAGACATACAAACTGAATGTACAGACGCATCAGTGACATCAGTTTCATCAATGACAAGGTAAGGTACTGGCATTTGCCTGTTTACAGAATTATTATAAGATTTGGAAAGTTCAGACGGCTTAACTATGTGATCGCCGAAAGAATCATCACGATTATTAAGATGTTTGTTGAATTCATGAATTACATCTGTGAAATTAATTCCAAATTGATTATTTTTGTAATCTAATATTTTCACTTGCTCGGCTTCGTTATACTTTCTGTTCAGCTCCTCGACCAGTTCGGCTTCCGTGAGATGCACTTTGCCTATTCCAAGAATATGTGGTCCCTTTAAGACTTCGTCTACAGAACGTTGTAATACCAACGGGATTGTACTAGCCTTGACCCAAGGATTTGACTCCGTTTTAGTAGACAACTCATTTTCAGAAAAGTTGTTTTCCCCATTTCTATCTCTTCCTCGTTCTAAAACTACGTTATTTCCTACGCTGCCTAGAAGGGGGAAATCTCGAAGCGAAGGTGGAAGCTTGGAGATGAAGGTTCTTCCAGATTCACCTGTGGAAGCAGGTCTGGCAGGGCACTTAGAATACGTTCCTGTATGAGGGCCTCCACAGAAGTAACACTTTATCTTGTTCAGATCTCCCTTAACCAAGCAGCTTCTAGTACTGTGTCCTTCTGAACAAAATGCGCATATGGCTTGATTATGGCAAAAATAACTTGTATGTCCGAATTTCATGCAGTTCCTGCATTGCAAGGGAAAACGATTTCCTCTGTATCTTTCAATCTCTATTGGAACCCCGTCGATGTCGACCAAGTTGGCAATTTCTTTAGAGTTGATCGGAACTTCCACCAAGAAGAGCGGGAGTACTCTTCCTGAAGTATAGTTTTTGAGATTGCATACTTTTATTACATCGAATCCTTGTTTTGATAAGTCATTAGTGATGTCAGAGTGGTTAACATTTGCTGGTAGACCACGTATTACGAATTTTAAGGACCTTTCACTATTCATTTGGTACGTATGATACTCGAACCTGTTATCGTCCAAGAACCTTGTGACGTTCCTGTGATCATTTTCACTAAATAAATTTAACAGAATGTTCTTCTCTGTCGTTTTAGACACTGGAGCAAATTCACAATTGTTTTTTATATCTCGAAAGGTTGCAAGCCAGTTGGATCCCCAAGAGGATAAGACAATTTGGGGTACATTAACTTTTTTTCGTCTTCTGTTGACTTGAGTGAATTCATCGTTGTCACCATTAGGATAATCATTGTCAATTCTAGATTCTACCCTACTCGGTTCCACTGAATCCGACTCTGCATTGCACTCTCCAACCCCACCTGAGTCTCTCACTGGACTTCGATGACTTGTTGAAGCGATTGCAAACTCATTTGTTGATTTATCTTCAAATATGGGGGTAGCAGTAGCTCCAGTGGAGTTGTTATTTCCCGTGGAGAGCATCACCTCATTTGCTCTTGTAGACATCTTTTTTGCCTTTTTTCTAGCTTTTGATCTCTGTGACTTCGTCAATTTTGGCTGATTATCTGGCTCGTCAGTTGTGACCATGGAACCAAGTGCTGGATCCGGTTTCTCTTTCGAGATCCTGGATTGAAGAGACGGCAGATAACGATCTGAAGTTTTTGCCATACATGCATTAGATGGAGGGGCCTTGGCAACAGTGATATTTTTGTTAGCATGCTTGTCACTTTTAGAGTTCTTGGTTTTCAATTTTCCCACGTTGAATCTGCTTTTTTCGTTGCCATTGCCTTCGTCAGGGATCACTGAATTTCCAGTTACAGATGGCAAAACTGGATTAGCCGTTGAATTAGATAACTTAACACAGTCGGAAAGTTCCTTGGTGATCCTATTTACTAGTGCCGGATCATCATGATCAGTATCAGTGTCAGAGTCCGATCGTTTTTGCTGAGGCTTATCACACTCATTCGGCACTGGGCATTGAGATGACACAAGTTTGGATAACACACATCTTTTCAACTTCTTTTTAAGGGCTTCATTATGCTTACGTGATTTACATTTATTTGAAATATGACGCTTTTTACTGAAGCCATTGATTGAGGCCTTCACCAAATTATCAGATATGTTGGCATCATCATCACAACCTTCACTGATAGTAACAAATTTACCCAATTTCTCAACATCAGAATTAGGTAGTAGTGTGACATTATTATTCATGACAAGTTCTTTTACCAAACAATCGGTTACATTGACATCATTGATACCATGTTCATCATTACAGACCACATTACCCAGAATTATAGCATCAACAACATCTGTATTGTTAACATTGACTTTTGGGTTACTATTATCATTATCAAATGCTAGCTTTTCATTTACACCACACTTGTCATGATCATTATCATGAATAACTCTGTTTGATACATACATGGAACCATTAACTGATTTGATAACATTTTCGTTCGATTTGTTGATATATGCATCATGAATTAATACCATCTTAACATTATCACATGGTTTCATATCATTGACACTCTTTTCAAAATTAAAGTCATTTTTATCACATAAATATACAGAATTATCGATTGATTTGACACAATCATAAATATTATTTGGGCTGATTACCTTATCATTTATCTTTGAAACATTTCCATGCACAAATTCTTTACCTGTAGCAGAGTTTTTAACACATAAATTATCAGCCATTACCTTCTTACTCTTACGAATTGATTTAGCACACTTGGGACCAGGATCAGTTACCAAGTTTACAGGCGTTTTCTTAAAGCTGTTAGACAGCTTATGAACACAATCAATACCCTCAAGATCTCCAAAAAATAAACAACCTGTACTAATTAGTTTTTTGAGTACAGTATCATTGTTATGTGACATTTTGAACTCAACAAAATATGTTATAAGATTTTGCAATTGATCAACCACAGAACATTCATCACTAATGCCATCGTTACTCAAATCATACATGTTTTCAATCCAAGGCAGAAATTTCTCTGTCAGTGTCTCAAAATTATGATTCCCCTCGAAAACGAAACTCTCTGCCATCCGGCGAAAAGCCACAATTTCAGCGATTGCCGCCGGATCGGCATAGGGACAACGAAGGGGCATTTTAAGTGAGCACTCAAAAAGCAAAGACTTACCCCTGATGAGCCACGTCTCTGGTCTGGACCGGGTTTCACTTCACAACATACATATCTCACCCAAAAGAAACAACCGTAGATAGCGGAAAAACACAGATCGATCCGCGACACTGAAATACAAAACAGGTTGAGGGTTCTTTTTGTCCACTGATGACCACAACTCGAACAAAAAGTCGATGATAGTCGAAGCGTCTCCTGGATTCACACTGTCAATGCGTGTCGTTGTTTCACTTTCAGCTGTAAATCCACGCTATCCAAGTGCATTCAGAAACCTATAAAAAGGGAAAATATGGGGCAGACGTATGCACTGGGGAGGGGGAAGAAATACTGGTCGATCACAGCACACACAAAGTATCACTGGTATTAGAACCAGCGATATTGCAAGAATCCATCTTGACTTGCACAGAAAGCCGTTGAAAAAACCGTTACGAACACCATTAAAGCGACGGTAGAAGCTGGACACACCCGAATACCGTAGTTACCAGGGATTATTGCCTCATAATGACCAAACAGGCGCACACACTAAAAACCCCCATCAAGCGCAAAATACCAAAATATATCTCAATATTACTAAATATTACTGCTGATGATCTGCTTTTGATTGTTCAACGGAAGAAGTTTACTGATGCTTGCGGAACGTCTCAGGTAATTCTCGATCTGGTTACTTCTTGGGCCAAATCTTACAAGATGGAATTCAATCCTGAAAAAAGTAAAGTTATGATGGTGCATAAAAAATGTCCGGATGGAGGTGGAGTCAATGTAACTCTGGATGGCGTGGCAGTTGAAGAAGTTGAAGAAATGAAATATCTAGGAATCATTGTCGACAAAAAATTCCAGTGGAAAAAACACATCACATACCTCTCTAGGAAATGTGAAAGGGTTTTGAATGGCCTTTTGAGAGTATCTCAGAATACATTTGGATTGAAATCTGATGTCTTGTGTTTAATATACAATCAGGCCATCGTTCCTATTTTTACATATGCTTCCAGAGTTTGGGGTGATTCCCTGAAAAAGAAAATAAATCGTAAGAATATTCTGAAAGTTCAGCGGAGATTTCTTTTGAGAATTGTTAGAGGATATCGTTCAGTTAGCTACGAGGCACTATTTGCTATTTCTGGGCAAACACCCATTGACATCCTTATCCTCTACAATAACGAGGCCAAGAACATATTTTCAAGAAATTGTGATGACAATTCCCTTTCGGGTATAGTACCTTTTTCATCTCTTCCGCACCCAGCGACACGAGCTGCTATCGCACTTGTAAATTACAATGAAGAGTCTTTTCCTAAGTACGATCTCATCTGTTACACTGATGGCAGTAAAATTGATGGCAAAGTGGGTCTCGCTTACGTTGCTTATAAGCAAGAGAATGAGCTCCTGTTTCGCCAATTCAGATTAGAAAATAACTGTTCTGTTTTTCAAGCCGAGCTCCTCTGCTTGAATCTTGCCACCAAGTGGATTTCATTTTGTGTTGGAAACGATAATAATAGCGCGCTGATATGTTCAGATTCTCTCTCTTCTTTGCAAAGTCTACAAGATATAAATTCTACAGAAAAACTTGTGGTGGAGACACAATGTCTTATAAATGATCTTAAAAAGAAAAAATATATAATCGATTTCACACATGTTCGAAGTCACTGTGGCATCACTGGGAATGAGAGGGCAGATGATCTCGCACGGTCTGCTACACTTCTTAATGTCATAGAAAATGTGAAAGTCCCAAAATCTCACTATAAATATGTGTATCGACACAAATCAATCCATCAGTGGAACACAGAGTATGTCAGTTCCAAAAATGCCAGGCCGGTAAAGAAATTCTTCCCTTCGATTCCGGCGAGAAGGAAGTGTTACCATTTCTCCACAAATTTCCATCTGACCCAATTTATTACTGGGCATGGGAATTTTCAAAGTTATCTCGCGAGAATGAAACTTGCCAGTAGTTCGCTGTGTATATGTGGAACCAATGAAGAAGATCCTATGCATCTTCTTCTGTCGTGCAAAAATCTAACGAAGGAGAGGGTTCATTTCAGAAAAGAACTTAAGAAACTGTCTATTTCTTGGCCGCCTGCATTGTCCGATTTGGTCAAATCAAAGGAAGTCCTTCGCATTCTAAAAATATATGTACAAAATATCTTTGCGAAAAAATAATTGGTTTCTATTTTATTTTTTGTATATACAATGTGTACATTCTCATTTTCCTTGCAAGTGCTGTTTTCGATTCTTGAATAATTAATCAAAATTCCCATTTAAGTACTAATTATTATTATTATTATTGTTATTATTATTATTATTTATTTATTTTTTTTTTTTTCTCACTATCTTTGTATGTATGTATTGGTGTGTGTATATATATGTGTATGTGTGGATATATATATATACTTATGTGTGGTCGTATATTTTTCTATTCATGTGTGTGTATTGAATTTTTTTTTTTTTTTTTTTTTTTTTTTTTTTTTTCATTGCATTGATACCATATGGCATTCACTGGTGCAATATTGCGCTTTGAAGTGCATTCGTATATTGTTATTGTACATACTGATCTGATTTTTCCTTTCTTTTGTATTACGCTGTATTGCAAATTTTGAGTTTCTTGAACCGTATATGTTTGTTGTTGTTACTTACGTTTGTAAGCCTCGTGGCATACTCTGTGGAACACGGGGAGTTGTTTCTGAAGGACCCAAATAAAAAAAAAAAATATTACTAAATAAAATTTATTGTAATATCTATTATTTAATAACTTAAATTTTCATCAAAAAACAAATCTGATATACATATAAATTTAATATATAGAGATTTTTTTATTGGTATTTGTAATCAATTTTATAAATGATGCAATTTTTCAAAAAATATATATACACATAATAAAACTTAACGAACGGAGATCGTGGTTTCTGTGGTTGTCGGTAGATGTCGCTAGCTATCTTCTATTTTCTGTTCCGTGTTTATATTTTTCACATAGAAAGTTTATATTAGTTATCTAGTGCAGTCTTACAAAATGAAGCACATATGTAATTGAAAATTGCTGAAGGAATAGATAAAATTACGAAAACTAAATGGGGTAACTCTTCCAGCAGTGATAGTTATCCTTGATAATAGTGAATTATCAATTTGATAATTACCATAGAAAAATTTTTCTCATAATAGTAAATGAGAAAATTACTTACGATAATAATTATAAACATAAAACAGAGTAACTCATAAAACAATAATAATAATAATAATGAATTATTATTATTGTTATTTTATGAGTTACTCTATTTTGTGTTTATAATTATTATCGTAAATAATAATTATACACTTCTCATTTAATTATTTATGTAATAGAATATTTAGTTATTTTTTCAATAATGCTCAAGTATTCAATGTTACGAAATTAAAATGTAAATTAACTAAATTAATTTTATGTACGATAATAATTATAAACACAAAACAGAGTAACTCATAAAACAATAATAAATAATAATAATAATAATAATAATAATAATAATAATAATAATAATAGTTAATTATATTATTAATTTCATAATTCCCATTGAAAAAATAGCAAAAATAGCTTTGCGACCCAAAAAACGGGTTTTCCCAATCCTCCCAGTGCCCAATGAACACCTTGGTGCAAGGCCAGGTTTACATTGGCACCACAGAAGGAATATCAAACTACTATTTTAAGGGAATAAAAAAAACCATTCGCGCGACAAAATAAATTTGGGCGGTAGCGCCCGCTGCTCAGCAGAAAATTTGCAAGTGTGTGCTCCTAGGAACTTCAAGGTTGAGTAGTTGTCGGGACTAAGAAACCGATTATCTACCCAAGGCCTCGACTGAATACTCTTTCATCCGGGCAAGCATGCATTATGTTTCCCTCCTGTAATTTTGAATAATTTTAAAAGATAATTCAGCGCCCCCCCCCCCACTGGTCCAGCGCCTGGGGCCTTGGATTCACCTGCATTATTCTCCCGGCGGGGGGGGGGGGGGGTCTGTGAAAACCCTAGTTCCGAGGGTTCGATGCCTGACTTGTAGAAGTCTTGGCATGGCACCCCACATCCTGCAGCGGAGCCTCTATGCCAGTGTTTCTCAATCGCCGGGCCGCGGCCCGGTACTGGGCAGTGACATCATTCATACCGGGCAACGACTGATCTGCCGTTTCAGTTTTCCCCATTCATTTTCCATTAGTCGTGTATTTCACCGGGACTTCCACATTACAAAAATAAATGAAGCCGGGCCGCGGGCTTCCAAAGTTGAGAACCACTGCTCTAGGCTAGGATCTTCGGCATGGCCAAAGTACCGTAGTGAATACGGTAGTATGAACAAAAAGAAAGAAAAGAATCGTCCCAAAATGAAGCCCTGTCAGTCCAACTCTATCTGTAGTGGACTTGAATATTGTGTATTAAACAATTCTCCAATCTCTCCCACTTCAACATACCAACTTCTTACTTTTACCCACAAGTCTTTTCCACACTTCTTTTGAAAGCTCAGGCTGCGGTCTCCGGCCCATATGTGCCACTACTACTACTAAACCACACATGTACCTCGTCCATATTCCTCTGCGGAACCATATGAGCCACTGGGCGCACGTGCAACATTTCTCCCGAATCATTGGGTTCAGCTGTCCATTTTAGTCAAATGGCTTGCACGTTGCATCGAGTTGATGGCTGTCTTCATGGGGAGAACGACGCGAATGATTCGATGCTTGCGAGCACGGGACAAGGGGAGCCGCCGCTATAACTCTTTGCTAACGTTTTCCGACATAACTTTGCCTCTTTTGAGGTAACGGAAGTAAGGTGCTTTGTATCAGTCCGGGGTTGTGAGCGGTTCTATCTATAGTGGACTTCAGATAGTATTGGTCAGTCTCACCCTTGCTGGAGCCGTGCGTCTTAAACGGAATCTTTGCTCTGTTAACGTTAAGTCAAACGTTGAGAACGTTGAAATCAAAGTATTTTATCCCGTTTTTGTGGCCCGGTGAGGCCGCACCCCTTTCTCACCTTCTTAAGTCAGACCCTATACCCAGTGAACGGTAATGATCACATCGAAAATTGAAGAAATTGTTCTATACATTATTCCCACCCATGGCCAGTAAATGCTTCAAATAAGAGCTAGTAGAGCAGAGATCCCAAATTTTTTTACTCTTTTTGGCTTAGAAATAAAATTAAAAAATTTTAATACATCGTGGCAACCCTCCCCCGACCCTCATCATACGGTTTGGGAATCACTCCAAAAGAATAACCGAACAACGCCCATAAGAAAAGACATCGGAAATACACTACTCGGACCAAAAAAATAATAAGGTCACGAGAGAAAGCACGACTTTCTTTAGTTTGGTTAGCATTTCCCCAAAAAGAAAGCAAATCAATGTCTACGAACTAACCTCCGACCTCTAAAATAAAGGTGAAGGGTCTTGATGGAATACCCCTCACCCCCTCCCCCATATAGACCTAGAAACTGCATATATCTATATCAATCGAGTCTAGTCTAGACACTCCCCAATATTTTCGACGACTTTTTCCTCGCCAATCGAAAAATTTTCACGTGTGAGGTCATTAGCTTTAATTCCATAACGTCATGAAGGTGCCCCAATGGTAACTATAAATCCTTTCCCCCCGAGTTTGATGGGGGGGGGGGTCGCAATTATTAAGCTCTAGTTATTGTATACGCAGTAGTCCCCAGGTGCGTTCATAAAAAAAAAAAAAAAAACTTGACCTACCATTAGCGGAATAAAAAAAAAATTCGGGCAGCACAACGTAAGAAAATAGAGGTTGGGTCGGAAGGATGGGTCGTTTCCCCCCCTACTCTTTCTACTCCATTATTTGATTCCAATGCCATTTCTCCAAGACTTTTTAAATAATGATACCCCAGAGACCTTGAACCTGTGCGTTCCTCTATAGTGGTTCAGTGTCAACCGTTTTCTTTCCCCCCCAGTGTTGAAAAACAACTTCACCGGAACCAGGGAAAGGATACGAAAAAAAAGAAATAAAATAATCATAATAAAAAGAATATACATTATAAACCCGTTGGATACTACTTTTTTACCGCACCCTATCCCTAGTCCTTCCTCCTCCGGTTCATCATCAATCCATAAAACCGGTCGAAAACGGAACATATTATAATGAAAGAAAAGGCGTGGCCTAAAAATAATCGTCCGACTCGTAACCCGATTGGGTAGAAGTTCCGCCACCAGCCAATCCGTGACTTCTATCGGGGGAGTGGGAGGAGTTTGGAAAAAAATCGGTGGTGAATTTTGAACCCTGTGGTGAATTCTGTATTACGTGCGTGTGTGATAGGAATCTCTCTTTCTTCCCCGTAAAATAGCTAATGAATTTTTTTTCATTTTTTTTTAGTATGTAAAAGTGAAAGGAAGGTGAATAGAATAGGAAAATGGTGGAAAAGGGACTTTTTTTGTTAAGGGTTGAGAGGGATTTTTTTTTTATTGTTATTTTATAACCAAAAAAGGGTAGAGAGAGAGAGAGAGAGGTTCTTCGGAATGGAGGTCAGTGTACCGACGGGAAGTCCTTGAAAAATTCGTTTCGGGTGCTGATGATGATGTTGTTTTGTGACGTAACTGCCCCTTTCCTGTTGTGTTTTTTTTTTTCTGGGATATGACCTGGCATGCCTTTTCCCCTTCCTCTTTTTTTCAGTATTTCTATCCCCTTTCTAAAATTTAGAGTTGTATTAAAAATTTGGTTCCCGTGATATAGATATTTTACGTGAAATGATTTTTTTTTTGGAATGTTTTAAAGTTAGGTTAATTTACGAAGTTTGGTGTTATGTATATTCAGAACAAACTAATTGGAAATCGTGACTCTAATACTATTTTTAATGTAATTTTGTTTCTAAAATATTTTGCGTCTTAGTCGATTTTCTAAGGCACCTTGAGGTGCTTCGGCACACTCTTTGGGAATCACTGTCTTAAATAAGTATAGCAGCAGGGAGAAGAATTTTTGAAAATTCTAATGCTGTAGCCTATATAAAAAGAAAAATTGGATTGTGATTATCTTACTTTTCTCAGATCATTAAAAACCTATATTATTTATTATTTGCTCATTCTTGCAAGAAAAAAAAATTCGTATTTGTAATCATTGCTATTTTCGACGAGAATGATTCTTATGGAAGCTATAGTGACAACAATAACTTACAACAATGCTAACAATGGCTACGAGTTTTTTCAACAATTATCTTGATCACAATGACTCTCTTCAACAATTTTTTCAACGACAAAGATTTTCTTTGACAATGTTTCTAATGACAATAGTTTTCTTTGACAATAGTTTTCTTTGACAATAGTTTTCTTTGACAATAGTTTTCTTTGACAATAGTTTTCTTTGACAATAGTTTTCTTTGACAATAGTTTTCTTTGACAATGTTTCTAATGACAATAGTTTTCTTTGACAATAGTTTTCTTTGACAATAGTTTTCTTTGACAATAGTTTTCTTTGACAATAGTTTTCTTTGACTATGTTTCTAATGACAATAGTTTTCTTTGACTATGTTTCTAATGACAATGATTTTCTTTGACAATGTTTATTTTGAATATTTTCTGTTCAGTGTTTCTAAAGACAATAATTCTCTTCAACAACGTTTTCAATGACAATGATTCTTTCAACAACGTTTTCAATGACAATGATTCTTTCAACAATGTTTTCAATGACGATGATTCTTTCGACAATGTTCTTAAAGGCAATGATTCTCTCCGATAATCCTTTCGATGACAATGATTCTCTTCAATAATCTTTCCGATGTTTATCTTCATCACAGTAGCGTAGGCCTACTGTAACCTACTACTTGACGATATTTTGAAAATAATCTCGATGAAAGTTTTTCTTCACCAATCTCTTCATCTTCTTTTGTTTTTGATCCATTAATTGTAGGTTGACAATTGATTCAACAATACTTTACGTAAATATTACACAAGTTCCTGCCAAATTATTTATGTATGCATCTTGTACTACGCATAAAAAATTAGTTCTTTTTATGAAAGCGAATTTTTAAATTGCTAATTTATTTTAATATTTATTTTTATGAATAAAAATGGAAGTTAGATTGTTCTCAAAAATTAAGATGCTCAATTTCATTGTTATTTTGATTTATTGATCAAAATTTCAATTAATTTCTAAACCTAAATCGGAAACAAACTGCGTGTTCTCCGAAAGCTGGATACACATATTGAAGGTCGTGTTTGTTATTCAAAGTTTCTACGTACTAAAAATAATCTACACGGACGAGTAAAAATGTAAATTTTCCTTGTAAAGCAGCGCTTTTTATTTCTTTATTTATATATTGTGAAGAAAACTTGCTCAATGTCATGGACTGATATCTTCTGTCGCGTATTTTGCTGTTTGAACGTCCGACAGCTGTGGTGTTCGCTATATTATGTCAGAAGCTCTGAAATCCAAAAATAGTTCCGATTTCGTATCTCGGCTGCATATAGAAGCTAAATATGAAGCTTTGAAAAACGTATTTATACAAATATATTTTCGTTCGAATAGTAAATAAAACGATCTTTATGTTTTCCAAATGCACTTTTCTTTTCAATAACAATAATGGAACGATTTCCTTCAGTTTTACGCAAGAATTTTTCTAACATTTCCTAACTATGCTCGAGTATTTTACAGAGTAAGAAAACTTAATTGAACTAACATTAATTAGTAAAAGTTATTTTAAGTCACGAATAGAATTATTACTGCGTATTTATAATTTGCATATCTATATATGATGATGGCTTTTGATCTTGATGTGTTTTTCCAAACGTATAGATGTTCTCTTCATAAATGTTTCGATGATTCTTTCAGCCTTCTCACATGTTTGAATTCTATCTAAAGACTGGGATTACACTATAAAAGTTTTATTAAAATTATTTTATAAAACACACACACACGCATGAAGAATTCAACCAATAATTTTACCTGTTCCATTCTATTGAATGTAACCGATATGCTTATTGGCTGCAATTTTCGAATTTTATGACAGAACTTTTATCAAACTTTTATAGCTTAATCCGTCCTAATGCTGATCATCCAACATTAAACTATTTTTTTCAGGGTGTCAACTCTTGATCGTTGCCAATGGCTATTGGAATTCAAATATCTCAATGAATATTACGCTAAGGAACATTAATTTTTTTTTCGTTGGCCTCGGGAGAGACGGGGGCAGCAACTTTCTAATTGGAAGTTAGACAAGAAAATCTTACAAAAATTTAAATTTTGTAACTTTTTTATTAATAATTTTTTTTTTCATTTGAACGGAATTCAAGATGATGGGCGATACCATTTGAAACATTTTTTCTAGTTGAAAGTTGTCTCTAAAACCAACGGTTTGGGAAATAGTCATTGGAGAACGATGAGAGTGGACACCATGTAAATTTATATAAGTATTTATAATTAAAATATTCTTCTTTAAAGCATCACTAGAGATAAATTCAGCGGTCGAGAAAACACTGAATTTACTTGTTGCGCATTTAAGACCATGAGAATTTTTTTTTGGCCAAGACAATTAGTTTAAATGGAAAATAAGAAAATAGGGCAATGCGAAAGTTATCATGACGGAATGATATATGGAAACAGTTAAGAAATATGCAGTAGGCCTACACAAAACAAGAGAGAATATTGATTTCCCCACCAAAACCTAGAAAAGTCGCTCATTTTCATGATGACAATGATTCTCATCAAAAATGCTCTCCATGACAATGATTCTTCTCAATGTTTTCAATGAAAATGATTCTGTTCAATGTTTTCAATGAAAATGATTCTCTTCAACAATGCTCTTGATGAAGATGATTCTCTCCAACAATGCTCTTGATGAAAATGATTCTTTTCAACAAGGAAATCTTTCAACAATTCTCCCGATGATGATGATTCTTTTTTAAAAAGGCTGTCGATAAAATTGATTCTTTTAAAAATACTGTTGATAACATTGATTCTTTTTAAAAATAGTGTTGATAACATTGATTCTCTTCTACAATGCTCTCGATGAAAATGATTCACTTCAACAACGCTCTCGATGAAAATGATTCTCTTCAACAATGCTCTCGATGACTGATTCTTTTAATGTTTTTGATGACAATGATTCTTTTAATGTTTTTGATGACAATGATTCTTTTGAATACTCTCGATGAAAATGATTCTTTTGAATACTCTCAATGAAAATGATTCTTTTGAATACTCTCGATGAAAATGATTCTTTTGAATACTCTCGATGAAAATGATTCTTTTGAATACTCTCGATGAAAAGGATTCTTTTGAATACTCTCGATGAAAATGATTCTTTCCAACAATGCTCTCGATGAAAAGGATTCTTTTGAATACTCTCGATGAAAATGATTCTTTCCAACAATGCTCTCGATGAAAATGATTCTTTCCAACAATGCTCTCGATAAAAATGATTCTTTCCAACAATGCTCTCGATAAAAATGATTCTTTCCAACAATGTTCTCGATGAGAATGATCCTTTTCTCAACAAGGATATCCTTCAACAATTCTCTCGATGAGTATGATTCTTTTTAAAAATGCTGTCGATAACATTGATTCTCTTCTACAATGCTCTATATGAACCTATTTAAAAATTCTCTGGATGGTGACAGTGATTCTTTCCTCAACATAAACAAAAAATGACAATGCGTATCAAATAATATCGCAAGAAAGTTCTGTTAATATTTAGTGGCACGAACGTTCAGCAAATCAGGCAAACTTTATCTGGCACGCGCGAAACTTCCATACACAGTGCCATATTTGCACCTCTCGATAATTTTTCGAACTTTATTTCTCATAACAAATTCATACCAACCGAATTTGATGTAGTTTCGCAAACTGGTTTCAATCGTAGAACTCACGCTATTTTTATCTAGTAAAATTTTTTTTTTTCATAATTACTTACATCCACGGATATTTTTATTCAACGCTATACATAGTACGAAATTTCCGTAAAAATCGCGTTTTCGACCCAATATAGCATATCTATCCAACATAGACGAACGAATAATAAAGCGTTATTTACTGATAAAAACAAGTAATCGCACAAACACTCAGTAACCTACAGATAGTCGGATACTTAAAAAAAAAGAGCATAAAATAGGAAAAGGAAGGGGGAAAAAAATTGGATTCTCACAGAAAAACACGTAGGCCTGTATGTCTTTCCCCCCCCCCCCTTTTCCTTCTTAGGACATATTCTCATTAGTAGTCGTAGTCGTACTTATTTCCTTCCCCCCCCCTCAACAATCATCATCATCACCATCATCACCAGGAACGAGAATGACTGTCCCTGAACCCGATGATGGCGTAACTAAAAAAAAAAATATTCCCGTCGCCAACCAGACTTTTGGTTTGGTGGTAAAATTATATATTCCCGTTTGTTGACCTGATGATCGATTTCCCCCCCCCCCCTTTCATCTCTTTTTTTACCTCTTTTTACTTTTTTTTTTTTTCCTCCCCTTCCCTCCGATATTTCAAAATCCCACCTTTTTCCTGCTTTCCTCTCTGATAGATACGCAACTAAACTGGTTGTTGCGGTTGCAGCATTTTTCAGACTGTTATTGCGTTTTATTTTCCTCTCTCTCTCTCTCTCTCTCTCACTTTGTCTGTCGTTCTTTGTGCGTTTTTATCCGGCTATTATTTTACGTCATTTGTATTTTTTTTTTTTGTGGGGGAGAATAATTCAGAATTGCCTGAAGAGTAATTGTTACGGGGTGGTTGTTCTGTGGTGTTTGGTCGGAACACGGTAACTCCAAAATCACATTTTTGAGATGTAAGCATTTTCATTGTTATTTAAAAATCAAAAATAAAGCATACACACAAATACAGATGTCATACATCAGCATGTTGTTTAACCGCACGCACGCATTTGTGCACTTATCCCACTTCTAATTAGTTATAATTAGTACGACTTACTTTTAGATCAAAAAGCCGTTTTTTTGGAGATATCATGTAGTGACCAAACACTACAGAATTTGTCTAAATACAGTCGGGTACACTTATAACATACCTTTTGTGTAATTCTTGAAACGTCTATATATTTTTACTAGTTATAACATACCATGCTTAAAAACATACACTGTGGTGATAACGTACCAAAAGAATGATCGTTGCCGTTGTTAGTTGATGCGAAGTACCGAGCACTGAGCTCCAGTGCCGTCTTAACGCATGGGCCCACCCGGGCACGGCCAGAGGGCCTCGAGAGAAGAAGGACCTTAAAAAATGAGAAGTAGGTGAATTTTCGAAGAATTTTTCAGGTAGGACCTCGGAAAAATCACTTGGCCCGGAAGCCCACGATGTTCTTGAAACGGCCCCGCTGAGCTCTCGTCTTGGTTTCTCTACTTAGGTAGAAATATTGAACAGTTAATGGCAAAATGGTTGCTTAAAAACAACCATCGGTGATTTTTTTTTTATTATTATATAAAACTTATATATAAAATATTCTCACTACTACAATACAATATTAGTATACTAGTTTACATTGTCACACACAACAATTTACAGGGGTTAAAATATCATTTATTACAAAAGATTATACATATTTTCAAAAATAAATCTCGAAGATTGCAAATATTCTCAATATCTGCACTATCAAACAACTCAATTTCACTAAAGTGACCCACTTTGTCACAAATTGCAAAAATTACCAAACTTTTACAAGATGAGTTTACTGCATCTTTTAAAGTATATTTCTGTTCAGAAAAAGGTGATATGTGTTATAGAAATATATATGATATGTGTTAGAACAATTTAATATGACTGTTAAACATTTGACAAACATATTAGAAAATAAATAAATAAAATAGAGTGGAAGGTTACACAAATGGTTATTAGAATATTAGAATTTACAGAACATTAATACACTCCTTCAATCTGAATCTGGATATCACGGTTTGTCAGTGACACCGAAGAAGACTCCATTACCACGCTTAGGAAGTGCCAGTAAACGACTGTGAAGGGTAAAAATTGTGGGTAGAGAAGTGTGTGTGTAAGAAGGAAAAGAGGGGAAAAGATAGAATATATTACAAAGTCCGGGAAAAAGAGACAATTACACTTTCAGTAAGCTCTTTGCACAGAGTCAACATGGCCATTACAACATAAGCAATCTCCAAACACATGAGTCCACTGACAATCACTCAGTTTGGTAGAGGAAAATGAAAACCTCTAAATGAATTTCGAGGAAAACAAACCCTTACGGTTAGTTACTGATCAACACTCTTAGACTCTGCGGAGTCTTTATGCTGGTATTTTTACCCGCAAATTAGATTTATCGTATAAACAAATAAATCTCTTCATACATGCGTGCATAATACACTTATGTGAAAAAAATGGTAATAATAATAATCTATTATAAATTTACATTATGATACTGTATTTCTTTACAGTGATTTGCAATTTTTCAAATAAAAACCTAATGCTTTAGTCTCGCAATCCTAAGGCGACATTGCAGATTTTACCCATCACAATCAATGCAATTTATATATACAATATTTGCAGAAATCAGTGTGTTTCTAGACACAATTCAGAATAATATGAAAACAAATATAATGAATTTAAATCAAATGGTATTTACAGATTCCAATTCGCGCAGTGTTTTATGTTTATGAATATGTATTATTGTTTCTCTCTTTCTTTCTTTTCCACCTTGCTATAACTTTGGGTTTTTTTGGTTTTTTTTTTAACGTTACATGTTTCATGTATATATACCATAATAAAATTATAAATAATAAGGATAATAAGCTACCTACAGGCCACATAATAGACAAAATAAAGACCCATATTCAGTTAATTAGTAAGATTCTGCCAGTCCCTGCAGAGAATGTTCTTTAGCCTTGCGTATTTAGCCACATTAATATATCTATAGGTTGAGATGTTTCTAATATGTGAGTATGGGGATTCTCTGTTGCTCTTAAATTGTTTTCGGCACAGCTTTTTAACGTAGTTGAAGATAGTTGTAACCTTGGAATCCCTCCTAAAATGTCTTCGTTTCGAATATAATATGGAGACTTGGTGATTCTTCAGAGGAACTTGTTTTGGAATACTTCAAGTACGTACATTTTAGCCTTAATGACATAGGTCCATCCAGATCATGCGTAGAGAAGAATTTGACGAACAATCGCCTTACACACTCCTTACAATACCATCAGAATCATTTGATGTTACTTTTGAACATCTGACAATTATACTAGATTAAAAAGCTGTGCCGATAGGTCACATAACACATGGTTATATTAATTCACAAAGTGTTCATATCATATACCTTTCAATTATTACAATATTATAATGGTCTTAACCAAGAAAATAATTCGGATATAACATACAACAATATAAATATATATATATATATATCGAAAAAAAAACCGTCAAAATTTTTTTTCAGTAGAATTTTTACAGAATTCATTGTAAGCGGGTGATATCTTGGCGTTTTCGCGCAAAAAAGACATTTAAAAGACGCAAAATAGTTACATTTCTGATTAGCAGGCGACACAAAAACGTTTTTTCAAACTTTAGCGCCCGTCAGTAATAAATGTGATTATTACGAAAATAAAATTTTTCGGAAGAGTGGATGGCTTTGCCTAATAATACTCAAAAAATCGCCAACGAATAAGGCAAATACCTAATTCCTAATGCATTTCGACACACTATGGGTGTCGTCTTCAGAGGATAAGAGTATCACGCTGACCGAGTTTCCCACTTTGATTGAGTACCAAATCTTTACTTCTTTAAATCTTTAATCTCGGTTGCGCAGCAAAACGAAAAAAACAATAATCAAGTCAAACGTCGTGGCAAGAATGAAGCGAAGCGCCTGCGTGTAAGTAAGTCTTTTGCAACAACCTGATTGGCTTCTTGATAAATGGAGCTATCCGATTGGTTCATTCGAATTTTCTTTAAATTCCTGCTCGTAATGGATTTAATCCATAGTGCTACGGTCGCGGTGGCGTTGATTTATTGTCGTTTATTAATTTATTTTTTGAAAGCACGAATGTATGTGCCTTCGTAGAAGTCTAAGGGCGGTATTCACCGACATGGTTTAAACTAAAGTCACAATTTTTTCATAAGAGATCGACACGGAGATTGGTTAAATTCAGGTTTTTAACCAATCTATGTTGATCTCTTATCTAAAAATTGTGACTACAGTTTAAACCATGTCGGCGAATACGGCCCTAAATCGGCCGCGGATTTCACTTTGGGAAAACTCTCGCTTCCTGAAATTGGAATCTATGGCCATCTTGCCAACAGTGCGCGGCGATGGTCGATTTTTCACATTCTGGATTTTTAACACAGCGAGCATGTTCATTTAATCTAGTTTTTTATGGGTCTCCGTGTTTATCCCATGTAGCCAAGTGGGCAATCTCCACATGGAATATAATAATTTATTATATACTTTGATATTCCATGTGGTGACTGCCCGCATGAGACGACACCCATAGTGTGTCGAAATGCATTAGGAACTTTTTAGTATTTCCTGATATTTTTGCCTTACTCGATGATGATTTTTTGAGTATTAGGCAAAGTCATCTACTCTTCCGAAAAATGTTATTGTCGTAATAACCGTACATAATAATAATAATAAATTTTTATTTATTTATTATGTATAATAAATTATATAACAATTCGTTGTATAATTTATTATATAATAAATTATACAACAAATTTATTATATAATAAATTATATAATAATTCATTACATAATTTATTATATTCCATGTGGTGTTTGCTACATAAGACAAACACGGAGACCCTTAAAATACTAGATTAAATGAACATGCTCCCTGTGTTAAAAATCAAGAATGCGAAAAATCGACCATCGCCGCTCACTGCCGGCCATAGATTCAAATTTCAGGAAACGAGAGTTTTTCACAAAGTGAATAACATACACTTCTCGAATCACCTAAAGGTATGTTATAATCGAACTCGACTGTGTCTGTCTGAACGACAGAATAAAATCCCCCCATCTACATTTTACAATTAAAAGAAATTATTTTTGTAATTTTTTGGAGGTCTTGTGTTAATTAAAAAAATTTTTTTTTTCGTCTCAATTTTTTGGCTGGTTTTGCCATGATCTCAAATTTATTAAAAATTAGAAATTTCCTGACGGCAAAAATATTAAATCCATTTCCCTCTTTTTTTTTCCGAATTTTGAATTGAATTCAAGTTTTGTTCATATTTTTATAATTCTAATTTCGATTACAGGGAAAAAATTATTTAATTCTATTTGACACACGAAATGCAAAATTTTATTAAAAACTAACAAAAGTTAATTTAGTTTTTAGTTAAATAGTTTTTTTTTTTTAATTTATTCAAAATAAACAGAAAAGTTGTACGTTTTCTTCATATTATACTTAAATCGTTTTAGCAATTTTATTTTAAAAGGTACAGTTGAAGAAATCGATAATTGTTGGGAAAAAATGTACCTTTGAACAAATTATTGTTTAAAAATATCTGAGAAAAATATACTGTTGAGTAAATTATTATTCAGAAAAAACATACTGCTGAGCAAATCATCTTCAAGAAATATTTTGTTGCGCAAATCTATGGTTAACTTTAAGAATCCTTTTTTTAGGAAAATCATTGTTGGAAAAAACATGATATTCTTCGGAAAATAATATACTTTTTACCAATACCCAATTAAAAAATATATTTTTGAACAAATTACTGTTGGAAAAGTATTTTGTTGATCAAATAATTTTTGTAAAAATATGTATGTCAACAAAAAACTCTACCATTGGAAAAATATACAAATATACCACTTGTATTGTTCAACAAATTATTGTTGGAAAGTATTATGTTTATAAATAATTTTATAGAAAAAATGCATACAGTAGATTTCGCTTATAACGTTCCTACTTATAACGTTTTCCCGCTTAGTGCGGTCTATTTTCGTGGTCTCAACTCTCTCATTAAAATTTCCCGCTCACAACCTTTGTTATCACTGTTTTTTGAGAAACGTGATAAGTGGGATCCACCACGTTCTTGCCGGACTTCCCTTATAATATAATTTAATATTAATAATATTTTTTAACACTGTTGTGTAAGATAAATGGAATAATGAGGTATTAATCTTTAAGCCATTAAAAGAAATGTGTTTTAATCTAATAGTTAATTAAAAAAACATCAAAACTCCAAAAATGGAATTTAGAAACCTTATTTTTTTATAGTTGAGTAATATTAATATAATATAGGACAGAGGTGGATTTATTGAGAGTTATGCAAATTTCACCGCCGTTCTCCCATTCTACTAATTTTCTCGGCCAATCCTTCCTCAAATTTGCCGCCCCCCTCTGAACTTGCTGCCCTGGGCTACATCCCCGCTAAGCCCCTCCCTCCATAAATACATCACTGGGTGAGGGCCATTGCTAACGAAAGTTATTGCCAACGACGAGATCATTTCTACGAAGAAGACACTGGCACGTTCAGGTGCTCTTTGACTGAATGCGCGTCAGAAATAATCTCATAATGGCGCTCCTTTGCCTATTTTCAGAAGAAAAAAAAAAATACACTTTACGCAATTCCGTTTCTCAACCAACAAAATGTCCTAGAAAAACCGCATCCTCCTCTTCTTTCATGTTGAACAAAACAAAAGAAGACATGGCTATATTAAATCACGTGACTATCCGGGTGTAATATCGGAGATGTAGAATTTCTTATTTTGATAACTTTCCCAACCGTGTTGAAGGTAATTTTATATATATATATATATATATATATATATATATATATATATAAATATTAATATATATATATATTCGCATCCCCATTCCTTCTGTGTGTGTTACGGCAATGTCTAGTTGAAATCTTGCCAACAGTTTGAAATTGTGCCAACAATCAAGGACCCATACCCGGATGCAATGAACTTCTAAAACACAACGCCATAGTACGTACACGTGTGACTTCACTACTGGGGTAATCATGAGAGAGAGAGAGAGAGAGAGAGAGAGAGTAAAAACAAAAATACCAAGGAAAGAGGGAAATGACTTTTTCTAATTCCGACCTTGCTTCTAAGAAAACTGTAATAATCTCAGGAGTAAAAACAAAATGGCGTTGGAATCTGCCATTTTGAGAGAGTGAGAGAGAGAGAAGGAGGAGGATGGAGATGATTTTTTGGTATAATAATGATCCTCTCAGCCCCCTGTGCCTAATCTTCTATCCTTGATAATAAAACTGTTTTTCTGATCCGTAATTACTAATGGGATCGTAAATAATTGGCTAATACCATAATTGCTATCGCAGTTACATTAAAAATTTACTATGCTTAATATGTTACGGTAAATGTGATAAAAACATACCAAGACGATTTGGTAAGCTTGATAAATTTATCACTTTTACCAACGAATATGCATAATACCCACAAGCGTCGTTGGTAAATTTGATAAATACTTGAAATTTATCGCCTTTATCTGTGATTATGCATAATACCCTGGGGTAATAGGTGAAGTTGATAAATATGAAAAAAATTCTAAATGAGTCTAGTATGCATCACACAAACTCAAACTAAACCGATATAATGATACAATACGTGTATGAATTACCATGAAGCCTATAGCAGGCCTATATCATATAATACGATTTATCATGTTTACCAATGACGCGACGTTTGGGTATTATGCATAATCGCCGGTAAAAAAGCGGTAATTTTTTTTTAATACCTATTAAACCAACGACGCTTCGGTACTATGCACAATGGCCGGTAAATTTATGCCGGCGATAAATTTAAAAAATTTAAAAAATTGGCAATATTTTTCGATTTCAGTCAAATTTAAATAGTTTTCAATTTGATTGAAACTGCAAAGAATGGCGTCATGCAAATAAACTAATGAAAATCTACAAAATTTTATTAACAATTTCAATAAGGAAATGTAATAATCTTACAATAATAATCATTAATACATTTACGAGAATTAACTTTCCTTAAAGTTATTAATTACTGTATTTAAAAACTGGCATAAAATTATTTTTAATAATTATTTATTAATCATTTTTATTTAGTTCTGTAAACGTAATAAAAGGGCCTATAATTTCTGTATGTGTGTTTTATTACTTATTTTTATTCAAATTTGCACGAAATTTAATTATTTATTTATTAATGGATTGATTTTTTTATTGTAATTTAGTTACGTAATGAGTTATTTTTTATTTAAAAAAACAAAATTTTAGAAAATAGAAATTTTAGAAATTTTTTAAATAGTAAAAATAATCGCCAGTAAAAAAGCAATAAATTTAGGGACTCCTTTAAACTCACCAAAATGCTCGGCGATTATACATAAAAAAAGTTTACTATGTATAACCGGATTTTTTCCGGAAATTTCGCTCCCTCGTACGTCTTGTCCCCGTTACATTTCGCCCCCGGAAATTTCGCCTGCAATGAACGTGTGAGTGGCCGTATGAGTAACTGACTTTGATATGAGGGACTATATAAGTGGGTGAGTGACTATATGAGTGAGTTAGTGACCGTATGAATGACCGAGGGAGTGACCACATGTTTGACCAGGTGAGTGACGTATGAGTATGTGAGTGTGAGTGATTGCATAGTCGACAGAATTACCATGGGATTGATCAAGTAACCGTATGATTGACCAAGGGAGTGACCATGCAAATGACCAAGTGACCGAGTGAATGACCATTCAAATGACCAAGTGACCGAGTGATTGACCGTGTAAATGACAGGGTGACCATGTGATTGACCGTTTGAGTAACCGAGTGACCATGTGATTGACCTAAGAGTAACCGAGTGACCATGTGATTGACCGTATGAGTAACCGAGTGACCATGTGATTAACCGAGGGAGTGACTGCATGAATAACCAAGTGAATGACCAAATGAATGACCAAGTGAGTGACCGTTTGAGTGTATGAGTGGGAGTGTTTGTTGATTAGTTAATGACTGTGGATGACCAAGTGAGTGACCGTTTGAGTGTATGAGTGGGAGTGTTTGTTGATTAGTTAATGACTGTGGATGACCAAGTGAGTGACCGTTTGAGTGTATGAGTGGGAGTGTTTGTTGATTAGTTAATGACTGTGGATGACCAAGTGACGGTTATTCTAAACGTCACATGCATTGTTGAAATGTTTTCAGCATACTCACATAATAGTCACAAAGGGGCAAAATGTTGAGTATGAAATATCTGGGGCTGAATGTCCAACTCACTTAGTCACTCACCTGATCTCTCATACGGTCACTCACTTGATCACTCATACTGCCACTCACTTGATTACACATACGGTCATGCGCTTGGTCACTCATACGGTCATTCATACGGTCGGGGCAGGTGAAATGTCAGAAGGTAAATGTCAAACCCACTTGATCACTCATAGGGTTACTCACTTGGTCACTCATATGGTTAGGACAGGCGAAATGTCAGGGGGTAAATATCCAACTCACTTGATCACTCATAGGGCCATTCATTTGGTCACTCATACGGTCAGGACAGGTGGAATGCCACGGAGTAAATGTTAAACCCACTTGATCACTCATACGGTCATTCACTTGTTCATTCATACCATCATTCATACTTTCACTCATACAGTCAGCCATACGGTCTCTCATACAGTTAGGGCCGGCGAAATGTCCGAGGGGGAATTTCAGGATCGTAATTTTCGGGTTCCAAATGTATCGGAGACGCAACGTGATAGGGGCGAAATGTCGGGAGCAAAGTTTCCGTAAACCCCCGGGAATTATACGTTTTACTCGTGGAACTTTCGCGGCACCCTAAATTGCCGTGACTCCCCGATCGGGAGTCAAAGCTCTGTTACTATGTTCAATATACACACATAATGAAGCCTCAACAGGCAAATTGCCCAACAAGGTGGGCTCGCGAGAATGAAAGAAAGATCACGTGTGAAGTTTTCACATCAATACTGAATGTGCTGCAGTGTAAACAGATTTACGGAATGACCGAAGAATGTTCAAGCTTCTTATTCTTTTTTCGAATTAAATATTATTTCAAGGAAAACAGTTATTTTCTGGATATTATGCTCAGGTGTTGTTCACCTCAGCATAATATCCGGAAAATAAATGTTTTCTTGATTTCTTGGGCTGAGAAAAAGCCATCTATCTCTCTCTAAACCGTCCCACCGGGGGCGATTTCCTGAAGTCAAGAGAGACTACTAATCTCTACTTCAGCGCCTCACGCCACAGTGCGTGAAATAAGGAAAGCAGGGTCATGTCTCCAGTGGTGTAGATGGTAGCATGCTTGCCCGATACGCAAGAGGGCCTGGGTTCGAGTCCCGGCGGACACGTGACGACTTTCCTTTCCGAGTTCACCTCAGCATAATATCCGGAAAATAACCGTTTCTTTGATATTTTGGGCTGAGAAAAAGCAATCTATCTCTCTCTCTAAATAGTATTTGTTTTCTCTGGCGTGAAGCCAATCACATACTGATAATTACTCGATTATTCTCTAATTATTATGAAATTTGGTTCGATTTGCTAAAGAATGTCTAAAAATATGCAGAAGAAATGTTAGGACATACTTTAACCAGATGATTCCTATTGACCGTACAAACTGAAGGCTCTGACAAAAATTATTATGTGTGTGGTCATTTAATTTATTTTTCTGAGACATAAAATCTGCATTTAAAGCATTCATTGGTTCATTGGCATCCTATGCCCCCTTCCCCCCCCCCACAACATCCTACAGCAAGACTCCTCCCCTGGCTGGGATATTTGATGGGTCCACATGGGTGCCAGAATTTTCACTGGCTCATTTAGAGTGAATATGAGGTGGGGAGAAAATGATAAAAATCAGGTGGATTTGTGGTTTTTGCCGCCTCTGGGCTACACAAACTTTGGCCGTCCTGCCTCATTTCCAGACCACTCATTCCTCGAATTTGCCGCATGTGCTGTATGCTTTTCTCATGCTGGCACACGTTCTTGGCCACTCACATGCTTGCACACTTCCTTGGTCATTCATTTGGTCACTTACTGAACTGATCCCTCTCTCTCTCGGTCAGTATTTTGGTCATTCCCATGCTCACACGCTCTCTAGGTCATTCTTTTGGGGTCACTCACTGGCCTGGTTTCTCACACTCTAGGTCTTATGTTTGGTCATTTACATTCTAGTCCAGTGTTTGGTCACTCATATTCTTGCACACGTTCTATATCACTGTTTTGGTAACTTATTGAGTTTTGGTTCCTCTTCCTCCCTTTCTCTCTCTCTAAGTGACTCTATTGATCACCCACTGCACTGGTCCCTTGCTCTCTAGGTAACTCATTGATCTGGTTCCTCACTTAATATGTCACCCTTTTGGTCATTCAAATGGTTGCACATATACACACCCTGGATCAATCTTCTTTTGTTTACTCACTGATTTCGTCCCTTCACTCTCTACGTCACGCTTTTAGTGGTAGCACAATGTTTTGGTCACTCCAATGCTTGTAAAGTCTTTAGGTAACTCCAATGCTTGTAAAGTCTTTAGGTCACTCCAATGCTTGTAAAGTCTTTAGGTCACTCCAATGCTTGTAAAGTCTTTAGGTCACTCCAATGCTTGTAAAGTCTTTAGGTCACTCCAATGCTTGTAAAGTCTTTAGGTCACTCCCTTGCTTGCAAATTCTTTAGGTTTCTCCCATGCTTGCAAAGTCTTTAGATCACTTTTTTGATCGCTCGCTAACCTGGTCTGTAGCTCTGTAGGTCAGTGCTGTGGTCACTCACTGACCTGGAAACTTGCTCTCGAGGTCACTCTTTTTGTCACTCACGTGCTTACAAACTCTATAGATAATTCTTTTGGTCACTCACGTGCTTGCAAACTCTATAGATAATTCTTTTGGCCACTCACTGAATCTGCCCCTCGGTTTCTTAGAAGAGGCAGACTTATGGTTTTACCACTGTGGGCTATAAAAATTTTACCACCGTTCTAACATTCTACTAATTTTCTTCGCCACTAATTTCTCAAATTTGCCGCCCTTCCAAACATGCCACCCTGGGCTATAGCCTGCTAAGCCCCCCGACTTCCCAGCTTTGCTGTTCATGTAACCTCTTACGCTTGTTTTAATACTGCGCAAATTAAATTTTTTAGAAAAAAAACTTGCTTATAAATCGATATAATTATAAGCTTCGAGCTTGTTAAGTATTTGAGTCAGAAATGAAATTCGTGATCATTTATTTAAATTCCGTTTCACGCTCCGGACACTGACCAACATCTGGCGTCCAGCGAAAGTCCCCCCCCCCCCCACCACACGGCCTTCAAGTGGAAAATAATCCCGATCCTCCACCGAGCAGAGGATATCTAGTGTAATTGCAAGGACGGAATAAATTATCGGTGGATGACTGGCCATTAGTTTCATGAAACCAAAGGAACTCCATTGGCCGTAAAACATGCTGGGAAATGTAGAGGAGGGGGGAAAAAAAACAATTTTTTATTGTTCCTCTAAAACCAGGTATAAAAATATGGCCTTGAAACTGGTTATGTACCGTTTGAGTTCAAAGTTTTTACACCCCGTCCGGTGCTTTAACCTTTAACCATTTCAATGTCACTCTCTTTCAATGTATCTTATAATAGGGAGATTGTCCTTTCTTCCTTTTATCAATTTCGCAACTTGCATCAAAATTTCGCAACTCGGATAAATGTTTTCTTTGTCCTCAAGCGTCTAGAAGATTTACCATAAAAAAAAAACGACACGAAAACAAAGCGCAACTTATTATAATAAATAGCTGTCAGATGTGAAAAATAACCAAAACAAAACGCTCTCATAACGTTATAACTGCGTATAAAAACATCCGACCAATAACTGGACAGTCGTGAGGAAAGTCAATTAAAAGGTAAAACAACAACTTGCCATTCATTGGGCGTAAATTACGCAACTGGTGGACATTGACGGGGGTGGACATTCGACGTCTGATCACGGGACAATGAAAGGATAGAAGAGAAAAAAAAACCAACAGAAAAGTTGTTATCGGTCGGAAACTCGACGACCTTTAAAGACAAAGGCAAATGAGTGTCTTGTAGTGTGACATGTCGTGTACAGCTGATCCCTTCAAACATGGAATGAGGGGAATGATCCAATCAGGTAGAGGTATCATCTTGAACGAAAGGGCATAGCAGAAAACTCCAGTGGTGTATCGTGGAAGAAGCCGAGGAAAAGTGGGGACGATGAAGAAAAATTTAGCCTTGCTAGGCCATTGACAAGGGGGGGGAAAAAAGAAATAACCTTAAAATATATACACTGTGTATAAAAAAATATTTTCGAACCCCCTTCCTTAAAGAAAAGAAGAAAGAAGAGCTCGAGATTTAAATCATCTTTTTCCTCCCATTATGACCTTCACTTGTCATTCACACTTCGATGGTGGCTGAAGGAATCGGCGACCAAGTTATCGTTTGGCTGCTTTCCGAACGACAAAATAAAATGATTCCATATTGGGAAAGTTATGGAAACCATTCATAATAATGTTATTTAAAAAAAAAAAGAATAAGAGAAACATTTTCCACACATAGCCCGATTTCCTCTTGGCGTACAGTCGACGGGGAAGAAAAAACCCTATAAGTTATTAAATAAAATAATTCAATTTTTTTTAAATGTCGGAAATAAGAGCTAATATAAAAAAAAATTTTAATCTAGAAATTAAAAAATTTAACTCCATTTAAAATTTAAATTAATGTTTAATTACGGGCTTTAAGAATAATAATGTACGAGTACGTTGATAATATTCACATGAAAATTGTTAACATGTATTCAGTGTTGGTAACCCCAGTGCTTGGGCCCACATGAACCCTTAAATCATTGAGAATTTTTGTTAATGAGAATATTCAAGATTTTTAAACCTTTATATACCTTGACGGTAATTTAAAGTACCAGGTTAGATAATTTGTCTTGAACTGTTTCAAAAACATTGATTTTTTTGTCTTTAATAAGAACTAAAATGACGTACTAAAAATAATTTACGTAATAACTGTTTATTATTATCACTACATACGAAGGTTTTTAACAGCTGGCTGGTGCGAAGATATTTTTTTTGGAAAGAGAGAAAATTCGACTGCGGGGAATCGAATCCACGTCCTTTCACTTTCCAGGTGAACGCCCTAGACCACTAGACTACTGAGGCAACGAATACCTCGATCTTTCCTTGGAGCTAGTGTGCACTGAACGGAACCGTACATGGACGGTCGGACCTAACTCAGGCCAGAGCTCACAATTGCTGACTATGTCACCAGATGGCATTGGAAGTTCCAAGAGCGAGAGAGAGAGTTCAGTTGATTTTTCAATCTTTTCAAAAATATATCTTCGCATCAGCCAGCTGTTAAAAACCTTCGTATGGATAGCAGAGAGTGACACCTATCCTAGGATATTATCATTACGTTTATACTTTTATTTTAATTTATTATAATTTTCTTCTCTTATTCTACTTCTCACACTGTCGGATGTAAAGGGTTAAAACTACTGTATTAATCTAATCAAATCAGACTCAAAGGGATTGCCCAAAGCGTTTGTTTTGCTTTTCAAAATGACCCTGATAATATATAATTTTTTTATTAAGAAATAGCAAATCACAATTTAGAGAGTTATTTTCAAAAATAATGCCGTATATCTGTATGCCGTGGCATCCCAGAGTGTTATGAGGTCTATAAATGACAGTATATTTTCAACTGTGGCTCCTCTAAACCAGAGGTTCCATCGTTTTGGTTGGCGTGGAATCTCTTGATGGTTACGAGATTGTTCTACGGAACGCAAGCATGAATATTTTGGTATTTTTAATACAACACCGATGAGACAATTAACAGTTTTTGATACCGTGTAACATTGCGCGTTTATTAGTTTCCATGGATCACCAGTTGGAAATCCCATGCTCTAGATCAGTGGTTCTCAACCTTTGGAAGTTCGCGGCCCGGTTGAGTATTTTTTTCTAGTGGAAGGCCCGGTCAAAAGCACAACTAATGGGAAATGAATGGGGAAAAATTAAACGATGAATCACTCACGGCCCGGTTTGACTGATGCCAGGGCTCGGTGCTGGGCCGCGGCCCGGCGGTTGAGAAACACTGCTCTAGATACCCCTATAGTTCGAGAAATCAGCAGCGGTAAATATGTAGTTCCAGTCGCCAACATAATAATGTCCCCGAAACACTGACGGTTCTTAAGAAAATTTTTGTTGTCCGTAGAAAAATTTGGACATTATTTGACATTTTTATTATACATCCATACACCATCCAGACATCCATACTTGTTATGGGCATCTTTTTCAGCCACCTCGTTGGGCATTTTGCCTGTTGTGGCCTTGTATTTGTATTTATACTCTTTCATGAAATTCCGATTCTTCTTTTTTCATGTCACTAATACAGAATGGAGAACAAAAAAAAATATTTTGTACACTATATTTGATTTTGGCGGTACATGAGATTCAAAATTGTGAGTTTAATGGTTCGTAAGGTCTTAAAAGTGGCCTTATTAAGACACGAGTATCGAACTGGTGTTGGAACCCTGAGGTTTCGTGAGATTTTCTGGAAGGTTCCGCAGCGTAAAGAGCTATAAAGTTTTTTTTTTTCATCGGTGATTCAATGAAAATATGTATATTGTAAAAATATTCATCTTTGCTTGAGTTACGTTGAACAGTACGGTCAGGGACGGGCTTAACTATTTTGCGGCCCGGTGCAAAAAAAAAAAAAAAAAAAAATTGCGGCACTTTGAACAGAGGTTTTCCAATACCCCAAGGTGTCCATGGGCGCCCTGATGCCCACTAGGTTCACACTGGTGTCCGAGAACGACTGTAAAACTACTACGTGGTCGTAAAAAAATGTCATTTGGCAGTAAATACGGACAAATGTGTCCGCTTCCCGGAGTTGAGTCCGGCCCTGAGTACGGTAGCCATCGCGAGTTCCGCGATTGTTGGAAACTGTTTTAGGAAACTCCAGTGTTGTAGGGATTGACTATAACACGAGTAGTATTCCTTGGAGTATACTTGATGCGATGCCATTGCTCTCTGCCAAGGCAAAAAGATTGAGAAATCCGACAAAGATTGCAATTAGTTATTTTCGAGATAAAATTTCATTCAAGATAGTCATAAGGCCGTCTTTCCCAATAATACGGAGCTGTATCAAGATGGACGAGAAAAGTGCAGGACACATTTTATTTTTTTTAAATTAACAAATTATGTAAAATAGTTAGTTTTCTTTGACAAATTAAAAATAGTGCAAATTTCGCTCAGAGGTGGCGCAGTAAAACGAGAAACTCGCATAACACATAATTATAACACGTTAATTATTAACGTTTAGGACAATTTGCGTTACATGAAGTACCATATTTCAACAAGAGAACCCTGTTGAGCACGCCCCTGAGATTTCTCTACTGTTAGAAAAATGTCTGTCCTCTGTAGTTTAATGGCTTCGAGATGCGAATGCAAGTCATCTCCCCATTAAAAAGTCTCGCCACGGAGAGCAACAGGCCTACAACAGTAAAAATCTTCAAATATTACACTTCACTCATAGTTCGAAAAACACGTGGTAGATGGCAGCACTATATAAGCATTACGCAGAAACAAGCGTCACGTTAGGTTCACAACACGGAAACGTATATCCCAACATGTACCAATTCGTTAGAAGTTCCGCAGAGGAATATGGACGAGGTACATGTGTAGTTTAATAGTAGTAGTAGTCAAGGACGTACCCAGGATCTGAACTAGAGGGGGGGGGGGTAACTCACCGATACTAAATTGATACGTCTGTGCTGTGTGTCAATTACTACACTAATTAGTCCACTAGATGGTGGCAGCTGCCCCCTTCCACCCCTCGCTGGGTACGCCCATGGTAGTAGTAGCTTAATGGTAGAGCACTCATTCAGATAGTGAGCGGTTGGTGGTTCGATTTCCCATAGAGAAATGCCACTTTCATTTCCTAAATCTTCGATTTATATCCAGCCAGCTATACTTCGTAAAAGCATCCTTCCGCCAGTTTTGAGCTAAAAAGGTAGTTTCGTTCCACAGTGCCACCTGTTAGTAAAATTTGATTTTATTTTTAAATTTATCCAAAAAAAAAAAAAAAAAAACTCTAGGCTATGGTAAGTAATTTAGAGCAAACCACACCTTGTTGTGTCAATTGGTTGATTCGTTGTCAATTTCCGAAATGCGCCCAGAACTTCTCGTCCATACTGTATATTGAAATAACATAGATATTTGAGAAGCTCCTTCTCTTTGTTAAAAAAAAGAAAATAACAATAATTTAATTTTGGAAGTAATTAATATTCATACGCACATTTCAGAAAAATAATCAAGTAATTTTAACAATTAAAAACTTATTAATGTTTCGATCGAATTATATATCTTTTTCATTTGAATCCAGTGCCGTCTCAACGCATGGGCCCACCCGGGCCTCACAAAAATGAGATTCGGTTGAAATTTTCTAGAATTTACCAGGTAGGGCCTCAGGAAAAACCATTTGACCCGGGGGGGCCCATGATGCTCTTAAGACGGTTCTGTTTGAATCTTTCAAGTTTTCAGAAAAGAATACAAAAAATTCTCGCCAAATGGAAAAGACAAAAAATCTCCGATCTCTGAAAGCGTCTTTTTCTTCAACCCTTTTTGCAGTGAAACGCGTCCATGCATCCGCACACACACACGCATGAAAGTCTGTTTCTTCACCCAACTTTGAACTTGACATTGGATTTATAATATACAACAGTAATTTTTTTTACCTCTCCTTTCTCTGTTCCATTCTATATTCCCAAGCGCTGCCGCAACACGTACTTCAGACAGACAGAAAAAAAAAAGTAAAAAAAGGGTAAAAAGGGGGTAAAAAACTTCCTCCTTTCATATATAATACACATATATGTTTTTTCCCCCCTGGATTTTTTTTCCTACCCCCCTCCGAATGTTATTCAGCACACCTCATTGGCCGCAAATTTCGCTCGCAGTTATTATGTATAGAAGACGAGAGAGCGAGCAGCAACAAGAGGTGGGCAATGCCCGTTTTCAATGCCAAATCTCTAATCTTCTTTTCACTGTTTTTTTGCTGGTTTGTTGCGTAACCGGTTCTTGTGTAGTTGAAGATACAAAAATAAGTTAAAACACAGGAAAACCTACCCGTTTTTTTTTGTGTTTTTTCCTCTATATTATAGTATATACATGCAATTTTATTTATTCATTTTCGTCATCGTAATATCCCATATACAGGTGTTTCTGTTATGTTATAACATGTTTTTAACGCGTTTTCTCTGTAAGAGATACATTTTTCGTGACTTTTTACATCTATGGAAATGAATGAAATTTTAATGTTATAGTTTTAAAATTTTTCTTTTGTATGCCTCTTGGTTTTCTCGGGATTCATGTTTTTAAATGAGTTATGTCCGCTGTAACTTTTGTCGATGAAAAATTAACTATTTTCCAATAAATTATTTTAAAGGTATTTTTTTTTAATTATTGAATAAATTTTAATTTTTTTGGATTTATAAATTAGCGAAACTTTCTAACTGTAGGGCTGTTATCGTACTATATAAGGCAGGGGTTCTCAACCTTTGGAATCCCGCGGCCCGGTAAATCTCTTTTGCGTAACTAAAAGGCCGGTTACACACACAACTAACGAGAAATTCGTGGGAAATATGAAACTTTGAATCACTCACGGCCCGGTGTGAATAGTGTTAGGGACCGGTACTGGGCCGCGGCCCTGCGGTTTGAGAAACACTGCTTTAAGGTGATCTATTTATTTTTCATGTGTATTTTGAGGATTTATTCAGAATGATTTCTGTTTATTTTATTTTAAAAAGTCTTGTTTCAAAACGTTGTTTATATACAGTTGAATCCCGTTTTAACGAATATATTAGTTTTAGCGAAAAAATCCCGTTTTAGCGAACACTTCTAATCCCCCAGATAAGTTTACATAGGAACAATGCAAAAACCTGGAATTTCTTCATAACGAGGTTTCGTTATAACTAAGTGCTTTCTTCGGTCTCTTGGAGTTCGTTATAACGGGATTCGACTGTATATATAATTTTTTCTAATGCATTGTCTGTTTCTTTATTTTAAAGGGGTTGTTTGTCGCAAAGGGGTTTTTAAAGGGGGTGTTGAATTTTCGCAAAAATGTGATTTTACGGACATTTTCATAGAATTCATTTTTAATGAATTTTTGCAAAAATGTGATTTTACGGACATTTTTACAAAAAAATCTTGAGGAAATTTTATTTGAAGGACATTTTCATAAAAGAATTATTTTAAAGAAATTTTTTTTATGGTTATTCAGCTTCAAAGAAAATTTTCATAGAAATTTTATTAAAGACATAAAAAATATAGGAAATGGTCTATATAAGAAAAACCCCTTTTTGTGTATCCACGCATATTATGACATAAACATTCAAACGGAACTAGTAGGTGTAAGAAAAATTTAGAGATGTAGGAACTAGTATTTCGCTCTAAGAATACGGTTCCGACCGAGTTGTTGCATAACAAACGATTAAAAAAAAATATTTATCAACATGAACCTATATATTTCTGTACGAATCCCGTAAAGAACGGGGTTATTTGTTGAATTCAATATTACACATACCATTATTGTATTATTTGGGACTTCTGGAATTGACATTGCTTGTCATTGGTATAAATACCCATCTTCTAATAATAAAGGAAATGGACAAAATAGAACAACATCGCACTTCATAAAAATCCAAAATAATAATAAAAAAAAAAATGTGTTCGTTTTCCTTGAATGAATCTACGGGATAAGGAATATCTGGAGAAGAAATGTCGTTTTTTTGCTTTTTTGGATAAATAAATAAACTCCTCTGTTATTGGCAAGCCTTCCCACTGTTTCATCATAAAAGACGAATCTCTCAATGACAATGGTCTCATAGCGTGCGGATAAATCTACTCGCTCAACAATGGACGGATGCTTCTCTTTTCTTTGAGATATATAAACTTCCTTTTTCATATTATTATTTATCATGTGTGTTCATGATTTTGTTTTTTCTCATTGAAAACTTCATTGAAAAATCTCTTCAATAGATTTGAAAGACTAGACGTACAAATATTTTCCGGTTCATGGAAATTTGTGTCATAAATCAGATATTTCTATTGAGACAAAAATTTTTAGTAGCGAGGGAAATTAATTTGAATGTGGTGTAAAGCAATGGTTTTTTGCATATTTTACAGTAAAAGTAATAATTTTATTAGATAGTAATATAAATAATAGAATAGTTATGTTTTTATAAATAATAATATAATAATAATGTTTTTATAAATAATAATATAATAATAATGGTTTTATAAATAATAATAATAATATTTTGATAAATAATAATAATAATATTTTGATAAATATTAATAATCACGCTTTTATAAATATTAATAATCACGCTTTTATAAAATTTTAATATTCACGTTTCTATAAAATTTTATGAGGTTTGTTGTTAGCCTTAACATTAGTTTATTTTTTTATATTTTTATATATTAATATATTTCACAACTTTTTACATTAATTTGTAATAAATATTTAGAATTTACCGATAATTTTAATTTCTAAAGAATTATTTTTTTCACTATTTAAAAACTCGGCAGAACCACAACGTGTAGATAAAACTAAAAATTAATAATTATGAAATAAAAATTATTTATGATAAATATTTTTAAACTAATAAAACTTATTTTTAAAAACTGATTGAAAATTTCCCATTTTTTCGTTTGAATATTTGCAGGAAAACGAATTTTTGAACTGTAAAATAAACTAATATAAAATAAAATGAAGTAAAAATAAAATAAATAAAATAAAATAAGTAAAAATAAAATAAGTAAAAATAAAATAAGTAAAAATAAAATAAGTAAAAATAAAATAAGTAAAAATAAAATAAGTAAAAATAAAATAAGTAAAAATAAAATAAGTAAAAATAAAATAAAGTAAAAATAAAATAAAATGAAGCAAAAATAAAATAAAATGAAGCAAAAATAAAATAAAATGAAGTAAAAATAAAATAAAATGAAGTGAAAATAAATACAAAAATAAAATAAAATATAGAAATAAAATTAAAATTGGATTGCTTTCAACTGATTAAACTTGTTTTGAAAATTCTGATTGAAAACTCATGTTTTCGTTTAGCATAGAATCGAGTTTATTTGTGACGGTGCATTCAAATAAACATATCAATTTCTAATTTAAATTTATAATTTTTTCGAACTTTAAATCAAAATACATCGATTTCAAGAAAAAAAATCAAATTTCTGAAAAAAAAAAAAATCAAGATGAGTGATTTTTTTTTCTTCCAGGATTAGTTAGTATCCATGTTGGCATGGATAATCAATCAACGCCTCACTATAAACACGTGCGGCGTTTAAGTAAAGACCTCGTTGCCTCTCGAAGGTTAAGAAGTCGTTTTTTGGGGGTACGCGATATTATTTATCACTAACAACATCACACAGAGTAATCTTGGAAATTGTGTTAGATAAATATTGTTCTTTTGAGAGAAAAAAAAAGAACGCGTGTTTTAAAAGGGAGGAAGAACAAAAAAATATTTAGAGTAAATATGCGTTCATCCCCGTCAAGGTTGATTCTAAATTGGTGTTTCGCACATTTTTTTGTTTTCTCACACGTAAGCTTCGTTTCGATTCTAAATAAGAGAGAGAGAGGAAAAAAAGAGACAATAACATTGCGCACATAACGGAGACGATAAAAAATGAAAATGTGCATTTTTTTTATTTTTGTGGGTCAAGTGAAAAGTGTTTCGGTCGCCGAAAGACTCCGCGGTTTTGTTTCTTTGCTACTGTTTAATATTTTATCTCGTTTAACCTCATTTTCCATGGTGCGTCAAAAAAGAGCGAGAGCAAATCATTGTAACCTGGTCTACTTTCTCTGGTCTAACCGGCAAGGTCGTGCCGTCATCGTTTTGTGAGTGTGTTTTTGTTTCCTTTTTTCGTGAGCGTTTCCGGCCGGCGGGAATAGTCACGTGATCTTGCCGTGATAATATCATTCGCTTGAAAAATCGATTCGACGACGTAACACAAATGAGCGTCTTTTTTTTTTACGCAACTGTGTTTGTAATCGGCTAATTTTTTTGCGATTTCGTGTTGCCTTCTGTGATTTTCCGCTATGCTTTCGTTTGTAATATTTCTCACGACCCGCCGAGGATTCTTCGAATTTTGATGTCGATGATTCATGACGAGAGAACTCCTCTGATGTATATTAGTATTTGGCTTTACGTTTTTACTCTGATTGTGTTTTTTTTAGTGAATACTTTCCATGGTTATTCGTAAATACCTCGATGGCTATTCGTAAATACCTCGATGGTTATTCGTAAATACCTCGATGGTTATTCGTAAATACCTCGATGGTTATTCGTAAATACTTCCATGGTTACTCTCGGCTACTTTTCATGATTATAATCACATTTCATTTTAGATTTTTTTTTTTTGTATCTTTCACAATTTATTACCATGATTGATGACTATTTAACATACTAGATATTAGCTATGTTTCATCACAGTTCTTTAACACGCTGGCCATGATTCATCACGATTCTTCAACATGCTGGCAATGATTCATGATTCCTCAACATGCCAGCCATTAGACATGATTCATGATTCCTAAACATGCCAGCCATTCGCCATGACTCATGGCGATTCTTTGGACATATGCTGACCGCGATTTACCACGATATTTCTCTATATTTACAGTAATTTAATTAATTAATAATGTGATTCTTTGAATATAACGTACATTACTCATCGTGATATTTTGCCCATATCGTATATGGATTCATCGTGATGCTTTGATCATCACGTGTATGGATCTGGTGTTTCTCGTGGAATACTTTCAACCAATTTTTTGCACACAATTTCAATGTTTTCTTACTCTCGATATTTTGCATAATCTGTGCAATTGACCATGATTCTTCGCTTATGCTATCCTATCTTTGATTTCCAGCTGTTTCCCGTTTCTAATTTCCACACACATTACTTCCCTGTGATTATAGAACTCCATAAGATGTAGTACATCTCCATAATTAACCGCAGCCAGTTTTCCCCCCCTTAAATGCATATAACATACCGTTCACGCAACATTTGATCTTTTCAATTCATAATTTCCCATTTGAATGTCGGTAGGGTCTCAATCAATGAATTCAAGTATCAAAATTTTAATTATTAGAACTTTATTAATAACTTTCCCCACATAAGCGAAAGAATATCCATGAACCAGAACCAAACGGTAAACCATTGCATCACACTTAAACAAGGGGTATGAAAGATTTTTTTCTGTTTCTGAGAAGCAATGTGTGAGAGAGACTAAAAATCACATTCTCGAGTAATGTTCCCGAAGATCCGCCATAAACTCCGCGCTCAACCTTGGCCTGGATGTAATTGTGTCGTTTAGAAGATACGCCAATGAATTTCCAGGAAAAAAAGGGCTTTCTTGAATATTTTCCTCCCGGACTATTTCTGCGTATCATGCAAGACTCCACTTTCTCGGTAAGGATTTATCGACCATGTAATTCGACTGCCGTTGTCTTACTGAAGTAGTAACGCCCTCTTTAGTGTTCAAGTTTCCCAAATAATCAACCAACACGTGCGGGATCATGTTTAAATGGCTGAGGTAAAACAACTTCACCTTCACTGCTTTATTCACCAATGCCAACCTTATGTAAGCATCAGTAACAGGAAAAATCCAGAAATGAGCTATTAACCGTACACTCTGCATTTTATTGGACGCTGATTTTTTTGCATATTTTCAGTGATTCGCTTTCTTACATTTCTTTCTATCGACAAAAATTTGAAATAATTTTTTTTCTTGTGCCAAAAAAGAAAAATTTCCCCCTTTCTCTCTCCTGAGAATAATCTTTCCAAAAACCGCATGCAAAAATATACTGATTCCTTCAATTTTTATAAATTTTTAAACTATTTACGACAGCGGGTGGCTAATCTTTTTCCAAGACGTGCCAGAATCAAGACTATTTTCGATGCTCGTGACGATCTACGAATTTTAACGCAGCCATACGTCCCGTTTTACGAGACATTTCTTCCAATATTGCCCGGCTGCCCACTCATTTTCACAAAAATTTTCAACTTGTCACTGTTTTGAGTTCTAAATTGTTTCTATTTTTGAGTCATAAATTCGATTATTGCAATGCAGATTATGTATGTACATATATATAGGTAGAAGTTCATTTTACTTACAACATGTTGGATATAGACACCGGAATCTCAGGAGTCAGGGTGCTTGGACTCCTCTCCAATAAACTTTGTGAGAGGACTTAGCTTCCCTCCCACAAGAATTCATGGATATGTACAATGTAATCGTATTATACAATGCATGTCTTCCATGCGGATGATCCTGAACGTTGTACAACACATGGGACGTCCAGCAACTATGCCCAAAGATGAAAAGCCGGAATAGAAACGCATTGAATAGAGAGAGTGACCACATAATTACTATTTTAAGAATGCCTACCATACTAAATATAGGTTTGGCAGCCTACAAGACTGTCAAATTAATTGTTTACAGATTATATAAGAGTTGGAGAGAATTTCTTTGATTGAAAAATGAAGTATAGAATTGCTTTAATTTTTGAAAAATGAAGTATAGAATTGCTTTAATTTTTGAAAAATGAAGTATAGAATTGCTTTAATTTTTGAAAAGCATACGCGTGCCGCGGGTTGGCCACCCCTGATTTATGAATTTATGAGACACCCTGTATTTATTGCGAGATGTGGTAGCGCTTCATTTTCTCAAATTGGCGATTCTTGAGTGACAAATGGCAACTTTGATTACCTTTGGCAACTTTTTTGGTTACAATTGTTTCGGTATTCTTCTTAGGAAATACGGTCAGATTAATTTTATATATTCCATTGTGGGTATTGATAATTTTCTTCCGAAACATTTTTCGCCGACCGAATACTGCACCCCTTTTGGAGGTCAATGGCCCACGGGCCGGCCGGAGATTATGCACCCTCGGTCTAAATTCAGGGTGGTCAACATTTCGGACAGTGCGGGCCACTTCATTGGTTTCAAAAGAAGTCGCGGGCCACTTGAGTGATCTAGAAGCAATTCTAGTGGTCTGAAAATAATGTGCCTCTAGTCACTTAAATGATCTGAAAATGGGCCGAGAGCCACTAAAATGATCTATAAAAATTCTGCAGCACACTTAAATGAACTGTAAATGTGTCGCGGTCCACTTAAATGAGCCGTAAATGTGTCGCGGGCCCCTTAAGTGATCAGTGAATGTTCCGTGAGCAATTCATGTGATCTGTGTGAACCACGGGTCGTTAAAGTTATTTGCAGATGTGCTTGAGGTCGCTAACATCATCTGGATATGCGCCGTTGGCAGTTTAAATAATCTTGATATGTATGAGCCATTGAAGTAATCTGCAAATGTGCCAAGAGCCACTTAAATGATTTGATAATCTTTCGTGGGCCACTTGAGTGGTTTGGTAGTTTCTCACGGGCCGCATCAGATGACTCCAAGGGCCACATTTGGCCCGCGGATCTTGGTTTAAGCATGCGTGGTCTAAAAGTTCCACTCTACATTCATGTTATTGATAACAACGTCATCGATATATCACAATACAAACCCCGAAATAGTATTTCACATCGGAAAATTGCCAACTCTTGCTGCCACATTAACGCAGCGATAACGTAATCTTGAAGATTTCCGGGAGTCAAGAAATTCTCTTCCCTCCACGAAACCTCAGATTTCACATGCATGCCTTTCGGCATGATTGCATGATTATTCGAGAATAGTGCTGTCGAAAATAGACGAAGCTGGTTTCGTTTTTTTCTTCTTCTTCTTATTCCTCCACGTGATATGATGGTGCAACATATTTATAAAGTATGTATACGCGTGTTGTGGTCGAACGGTCAGCCTGGCAGCCTCCGCCCTATCGCGCTCGCTCGGCCCGCGTCCGTATTGACCTTTCAGCCTTGACAAGCCAGAAAAATTTTTTACTTTTCTTATTATTCTTATTTTCGGACTGTTACATACATTAGTGGAAGCATGAAAACGAAACGCGGCCTACTTCCGTAATCTCTTGCGTTGTTAGGTGACCTAATTCTAGCGCTGAAGGCGACAATTTCTCTCTCTTTTTTCTCTCTAAATAGTTACTTGGTTGTTACTTCAGGTGACCTTATCTACAGAAGAAAATAATAATAATACAGAAATCGATAATTTCTTCCTATTTTTTCCCCCCTTGTCCAATCAAACAAACGATGACGAATCAAGAATGTGGGGGAAGAGACAAAAAAAACCCTTTTAATCATCGAAAGTATAGAATATCAATCAAATAAGTAAGGCACTGGAAATAATTTCCAATTTCTGTGAAATAATATGGACACGTATAATGTAATTTTTCTGGATATCATCATGATATTGAAGAGAAAATTGAATTGTTGACCTTATTCTCTGTAGTTTTGGTTTCGTTATTGGAGAAAATGACAAGTTAATTGGCGTCGATATCAAATTATTAAGGTGATATTTATGGAAATGCAAACGAAGAAATTCACAGATGTTTTTTTAATTATTTTTATAGTTGTATTTCAGAACATTATATATATTTTTTACATAGAGAAGAATTACACGGACATTACAATCTTTTTGCGTAGAAAGTTACGTAAATATTACATGAAAACTATAAAAAATTTAGAATTAATTCACGTTTAAAAACAGTACCTAAATGAATTAATTTGGATCGAAAATAACACACATCAATTTTAATATTTACTTACATTTGAAAATTGCATCAATTTTATTATTTACTTTTACGCAGATAAATTAAATTAACTTTAGCATTCACTTGCACCAAAAAACTACGCAAATTTTAGGAATTTATTTTCGTAAAAAAAATACGAATTTAGAATTTTTAATCAGAAAAATTACACGAATTTTATAATTTACTAACGTAAAAAAAAATTACATGCATTTTGTTATTTGTTTACGCAGAAAAATCACATACTACCTGATACGAATTCTAACATTTTTTATTTAGGAAATTCACATGTACATTTCAGCATTTTTTATGTGGGAAAATTCCATACTGTAAATTCCAGCATTTTTTACGTTGAAAAATAGCATATATATATATATATATATATATATATATGCAGAGGCGGATATAACGGTGGACGCACCATGCGCGCCAGGGGCCTCGACTTCTGAAGGGCCCCAAAAAACCCAAACTTTACACTTTTTCCTAATTTACGGGGCCCAATATTTTATCTTCCGCCCGGGGTCTCAACCGACTGAAATCCGCTTCTGTATATATGCTAGCATTTAAATTACATATCGTATTTGTAAAAACCACATGTATTTTATCAATTTTTTTCGTAAGGAAGTTCATATATTCAAGCATTTATTAACACAAAACATTATATATTCAGCCTTCATTTACGTAAAAATACATATTCTGGAATTTATTTACGTAAAAAAATTACATATATTCACGTATTTTTTCCGTAAGAAAACTGTATATATTAGCATTTATTAAAATTGCCTATATTCAGTACTTTTACGTAAAAGAATCACATATATTGTAGCATTTATTCTTGTAAGAAAATTACTTATTCTAGCATTTACTCACATAGGAAAACTACATACATTCTACCTTTCATTTACGTAGAAAAATAACAAAATTTATACAATATACTATCTTTACTCATTAACTTTTCTTCAAAAATATTTAATAAAAACTTTTCTACAAATTCTTCCTCCAATATTTATCACAAAAATTCAATTGAGAACAATGATGGAAACAAGCATTTCTAAAAAAAAAAACATAAATCTCGAATCAATGTCAAAGATTTAAGGGAATTATAGATTATATCGATCCATAAAAGGTTAAAATAAATGGATCTGAAATCGCGATTGCTTAAAGGCATAACGTGGATTTCAATGAATATGGTCGTATAATAGTAATTTTTTTTTTTTTTTATTGTGGTATTACGTAATGTTATTACGTGTGGAGTCATACAAGCGATGAAAAGTGAGTGAGTTGAAGAATAAAAAATAAAATAAGAGGAAAAAGATCACGTTTTTCCACTTTGGACATCATCTCCAAGGGGATGACACAGTTTTCTTTTTCGTTTTTTTTCCATAATCACCCTCTTGACATACATTCTCGGTAACGTTTCCAATGATGAGACTCTCTCTTTTCTATCATTTCTTGTTTTGTTTTTTCTTTCCTTGCTCCACACAACAGCAATTTTTCTCATGATTTTTTTTATTTTATTTTCCATGCTCCGGAAATTTTGCCAAATTTTTTTTGTTTTTAGTTTTTCGAAATTTTTTTTAAAAAAAAACGTAATTTGATTTTTTTTACGGTACTTCTAAGCAAAAAAAAAGCCAACCAAATTTCGAGATTTTTGAGTTATTCTGACTCTAGAGACCCTCTCGTGAAAGTATGATGAATTTTATTTTTAATCACATCATGTGATATAGTACGTATTTATCTATACATATGAAATAACATGTCCTGACTGACTGACTGATTCACTGATACATCATCACCGAGCCGAAATCACTGACATCATCATCACTGACCAAACATGAAATTTGTGGTCAGTGGGTTTTATTTCATGATGTAAAGACTCACTAAAAAGCGATTTTTCGAAATTCGATTCCTTAAGACCCGTTCACATGTGCAATATTGCGGTATAATTGGGAGTTCTAGAATCCGCTTTAACGACTTTTTTTCCTTCTTAAGGAAAGAAATGGATAGCAGTCATTGGCGAAAATTCTTGAAGCGGGCTTTAAACCCGCTTTTTCTATTTCCCATGTGAACGGGGCTTAAGAGAGTCATAAGAGGGTTCAAAGATTACATGGAGAAATCACGCCGAGCCGAAACCACTGAAACTATATTTACGAAATCAGTAGTTTTATTTCATGACAAAGAACCACTAAGAAGTGTTTTTTCCAAATTCGGCCCCTAAGGAGGAGGGGGGGGGGGGGGTTCAAAGGTTGCATAGAGAAATTACGCCGAAGTGAAAAAAATGGAATTTGGGCAGTATTTTCATTTTTAATATAGAGACTCACTAAAAATGGGATTTTTCAAAATTCAACACCTAACCGTGTTTAAGGGGGGGTTACATGGTGCAATCTCATCGCTTAAGTTATGAATATGAAATTTAGTCAGTTGTTTTATTTTATGATGTAAAGACTCACTAACGAGGGACTTTGGAAATTTAAACTTCATAAGACGGTTCAAAGGTTATATGGAACAATCATGTCTCCACGCTGAAACCGCTGAAGCTATAAATATGAAATTTGGTTAGTATTATATTTTATAATGTAGACACCCACAACTAAGACAGGATTTCTGAAAATTAACCCCTAAGGGATCATGATCATTTCAAATGTTGTACAGGGGAATCATCGCCAAGTAATTTTCAGATTAACAAATCCACGTGAGTGAAGCCACGGGTAACACAGCTAGTTTATTTATGCATTTCCAAGGTGGTGTTTTTAGAGTGGGTTTAAGTTGGTGGTCGCATTTTTAGCTGGTGCGTGTCGCCCTGATTGGAAAAAAAAATATGTTAAAATAGTGTATGGAACTGCTTTTTGAATGGATATTGATTGCAAATTTCAATATTTTTCTCCTATGGAGATTTATTGAAACGTTTCTTAAGCACATGAAGAATACTATTTTCCGTGTTGATAATTAATGATTATGTAAGAAGCATCATAAGGAAAGGAAATGAATATTTTTATGGGAATTTTTATGAAGAATGTTAAAAAATAGTTACATTAGTAGGCTCACTGTGCAGTATTTTCTTTGTTATGCCTTACATTTCCATTGTGTCAAATAATATTGAACGTCCATATATAATGACAGAAATAATTATAAATATGAAGCCTATATTATAAAATAGCAACTATTATAGAAATAGAACTATATACTAAGTTAGAGTACTTAGTAGTATATACTACTGAGTACATACTCTCTATAGCTAAGTTACTTTATCCTATCAAGAAATTTAGTATAGAGAAATAATTACCAATGTACTATTTCGAAAATATGAGCATTCTGCTGGAATATGATGCACATGCTAATGAAAATATTAGAACTCTACAATAAAGAGCTAAAGATATATTAAAAAACCAGATGTAGAAAAAATGATTGAAATGAAGAATATGTTTGACACTACAAATATTGATGAATCCTCTTCGCGATATAGCGTATCAAAATCACTTTAATCAATTTATAGCTAATTAATTGAATTTATACTAATCTCAATGGCAGTTTTTATTTCGTAGATTTAATGTTGAATTTCCGTATCTTTTTCTCAAATTTTTGAGTAACAAAATGTTTTGAGTAACAAAATTACTTCAAGGGGAAGATAATTTATTTAAACATTATTTGAAGATTTATTAGTAAAATAAATAATTATTACAGCTATAAAAAATTGACATCTTTCAACATTGACAAATCAATAAACATAAAAAAGTTAATATCAGGAAATTATCAGGATTTGCGATGAAAAAATGTAATTCCAACACAATTTTCATGATTACTTTTTTGTTTTCATAGAACAATAAACTATACAATTATGTTGAATTTCAAAGCACGATAAATAATCACAAACAGATTTTAATTATCAGTTATAAAAGTTGAAATGGAAATTATGAATAACAATTTTTTTTTTGATTAACTAAAGAAAATAATGAAACTAAAACACAAGAAATTAATTTAAAATAACCTTTACGAATAATAGGTTGAACAGTTAGTGTAAAATAATTTATAATGCAATAAAAAAATGATAAAGTATCCTTTAATGGAAGAGCATAATAAGAAGACAATAATAATAATAATAATGAAACTGAAACAAAAGTTAATATAAAATAACTTTAAAAAAAATTTGATAAAATAAACAGTTCTTACATAAAAAAATGCAATAAAATTAACAAAAATATAAGTGATAAAGTGTCTAAAAATTTTTTGAAGTTAAATTTCGAGCTAAAAATGAATTTTTAAATATTATAGATGTTAGCAAATTATGAAAAATATTTTTAAAATGACTTTTTTTTTCGTAATGTGTTTCTGTAATCTAAAATCTCAATTTTTGCGAATTTGTTCTGTTTTCACTTTTTTAATCAAAACACATATTGTTTCAAAAAATGTTTTCATAATCGTAGTCAATGTTGTCCATATCAATGCCATGTTCACGATTAAAAAACATGAATCATCATTAACTCATAAGAATAAATAACAATCACATTTGGAAATTTCGGAACTACCTACTTCATAAATGTACTATCGCATTCATGAGGAACTCAATACCAATGCCATGCTTGCGATCAAAAAACATAAATCGTTGGTCACTCATACATTATGCTCATTTTACACACATATATATTGTTACGTATATATATATATAGATGCTAGTTGTGTGTGTGTGTTTCGAGTAGTAAACAGTGCCTAAAATAGATAAATAAAGATCAGAGATAATTTTAAAACTCAATAAATAATCGAACACTGAGAGATAACACTTATATTTATAATGTTGATAATTACAGAAGTTTATATAAATTAGTTATAAAGTTTATGTAAATTAATTGTAAAAATTTATGTAAATTAATTGTAGAAATTTATGTAGATTAATTGTAAAAATTTATGTAAATTAATTGCAAAAGTTTATGAAAAATCAATAATACAAAAAAGACAATTTTTTTTGAAAAAAAGAAGATAAGTAGATTTTGGAAAAGAATATATAAAACAATTCAAAAATTAATCTAAAATAACTAAAAAAATGGTGGTGAGTTAAACAGTTCAAATAAAAGAAATCATAAGACAATTAGCAACAATATAAAATAAAAAGTGTTAAAAAAAACCATTTTCTCTCTATAATTTCGGGCTAAAAATGATAGAAATGAGGGAAATTGTGAAAAATATCTTTAAAATGACTTTTCCTCTCGTATTGTTTCCGTAATCTAAAATCTCAATTTTTCCAAACATTACCCTTTTTTATTTCTTTAGTTTCACTCAAAAAGTTAACGAAAACAAGCACGAATTGCTTCTAATTTTATTTCATAACCATATAATGAGAATAAATAACAATCATGTGAAAATTCCGGAACTATCTACTGCGTAACTATCGCGTCCATGAGGAACTCGATATCAATGTCATGCTTACGATCAAAAAAACATAAATCGTTAGTCACTCATACATTATGCTCATTTTATACGCATATATATATATATATATATCATAAATGCTCATTGTTTCGAGTAGTAAACAGTGTCTCGAAAATAGATGAATCAAGATCAGAGATGGTTAAAAGTAGGTCTTCAAGGCAGACAGACATCGGGAAACGATTCATCCAACCCTTTCACTACGAAAGAGAAAGAAGTTTTTGACATGGTTAGTTACACTTCTTTCGTGTTTTCGGCTATAAGAAAAAAAATATATATATATTCTTGAGAAAATAGTCTGACACGGGAAGAAACAGATGATACTCAGAGGGAAATAAGATCCTTCAAGAAACAAAATAAATAAATAAAATAATGATGTGGAGTCTGGATATTTCGGGAGAAGAAAAACGTATATTCCGAGCAAGTAAGAAAATAAACGAATTTCTTCTCGGTTTGATGGTGATCGAGGATACGTAATTTTATTTTTATTGCTATTTTTTCCCTTGCATACGATTAAGGTCAAGTTCAAGGAAAAATAATGAGTATAATAATACTTCCTTGTCTTTTATAAAAAAAAAATTAATTTATTTCGGTTTCTGTGGCATATTTAACCTATTATATCCGACATTGTGAAAAGTGGAATGAGAAGAAAATTACGATAAATTAAAATAAAAGTATAAGTGTAATGATAATAATAAATAGTTATGTAATGTAAATGATTTGGTGGGTCATTTTAGGTCTAATTAAAGACAAAGAAAAAACAATGTTTTTTGAAACAGTTCAAAAAACTTGGTGCTTTAAAGTGCCATCAGGATATAAAGAGATATAAATTTGTTCATTAGTAATATTCGATTTTTCATTTTATAGCTATTTATTTTGATATTTGAAATCGGTACAAAAATTAATTTAATTAAATTATAATAACAAAAATTAATTCATTTTGAGAAACATAATGTACATTTTTCTATATCTGTATATATATCTTATTTAAAATCGTGTAAATCTTTTAAATAATTAAATTAATTCATTAATTGAAGTTCAATTAAAATATAACTTTTTGATGATGTTTTTGTTTTTTTAATTTAAATTTTTTTGAAAAATCTAGAAATATATTTATAGCAGAAAAATTAATGGTAAAATTTTTTGATTATTTTATGTATTATTTGTTCTTGTAAGATTTTGATTAATATTATTGAATAATTATATATATATATATATATATATATGCTATTCCCCGTTTCTTTTCTTTTTTTTCAAAATTATTACACGAAATTTTACTGTTGAACGGAGATTTTTCTGACTTTTGGGGGGGGGGGGAAATATTCATTTTTGAATAGAAGATAGTAGTTACTTTATGTCGATTGCAGTATTTTTGAAGATATTTGATTAAACATTCATTGTCAGAAAGAGATGATTATTGGAAATTGATTAATGGAGGTATTTGACTGAAAATTCATTGCTGAAAGCGATTATTGTAAATTTATTGATGAAGTATTTGATCGTAAATTCATCGATGAAGATATTTGACTGAAAACTCATTGTTGGGGATGATTGTTTGAAAATTTTTTTACGAATAGAAAATAGCAGTATAAAATATTAATTTTTTTATGGTGATTATTGGAACATTCACAGTTGGAAAAATTATTTTCGAAGGTAATTGATAGAATATTGATTTTTGAAGGCCATTGTTGGAAAAATTATTTTTGAAGGAAATTATTGGAATATCCTTTTTTGAAAGTAATTATTGGAATAGTCTCATTTTTTAGAAGCCAGTTATTGAAATATTCATTTTAGAAGGTGGTTATTAGAACATTCATTGTCACGAGTAATTTGTTGAATATTGGTATGTGAATATTACAACTTGTAATATTTGTTATGAAGATGGTAGTAAGAAAATTCATAGAGAAATACGAGGACTGTCGAAAATTTCATTATTACAGATGGTTGTTTGAAAATTCATTGTTGGAGATGATTGTATGAAGTCCATTGTTGAAGGTAGTCGTTGAAAACCAATTGTTGGAGGTAATTGTTTGAAAATCCATTGTTGAAGATAGTCATCGAAAAATTCATTGCTGGGGATGATTGTTTGAAAATACATTGTTGGAGGTGATTGTTTGAAAACACATTGCTGGAGATGATTGTTTGAAAATACATTGTTGGAGATGATTGTTTGAAAATACATTGTTGGAGGTGATTGTTTGAAGACACATTGCTGGAGATGATTGTTTGAAAACACATTGTTGGAAATGATTGTTTGAAAATTCATTGCTGGAGATGATTGTTTGAAAACACATTGCTGGAGATGATTGTTTGAAAATACATTGTTGGAGATGATTGTTTGAAAATACATTGTTGGAGGTGATTGTTTGAAAACACATTGCTGGAGATGATTGTTTGAAAATACATTGTTGGAGATGATTGTTTGAAAATACATTGTTGGAGGTGATTGTTTGAAAACACATTGCTGGAGATGATTGTTTGAAAACACATTGTTGGAGATGATTGTTTGAAAATTCATTGCTGGAGATGATTGTTTGAAAACACATTGCTGGAGATGATTGTTTGGAAATACATTGTTGAAGACAGTCATTTGAAAATTCACTTTTGAATTTTCAAACGACTGCTGAAGTTGATTCCTGAAAAATTCGTTTTTGAAAATCGTTTAAAATTGATTGTTCAAGACGATTGCTGGAAAATTTATTGTTGAAAAGTTCGATTTAAGAAAATAAACTAATTTCTTCTCGGTATGATGGTGATCGAGGTGATACATAATTTTATTTCTATTATTTTCCCCTTGCATACGATTAAGGTCAAGTTCAAGGAAAAATAATGAATATAATAATACTTCCTTGTCTTTTATAAATTTTTTTTAATTTGTTTTGGTTTCTGTGGCATATTTAAATTTGGCAAAATTTAGTTTAGCAAAATCTTTAATATGGCATTAGCCATATCAAAATTTAATTTTCTTCTTATAAGTTATTTTTCTAGTTTAAATCGGAGATGAATTTAAAAAAAATAAGTCTAATTTAAAATTTTGTTGATTCACTTATATAATTAAATTAATGTATTAACAAAATTTCTCATTTAAAATTGGAGATATTTTCAATTTTTTTAAACTTAAAAGTTCTGAAAAATCTAAAAATAAAAAAAATCGTAAAAAGTAGAAAAATCGGTGGATAAATGTTTTGATTATTTTCACGTAAAATTTATTCCTTCTAAAAAGTAATAGTATTCTCAAATAATTCGATTCAATTTCTCTCTTTATTTTAATTTTTAATTAATTAATTAATTTATTTATTTTATTTTTATTTTTTGTACATTTGGGGGAAAAGTTCATTTTTGAATAGAAGATTGTTATTGTGAAATTCATTGCTTAAGATGATTGTTCGAAAATTCTTTGTTGAAGATGGTTGTTAGAAAATTAATTGTGGAAGATTGTTGTCTGATAATTAATTGTTGAAGATATTGTTTGAGATTTCGTTTACGGATAGATGATTGAAATTAGCTTCCGAATGGAAGATAGTACTGTAGTTGCAAAATTTAATTTTGAAGGAAATTGTTTAATTTTGAAGGAAATTGTTTAATTTTGAAGGAAATTGTTTAATTTTGAAGGAAATTGTTTAATTTTGAAGGAAATTGTTTAATTTTGAAGGAAATTGTTGAATACTGCAACAGCTTGCAGTATTCATTATTGAAGACAATAGTAGAAAAATTAATTTAGAAGTACGAGGATTGCTGAAAAATTCATTGATAGAAATAATTGTTTGAAAATTCATTGATAGAAATAATTGTTTGAAAATTCATTGATAGAAATAATTGTTTGAAAATTCATTGATAGAAATAATTGTTTGAAAATTCATTGATAGAAATAATTGTTTGAAAGTTCATTGCTGAAAGATGATAGTTTGAAAACCTCTTTTTGAATAGACAACTGCTTAAAAACTCATCGTTGAAGAATTCCTATCGGATTATAAAATTGTAAAAAAATTCTTTTCGGAGTAGAAAATTTTGAAAAATTCAATTTTGATTAGAAAATTGTCAAAAAATTAATTTTAGTGACATAAACATGAAAAAAACTTATTGTTAGAGGCGGTTTTTGAAAAATTTACTACTAAAGATTATCGTTAAAACATTCAGTTTCGCAGGCGATTTAATTATCAGAATATCCATTATTATCCAAAGAGCTCTTATGTGTGTGAGCATGTAAGCTTACACATAAATCATACTTCATCAAAATTTAAATTTCGTCCGTTCTAAAAATTTTCTTTCGAGATACCAACGTTATTTTGGAAACGGGAACAAAATTTTTCTAAGGTCCAGACATGTAAAATGCGATCTTGAAACTGATTTAAAAATATATATATATTTATTTATACACGCAAGATCGAATCCAGAATGCGAGCTGTCCTTCGACTCCGACTAACATCTATGTAGGGATCAGTCTTTCTGTGCGAATGTGAAGAAGACCTGACATCGTTGCAACAATATTGCTCCAGACTCTGCATCTCTTTTTCTTTTTCTTGTCCTAAATAATGAATAACAATACCACGAGCACGACCTCATTTGCTTTATTGCATTGTTCGAGAGAATTTTCTTCCACTCATAAACGACACAACGCTTCCATTTTCATTTAAAAATGGATTTTCGTTATAATGGAATTCAGAATGGAATTTTTAGACACGCATTGAGAGGAAACATAAAACAGGGAACAGCTGAGCTGTGCTTTCTTCTATCACTGAAGGCTAGGCTGGAAAGCTATTTCAACGACATTTTTGTACGCCTAAAAAAAATTCAAACCATACATGCTGAATCCATGGCCCGCGGTGTCATCTGATGTGGCCCGCGACTTCAAACCTGATTTTATAAAAATGAACCAAGTGGCACCTTACTATATTACTTAAGTGACCCCCGTGGTGCAGGTACGTGTAAGGTACGCACTTGAGAATGTACCATGGGCCGCTTAAGTGACTCGCAGCACATTTACAGACCACTCGAGTGACACGGGGAACTGTTCCAAATCACTAAGTAGCGAACGACACATTCCCAGTCAATTAAAAGGCCCGCGGCACATTGACAGATTCCTTAAGTGACCAGCAGCACATTGACAGATTCCTTAAGTGACCAGCAGCACATTGACAGATTCCTAAAGTGACCAGCAGCACATTGACAGTTCCTTAAGTGACCAGCAGCACATTTACAGATCACTCAAGTGATTCGCGCTGCAGCTTCACATCACTTGAGTGGTCCGTGACACATTCGCAGATCGTTCAAGGGCCCCCGCGGCACATTACTTAATTGACTCACGACACATTTAAAGATCACTTAAGTGGCCCGCGACGCATTCTCATTTCAATTACGTGACCCGCAACAAATTTACAGATCACTTAGGTGACCCGGGGCGCTGTTCCAGATCACTTAACCCCAGAATAGTACTGTACCTAAAAATCTATGCTTAATCTATTATGATACCTACACGAACTACGTCTCTTAGGCACCATTCTAGGGTTAAGCAGCCAGCGACAAATTTACAAGTCACTTAAGGCCGTGCACATAGTGAGGCGACCACGGGAATGCATAATAGAGACTAATGACGAAAGCAATTGCATTTTTTTGTTCTACACCGCACACACTCGAGAAGCGAGACAACGAAGAGAAAGAGGCCGCTCAACGAGGTGCGGGGGTTGAACAACCCATTTTGTTTTCACCTCGATCTGCTGATTTTCGCCATATGCTGATTGGAGTCCGTTTCTTCCCCTTTTTTTTCTTTCCCTCTTCTGAGGAGGGATCATCATCATCACACCCTTACATTTCAGAACCTCTCCTCCGGCCATTTTCTCTATCTTCCTCCTCTTTTATTATGCGAGGACATCTCTTCTTCCGACTCCATGCATTTTTTTCTTCCTAGCCGCAATTCTTGGAACTCGTATCTTTCGCTCCACTATGAACGCAGCCTCACTTATGCGGCACATTCTCACTTGAATTAAGTGATACGCGGCACATTCTCACTTGAATTAAGTGACCAGCGGCACATTCTCACTTGAATTAAGTGATACGCGGCACATTTTCACTTGAATTAAGTGATACGCGGCACATTCTCACTTGAATTAAGTGATACGCGGCACATTCTCACTTGAATTAAGTGATACGCGGCACATTCTCACTTGAATTAAGTGATACGCGGCACATTTTCACTTGAATTAAGTGACCAGCGGTACATTCTCGCTTGAATTAAGTGACCAGCGGTACATTCTCGCTTGAATTAAGTGATACGTGACATATTCTCATTTGAATTAAGTGATATGCGGCACATTCACAGATCACTTAAGTGACCCGCGGTAAATTTTTAGATCGATTTATAATGAGCGGTCCAAAAGCTTACAGGAATTCCTCTTTTGAAACTGAAATAGATAAGTCTTGATTCGCTCCTAGTATGCGAAGTCGACCGCTCAATTTTGCACCCGAGTGGTGTGGTGGTAAGATGCTCGTCTACCACTCTGAAGGTTGCTGTCAGGGTCCCAGGTTCAAACCCGAGGTGGGGGGAATATAGAAAAGATATTTTCCCTAACGAGATTTATGTGACCACCGACAAGACAGCGCTTCCATTTCCAACCCTTCTCAATAATGGCAGGAAATTGCAATATAGCGATATGGCCAAAATTGGTGTTTGGTGAAATAGATCGTCTTATAGTGGCTTGCGACAAGTTCACAAACCAATGAAGTGGCACGTTCTCTCTAAAAAAAAAGAAAAAGGTTGAGCACCCTTGATTTGAAACTATATGAATTTCGTATGAATCAAACCATATACGATATTAATCGGTGCATGATGAAGAGTAAATAATGTCTGAGAATATTGTTTGGCCTTGAGACAGTGGCGTAGGAACGAGAAAAGAAATGCAGGAAGAGAAACACACACACACACACAAAATATCATCCGACGTCCGGCTGTAGGTACATTAGTGTCTAGTCGTCTAACAATTTAAAAAAAAGACGATATCACGATATTAAAGCCACCGACCATCAACTTGGTCGGAGAATTTTCTTGCTTACACAACTGCCAGCCAGTCACCGGCTTTGTCTGACTCGTGTTCACGCACAAATTTCCATGCGTGTATGCGTGTGCCTCCACACACAATCTTGTATCATAAACAACGAAATTTCCGCTTCCTTTCTATGAGTGATTACCATTTTATTCGCTTCTCCCACGGTCGGAATTGACTATTTAAGATAGTGGAGTGTCCAGTTCCGACAACAAACGTTTAATCCCACGCGTGCAGTGCAGTCTTAACGCATGGGGCCCATTCGGGCACGGTCCGGTGGAATCAGGGGAAGAGGAGCCATACAAAAACGGGAACTGGTTGAAATTTTTGATAATTGCCCAGTTAGGGGCTCAGGAAAAATTACTTGATTCGGGCCCCCCCCCCCCCCCGTAATGCTCTAAAGACGGTCCTGCACACATGCTCAACAAATAACCCGCGGGACGAATGTAGTCCAAGGATTTATCTGATGTGGCCCCGTGACCTCGTAACTATTTTTTTTTTAATAAACCAAGTGGCACATTTCGAGATCATTTAAGCGGCTCGCGGTTTCGTTCCACACCACTTACGTGGCCTGTGGCATGCTTCTACATCACTTAAATGGCGCACGGCACAGTTCCAAATCATTTGAGGTACCCGTGGCATAATTCCAGAGCACTTGAGCAGTTCGCGGCACATTTACAAATCACTTTAGTGACCCGGCGTATAATTACAGATCATTTGAGTAACACGCGACAGAGTTACAGGGCACTCAAGTGGCCTGCGGCACTGTTTCAGATCAATAAAACTAAGTGCCCCTTGGTGCAGTTTCAAATCACTCAAGTGGATCACAGCACAGTCCGAGCTACACACTCACGCGAGTAACTCACGGCACAGTTCCAGATAACTCGAGTGGTCCGCGGCACATTAAGAAATCTCTCAAGCGGCTAACGGCACGTTTACAGCTGATTTAGGCAACGGCACTGTTCCAGATCACTCAAGTGGCTTGCGACACACGACACAAGCCAATAAGTGGCCCGCAGGTTCTAAACCGTAATAAGTAGCCCTTCTAAAGGTTGAGCACCTTTGGTTTTATCCATACATGTTCAACTCATGATTCGCTGCCCGAATGAGGCCCCTCGGATTCATCTGATGTGAGCCATGACCTCAAAGTTAACTTTGTAAAAAACTGTACGTCATATTTACAGATGACTCAAGTGACCCACGATGTGCAGCTCCACATCATTTAATTGGTCCACGGTACATTTCCAGGTCATCTAAGTGACCTGCGGCTTATTTCATTTACGAATCACTTGAGTAACGCGCGACACAGTTGCAGAGCACTTAAGCGACCCGCGGTGCAGTTTCACATCACTTAAGTTACCCGCGGCACAGTTTCACATAGCTCAAGTTACCAGTGGAACAGTTCCAGATAACTCACACAAAGATCACTCAAGTTACCTGTAGCACCTGTAGCACAAGTTCAGAGCATTTAAGCGACCTTCGGTGCAAAAAGAAACACCCCGCGCGCATTACCCACGGCGCATTTTTAGAACGCATAAGTGACCCGCAGTTCCAGATCACTTAAATGGCCCGCGACACTTTTTTAAACCCGCGACACATTTCCAAACCAATGTAATGGCCCGCGACACGTTCTAAAACCAATTAAGTGGCCCGCACTCTCCTGAATAATAAGCGCCCTCTTGGCCTAACCGAAGATCGGACGCGGTGCTAGAGAAAATCCGATTATCTCGATATTCCGTTGGTATAATTAATTATCTAGAAACCTCTTAGGTTAGCGCTTCTCGGAATTTTCGTGGCCCGCGGCCCCCTCACCATGGCCGTAGTCCATCCGCGGCTCCGTAGAAATAAGTCAAGTAGACATTTTTGCATCCATAAAAAGAGCCGTTTCATAGCACTGACAGAACAGGAACACACACACAGTATCACCAAGCACGCCACGACTCCCCCTCGGAGCCGCGCACTTTGAGAAACCGCTGTTTCAGGTCATCGTCGGTCTCCACATGTATGACGTCACCGGCAGTTAGTTCACGCTAAAATTAAAGCGCCGAAGTTCATGCAACCATCGCAAGATACGTATTTACTCGTGGACAAACACAGGTGCGAATAGCGTTTCGCAATGTGTTATTCCTCAGGCGCGACTTGGGATTATCGGTTAAAGGACTCTTCGCATCACTTTTCGGGAGGGGGGGGGGGGGGGGGGAATGGAGAGAGTCTAATGTTCGAAATCACTGGAGATAATTCCGTAATGATCTCGATAAACAGAAATACAGTCGAATCCCGTTATAACGAACTCCAAGAGACCGGAGAAATCAGTTCGCTATAACGAAATTTCGTTCTAAAGAAATTTCAGGTATTTGCATTCTTCCTATGTAAACTTATCTGGGGGATTAGAAAAGTGTCCGTTAAAACGAGATTTTCGCTATAACGGTATTCGTTAAAACGGGATTCGACTGTATTTCATTTTGAAGGATCGTTTCTAAACATAGCCGTATATATTTGCAGAGATGGTATTTTTTCGGCCCGAAATATACTGGGAAATTGAATTTTCTGGATGTTATGCCGGAACTGATATTTGGAGAGAAACGTGATTTGTCTCCTCGGTTCGATATCCCGGAGGAGTGCGAGCGACTTCGGTGGAAATATGCAAATGAGACGGTTATAAGAACTTAGGCTCCTAATCCACAATCAGCTCACAGTTGTGAACCGTGTATGTGGATCTGCTGCACTCTGCCGTTGCTGGGCAATGTGTAGCGGTGGTCACGAGTAACGCATACTGCTGTAATAAACGATTTGGAGACATTCTGTCCGTTATTTGCGTATCTTTTCCTTTGACTTGTGTACATCCGCGCCACCTATTGGCTGTTTCTTGATTTTTTTTTTCCTTGTCTTAAAAAATATTCCCGTGACCTAGCGATGCTAACCCTGCAAACCGTTTTTTATTTCGGTTATTTTTCGGTTTTTATGAATTTTAAAGTTTCTACGGATTTTTTGCCCACTCTGTATTTTTTTATGTTAAAACAAAAGTAGTGCAGCATAACAAGTACTTATTTATGTATTTTCAAATGCCGTATATACTTCGTGTATAAGCCGACTCGTATATAGGCCGAACCCCCCCCCCCTCCCCCACTTCAGCACCACCAAAACCCCAATAAATTGAAAACCCTGTATTCAGGGGGGGAAAATATTATATTTTCATGCAAAATGAACGACTCTTGCGGTAATTTACAAAAGAAAATGATTCAAACTTTTTAATCCGTTTCTCTTCTGAGTCTCCAAGCTGATTGTAATCCATCAGATCATCATAGGGTGTACGGCATCTTCGTTTTTATCTTCATCTGTGCTGTCTCATCGTCATTGTCACTTTCAAAGAGGATATCATCTTCAATTACGTCCATCGCATTGCTGATGCAACACTTTTTGAAGGATCGGCGGAAACAGAATTCCACGCCTCATGTACCCATTGGCACACTAGGCCAATGTCAGGTTTCTTCAAGGCACCACGTTTTGTAGTATCTTTATCATCAGAACTCATCCTTTCGATGTACAAATTCCTCACATAGTGTTTGAGAGGCTTGTTGAAGCCATCGAAAGGCTGTACAATAGACGTTAGCCCACCTGGTATCGAAGCACGATTTCGATTTTTTTGCCTTAGCTTTGACATTATCAGTTCTGTGGGGCTTTAACATATCCCATACCAATAATGCCGGTTTCTCGAACACTGCTACAAAAATGACTACTGATTGCGGGGGCTCATCAAAAACTGACCCGAGTATAAGCCGACCCCTTCCCCCCAACTTGAGGAACGAATTTTTCCTCAAAAAAAAAAACTCGGCTTATACACCAGTATATACGGCATATACTATATATAAGTTTCGCGTTTAACCCTTAAATTGAAAGAATAATCAACATAAAATAAAAAAAAGTGAGCATAAAATAGTTAAAATAGTTAAAATTTTGCTTTAGGGCCATCGATCATCAATATATAATTAACCTTATAAATTATTATTAATTATTAGATACGAATTTTTCCGTACTTCATCGCTTCGAAACATGACTCTAACAACCCCCAAATCAGTCACTAGAACAGTTTTCGTATGTTTTTGTTTACGCGGAATACCCTCCCCCCCCCCTATTATGACACTGTTCTCCTTTAAACCCGAATATTTCCCTAACAAAAATATTTTTACGACAGTGCCAGAGAATCATTTCACAGCTTTTGATACAGTGGAACCTCCAAAAAAGCTCTCTCGAAGCCCCTGTATGGGGAAACCTATGCACTTGAACACTTATTGGTTAACATAGGTGGAATAGAGTTTGGGGGGGGGGGGCACGATGATGATGTTAATTCATATATGCATATGATCAGTCGACTCTACCTTTCACACTGCCCCCTGTATCTCTGCCCAAGTTGGTCAAATCCGTCTGAACCCTTAGAAAACTCTTGGGAACCCACCCCCCTTCCCTCCCGGAAGAGGGGAGTTTCCAAAAATCCCATTTTGAAAACTACTGAAATAAATTATTTCCTCCTGCACAAATGATTCGAGAAGGAAATAGCAATATTAATAACTCCCCCCCCCCCCCATTGAATAATTAAAAAAAACTATTTTTTCACATTGTTTATAATAATTTGTTTCATCAAAATTATTATGTGCAGTGGATCCCTCTTATAACGTAGCCACTTAGAACGTTTTCTCTAAAACGTTGTGAGTAGGATCTACTGTAATAATAGAGTAGTAAATTTGTTTTGGAAATTTAAAAAAAGAAATTAATATGTTGGGAAAATTTTGAGGAAAAATTGTTAAATATCAGATAGTAAGGAAATTGGGGGAAACACAATGGTTGTAAAACAATAGCTATTATCATCATTCAATCAATCTATCAAGAAGATTATTGCTCTCGTATAAAACAGAACTGATCCGAATAGCAATGAATTATTGATTGTAATATAGTATATACCTTTTCATTATAGATTGAATATCTTCAGCCAACAAAATAGCATATAGTGATTGTTGTAATTTTAAGTAAGAATAAATAGCTGTAGAATCATTTTTTGTATCTCTTCACGTACTTTAAATTTGAAAACTGTTTAAACTTAAGAAGAATAAAATGAACGAAATAAATTTCCCGAATTTTCATCAATGTTTTCAGCGTTAGTACAGACTCTACAAATATAGTCGGCTCCGCTTAATCGGATAATGGATAACCCGCTTAAACGAATAAAATCCTCCGGCACCAAACGTTCTCCCATAGAGGCAATGGTAAAGTTTGCAGCTTAATACGACAATTTCAACTACATTTCCCCGCTTAATCGAATATTCGCCTCACACATCAACCACTATACACATAATGGTTTTTATTGAATGAAACATTTGGTATTAATGGAAAATATGTTACTATGTTAAGATGAATACATTCGAGAGTAGGTACTGGCCTCTAAGTATTCAAGTTGTCTCTAATATACGTACATTTAAATATTTTACTTTTGTTCTGCGTTGAGCCAATAGAGGGCACTAATTTCCCTAATAAAAAGTAAAAATCGTAGGTATATTATCATTGTAATGAAATCTATCTATCTTCTATATATATAAAATTGATTTTCTGTGTGTGTGTGTGTGTGTGTGTGTGTGTGTGTATGTATGTATGTATGTATGTTCTCTATACAAATCTGCAATTTTAGATCGATCGTCACCAAATTTTGCATATATACCAAATAGGGCCCAACTTGAACGATAGGCTACTTTAAAATTTCGTCAGAGCAGGACGAGTGCCCCAAATGGGCAAAAAACTGTCGGGCAACAATGGTTTTTGGGCCTCAACAATCACTTTCCGAACGTTTACTTTGGTTACCGTGGTTCCCTAGCAATGCGTTTCAGACGTGTATATGCCTTTACAACGGTTTGTCACTTCTTTAATCCTGTAAGTATATGTATGCCTTTATAATGGTTTGCCACATTTTCAATATACTCTCAGTAATGAGGCTTTTTGAATAGACGTCATAATCATCATCAGCATCTCTTTGAGGGTCAGGAAAGAGGTGATCCTCATAGAAATCAGTGTTAAAATTGCCGATTTTACTGTAGAAATGCGGAAATTTGGCGCGGTTTTTCGCCACACATCAATAATTTTAAAAATGTTTATTGAATTCTAGATTTTTGAAATATTGAGTTCACTTAGAAATGTACGAAGCCCAGGAGATTAAATATGAAGTGATTAGCCAGACCTACTTTTGAGTTGAGATCCACGCAATAACATTGATTTAAACTTTTTATTTATATCTTCTCAACTATGAAAATTAATGTCCCCTTATTGTCTAACTGCATAAATTCACATATAGTTTAGATTGTTTTAAAATTAATTATGGGCTCATAAAGTACATCGAAGAAATTCCACAGTTTTAATATTTTTTGAAGCAGAAACCGGCAGATGAATAATTTGAACTTCGGGGGGAGGGGGGGGGGGAAATCGAAATACTTGGCACCCCTTGAAAAAGAAAAATATATATATATATTCATTTGTACGTTTCTTTAAATCTAGATTTGTGTATTTCATGAGTCGCGCAGTAAGTCGCCATATTGGTTCAACTTGAACACGGTTTGTATGTCCTCAAAGAAAGAGGGAGGTATCACGTGATCCAAAAAGCCTCATTGAAGAAAACCCGGGCAACGCCGGGTATTATAGCTAGTATATTATAAATTTCGTTTCATTTTTGATGTCTGATTTATACGAGAAGCTTTATTAATATTGATCCTTCATCAGTTTTCAATACACAAACTACACTAACATTATGAAATTGCAATTGAATTGTTCTCCGCATAATCGGACATTGCGTGCTGGAATCGTTGATGTCCGATTAAGCGGGGCCGAGAGTAAATTATACAGTCGAATCCCGTTATAGCGAACTCCAAGAGACCGGAGAAATCACTTCGTTAAATTGAAATTTCGTTATAAAGGAATTCCATGTTTATGCATTTTTCTTATTACGTAAACTTCTCTGAGCGATTAGAAAAGTGTTCGTTAAAACGAGAATTTCGCTATAACGGTATTCGACTGTATATCCAATTTTATGGTATTAAAATCTTTAATTTCATTTATATTTACACTATACAATCTCTAGTATAGTAATGCGTACTACGAACGCCTAAAAATCCAAAAAAGGAGGAAGCGATGTAAAAATATAACGGGGCTTATGAAGGGCTTTGTGCATAATAATAAAGTGCCGAAGGGGAATGAGGTAGACAGCAAAAAATGGGTATACTACTTCCGCTCCAATTTTAAACTGTATGTAGGTATAAAAAAAAAAGAGAGAAAAGGGATAAGGTTATGGAACGCTTCATTTTATACATAATGTACCCTTGAAATACCCTTTTCAATGTCAACCCTTTCATCAGAGTTCATGGGCCTTTTTTACCCAAACGTCCGATTGCCACGGGTTCAAGGAGTGTCACGACGAGTACAGGGTACGATCATCGAGACGGAATATAAAGTACAAAAGCGGGTTTATAGCGGCAACCTCCGTTATATACCTCAAGGGTATTACAGAATAGAAAAGAAGGGTACTTTATGAAAGGGGTGAAGAGAGGTTTCCATATAGCGTACACAGACGGTAGGTTTGTGCGGTGTACTCGGCGGGGGTTTTTGTACAGGAATTGCGAGGTTTTTTTTTGTGTGTGTGCATCGAAAAAACCCTTCCGCAGTCTGAGAGATCGCGTTACCTACTCGCAGTAACACCTTCCTGAATTATCCTAATTTTGACTAGAAGTACTGTATATGTGATAGGAAAAATAGTAAATTGATGCAATCGACTTAATAATTAGACCAGATAAATCAGAAACTTCCGTATAGATCAAACCACAATAATATTATAAATCTGTCTTTATAACAGTGGCTTTTTTTCAACAGCAAATGTTTGTTCAGTCAAAACTTTTTCTTTATTGAAATTTGCATATGCTATATTTTTTACCAAACAGAACTGAACTTGAATGGCAATATTATTTAAAAATTCATTTTGGACAACAATGGTTATAGTTACTCCAACGATGCTTTCTATGATTTCAACAATTCTTCTCTTTGATTACGTCTTTCATAAGTATCTCCAAAAACTCTTCTTTCTTACATACTCTCTCCAATATAGACAAACTTGAATCTATTCAAAATAAATCCTCCCGCTTCATTTCAAACTGTTGGTCATCCTCCGTCTCCGTTACTCAACCGAAGCGCCAACTCAATATTCAACCGCTTTCCACCCGTAGACATACATATCTTTCGATTAACTTTCCTTTTCAAAACCCTTCACGGCCATTTTCATATCGACACTTCCAATTTTTTAACTCCAGCTTCGTACCTTTCCAATAGAATTAACCATTCCCATAAATTGAAACACATCTTTGCATCCACAGATTGTTTCAAATTTAGTTTCTTTCCTCGAACAATAACAAATTGGAACAACCTCCCGTCAAACATTTTTGATTGTACAACAGTTTCCGATTTCCTTTGTAACATCAACCGTCTCTTCTGTCAAACTTTACCACCGCATTCGCTTGTATAGGCCTCGGAGAAACAACATTGAGTAAATAAATAAGTAAAACCCCCAAATTTACCGTTTCAACAATGAACCAATAACTTTTTTTTCTTACTTTTACGATATTAAATTTCAATACATACTCCTTGATGTTCCAGATACGAAAGATTACGGTAGTGCCATATTTCTTTGCCGTGAATAAATACTGTTTAAAGTATTAAAATTTCATTTGAAACTAATTGGAGATAAGATACTAATCGAACTGAAAGATAAGAATATCAAAACTGTTATTAAAAAATGTATATCAAATTTTTGCGCGTGATAAATTACTATTTTATCTTTAGCGCCCTTTCCTTGAAAGTAAATTATGATTTTAATTATTGAATCACAAATAAATAAAACACAAAATTTAGTAAAATAATATTGAAGTCATATGATATTTGTCATGCAATACATACGAAAGATTCTAATTAAGACAATCACTTTTTATCACAATTTGGCTGAGGCAAAAAGGAGTTTTGAAATGTTATAGATGCTTACAGTTTTAGGGCATTATTTTGATTTTCAACATGATTTTTAGGATTTCCAAAATAAAATGTTCTCACATTTTAATTTCAAAATGCAATGTAATATAAGTTCAGTTTATTGAATAAATCCAGTTTATTATATCATGCTACTGAAGTTTACACTTGGAGAATCAAAGAAGATACAAAGTAAAGGGAGGAATATCTGCCTGCATTGTTGAGAAACGTATTGTTTTAGAATTATAGTAACAAAAGTGAACATCGTAAAAGTCATTGTTTAAAGCCGAGAACTATTGTTTCTGGACAGTTTTTAGATCATTTAAATAGTCTGTCGTTTATGCTTGATTTGTCCTGTTCACTATGCAATACATGCAAAATTTGGTAATAAGTGATCAAGGATTGTTGATTTGTGTAAACAACACAAACGTGCAAAAGATAAATTTCATAAAAAAATGATTTTTTTAATTGAATTTTTGTTCTTTTTTATACATGTTGACATAACACGTATACATAACGCATAAAATGACATCTTTTTGTGAAAATATATAATTCGTTGTTGTCATACGTCGAAACTATTATAGAATCATTCTCTGAGTCCACAATAATATTCAAAATAAGAAGTTTATCCCGAAGAAATGAATCAAGAATAATAAATTTTATTAGGTTTTGATATTGTTGATTTGGTTTGTGTAAATATAGTTGTGCAAAAATTAAGTAAATGTAGTAGAAATTGAATAAATACATAATTGTGTAAAAAATTAAATGAACATAATTGTATAAAAATAAAGTAATTATAATTGTGTAAAAATTAAGTAAATGTAATTGTGCAAAAATTGAATAAATTTAATTTTGCACAAATTGAGCAAACACATACTTGTACGAAAATTGAATTTAACTGAGTGGATATTGAGTAAATATTTATTATTTATATTACAACTAATATAAATAATATAACAACAATACTAAGTACTGTATGTAAAATTGTGTAAAAATTGAGTAATTATAATTGTCTAAAGATATGTTCAAAAGGAAATACGTGGAAATTTCACAGAAAAATTCTATTTTAATTGCAAAAAATAATTGTTCGGTTAAAACTTGCGCATAATATTAAAATAATTGATCTGCTTTGATGAACTTTTAAAGTAGCCTATCGTTCAAATCAGGTCCTATTTGGTATATATGCAAAATTTATACAGCGAAGATCGGTCAAAAAATTGTCAAAAATACACACACACAGACATACAGAAAATCAATTTTAAATCTATAGATTTAATTTTGCAATTAACGTAAATAGACTTAATAATGAAAGAAAGAGTTGCGGTACATCAAATACGGAAAGTAGTGCTACAAACTTAGTTCTGCCACACATATGATTTTTGTTTCTGAAATAGAGAGATTTTATGGAAACTTCCGCTCTAGTTTTCGGTATATACAGAGAGAGGTGGTGTAACTTTTTTTTGGGTAAATCCCGGACTTTTTATTTCGAGGGTTTTTCCCCCTTCCTGGTGCCCTTGAATATGGCATTCAATGTCAACCCTTTCACGGAAGGTTTATGGCCTCGTTTTTTATAACGGTGCGGGGAGAAAAATGAAAATAAATCACGTGTTATTTTCCTCCCCTTCTTTTGATGTTGCGCCCCCCCCCCTCCTTCTTTGAGTAAAGGTAGCGAGAATGCACCATATGCTGAAGATTAATTAATTAGACTTGATTATTATGATAATGATATTGCGCACATTTGTCTTAATTTATCTTCTATGGTAAGAAAGAGATTAAATATTTTTCGTAATTGGTGATGAGATTATCTAAAAATATGTAAATGTAATAAGAGAAAATAAATGTATTTTTTAATGTCAAATTTCGTTGAAATTATCAATTTTTTATGAATTTCTTATTTTCTTACTATTCTTGCTAAAATGTTTCAATTTTTGGGAGTTTTCACCTGTGTAAATTTTTGAATTTTATCAACGTTTTAAGAATTTCGTACCGTAGACTTTCTAATTTATGAACTTTAAATAACTTTCGGAGAATTTTACATATCTTAATTGCTTCAAGTTTTTAATTCTCTCTTCAAATGTTTATTTCCCCATTTCTATTTAAATACCAATTTCTTTCTCCCCATTTCCGTATATATTTTACTATTTTTTTCCTTTTCATTGTAACTTTCATCAGTTTCTCTGATTTATTTTTATTTTAGAGACAGAAATCACAAAATGTTTTCCGTTTCTGCTTATTTTTTTCATTTTTCTCGATTTTCCTCGCATTTTTTCTGTTTCTTTAATTTTTTTTCCTTTAATTTATTTAATACTTGCATATTTTATAATAATGCTTTCAATTTTTCTAAATATTCAATCTTTTGCTTTCATTTGTATATGATTTTTACAATTAAAAATGAAACTTACTCCTTTTCGATTGTAGACTTGTAGATTTTAATTCTTTTTATTTAATTTTCTTTCAATTTTTTTTTTTGATTATTTGAATTTTTTTTCCTATCAAGCAATTTTAAATTCACAAAACCTCCAAAAAGTATCTAATGATTTTTTTAAATACTATTTTTTTTAATTTAAATAATATTTTTAAGTCAATTTTTTTTTAAATTTAAGAAGTATATTCTTATACATTTTTGAAAATATTGATTTCAATAAATTAAAAAATATTGATTTTCAATACGTTTAAAAAAACACTATTTAGTGTGAATTTGTTAGAAAAATAGTTTTTCCAATGAATTTAAAAACATGTTGATTACAATTAATTCAAAAATATTGATTTTTCAATTAATTAAAAAAAGACTTTAATTTTTAAATCAATTTAATTAATAAATTAATTTAATAAATAGTTATTTTAATGAATTTAAAAAAGAATGTTATTTTAATACTATATAATTTTAAAAATATGTGATCCGATAAATTTTAAAACATGTCAATTTTGATGAATATGAAATCGATATTTTGTTTGATGAAATTCATCAAAAAATTAATTTAAACAACGAGAAAAATAGGAATTCAAACTGAAGAATTTAGAAAAATGAATTATTACGGAGCAAAATTTCATAATTTAAAATGATGTGCATCTTAGGTATATTTCGAAATAACAGTGGGGGGGCCTATGTATTTGTAACATTCTAAGAAACCCGATTATAAAACTGACAAGACGCCCGTCTCTGGGGGGGTAAAGGTTTTTCTTTCGAAGAAAGTATGGCAGCAGCGACAAAAGCTGTTTTCCTCTTTTGAAAAAAAAAAAAAAATCTACCGTAGGGCCCCTTCCGAGCCTAAGTTCGAGGCCCAAATCCAGGAACAGGAAGCCAAGGAGGCCCTTAGAAAGAAAAAGAAGTAAAGGGTAAGGAAGACAACACGTGTATACGCATAATACCCATATGGAGGATACCGTTCAACTGGTTACGAGAACTAGTTTACCTGGTCTTTGGGTGTTATTTTTCTCTACAACAAAACAATTTTGACACACGGTATTCTTTTAATTCTACGATTTTTCAAAGGCTAATAATAAAACCAAGCTGGATTTTCATAACATTTGACATATTTTATTTGATATATTTCTCAACATTTAGATACAAGCAAAGTTAAGCGAATATGTTTTTATTGAACTAATCTAAATCTCTGTATGTTGGAAATGAATAAATTTGATTTGGTTTGATTTGATATTTAAGGAGCATAGAGATTTGTTCCGAAAACATGCAAAAATTAGGAAAACACAGATTCCCATTCGGTAGATTATTTATCTATGGGTAGATTATTTATTACTACGTATTTTACGCATATGTGTTAATTAAAATGAATATCAGAAAAAATTTAACATAAAATATAGACGAACCCCGCTATAGTGATTCCGTCTTATAAGGAGCAAAATGTTCGTCTCCTTTCAATGGGTTGTCCTCTAATTAGATCGGATATAGCGAATCAAACCTTTGGTGTTTCGAAATACGCTATCAGGGGTTTGAATGTATTCCATCGCCGAACAAAGACTAATAAATATGCAACATCAGTCGTTATATAGAATGTAAATCGAACATTGTTTGCAAATGAATCAAGCGCATTAATTCATTAACCGACTTTGTTGTATTCTCTAATGATTAATCAATAATTGTGTTGTTTCAAATTTAAAATTCCCCAGAATTTTCTAAAATAGTTTTGCTAATGTCTAACTAATCATTTATGTAATCCAGTTTAAAGGGTGCCTTGAGATCCGTAATGGATGCCGCGAAATATTTTTGGCAGTGCCCTCTTAACGCATAGGCCCATGGGGGCCTCAACTGCAGTGGGGGGGGGGGGCGGCTATAATTCAGAGGCTAATAGATCTGCGTGCAATATTTGACAGCAAGGGAGGTATTTCTAGAGCATGGGGGATTCAGAAAAATCACTCGGCCCGGGGCGTACGACGCTCTTAAAACGGCCCTGATATTTGGAATAAAATTATATTTAAATATTAAATGAATTAATTTATATTATGAATAAATTTATATTTAATTTATGGAGCCCTGTAAGTGTCTAGAAATCAAGTATTACGGCCACAAAATATTTTTAAAAGACTTAGCTATAATGACAGATATTCTGCCTATATAACTATAACATAAAAGTCAACGTTTCATAATTTAATCAATTTTGGATGAAATATTATTTTTTTTGTTCAACATGTTTGCATGAAGCTTGTTTTACTATAGATATCAATTATATGCAAAATTAAATTTTATAATTAATTTTTGAAAAAAAAAAATTTTAGGCTTAAAATATTCTTTCAGGATTGTATCCGACAGCACATGTGACAGTTTTATTATTGAAATTTTGTTCAAGACCAACGGTTAAGGTTTTATCTATCGGACAACGAGAGATAAGAGTGGACATTCAATATAACCCATATTTAACCGCTCTTCCAAATTCTTAACCAAACTGCCTTCTTTTTTGTTTGATACACTGCGTGTACGCTTATTGGCTACTTAAATTTTATATTTGAGAAATTTCGAAAAATTGGACATTAATTCAGCATGTTTTTTTTAATTAATGCAACTTTACAAATTAATTAACTTTCAATTAATATATAAATTAATCAACTTAATTTGATTAAAATAATAAGTAACTATGATTTAGGGAAACCTCATAAAACAAAAAAGTCTATAAAACTATTTTTTCTATTAATTTCTATTAATTTTTTTCAGTTTAAATAGTCACCAGGATAAAATTTCATTTTTGAAAGATTATCAAAAAATGAACTTTTCTTTTCGTTTTTTTTTTAACGAACAAAGAAGTTTTTTATTTAGACAAGACAAAAACAAACAAGATAAAAAGGCAATTACAAAACAAACACTATTTGACGCAAAAAGGATATGATCCTTCCATGGTCAGTAACTTGTGGCAAGATTCAGGGCAACATTACGGTGTTATTATTTGATTCGAATAAAATGAACTGTTCAATATTCGTTATTTCAAATACGCAATTTTGTATAGCTTTTTTAAACACATTAAATCAGCGGTTCTCAACCGGTGCTCCGCGGAGCCCTTGGGGCTCCTTGTGCACTCTCCAGGGGCTCCGCGGCCGCTCTAGGAAAATAAAATAAAAAAATTTATTTATTAATTTATTTATTAATTAATTAATTTATTTATTTATTTATTTATTTATTTATTAAATTTGAGAAAATAATTATAAATATTTTTAAATAGTAAAAATAAATTAGTAATTACACGGGGCTCCGCCACAGAATTTTTTTACTAAAAAGGGCTCCGCGAGTCAAAAAAGGTTGAGAACCGCTGCATTAAATGAAAGCTGTTGTAGTCTCTATTAACACCATTAAACTAATTACATAACCTTGGAGCAAGGAAGCGTACTGATTTTTTTTGTAAATTGTCTTTCTTGGTAATGGTCATTGGCGTACGCAAAGGGGCGGGGAGTCCTCAAACCAAGATTATAGTGTTATTTTGCAGGGGAAAACGTAAAACACCCCCCCCCCCCTTCAGAAGAAAAGAAAAATTGAAGCCCCCCTAGAGAAACTTCTGTGTACGCCTATGGTAATGGTATATATATGATATAAATTCTCGGTTCGTATAGTACTTCTTTGTGTTTTTCTCTGCTGTGGGATACCAGTCAGGATTTTTATACATGATAGCAATACTTTGCATAAATAAAGTTGAAGCAGTTGAAATTAATTAGTGATACATTGTCTTATGAGATATTATTGATAATCTGTAGAATATCCCACCGAAAACTATGATGTGAATGATTTATAGATGAAATATATAATTTATGAAATAATAGATTTTAGTTTTAACATCAAATTCATAATTGCTCACAAATTTAAAAAAAAATACTATGATGATACTCATTGAATATTTTGATTCTCAAAAGTGTTTTCAAACAAAATTTTCTCTCGTTTCAAACTAAAATTCGTTTGAAATTAGTTGAAAAAAAAATTCTATTTTTACGATTTTTTGAGAATTTTTTTTACTGACATTAAACTAACGCAATGGTAAATGGAAAACACGGGGGAAAAAAAAGTAAAAATTATGGCAGTGTATTTCTGATCGATCTCATGCCGCAATAGAGTGCCACGGCACACTGTTTGGGATTCGTCGACTTAAGTACAATTTTTTCAAGAAATAATAAAATAGATCTAGATCTCTCTCGTAAAAAGATATGTTTTTTCTAAAGCAGTCTTCGTGTTTGTCGCTTCAGTAAAGCAGGAAAAAAAAATGGCTGGAGAAAGAAGAGAGAGGAACAGTTTTTCTCTCTCATACCGCGCGAACGTATATTCCCGTCCCGTTCAAGCCCGTTCTTCTCGTTCTTTTCAACTCTTTTTTTTTTTTACCTCTATTCGCTCACCTGCGGGATTCGCTGCTGGTACGATATTCGGGGTCAAGGGCAGTCAACGGGCGAACCGTCAATGTTACTGTCCGTTCCTTTTTTTTGCGTCTTTTTCTCCAAGACTTTTTATAGATAGACCGTATCTCGTTCTTGTGGGTTTCCTGTCATCTGCCGTGGAGCCGTAAGCCCGATGAAAAAAAATAAATACAATAAAACGCCTTAATTTTGATGAAAATTATTTCAAGAGCATTAAAGAAACCCCGCGCATTAGGATAAAAAAAAATTATGTAATTAAATTTTGCTACCTATATAGACTATTGGAGCAGTGGTTCTCTTACGTGTTACGCGTACCTCTGAATGGATGGCCCATTGTAATAGATTCAAGAAAGCTGAACTCGATAAATATACTAAGAATAATAAGCAATGACAGAAGAAATGAGGGAAATAATAAAAAAAGTGCTAATTATTTAGCACTTTTAAAAAATTTATTACATGGTACAATGTATGCGCGGGTGGGTATAAGAAAGCTTTCTGCCAATTTTCTGGGGATGCGCAAGGTTCCCACGCACTTCTGGGGGATGCGCAAGCTTCCCACATACTTCTGGGGGATGCGCAAGTTTCCCACGCACTTTTGGGGATACGAAGCTATCTACACATTTTTGTGGCACGCATATCTTATAAGCATGCCCGAGTTCTTGGGATAAGCGTAAGCATCTTGCGCAGTTCTGGGGATACGCAAGTCTTTTACCCATTTCTGTGGCACGCATATCTCGTGTGCATGTCTATAAGTACGTATTTGTAAATCTTTTATGAGTTCTGGGGATACGTAAGCATCTTGCGCATTTCTAGGGCATGTGAAGTCTCGAATGCGTGTGCAAGAATTACAAAGCCATAGACGCATTTATGAAGCACACAAGCATCGTGTTCAATGATTAGCAAGTCTGTTACGCATTTCTGAGGATACGTAAGCCTCCTAGTCATTTCTGGGGGATACAAGCCTCCTACGCATTTCCAGGGGGGCCACACAGTCTCATTCATTCTCTTCTTTTTTTTTCAACCACCTCGTTAGGCATTTTGTAAATTGTGGCATTTGAATTTGTACAGTAAAACCTTTCTAAGTTAAACACTTACGGTTCCATTAAAAACTGTCCAAATTAGAGTTATCCAAGGTATAGAGGTACAGTACTATGAATATTCTGTGTTATAGGACTGTTTTCGGTTCCATTCCGAACCATCCAATGTAAGAAGGTGTCCAGACAAACAAGTTTTACTGTATAATGTATGTCTAAGGATACAAGCGCCCCTCTCCCCCCCCCCTCTCATGAATTTACAGGTGATGTAGTAGCCTCCTACGCATTTCTGGCACACACACGTCGTATGCATTCCCGGAGACTGGCAAGTATCTTACGCATTTCTGGGGAATGGCACAATAGCAGTTTTTCCACTTTACCCAATGTGGCCTGAAACGGTTCTTCTTTTGCAGTAGAAAACTCCGGGTTTGACACCCCTGGTAGAAAATCATGTTTTTCAATTTCCGCTGAACAGTCATATAAACATGCAAGGGTTCCATGCAACCTACAATGTGCATTAATTCAACTGATCACTAGAGCTTAGACCACAATTTGTCCAACTCGAGTTAAGGAACCCCCTGCATTCTACGGAAATAGGTCGAACTAAAACTTGGTTGCTTCTACTACTCAGTTTTTTCTCTGGAACCCCTGGTGGTAGCATAAAGCAAGGGTTCTCAACCTTTAGGGGACTGCGTGTCGCTTGATTAAGTAATCTAGGACACCGCCGCAGGTCACTTAGGCACATCTGTAAATGTGCCACGGGCCACTTGAGTGATCTGGAACTTTACCGTGGGTCACTCGAGTGATCTATAAATGTGGCGCAGGTCACTTAAGGGTTTTGGAAATGTGTAGCGGTGATCTGCAAATATGCCGCGGGCACTTAAATGATCTGAGAATGTGACGCGGGACACTAAAGTGATCCGAAAATGTGTTGCGGGCCACTAAAGTGATGTGGAATTGCACCGCGGGTCACTTTGATGATCTTTTAAATGTGCCAGGGGCCGCTGGAGGGATCTGAAACTGTGCGAGTAACTTGAGAAGTCTATTTAAATGCTTCAAAAGTTCATTTTTACAAAATTAGGTTTGAGGTCGTGGACCACATCAGACGTCTCCAAGTGCCACAGGGCCACATCTGACTCGCGGGCCATAGAACAAGGAGGCCCTTTGTTTTATTTTCGATGTTTGACCAGGAGGACTTTGAATAAATACTAATTGAAAGAAGTATAATTCACATGCTGCAGAGAACTTTCAGGTCCTTTTTGTCTTTTATACGCATTTCTATATTCCTTTGTTACCATATATCATTTCCATCAATTCTGAGCCGTAAGTTGTCGCTACGAGCCGAGAACTCATCATCTCGTCATTATAATCCGTAATTTAACCAACATGAGACGTCGTTTTTCCTCTATTCCTAATGCTTTATTATTATTATTATTATTATTTCCATTTCTAGAGTTCATCAACTTTTCAAATGTACGGGCTTATTCTCCATAATACACATACAATGGACGATGACAAAAACGTTATTATCACTGCCAGGATTATACATATAAAGCCGTCAATGTCCCGATACTAATTGGGAGCATCGTTTCGAAATTGCGGTTTCTGTATTATTCCTCGTTATTTTTCTTTAATGGGTTAATCTCTGAAGAGTCTGCGAATTCAATAATATGCCCCGTATTGTTGCTTGTTAGTTCGAAGACACCTTAGAAAATTTCCAATAGAATGATGTCAGCGTATAAGTGCCGATGATGACGAATGTGAGTGTCATTTGTTTATATTTATTGAGGTGTCTCATCAAGATATAGACAATATGATAGAGAATTTAGTGATCAGGACGATGAACCAATGGGTATTTTTTGAGATGTGATACCGATGGGAATGATTCATACTTCTATTACGCAAGTATGAATAAATCATATTTTAAGTGGTGAATATCTAAGATTTCTGGCATTGATATTCGAAAAAAAACAGCTCGATTTTACTAATAACCACTTCACCAATTTCACTACATTACAATAACATTAGCAATATACATGAAATGATATTTTTTTTAAAATCTGATCACATAATATCGTTTTCTGTCGTATATCTGTTATGATGCTTTTTGTCATATATATAATATCATCAAGGGAATTAAATATTTAGATTGTGATGAGATAGAGACGACCTTAGAAAACTGTAATAATTTTATTTCTAGAAATTTATTTATTTCATTTTACTCATTTTTTTTTATATGGAATTACATCTTTAAAATTTAAAAATTATAAATATTTCAACTAAAAAATTTTTAAATGTTTGACTCTTTTTTCGTCACAATTATCATATAATTTGAAACAGAACTCCCGGTGAAAGTTACGTGCGGCTTATACAAGGCTGCTTATTGGTGTGGCTTTTTTTTATTTTTTACTGGAAATTATTGTGAAATATTTTGTTTATTAATTTCAAAAAAAACCAAAAAATTCACCTTCGTTAATTTCTTTCATTTGTTCAAGTTTTCATTCAAATGGGAATAAATCTCAAGCTAAAATTATTTTAATTTTTTAATGAATTTCTAATATTTTAAGTTTTACTTTTAAAAATTTATTTCTTTTTAATATTATTTCTAATATTTTAAATTCATTTATTTTTAAATGTATTTCTAAATAATTTAAACAGTATTTATTTTTAATATTTAAGTTTATTTCTAATGGTTTAAATTTATTTCCGGTTCAAGTATTCATTTATTTTATTTATGAAATTTATTTTACATGCTTATTGTTTTCTTCATCCTATTGCTATTCATTAGTTATTATTTATTATTTTCATTTATTTTTCAATAACAGTTTATTTACTACCATTATTTAGTTTATTGCTTTTTTTCATTTTATCCATTATATAATTCAAAAAAATACTTTTTTTCCGAGAAAAAAAAATTGTAATTCATCTGCATAAATTTTTTTACTTAAAATATTTTGTACAAAATATACATAAAACGCGAAGAAAATAAAATTGTTGGGAAGAATTGCATCATGTATAAATATAGTAAAACCTCTTTAAGAAGGCTATCCTTCGTTTCCTCTGAATACCAGTCACATGGAGAGGTAGAGCCCATAAAAAGAAGTGAACTCATGTCTTGGACGAAAGACCTATTGGGAAATGGCCCTTAAAAGAGATTTCACTGAAAAGCGGAAGTTGATCCATCACCAAATCAATTTTGAATATCCAAAGACCACCATGCATATTAGGCGTTCTCACCCAGAGGTCCACGGACTCTTCGGAGTTCTTGGAGAGATTTAAGGGGTTCTGTGAGTTAGACAATTAAAGGATGAGAAAACAATTAACTGATAGTTCATAATTTCTATATACTGAATAATAAACAAAACATGGACGGGGGGGGGGGGGGGTCGGTGGAATACAAAACGCAAGAACCCCTGATGTATATTGATTCTTAAACATTCCGATATTCAGAATCATGAAATGACATTATAACGCGTATAATTCTCGTATATTAATGGGCTTAAAAGATCTCAAGCAGAAAATATTTCCAATGGAGGTCCCGGACCGGGATTTTTAGCTATCCCCTTATATTGTTTTTTTTTTCTTCCAAATAGGGCCCAAGCTAAAACCCCGTAAGCCTCCTCTTTGTGAGAGCCATGATATTAACCCCGTCACACATAATCCATGAACTTAAACTCTCGAAACGACAATGAAGGGGGTTCTTTAGAACTTACTGGCATTACCTTGACAGAGAACACGAACGCATTAGGATTTAGATCAGTTCTATCGACGCGGGTTTGTTTTTTTTTTTATTGTGTTTTATATACTTCGTTAAAAATACCTACAGAATAAACTGGAAGACACCCGACACAGGTAGAAAACCCACACAGAAATAAATAAGTTAACAACAGGGCAGACAGTAGACTAAAAAGATTTCTGTTATTTGATGGGACTCTTGCCAATTACACACACACAGAGAGAGAGATAGACGTACGAGGAAGCCCAATGACTTTCTTTCCTAAAAGTCCCTACGCAACTGCAAAATTTCACATCTCTTTTCTTGTTGTTCGCCCTCCTCGAAGGCGACCTTCAAGGGTTCAAAACCCCGTTACAAGACAAAAAATAAAAAAAACATATAAATAAAAGAAATAGCATTAAAAAAGAAACTAGTCGAATACTCCTTTTATATATTTTTTTTTCCTTTCCAAGAAACAGACAATGGCGAAAATGGCGCTCGGTTCAAACGCCCTAATGATATAGAAATAACATCTGTATAAGAACAAAAAAGAAAGACATTATGTAGAATTGTGGGAAAGGAAAGTACATATAACTATGTAGAGTCGTAGAGCGCTTCTGACGTCACCAGCGATTTCATGAGTTCTTTTAACTCTTTTATTACACGTGCGTAGGTATTTATCCGTTCTTTTTTGTTAAATAGATTTACCCCCATGATAATGGATAGATACATTGTGGTTATCAAACAATGAATTCAGAGGGGAATGATTCCGGGGATTGGAAATGCTTTTTTTTTTTTCCAGTGGCGTAACAGGATGGGAAAAACCGTGAATTTATTCGTAGACGTTAATATTTCTGTTTTTTAGGCCTCTTAGAATTTAGAGTGCCGTTATTGTTATTTTTACTTAATTTTAAGAGAAATAGTTTTAATTCAGTTTTCTGATGGAAATTAATTTTTCTTCAGTTTTTTTCAGAGAAATTCCTTTTTTTTTTTCAAATTTTTTGAGATTTCTTTCCGTTTAATTTCAAAGTATTTTTTTTATTCAATTTTTGGAGATTTTGTTCAATTTTTTAGTTTCTTTTCTTCAATTTTTAGTTTCTTTTCTTCAATTTTGAGTTTTTTTTCAGAAAAATTATTTTTTTTAGAGAATTTGATTTTTTTTGAAAAAGTATATTCTAAAAAATTTTTAGGGACTAAAAACTGTTTTTTTAATTTTAGAAATCAAATGTTCTGGTTTTTGAGAAATTAAATGTTTTATAATTTTTGAGAAATTAAATGTTTTATCATTTTTGAGAAATTAAATGTTTTATAATTTTTGAGAAATTAAATATTTTTTGCAATTTTTAAATTAAATGCGACTAAATTTTCTGGAAATCTTAAGATTAATTTTTTTGTAAATTTTTAGGGAATTTTTTCTTTAATTTTTAGATTTTTTTTCTTCAGTTTTAGAGATTTTTTCTTCAATTTCAAGTTTTTTTTTTCTTTTTTTTTAGAAACTATTTTAAAAATTGTATACAGACAAAGAATTTTTTTTTCACTTTGAGAGAAATTAAATGTTCTATTTTTGAAATATTTTGCAATTTTCAAGCAATTAAAATTTTGCAAGTAAATTTTCTGTAGATATTTAGAGATCAATTTTTTTTTCAATTTTTAGAGATTTTTTCTTTTAACTTTTAACTTTCTTTTAACAGATTTTTTTTTTCTTTCCTTCAATTCTAGTTATTTTCTCAATTTTTTAGAGGAATTAATTTTTTTTGGAAAACTATTTTTTAAAATTTTCAGAGACTAAGAATTTTTTTTCTTATTTTCAGAGAAATTAAATGTTTTAGTTTTTGAGATATTAAATAAATTGTAATTTTTATAAAAATTAAGTTTTTTTGAAATCATTAGAGATTAATTTTTGTCAATTTTAACTCAATTAATGTTTTCTGCAATTTTTTGAGAAATTAATTTTTTTTAAACTCTTAGAACGATTATTTTCTCTTCTTTCGATAAAAAAATTAATTATTTTTTTTTTTCTTTCAGAGAGATTTAATTTTCTTATAATTTCTAGAGAAAAAAAGTTTTTCCTCAATTTATAGTGTCTGTTTTTCTCTAATTTTAGAGAAATTGGTTTTTTATGGAACACTATATTTTTGTAATTTTCAATGAATTTGAGTCTTTTTTCGAATTATTCGGAAAAAAATGAAATTTTTCAATTTTTGGGAAATTAAATATTTCTGTAATTTTTAAAGTGATTGAATTTTTGAGAAAGTATTTAATTTTTATAGAAATTAAATTTTTTTGAAAATTGTTAAACACTAATTTTTTTTTCCAGTTTTAGAGAAATTAATCAAAATTTCGGGGGAAAGAGAAAGGTTGTTTTCTGTAAATTTGGCGGCTAAAACCGAGTGGTCACCGAGTGCCAAAAAAAGACGCGTAACTAGATACAACCAGGGCATGATAAATCCCAGAAGCCAGATTACCATTGGTGACAAGAAAATTGACACCTAATTTTTTTTGCGTATTTGTCCTATCGATTCCCACTCCAGAAAAAAATTTCAGCGTCCCCTAATTGCTAAGTCCCTTCATAGGATCCCATAGTATCTGTAACCCTTCTACCGCCCCCCTCAACCAAGGGTGGGTCTGGCAAGTCTCCAGCATGAGGGGACCCGCGATATGATTCCTACTTTTTTTTCCTTTTGGCATTATAAATTCACGATAGAAACGGTCCGTGAAAAATATGACAGGGGGTTCTTAGCTTCCTTATCCCTGCTGCTGGACGTGAGGGCAATGCGTTCCAGTCAGTGCCGTCTTAACACATGGACCCACCATTAACGGATACAGGCCTCTCGAATGTGGGGGGATCACTGAGGATGTGTATAGTGAACGGAGGTCGAATTTCCACCTCTGCCCTCAATGTTAATTTTTGTTACGGAACGGGGGCCGGCGTTTGGAATCTTCGCCCTACATCTATATCCACCAATGGGGGCCCGGCAGTGGCGTCGTAACGAATGCGCCTCAAGAGAGGAGCGCCTCATAAAACAGATATAATTGGAACTTCCGAGGAGTATGCAAGTAAATTTGCTTCAGAAAAATCAGTTGGCCCGGGGGCGCCCCCCTTCCCCCGGTGCAAGATGGCCATGGGCCCCCGAGAGCCTCAGGTGCAGGGGGAGCTCTTGTAAATAAGATCTGGTTACGATTTTCGAGATTAAGCATCTAAATGTTTAAACAAGCACTTCTAGTCAGTCGGGCGGGGGGTTAAAAAATCATTCTACCCGGGGGCCCAGTATGCTCTTAAGACGGCCCAGCGCATCCTAAAGGGCCAATATCACCCATTTTTTGATAACACCGATCAAGTTTTTCAGCCTATAGGCCTAAAAAAAATTCACTGAGTCATTCCAACTAAAATTGGTCAAGCATTAGTCCATCATTCCTATCAATCTCTACCTCCCGTCCAGTTACGCAGCTGTCCAGTACACATCCGGGTCCTGTACATACACACACATAATACATTATATCGGCCAGTGAGTCTCGACCCATAGACCGTGACTCCTGCCATAAAAAAAAAAGAAATCCCATGTTATTTCCTCTCTCAACCCAATACATAAAAAAAAAAGGAAGAAAATCAAACCCAGCTGTGTGTGAGCGGATGTAAACAGACTTTCGTTTCGTCGACCGCTCGATAGATGGCGCTGCGCGGATTCCGTGGTCCCGTTTCGTTTCCCCCTTTTTTTTTTCTTCCCATACGTGTATTATTATGATGATGGCGTCCCCGTGTTCCCATAGTAACGCTTTCCTCTCTGTTCCAAGGCCAATCGGGCCTTTTACGTTTGCCTTACTTCAACCATTCAGTGTCAAACCTGCAGAGAGCGCGCATGGGTACGGTCGGATGTGTTGTTATCGGTATTTTATAGTATTGTTATTATCATTACGGAGTGAAGGCTTCTTTTCCCTCGTCTAGTGTTATTTCCCTCAGTGTTGAAGTGATGTTGTGAGTGTGTGCATGACATAATTTCCCGAATCTCGATATTATTCATTTTTTTTCTCTCTCTCTCTGACGATTCCCGGAATTATCAACAACAAAAAAAAAAAGAGTGACTTTTTTTTGGACGAGAACTTGGATTGTGTTGGAATTGTGACTTTTTTTTTAGGAAAATAAAACTAACAATGGGATTTTCTACAATTGATTATTATGACTTGAATTTGATGGAATCGTGGAAATTTATTATCCATAACCAACGATAGTTTTCCCTGTGGATTGGTTAGGAAAGTTTGAGAGATTTAGCGACAAACTTAAGGATTTATTAAAACTTCTGGGATTTTTCTTGATTTTTATTTTTTCCCTGACAAATGCGTGATCCAGAAAAATCTAGTGTTTTAACTTCAAAAATGCCGGAAGATATAGAAATGTCGTCTTCGTCCGACGAGAACGACAAAACTAAAAATACGACTTTCAAGAAAGCCATGATGAAACGATATCGTAAGTTTTTCTTCTTTTTTCTTCAAATTTTTTGTAAATTTAAAAAAATATACATAAATTTTTAATTCTAAATAATTAATTTTTTTTTCAATTTTATTCTATTATTTTTTTAATGCATATTTGAAATAAAAATGAATTTTGCTAAAAAATTTCTGTTAATAGAGGAAAATCGAGAAATATTTGATTAATTTGATTATTTCAAATTATTGATATTTTCTTTTCTTATTGTAAAAAATATTATTTTTTTGATGAAATTCAAGTTTATTTTAACAATATTTTAGGGATTTCGGAAATTTTTCATTATTGTCGGAACGTGGGAAAAATTTCTGATCATTATCCATTCTTAATTGTCTTTCATTTTCATTGCTGATCAATGAAAAACGATTTTTTTATTTTTTTTCATTGTTGTAGTGGGAAAATATGTCAGTACTCATTGTTCATAGTCTAGTATTTCAATTAGAAATCAGTGAAAAAACTAAAAATTTCAAAATTTTTATTGATTCTCATTTTAATATGATTTTTCTAACACTCAAATAAGTTTAAAAAAATCGTCACAGATTTTTCGGAAATTTTTCATTGTTGTTGATAGAGGGAAAAATGTCTAATTATTATCAATTTTTTATGTCTTGTCTTTTATTTTTATCATTGATGAATGAAAAAACACCGAAGTTTTATTTATTGTCGCCGATCCGCTGCAAAAAATCTTTCATTCACCCTTAAATTTTTATCACAATTTAATATTAAAATTTTAGTACTTAAAATATTTCATTTTCCCAATTTTTCACTGTTGATAGTCTTTCATTTCACCCTAAAAAAATTAAAAACAAAATCAATTTTTCATTAATTTAATTGTTCCGAACATTTTCGGAAAATATTTCTTATTAAGGAAATATTTATTTTCTGGATATTTATGCTGGAGTGAACTCGGAAAGAAAAGTTATTGTTGACAGGTGAGAATTATTGTCAAATGATGACTGACATGAAATTTTTTCCATTATCTTTAATTTTTCTTATCTCTCATACCAATTAGCAATCAATGAAAAAAAAATTAAAACAAATCAAATTTTCTTTTCTTCAAAATTAATTCAATTATTCAAAAAGTTACAGACTTCAAAATTTCCGAAAATTTTTCAACGTAGAAATTATCAAAGAGCGGCACGAAAATTTCCACTTCTTGCTGATGAATATTTATTTTTCACTTAATTGACAATCAATGAAAAACAATTACATTAATTCAATTTTTCAAAAAAAAATTACATTAATTCGATTTTTCAAAAAAAAAAATTACATTAATTCAATTTTTTCAAAAAAAAATTACATTAATTCATTTTTTCAAAAAATTACATTAATTCAATTTTTTTTAAACTTTACATTAATTCCACATTTTTCCAATATTTTCAAAAAACTACAAATTCATTCAAAAATTTGATTTTTTCTAAAATTCTCATTCGCAGTTTCGGTTTAAAAAATTTTATTGACAACATAAAAACATTTTCTAAAATTTCGAAAAAAAAAATGACGTAAAATTTTTTTCGGACATCAATTACACATAATTCAAAATTTGTGAAATTTCTTGAAAATTTCCGCGAAAAAAATAAATCGATTTTTTTTTCTGTAGATTCCAACGTAATCCAACGGCGTGTAATAAGTCTCATACGAGAGGGTTGGGTCCCGTTTTTTCCTTGACCCATTATGATTAAATGACGTTAAAGAAGAGAAAGAAAGGGACGTTGTGTGTGTGTGTTGCGTTTTTTTTTCCTGTCCGGGATAACAAAAAAAATGATTTTTTTCCCGATATTCCTGTCCATGGAAAGTGTGTGTACGGATTCGCGGACTTTTAGGGCATAGGGAGGAGATAGGCATAGTAGAAAGGAAAAAAAAAAGAACGTTCGGTGCGTTTAACCTAATTTCGATGCGGGTCAGGATGGCTTCTCTTGCTGATCTGGAATATAGGTTGAGGCCCAATTTGTTTAGTATGTGGTGAGCCCGAAATGCCTCCGTGTGTGTGAGTGTGGTTGTGCGTGCGGTGATTACTGTTGTTGTTTCATATCGTTTTGTGTTTATTCATGTCACACTTCAATGGGCTTTTTGGTTATGGGCTTTATGATTGTAGCAAACCACCTCAGTTCGTTTTTAATTTCGAATTTGATTTTGGGGGCTTGAGCCTGGAAAGGCCGGAATCTTACTTAGGCCGAGAGTAAATTCGCCTTTGCGCCGGAGGAGGAGTTGTCAGCGGTGTCTTTTACGAGAGGGGGTTGGTTCTCAATCTCCTTAACCTTGCGGCCCGGTCGATTCCGTTTTGCGAATAGAAGGCCCGATTGTGGGATTGGGGGGGGGGGGGGGGAATAACACGTTGAATCATTCAACTGCCCGATTAGACCGATGACGGGAGGGCCCGATACCAGGCGAGGTCCGATGGTTGAGGAACACTGCTCTATGATATGGAAAAGACTGACATGCTTGTAGCTTAGGGCTATTTGAGCCCCGTCCAACAGTTTTATTCATGCATTTATAATGTAATGCATCTCCTTCACCTCCTGTGTAAATACTGTGTGGGTTTAGTATTTACGGGACGAGCGGCAACGTTAACCCCCCCCCCCCCCAATGTGTTTTTTTTTTTCATGTCGGTGATGTGATCGTTATCGACGGGCGTCATTGCGGTCCTGGGATATTTTAAGAGGGGGCAAGGGCGGAATTAAAGTTTTAGGGGATGTACCTTGGTAGGTGACTAAAGGGTCCATAGGGATCTGGAAAAAAGGTTATGGTGAAATGTAAGTGGTGACAGTGTGGCCACTTTTAAAAGCTGATATAGGTGGGTGCTCTGTTGCACACAGAGGATGGATCAGGGCCATCTTAACTCTACATGTAGACTATGAAAAATTTCCCAAAAAATACCTCAACGGCCAATGCACAGGACATGCTAATTCCCCCATCACTTGCCGGAATTCTTCGATATTTTGTGGGTTCCTCGGAAGCCAACATCTATTCCACTTATGTCTTCTCTCTCGTCAACACCAATCCATTTATGTCTAACATGGATGTCTCTCTCTCTTTGCGGTTTTTCTCGTAGTGTCGTTAAGATAAAAACAAACAACATAACCCAACCATTTTGTTATCACCATCTACCGCTGTTTTCAACTGATAACAACTGTTAAAAAAAGGGTCTTGTGTCGCCGAAACAGGAAATAGAAAAATTTTGTTTTGTATATTTTTGTTTCTAAAACTTTTTTCATTTCCTTGTCCTTCCTTTTATTTTCACAATTTTTCCAAACGAAACAAGAGGAAGTACTATTGCTTTTCTCTTCCAGGAAGTTCAAAATGGAGGCACAGTAATGTGACTGATAGCACACCACACACACACATAATATGCGAGAGACTATAGGCATCTTCCGTGTTATTGGTCGGGGGGGGGGGGCCCTACTTGGTGGTTGACCAACTGGCCACGCGAAGAGGAAGTCTCGATACATAAAGAAGGGTCAAGTTCTTCCTCCTTTTTTTTTTTTTGGATGTGTATTTCCTGGTACCGGTCTGATTCTTGAGGAAGTCAATGAGGAAGCGTTATCGTAGGGTTACTCTCTTGGATGGTCATCGCGAAACGTTCGGACAGTCCAGTCTTTATGAGGTGAATTCTCTGAGTGTGATTCGATTCGTCTTAGTTTCCATCAGAAATATGCCCCGGACATTTGCTCTCATTTCCCAGGACCCCCCCTCCTTCACGGTCACCCGAGGGTTCAGGGTTGAAATATTGTTATTCCTAGGAATATTGAGTCTACAATATTCACGGATATTTCAGAAAGTTAGGGTAAGTCCATAATCTTACATCTACGAGCTGGAGCCCAATTCCATTCAGTTCGCCGGCGATAGCCTCGGCAGAGCCTCTACAGCACGAGCTGGGGCCCATTAGCCGGATTCAGAATTTTTTCCATGCCACCCCCTCTGTAGTATAATTATAGTGCGAAAAAAATTTAATTAATTTATAGGGCTAATCGGGCTCCAGGGCTAGAGCTCTGTTTGCTTCATTCATGTGGGGACCATGATTGAGCCACTGGATTATCCTTTAACCCAGGGGGGTTCTTTGTTCCACGGACCCTTTGTGTCGATAAAATGAACTCCAAGAACCCTTTGTGTCGATGAAATGAACTCCAAGAACCCTCTATATCTATAAAATGAAGGTCACGGACACCTACCTCTTCATAAAATAATATTCAGCATATAGCAATGCAAAAACAAGGAGATTTAATCTCACGGAGCCCCTGAAATCTCCCCTTGGGACAATGTTCACAGGCCCCTGGTTAAGAACCATTACTTTGTACATAGCCTTTACAGGAACGCTGACAGGGCTCCAATCCTGGGGCCTGGAGCAATTCTCATAATTTTTTTTTTTTTTTTTTGCGCTATAGCCTAAATTAAATATAGAAGGTCCTTGAAAAGTCTGGTCCAGGGGGGTCCTATCAAAGATCCCAGACTAGGGGCCCTGATCTGAGGGGGCATGACTCTGTGCCAGATAAGATAGAGTCTGGACAGTGACTGCCGGCCGTAACTGTCAACTACCATTATGCCCCAAATGCAGCTGACACACGTATAGTCCCTGTATGTTGTTTTTCCGCAGAACTTTCTCTTTCATGGGTCTTTTTCTTGTAAAAAAACTTATTGTTCAAGAAGAGGGTCTTTCAAGAACCACACGTATCAAAACCACCCGTATGAGCGGTTAAAAAAAAAATCAACCCAGGTGTGTCTTTACCCTGGAGGGGAACTGTTGAAAGTGACCCCTTAAAAATAGGATACCGCCTCCTGGAATGAACTCTATGGATGCTGTTTCTTTCATCTATTTTTCCACCCACGTGAGTGAAAATAAATAAAAGGGCCATTTTTTTTTGTGGGGGGCTCCTATTCTCTTCTATAGGGTCTCTGAGGGAAGTGTTCCTCAAGGTCATTCCACAGCCGTTATTTCTGACCATTCCCCACTGCCCTACTTTTCTCCCGAGTCCTTCAGGTACCGCTGTTTTCCTCTCTAAAGGTCCCTCGAGTCAATCCTCATTCATTATTACTGTATTATGTGTGACTACACACACCTTGGAGAGTTTCCATGACTGACGGACGGGAATCGACCCGGAGAGAGAATGTCCTTTACCTTTTTTTTTCTTACATGTTCGTGGGCTATTTTATGAATCGATTGCTGAGTTGGGTTTTACGGTGACGTAACGAGATATTTCCGGAAATGACGCGGATGTCCGGTGGTAGACAACGCTTGTAATTTCTGAATGGTGTCCAAATTTTGGAATCGGGCTTTAGGAGGTGTCATGGTGGCTAATAATGTGATTTAAATAGTTTTGGGGTTGTATTCTTGGAGAAAATATGATGACAACCATGTTGAGCAGAGTGGTGCTCACGGTGCTCGGTGTTTCTGAGTCTTTTGTTTTCTTGTTTGCGAGGTCTTGATAGATGTCTTTTTTAAGCCCGGAAAAACGAAAATTGAAACTGTTATTACAGTGGATCCCGCTTATAACGTTTCTCCAAAAGCCGTCATGAAAAACGCCGTATGCTTAAGCGAGAAAACGGTTTGAACGGGAAATCTTAAAGAGAATTACTTAGAGTTGGGACCACGAAAATGAGTCGTTCTAAGCGGAGAAACGTTCCGAGTGGGAACGTTATAAGCGGAATCGACTTCATATGAGTTTGAGTATATATTATATGGATGCTCAATTTTTTTTTTCCGATCGCAAAAAGTGCTCGCGGCTTCTATAATTCGATAGGGTTTTGAAGAACCTAATCTCAATATAATTTCATTCTTAAAAATTTTTTTCGGCACCCCTGAATGATCTAATGACACCCAAGGTCTGCTTCTCGTGTAGACAAACAGGACATGAGCCCAGGACCCACAAATTTTCCAGGGCTCAAAATTTCGCTACCTTTTGTATTATAGGCATGGGACTATATGCCACCCACCCCCTCTCCGCTGCAAACACCTTTGTGCCTCAAATAACATCATATATAAGAGGGGAGGGGCCTCAAAAATTCATATTTGCCCAACGCCTGGACTTAACTTCAATCATTGAAGATTTTTAATCAATCTGAATATTGAATTTATCTTATTAATTTATCACTGCAATAATTTGGTTATATCAGGGCTAGACAAATCCCAGGCTCCAGGTCACCATGGCAACTAAAAAATTGGTATCATCGGCACCTAAAGGTTTCTTTGTGTAGTTACTAAATTGCAGGCTGAGAGCATCGCAAAATGTTTTTGAACTCATAGCAGCATTTCTGTCAACACGAAAGAGGGTTATTATGCCCCCCAGAAAAAGTCAAAAGAAAAGCATTATTTTGAACATTTTCCTTCCTTAGGATAAAATTTTTTCTGGCGCCCAGATTTTTTTTGCGATTTGTTCATCCCTGGGCTATATTCGAAATTCTATACAGTTTTTTAACCACTAAGGTTAGAAAGGTGTGTGCCCCTTGGGCTCCCAAAATTCTCTAACATGACGTTGTTTGCAAGTTCAAAATCAGATACAGCCGAGGATGAAAACGCTTTTTTTACTGACGTTTGAGGGAAGGGGGGAAGCTTGGGTATATCCAATACACTCTAACCCGGCCCTACTTGCAAGTCCACAATCAGACATAGAGCCCTATTGGGAGGTTTGAATGAGCACCAATTCTCGATGTATATGGTCTCGCAATTTCATCCGAGATTTCAAATCTAGTTTACAATATGATCGATATTTGCCTTCATAACTGTTCATGGGTCCTTTTTCAATATTATTAAGGGTAATTAACGTGCCTAAGAAGTCCTTGTGAAATCGTTTTTAATACACTTAACGCTTCCTTTTCAACCTTCGAGATGTGTTTGGAAATGGCAATTAGATAGAAAAAAAAATGGGATGGAGTCGGGGGGGGGCATTCGGTGAAATTCTAAATCCTTCTAGTAACTCTTTCTTTCTTTAATGGTACTTGATATATATGTGTGTGTGTGTAAGATGTTGCCAACATACAGGTCCTTAATAAAAAAAAAAGGGCATTTAATCCTTCACGCTCTCCTCAACACACAAAAAACTCGAAAAAAGACCTTGACACGTATAACGACCGAAAAAACTCGCTTTTTTTTTTATTAAACGAAGAAAGAAGCCCCCTAAAAAGGGCCCCTCACTTTTCGTGGGCTTCTCACTTCATGGTCACAGATACGCCGTTGAACACACGTAGAAACAACACACAGAAAAAAAAAGAGTTATACGTGTTGTATGTACACAGTGACAGTGGCGCTCTAGGTAGGTGGGGAGAGGGGGGGGCTTATAACAAAAATATATAAATTCTATGGGACCCCCCTTTGTCCTTTATTGTCAAGGTTATTGTTTAGTTAGCGTTACTTTTTTTTAACGGTTCAATCATCTCTTTTTTAATGATTTTTTCGAGATAAGGCAAGGCCATGTTGTGCTTCAGGGGCCCCCACTTAACCCCCCCCCCCCGTTTGGTCCCCTCCCACCATGTAATCTCAATGCCAAGTTGCAATCGCTTAACCTTAACTGTATATACTGTATATCCGTTCGCCTGGACAGGAATTGGCCAATTGTCCATCAGTATTCCTCAGATATCTCGTTGGATCCGGTTTTTTGCGTATTTTGGGTTCATGGCACGGGATTTTTATTCATACACGAGGCCTTGTGGCCTTTGAATTATAGTTTATTATTATTATTGTTATCATCACTGAATATTCTAGTATTTACAGGCATTTTAATAACAGTTTACCCTGGTTATATATGTATTTTAGTGGTCATTTTACAAGGCCATGGGGTTCAAGTAACTGTTCTGGAAAAATATCTTCGTTCAAGGTTTGCTTAGGCCTGTACAAGTGTTATAATGTTGAATATATGGATTTTTATATATGAAGGCCTTATAGAAAAAAAAATTCTTGTTATAAGTGGTATGGAAGCCATAATGGTTGATGGGGGGCTCAGGTATGAAGAGCCTAGGTATTTTTCACGAAAATGTCAAAAATACTCCGATCAGAACAGCATTTATTCCCACAAGACCGAGAACTACTGCATGGATACTCATGTGAGAGTGTGGGAAATATTCGATGAGATGAGAGAATCTTTTGAGCGACCATCGTTGATGGGAGACTTGAGTGACCAATTGTTTTTATGAGAATTTTTCGAGCAATCTATTCTTCCTTAGGAAGTCGTTTGAGTGACCTATTGTTGCTAAAAGAATCATTTGGAAAAAAAAAAAAATTAAGAAATGTTCGATCTACCCACTCTGTGTGTGTGTGGCTGAGAGAATCGTTTGAGTGACCTACTGTTTCTGAGAGAATCATCTGAGAAAAATATTGCTTTCAAGAGAATTGTTTGAGCGATTCACTGTAGATGAGGAAGTCGTTTGAGCGACCTGCTGTAGATGAAACAATAATTCTAAAAAAATATTGTTTCCGAGAGAATTTTTTTGGGCTACCTTTCATTGCTGAATCACTTGGGGAAAAAATATTGTTGCACGGAGAGAGGGAATCGTTTGTGAGCGAACTGCTGTTGCTGAGGAAGTGGTTTTAGCGGTCTATTGTTGCTGAGGAATTCATTTAAGCGACCCATGGTTGCTGAGAGAATCGTGTGAGCGATCTGCAATTGTTGAAGAAGCACCATAGGTCGAACGTCCTTTTGTTGCTGAATCATTGGTGAGCGACTATTGTTGCTGTGAGAACAACATTATAAAAATCTTGGCTTGGCGGTCAAGGATTTGAGGGGCGGAGACTGTGTCTTCCCCCCCCCCCCGTATTCTTTTATATTTTCCTGGAATTTTCCTTGATAGAAAATAAAAACGGAAGGAAATCAGAATAATTTACGATCACCAACGTTGGGAACTGATTACGCAATGGGTTACGTGTGGGGGAAAAAATAGTGCATCATCACAATTTAGAATAAAAAGAGGCAAAAAAAAAACAACTATATAAATTTGATTCTCATAGTAATTATATCAACTACGCATCTTTTTTTGGACGGAAAAGAAATTTGCTTGCATAAGAATTAAGAAGAAAAAGAGGGAACTCTATTGCGTCTCTCTCGTTGGCGGAGGAGTCGCAGAGAAAAGAATGGAGAAGCGGAGACAGTTGACGCCATCTTGGCCGACGTAACCTTCCGCCGGGTCATTGGCTCAGTAGCTCAAGGCCACTAAAGCACACGTGTGCGAGGCTACCCGTGGCGGTGTCGTTGGCGCGTTATCGCTCAGACGCGTCTTTTTACGTTGGCGGTGGAATATTCACACACAACACGATTGATTCCCCCCACCGGTTCGTAAAATTAGTAATAATTTTCATTTGAATTAAATATTTTCGCGATAGTTTCCGCAGGTATTACAACAGAAATTAAATTGATATCAATGATAATTAATGGGATCCCCCCGTTATTTAACGGGTCTACGGGGCTTGATTTTCAGGGCTTCTCTTTATTTCTTGGCTATTACGTCGTTTTCGAACAAATGATTTCCGAAAGTTTTCGTATGAGTTTTTTAATTATTTAATAGACGATATATATCAATGAATTATTAGAATTCATCAGCCCCCCACCCCCACGAGCCAGGACCTGATTTACAGGTCTTCTTTATTTAGGGACACCCAAAATTTATACAACAAATTCACTGATTGCAACATCTTAAACCCTTTCTCAAAACGGACCCTGATTTAGCCTGGGCTTCTCCCTCTTATCAAAGCCGGGCCCTCCCTTGAGCTTTTTCAACAGCTCCCATAATGGATTTTTGAGAATAATTGTATAATTGTACTTGAAAAAAAATGAAAAGAAAAATTAAGGCCGATATATGGGGGCTGCAAGCGACCTTTCGGCTGGTCGCATAGTCCCCCCCCCCTTTTCCACAGTGGGGCCCCAAACCAGACTCTTCACGGGCTCCTCCATGGTGAATTTATATTGTAAATAAACCAAAAAATTATAATTATCGCCTAGGCTGAGCAGGGCTGTCTCAAGAACTTTAAGGGGGTGGGGGAGCCCAGGGAAAATTGATTTTTCTTAGTTCCCCCTCTACCTGACTAGAAATGATTGCTTGCCAATTCGCATGTTTTATCGCGAAAACTTCAACGAGATCTCATTATAACGAGGCCCCTCTGCACTTGAGGCCCCAGGCCGTGACCGGGTAGGTCCATGCGTAAAGACGGCACTGGGCTGGAGCCCCGTTATAGCTGGCCCCGGCATAGCTGGCTGCGTCTACATCAGAAGTCCAACTTTTTTTCCCAGTCGCGAGAACTAGTCGCATTACCCATAATCATCGAAGAGCACACTTGATGGTTCAAATCACTTGATGCATGAAATCCCGACGATTTCAATCCTCGAATGCAATTTGTACGAGGTGTTTAATTGGAACGTTGACCAAGTGCTCGCGAGCACTAATTCGGACACGAGCACCCTGGATGCTTCAGGGGTTGAAGATGGCTGGTCTAGATATCGGCACCAAAAGTATAATTTTAAAATGTACTGTAGTACGCACCTAACTCTGGAAGGCCCTTCCGTTCTGGAGCCAGGTTCACGGGCGGAACCCCCCCGGAAAAAGCTTTTTCGGCGGGCGGTGGGGTGCACTCGAATTCAGAATTTGTCGCGAGGTCCTAAAACTACGGAAAACATTTCTGCAAGATATTTAAAATCTAAATTTCTCTCAAGACCTCCCAAAAGTTTTTTTGGACCCGAGCTTCAAAGCCGTTTAGACGGCCGGCCCTTTTAAAATTATCTGAACTCCACTGAAACACAATGGCCTAGTAACAAAAATAAAATTGGGAGACTTTGATCATAGGCTCAATGGATCGTTTTTTAATTTAGTAGGTAAGATAATTAGTATATTCGTTAATTTGGCGTTGATCTTGGCGACTTTTTCCCTTTTTTCGTGATTCGATTGTTTTTTATGTTGCTAGGCTGTGTTGGAATTCGAAGAGTTTTTTTGGCGTGGTGACGCATTTCCGTTTTTTTTTTTTTCCGCCATGTTTCTCTATTTTTCTTACTTTTCTCTCGCCCAAATGTTACAGCTGGTTATTTTTATTTCTAATTTGTTTTGTTTTTTTCCCTTCATTTTGCGCCAGAGAGAGAGTCTCTATCCAATTTATTGCCTTAACGTTGTTTTCGGTATCCGAAATGTTACTTCCTGTTGGCTGCGGTCCAGCCGTAAAATTGAAACACTTGGGAAAGCATTTTTGGCCAACACTATTTAGACTCGGTCTTCATCCATCTCCTTACAGTAGCCCTTTTTTTTTTATACTTCTTCTTCTTCTTCTACTCACTTGTGATGTGATGGTGAAATTTGTGTTGGAAACATTCTATTTTTCGAGACTTGTAGGATGTACACTGATCCTACGTCCTGTATTGTGAAGAATAAGTTATTTAGATAGCCTTTTTTTTCATGATTTTAGGGCTGTGCCACTCAGCTTGCCATCGGAGTCGGTCATCCACAAAAATGCCAACAACGACAACTTCCTCCAACGCTTCAATAGATTTTTAAACGCTTTCCTCAAGAGAAATAAGATTTCAAATAATGATTTCTCTCTAACGCAACAATATACTGTGGAATGCGTCTTAACGAGCCACAAGAAATTTTTTGGGGATCCCCCCCCCCCCAAAAATCAATTTATACATTTAAAACTCCTCATAAACAATTTTTAAAAATTTTTGGGACTTGTTTTGGGACCCCCATCGGCATACTCGTAAAGACGGATTGAGAATGAAATCTTTCTGAAGCAGGGGTTCTTAACCTTTTTCGTTTCACGGACCCTTTGTGTGAGAGACCCCTTCTGTGTGTCAACAAGATGAAGGCCACCGCCACTTTTCAGAATAGTATTCAGCATATATATAATAATAATAATAATGCAAAAACAACATATTAATCGTTTTCTCGTCCAAGCTAATGATCTCCCTGATACCTCTACTGGCCCGGGGGACCCTGAGTAAAGACCCAGTACTATAAATTTCCACATCTGTGAAGGGGCCACCTCATTGGGCCAATTATTATTTTACTTCTATTATGAAGCGCCTATCCGTTATATTTCAGATTGTTTCCCCAAAACATCCTCGCGGCAACGATGAGTTTTTCCGAAAAGTCTCTCCCCCAAAACAACATATTTTTCCCCCCTAAAAATCCTCAAAACCTCAAACAATTTTATAATTATTTTCAACGATATATACAACAATAATTCCGCAGAAAATATTATTTTTGAACAACATACTATATTATCAAATGGCATAACAATTTTATATATAATGATAGAAACATGGTTAGTGCAAGAATGGATGTTGACGGGGCCTCTAGCCTCTGAGGGCCCAGAAAATCAAACTTTTTTTTCCAAGTTTCTCTCTGTAAACCTGTTATAAAATCAATATAAGGGGCTCACTAAAATAGCTAGCGGGCCACATAAAAGAATAGAAACCGTGAATCAAGTCATAATCTATTTCCTAAAAATAATAATAATAAATCTTTGAACCCACGGGCCTCTATCCTTGGAGCCCGGGGACCGATCCAATTTTTCTTTAGTTTTCTTCACTGTAAATATTGCAAGTCAAGCCTTTTTTTTTTCGATTTTTCCCCGCTATAAGCCCATTATAAAATCAGTTTAGGGGCACCTGCTAAAAATCTTAGCTAGTAGGGCCCCCAAAAAAATGAGAGAAACTATGAATCAATTCATAAAATCTATTTCCCGAAAATGACGATAAAAAAAATAATTTTCGAATCCTGTGCCTCTAGCTCCGGAGCTCGGGGACCCACCAATTATTTTTTCATTAAAAATTTAGAAAGCCCGCAAAAATTCTAGCCCGCGGGGCCCCCATAAAAAAAAATAGAAAATTACCATGGTCCTGATCTATTTCCTACAAGTAATTAAAAAATCGTGTACGAGTTCATCATGATACAATAATAATATCATTATTAATTACACGCAACCCAAACCCATTTGATGGATAACATAAGCATAAAGATGCCAAAAAATGGCGATTACGCAAAAAGTAAGTAGACCAAGCACAAAGAATAAGGAAGTTTTAGGAACATTATCCACACCTCCGAAGAAACATACATTTACCAACCTTGACATGGACTAAGATGTGCGAAATATTGCTGTAATACAATAAATATTGCGTTTTTCCTTCCGTTATATTTACATGCTAATGCTATTCATGCGCTTTTATTTTTGAAGAATGCTTCAATCCCATATTCTAGCTTTTAAAACAAAAATTCTAAAAAAAAAATAGTGAAATGTTTTTTTTTGTTTTTGTTCTGCGTGTGTGGAAAATGATGAGTTGATGCTTTTCCTGTTGCTGGTCCGTGCGTGTTGTGACTGGTTGAGAGAGGCGACGACCCAGTGACCCAGTTGAGGGGATTCCTCTCTCGCTCTGGAGCAAAACTCCCACTCCATCCATCTCCAACATGGACTCTTTTTTTTTTTTTTTTTCCTCTTTTCATGATGATGTATATGCGTCTATTTTATTTATTTATCTTTTTATGTGGTTCTGAAAGCCGGTATATCCGTGGTCTGATTGATATAGGAGTGTTCGTGACATTGAAAATGATCTCGTTTTTCTCTTTTGCTGTGATTCAGACCAGTAAAGTAGTCCAGTCCGCGGTATTCCGGAATTACGTTCGAATCCTGGAGCCGGGCACCCAGGCCTGAATTTTCGTAGTAAATTTATAATGTCATTTTTGATGTTTTCATATGATTTTCTCCGTCGCAATAGGTTGCTGAAACTATTATCTCGCGGTATCGGTTTCAATAATATTTTTGACTGTCGAGTTCTGAGATGGGCCCGGAGATCAACCTTAATACAGAAAAAAAAATCTATTTTTTTTCTCACTATACATATAGAAAACCTACCGAAAATCCTAGCGTGTTAGAGCTCTGGTAAGAATTCTCTTCTGCAATGATGGGTTTATCGAGCACCCTCCTCAACAATATGCTGTTTAACCGATTTCAGCTACAATGTTTAAACGATTCAATCAGCAACAATATGCTGTTCAAACGATTCGATCAGCAACAATATGCTGTTCAAACGATTCGATCAGCAACAATATGCTGTTCAAACGATTCGATCAGCAACAATATGCTGTTCAAACGATTCGATCAGCAAACAATATGCTGTTCAAACGATTCAATCAGCAACAATATGCTGTTCAAACGATTTGATCAGCAACAATATGCTGTTCAATCTCAGCAACAATGATTTTCCTACTAATACTGTAGTAGGTCATTCAAATGGCTTCCTCAACAACAATAGACCACTCAAACAATTCTTCCAGCAATTTTTTTTTTTTTCGAATGATTCTCTTAGCAACAATATGTCTCCAAATAATTCCATTAGCAACAGTGTATTTTCAAACAATTCTTTCGGCAACCGTATGTTTTTCAAACAATTCGTTCAACAACAATGGATCACTCAAACGATTCTCTCAACATGTCAATAATATTTTTCACACCCCGTTTTATATATATATATATATATATATATATAATAGTCTGCGGTCTTGTAAAAATAAGATTGTGATTGTTGAAGTACCTACTCCCAACTCACATATGATGACCACAGCTTCAAGTGTTTTCACAAAGTGAATGGTATCGCTGCCCTGGAGAGATGTCGAAGGTGTGGGTATAATATAGGACCCTGGATGTCTCTTCAAGATAGAGGGGGCTTTGAATGAAAAAAAAAAATAATAATAATCACTGAGAATTATAAGGCGGTAAGACTGGTTTTCTGGCTGAAAGCTTTAATAGCGGATGGCCATAATATTCATAGCATATATTCCCATTCCAGGGCGGACGAAAGGCGCGGGAGGGGGGGAGGCAAGAAAATTCTGTTGGGCATTATTGGACACATTATAATTGTAATATTTAGAGAATATGGTCACATTGTTATACTCCCATTCCGACGAGGGCGGCTAGATATCCCCGTGGCCAAATCTCTCGCGCTTAGGAATCCAGTACAGCACAAAAAAATGCTTCGAGGGTTCCGATACCAAACAACAACATTTAAAGAACTGTGTCGTGCCCTTTCTCAAAATATACAGCAACATGACTTACTTTTTTTTTTCACGACTTCGATTAAACTTATACAGTTTCCCAGGAGCATTTAAAGATCATTGAGCAGGATCAACGGGCAAGAAGAAAACGTTGCATCCTAATGGGGATTGGAAGAGAGAAAGAAAGAGGAAGAGAAGGCTGGGTTCGAACTTCAGGGATGAGAAAATTACGCTATTGTCTTCTACTCTATTTAAAAAAAAAAAAAGAATGAGACATTTTTTTTTTTTATATATTTCATATATAAATTATACGGTCGATTTTGTTTCCCATCGAGAGGTACATTCGCTTCCGTAAAAGCCCGTCATGCGTTACTGATCCGCTGTCTTTCTCTCTCTCTCTCTCACTACTGCCTTATTGGCCCTAATACGACGCTTTACCAGTGGCGTATGGAATGTGTCATGCGGAAATGCTTTCAGGGTTTTCTCGAATAAGTTCAAGTGGTATTTATTTTGAAAATTCCGTATTAATATATACGTCGAACCCGTCTTTGATAATAATTTGGGACCCGGAACCGACGCTGTACGAAATCGTCATCGTTCGATTAAAATATTTCTGCGATTTTGATAACCAGTGGCGTAGGATCACTTCGGGCTCAGGAGGGAATTGTTTAACCTTTCAATATTGAGGTCGAAAAAAAAGGGTTTTCCGTACCCTTTCTAGCTGCGTAGGGTCAGCCAGTTAGGGCTCAAATGGATTCCGGTCACCTTTAGACACCTAGACCACAGAGTGGCATCCATGATGGACCAAAAAGGAACGCGTCCTCTCTGATCCTTTTAGTTGTGTAGGGGTCAGCTGGAGTTCAAAACAATTCCAGTAGCCTTTTGATATCGACACCAAAGAGTGGCATCCGTGACGTGGCGTACCAAGGAATAGTATCCATAGAGGACCAAAAAGGAACGCGTCCTCTTTAGTCCTTCCAGTGATGTAGAGTCTGTTAGGGCTCAAAAGGATTCCGGTCGGCTCAGATACCTAGACCAAATCGTGGCATCCGTGATGGACCAAAGAGGAACACGTCGTCTCTGGTCCTACTAGTGGTGTAGAGTCAGCTGGGCACAAAGAGATTCAAATAGCCTTTCCATATTGGGGCCAAAGAGTGGCATCCGTGATGGACCAAAGAGGAACACGTCGTCTCTGGTCCTTCCAGTTGTATAGTGTCCGCTAAGGCTCTAGTCGCCTTTCGATGTCGAGACCAAAGAGCATACATGAAGGACTAATAAAGAGAGACACGTCTCTCTCTCTCTCTCCTATATATTTGGTACTTTAAGTGGTCCGCTTGGGCTCAAAGAGATTCCATTTTGAGAATTTGAGATTTGACCCCTCGATATCGAGACCAAAGATTCCATGATGTACCAAAGAAGAGCGCGTTCTCTTTCATCCTTCCGGTTGTATAGGGGTCAACTAGAGCTCAAAGGAATCCATATCGCAAGTGAAATCTTTATGAATGACCAGACAAGATGGATTCCTTTCTGGTCCTTCAAGTGGTGTAGGATCAGCTCAAAGTGGCATCACAAAGGTCCAGACGGAATTTATTCTCCACGGTCCCTTCAGTGGTGTATGGTCAGCTTTAGCTTAATCTGATTTACACTCATTTTCCTATATCGGGACCAAAGAGGCATACTTTCTCTTTTGGCCATTCATTGATGAATAGTCAGCTGAGGCTCAAATTGTCGGTTACGCCACCGGGTATTGGAAAAATTTTGTACACAATATTTTTATGAAGTTAGAATGCCTTTACCATTGGGTTCTAAACCTTCTTCATGTTTTTCCTCGAATGATTTTTTTATAACATAACAGTGGCATATGTTATCAGTGGCGTAGAGAGGAAAGAAAAATTATCAGAACAGCAGAGGTTTCTTTTCGTTTGAAAACAATGACGTCATCCGAACCCGGAAATCCATCTGTAACCTTGCCAAGGAAGCTTTTCTTTTGAATAAAATAAGAAACCAAGGCATCAAAGGGATGCAAGAAAATAACCACAAACATTGAAGAGAGCTCTCATTTTAGAAAACTTTGCCACCATTTTGTTTCCCAAGCATCATTTGGAAATTCTAATTTCGATGTGATGAGTTTATGCGATGGATGAATGGAATCAGGTCACAGATCGATTTTTAAGAGCACTGTTCAATAAAATCTATCGACATGATAGTTATTTATGATCAATGATGGCCGAAAGACCTAAACGAATGTCATTATAACTGCCATGCTTTCCAACAATTTGCTATGCACCAGTCATCGTCATCTATTGCATTTGACGTAACATCAATGCGTCAAATTGTATGACCGCTATTGAGTAATCTCGGTGTCTCACGTCGCAAACGAGATATTTTTTATACGAATACAGGCAAAATGCCCAACGAGGTGGCTGAGAGGCACAAGGTGGTCGTAAGTTAGGCGCGACATGGTATACGAAACTCAAAGCTCATGGACCCCTGGTTAAGAACCACTGATCTCTAGAGACTCATTATTTTATATTTAAACTCATATATAGATCTCTGAATAAAAACGTTTTTCACGGGTGGTCAATACCAGGGCCACAACTAGACATTTTGCCAGCAATGGCAAACGCGCATTTTGACGCTCGCAATACGGAAGGAGTAGTAAAATGGTGAATTTTCGCCGCTCCCTCTAGTCCAGCTCCTGGGGTACCAGATTCACTTGCCCCCCCCCCCCCCCCAGTTGCCTCCCTGCTGTTCTTGGGCTTCCTACCCTGGGTAGTAATTGGTCCCCCTTCACCGAAGGACATAAATGACTCTTGCAGGGTTTATATAAGGGGAGGAGGGAGACCCTAGATGAATATTATTATTATTATTTAACATTATAAATATGCTTTGAAGGGGTCCGTGTAAAATCAATCCAAAATTTATGCACAATCTCAAAGGTAGTTGCAGTGGGCCATCTCATTATCATGAAAAGTCCCCGGGTCGACCCATGCTCAAAAGGGACCCTTCCAAAAGTGTATCCCAAACAGTGTGCTGCTGCACGCTTGGACATCCGTTAGTGGTGTCACGAAATTCCTTCGGGAAAAATTGGCCATCAAAAATTGATTTCCAGAGTGCTACGGCAATTGAGAGTGCCACATACTTATTGCAGATGTGACACCGTAAGTAATTTTAAATTCCTAAAACTGCCGCGTGGTTATCAAATTCCAAATAAATACGAAAGAATCTTGGCCTTAAGGATGACCGCCAAAAAAGTTACAGCAACCATTTAATATCTCTCGGTCGCTATTTGGAGGGCAAAACCGAAACGTGTATATATATATACACACACACATACATATACGCCACTGTGTAAAGGAAAAACAAGTCCAAAAACTCATCCCTCCGCCACTGAAACACGGCACTGTGTTTCTTTTTATTATTATTATTTTCGCCCCTGGAAGCTTTTCTCCTCGATCAATATCCATATACTTGACGTTAAAAGGTTTCCTCAAGTCAATGACACCGTTTACTTTTTTTTTAGTCCCGTTTTTTCCCGTTTTTTTTCCTCTCTCTCTCCCGGACACAAGCTAATTTTGTTTTGTTTTTTTTTCCTCCTCCCGATGATAGAATGTCCCGGATTTCGTCTCGCCCAATCGTATTTAATGAAATATTCCGAGACAAAAAACGCGCTCGGTTTCCCTCGAGAATGGGTCGTTAGTGGGGATTTTGTTTTGTTTCCCCACGTCCGTGAAAACGTTTTTGTACATTAACTAAAAATAATAATAATTATTATTATTATTTTGTTATCCGAGTCTAGATTGTTGACTGTCTAGTCTATGTCTAGTGAGGTGATTCCCAAACGGCGTGCCTGAGATATTTTGGGAGTGGAATTAAATATTCTTAAAACGGACACCCCTCCGATGACGTCACCCCTCTTTTACAGTCAAATAATGATTTTCCCCTTTTATAACAAAATTATGCATTTCATACCCCTGATTAACAGTCACCCTTCTTTTATGGTCAGTTTTTTTTTTGTCCCGCCGGGTGTCCGCGAAAAATAGAGGTTTTGCTGTATATTGGAGCCAATTGCTGTAGTTGAAGCAGGGCCGTAACTAGGATTTTTGCAGCTCCCCCTCAGGACATTAAGATTGGATAATTTTAAAACGGTGTTCGTTGTTCCCACCCTAAAAATGCCGTTCCCCTAAATTTTTCCACCCAGGGCAGTTGCCCCCCCCTCCCCTGCCCCCACCCCTCTAGTTCCGGCTCTTAGTTAAAGGGCTATGATTTTCATCTAGAGGTGCTCACAACTTTGAGGGAAACGAGGGCTATGGAATTACGTGGATTTTGAGACAGCGCAGCAGGCCACTTGAGTTATCTTTAAATATTCCGCGGCCCGCTTAAGTAATGTGAAACTGCACAGCGGGTCGCTCAAGTGATCTTTAAATGTACCGCGGGCCGCTTGAGTGATCCGGGACTGTTCCGAGGGGTCAGTTGAGTAATCTGGAAGTTTACCGTAGGATGATTCAGGGATCTGAAACAGCGCCGTCGGTCGCTTAAAAGATCTGGGAATACGCCGGGGAACGTATCGGGATCTGGAATAACGTCACAAGTTGCTTGAGGGACCTGGAAGAGCACCGTTGGTCACTTAAGTGATCTGTAAATATGCCGCAGGCCAGTTACAGTGATGTGGTAACTGCACAGCGGGCCACGCAAGTAATCTGAAAATGTGCCGCGGGGTCACATTTTCAAAATTCTTGATTTTTTTTGAAATTTTTGATTTTTTTTCGAAATTTTTGATTTTTTGGAAATTTTTTATTTTTTTGAAATTTTTTGATTTTTTGGAAATTTTTGATTTTTTGGAAATTTTTGCTTTTTTTGAAATTTTTGATTTTTTTTGGAAATTTTTGATTTTTTATCAAAAAAATTCTGGATTTTTGAGAAAGTCTTAAAATTGAAATTCGTGATTGTCTTCCAAACTCATCGGATTTCTCTTGAAGTATTGTCGGGCCACAAAAGATACAATTAAACACTGTACTGATTGGCATTTACTTATCAGGAGCCGTGCAATGGAACTAATGCAGAAATTATCCTCTCATTATTGGGAAAAAAAAATTCTCCGACTCCCCCATTACGATATTTAGGACTTTTCCCATCATTTTTTAGTATCTGCTGCCCCGAAAAAAAAGAAATCGTTACTTGTTACTCTCCGACCGCATCATCTCTCATGAAATAACCTTAGGGCAATATTTTTAGAAAATAGTACGTGGAAAGTGATATTTTTTTTGCATTTTCTTGCCGTTTCCGAAAAATATGTCCCTCCTTAAAACACATTATGAAAAAGCCAAAAAAAAAAAAAATGTCTATAAATAATTTTTTTCTGCCCTTGGATAATTTTCTTTTGGCGGCACATTTTTTTTTTTGTCCACTAGGGTAAGAAATGTCAGGCCTAGGCCTTTTCTCCTTCTTACTTTATTTCGAGTATAAGAGCCCGAAATATTTAGGGCAAAAGAGCAAACACGTGTGTCACATACACTAAAAAACGTTTTTTTTTTTTTCTACAACTTTCACCGTCGGATTCGTTTTTTTTGGAATCCTGGGATTCTTATTTTTGGTTTAGGAAATCATCCTGGAATATTTTTATTGGAATGATTTCTCTAAAACGGCCTATTAGGTCAGTAGGTTAGTGAAGTAAACAACTTTAAATGTTTACTAAACAAATTTTTTAGAAGAAAGAGGGGATTTTTCTTGGCTCCGTCTCCAGAAGTCGAAATAAATCATCCGGGACTTTTTTTTTGTCTTGGATGGTGATTGATGTCGCCGAAAACTGTCCAAATATATGCAGCCGTTGCCAATCCGTCGGAACTAAATTAATATATATATATATATATATATACTTATTTATTTAGGTCAAGTTCTATGTCATTTAACGAACAAGAGCATAACGCTGTCTTGTGCCAAGTGTTACGGCACGTGAGCCGTAAAAAGACACACATGAATGAGACATTTGGATTAGGATGTGTTTATTCGGAAAAATGTAGGAGGGGCCTGATTTGAACAAGTCCGAGAAATGCTGACGGGCCGTAAAGATATTAAAAACACTAAAACACATTCGTTTTAACTTTAACTGCTTATAAAAGCCCCTTCCTGAAATTTTCCGACATTCACTAGCACAAGCACGTATATAGATTTGTCAAGGGATAACAAAATTGTTCTTCCTCACTGGCTGCTGACCGGCCGTTGACAGCCCTTTGTACTTCGAACTGAGTTCGTCATACCCAAAAGCTGTACAAACGCTAGAATTTGTGACTACCTTAAGGCTCCTTTCTCTGAGATCCGGTTATTGCGAAGTAGTGCCGAATTTAAGCAGGCGCGAAGCGTAGTCAGAGGCGAATATTAGAACCACTAAAAATAGATTTAAATATTTATAAAAAAAGTACAGAATTTAAAGCCTATGATATCGTCATGTAACGCATAAACTGAGAACTGATTTCAAGGCAGAGGTCTCCAATAAAGGCATATGATGGTCAAAATTATGCTGGGCCGAGAGAAGAGCGGAAAAAAAACAATAGCGCCTATGGAAAAAAACTCCCAAATGTACCTGAGGCTTTTCAGTTGGCAGGGCCTTTTTTTCGCAAGGGCAAACGGGGCCCTAAATTTGGCTGAGTTTTATATCTTATGCCTACCTTCCCCTGCCCCCCTGCGCACTGCCCAAAGGAAGACCCCATATAAAGGGGGCCCCAAAATTTCGTATTTGCTCAGGACCCGAACTTATGAGGATTAGGCCCTGCCAGTGGGCCTTCCATACTGCTAATTAGCCCTCTTTCCCAGTAACTTCAGAATACTCTCCCCCCCCCCCCCAGTGCTTAACGAAGCTCTAGCCTGAAATTATTATACATTTAATATTGTTGGAAATTTTTCTACGCACTGGGCCGCAAAATACTCGGGACTGGCAGCCCTGTCTCTGGCGGCCTATAGCTCTGATGGGTTATTGATTGATTGATTGATTGACGGGTGAGCCCGTTATAGTTCGAGTAATCATCATTTTATACCCAAAAGAGGTAAAAATACTTGAATAATAACCTCAAGGCTTCTTTCTGTCTAATCTCGTTATTGCGACAGCTTCGATACTTACGTTTTACTGAATAAAAGAAGGGCCTTTTGAAAAAACACACACACACACACACCTGACAAGAAGCTTTTTCTTTTCTTCTGTGTTTGCAAGAAGTGTTCCGCTTTCCCTTTCTTTTCCAACGATGACGACGTCGACGTTACTTATTTGACCCGTCGCCCTACATTATATACACTTTTTTGAGGTGAGCAACACAGGGCCCGAAAAGAGAAGAAAAAATCCCCTTCTGGGCCTTGCGGGAACGGAAAAAAAGAAAAGAAGAAAACGGAGGTAAAAGAAAATCCCGCTTATAAGGTAAAGAAGGTCTTCCCTTCTTCAAGAAGTCAAGACATTACCCATATCTAGTCATCCCCACCGAATTCCAAACTTGATGATGATGATGATGGTGAGGCCTTTCACTTCCCGACCGATGACTGACGTCTTTACGGGGGCCCCCTTGAATCAAACAAGCCCCCCAACTCTCAAATAATTGAAGATTTTTTTTTTTTTTTACAAAAATACAAACACGATTTTTAATTGATTTTTAAATTTAACTTAAGGGGCCACAAAAGTCTCTTGGGACCCAGGCCTTCGAAATTTACAACTTGATTATAATCCTAATTAAGAAGTTATGAATTCCGATCGGTTCCTTATATATTACATATATTATTCAAAATAATTTTTATATATTCCCTCTTTTTTTTAGTTAATCGAAAAATTCTTTATTTATTTGATTCCGGGGGGGGGGGGGCAAACCTGTGACCACTTCGGTGAAGGTGATCGAAAGAACAGTTTTTCAGTGCGTTGGTAGTGGCGTCTAGATAGAGGAACCAGGTCCGAGCCAAACAGAGCCCCACGTGAAATTTCGAAAAAAATTCATCAATTTCCTCAATTATGCCCCATACCCCCCCCCCCCAAGCTTGTAACGGTTTCTGTAAAGGTCACTGAAAGGCCTTTTGAACGGTTTTTTAGTGCAGTATGGTCCTGAGTCAAACAGGACCTGGAGTCAAACAGTTGACACAAGTCCTCTGCGACAGCTTTTCTCAACAGCCAGGTCGCGGCCCAGTTCTAGGCTCTGATGTTAACCAAACTGGGCCGCGAGTGATTCGCTGTTTCACTTCCCTCCCCCCCTCCATTTATTTCCCATTAGTCGTGTGTATGTCCGGGCCTTCCACTCACAAAAAGAAATCAACCGGGCCGCGGGCTTCGAAAGGTTGAGGACCACTGCTCTGGGAAGCCTCGCACGCTGAGGTTGAGCTCCGGTCCACCCATTTTGTGCACGCCTCCTCGTGCCACGCGAGGGCCCATGCCCTTTCACCGAAAACAACCGGGGGGAAGGGGAAATTTCGGGTGAAGGGCAGTAGAGTCCCAAACTCTTGAAGTTATTATATCCCGCACATGTACGTGAGTGCAAAATTGGTACATAAATTTCACTCAAGTATCCCCTCCCCCCCCCCCAATATTGCTTGGCCCTTTCGCCCACAAACAGGAAGAGCCCATTAGATAGCCAAAATACATTGAAGCCCTATAGCATAATTTTTCCCAACTGGTGTTCCGCGGAACCCTGGGGTTCCACAAGAGTCTTTCAGGGAATTTCCTCGGTATCAAAAGCTGTAAAAATTTCTACGGTGTTACAATTAAAAAAAAAACTACATTGGAGAAATATATTTAAGACTGTTTGGGAGTTCCTTAGGGGACAGGGCCAGGGGATCAGATCCTTAGGGGACCATCAATTCTGTGGTGTTTGATCAGAACATGATAACTCTAAAATCACATTTTTTGAGATATAAGCATTTTCATTGTCATTTAAAAATCAGAAATAACAAATATACACAGATGCAAATGAAAATATCATACGTCAGCATGTTGTTTAGCCGTACGCACGTATTTGAGCATTTATCTCATTTCTAATTAGTTATAATTAGCAATCATCAAAAAGCCATTTTTTGGAGATATCATGTTCTTACCAAACACCACAGAATTGTTTCGTGGAATAATCTTGTGAGTATGAAGGATTGCGCGCGAACCAAATCGTTCTCAATCGATTCTTCTGCTGTAGGTCCCACAGTAATTTCTCGGCCGCGTGGACAAATCTGGTCAGTCCGCACTGGAACTAGAATCGTCCCAAATGTCCACTGGACTATATTTCCCATCCTGAAGTCGTTGGCTAACGGTATTATAAAATCTTCTTTTTCCTTTTATAATAGTAATATCCTTATTAAATATCTTATTGAGGAAACAGCAGGATTTTTTTTTTTTGTCTTCTCTCTCTGGTTGGGAAATACTTATTATATTCTTTGTTTATTTTTATATTGGTCAAGACCCCGAATGGTCGGACGACCTTATTCCTCCTTTTTAATGTACAACATCTTAACGGAAGTTTTTTTTTTTGTTTTTTTTTTATATATTTGGTGCACTCGATTGCCCCAAAGACACGATGACCTGGTTCCGGCAGATAGGCTTGACCCCGTCCAACGGCATTTTCTGGCCATTATTACAAAATCTCGAAATTGATATTACTCTCAGAGGCTACTTTCACTTTTATTTTATTATTATTATTCCTTTCTTTCTCTTCTTTTTTCCAGTGAAATTATTCATTGAAAGGTTAGAAAAAAAGGGAACAAAATAGAGGCTAATATAAGCTCTGAGGATTCGAGATTATTTATTGTGGATATTTAGCTATTATTGTTATTATTATACAAGAGAAATTACATAACGGGTTTCGATGGTGATATCGTTATGTAACCACGTGAATTGATGAGTTTGGCTTGTTATTTAGAACAAATATTTTGATGGTGGAGGTTTTTTTTTTCGAAGAGGGGTGATATCGCCCACTGAGTTGCGATGGAATTTTTTTTTTTTGGACGTTTCGGTTGTAATGTAGCATCCTTTTGATTGGCTTAAGCTAGGGAGCTTAATTTATTTTATTTTTCAGCTTGGTTTTATTTAATACTTAAACATAATATTTGTGGTTATACAGAGCAAAAAAAAACCCCCTCTTAACGGACACCCTTCAGATTCGGCCGCCACTCTTTTACGGAAAAATAATAATTTCCATGCATATAATAAAGTTATGCATTTCAAACCCCCTTATAAACTGATTACCCTCTTTTACAGAGGAATTTTTTTTTTGTCCCGCTGGTTTCCGCGAAAGAGAGATTTTACTGTTGAGTAGCCTAAATTGGGCCTGAATTTGCCCGTAGGGTGATGATAAAAAAATTGAGACTATAATATAGGGTCCTATGTGTTGCTTGAGATGGGAGGCGCTGAGTTTAGCTTTGTTATTTAGAACAATGTTTGGTAATATTATATTGTTGTTTCCAAAAGTGGGCGGTATAGCCGCCTGCGGGAAGCTGTGAAAATGTCCGAATGAAAGTGATACTGGAAGTAAAAGATTTAGCTTTGATATGAATCCTATGGGCTGTTTTAAGGGAGGGAGGGCGAAAAAAATAATTGTAAGTTTCGGGGAGGGGGGTCTGTTTATTCCTAAGTTCGGGTTCTGGGCAAACACGTCTTTATGGGGGCTCTTCATATAGGGCATTCTCTGGGGCAAAGGAGTACGCAGGAGTAGAGGAGCACAGAGGGTTCGTTTCCATCTCTCCCCCCCCCCCCCCAAGAAGATCAAAAATGAAAAATTTCGTCAATATTTTTTTAAAAATTAAAATCTCGAAAGAAGATGGCAATTTTGGCATTCGAATGGCCAACGAAAGTTTGTGGGTCCTGGCCATGTGCCCCGTTTGCCCATGCGAGAAACAGGTCTTGACAAGTTTGGCTTTTTACTAAGATTTCATATGTGGCACCATTATTGCTGTTTATCGTAATGAGCGGTATCGACTCCTGAGGAGCACTGGAAAATGTGAATTTCCTGGGGAGGGGTGATAGAAGTAAAAAAAAATGGCTATAATATAGGATCTTATGAGTTACTTAAGATGGGAGGCTCCGAAAAAAATTGCTTTAGTTTAACTTATTACTTCGATACTTGGAGCATATATTTGACAATATTACTGTATAGTCTCTCCAAAGGGTGGTACAGCCTCCTGAAGGGCCCCGGAAATGTTTTGGTAAGGAAGAGGGTAAGAAATATTGTTATAGTTGCTTAAGATTTTTGAGGGGTGCTAAAAAATTCAACCTGGGTAGGCTTGATATCCAGAACACTGACAACATTATTTCTCTAAAAGTGACTCCTGAGGGGCGCCGTAAACCATCTTGAGGGTGGTAGAAGAAAAAATTTTGGCTATAATACCGATTCCTGTGTGTTGCTCAAGATGAGGGGCGTTATAAAAATTCATTCTGAATTGCTCTTATTGCTTCGAACACCTTTTTTTTTTTGGCAACGCTATCGTTCACAGTTTCTTAAATTCGGTGATGTCACATACTTGGGGGAACCAGATACTGTCACAAACTTAGGCACCAGAACTAAGGGAGCGACCAGGGCCGTCTTGAGAGCACCACGAGGCTCCCGGGCCAACAGATGTCCTGAGAATCCTGCCCAGGTCGATCCTGTCTTAGGAACTTGCCCACCGATTTCCATACTTACTCTCAAAAATCGTCGTAGCAAATCTCATTATGACGAGGCCCATGATGCACTTGAGGCCACAGGCCATGTCCGGGTAGGCCCCATGCGTTAAGATGGCCCTTGGGACGGTAGAAGGTATGGTCATAATCATTCTCCTGAAAAAAAGGTGGTAGAACAAATTAATTTGGGTTTAAACAAATTAATTAGTTTCTTCTAGCTCATGGCCAAATTAACAATGATGTCCAACAATTGCTTCCTGGTTCAATAGAAAACGTTCTTGTCTCTCTTTTCTGGTAATAATTTCTCTAATTCCTGGCTGGATAAAAGATACCAGAATGCCCTTACAAACCCACTAGGCCACCCACGAGAATTTTAGACTATACGTTATTCATTTTATTCGCCCTAAACCTGTTTTTTATTCACCCCCGACGATGTAATAACACTACATGTAAGTGCATCGTCACTTGTTGAGAGAAGCAAGATGGTACTTATCAAACCATTCGAAATTAAATACAAAAAAAAAATTTTAGAAAGTAGGTTAGTAGTTTTTTTACCTCTAACGTAGGGTCCCCTTCGGGTAGGGGAGGTGCATTTTAGGGCCCCATAGGTAAAAAAAAAAATTCTCTTCCGCGCATGCCTAGTTACACGAACCGGATACTGTTAGAGAGAGAGACCCCAGGGGACTCCATGTGTTTTCTCTCTAATTTTTTTTTTCACTAGGCGGCCTAGACGCCTTATTCTGCCCCCACCGCAAAATGTTTTTGTACTTAGTAAGGGTAATATGACCTCATTTCTTATAGAAAAAAACTGCTGCCTGACATAACACTGATCTTTCTCTTTTCACTATCATTACTATTACTGGGACCTCCCGGCCCTCCCCGGACCCAAATCCGAAAGTATTTAGTACTGAAAGCTCGGGCATATATTTAAAAAAAAAATTCAGGCTATAGGTTGACACCCCTAAGAACCCCGGGGGTCTTTGTGCCAATTCCCAAGGTTCTGTTATCCTGATTTTTATTACACTTGTGACGTTTATATTCCTATTATTGAGTATTTCCGGGAAAATTCGAATGATTTTACTGACCATGGGCATGGCTCCACCACATTCTGCAGTAAGGCTTCCAGTCTGGGATCTTTGGCGGGCCCCCATGCAAGACTTCACAGGCTTCTCTCTATAATAAATTCATAGTTTGGATCGACAAAAAATGAGAATCGTCCCGGGCCCTCAGAGCCTTGTCATTCCTACCCTTGTAGGAGCCATTGACAGATCATAAACCTGATAATCGATTTGAGAAACCAGGACAGCCTAGGTGGGCCATAGAAAAAGTCGCGAGCTATGATTTTTTCTCCTGGAGGGGCTTCTTGTTTAACCAATTCTGATTACAATTCATTAAAAAAATTAATGAGGCCTTTAACAATTTGTAAATCTCTCCTTAAGGCCAGGCCGAGGCTTTATTTGAGCAACTGTTGCCCAATACGATTTCCAAAACCGTACAAATTCAGAGAAAAAAAAAACAAATCTATAATAACTAAGAGGACTCGTGTGGAGGTGGAGCCTACGGGATAATTGCGTGTATGTATGTGTATGGGGGGGGGGCCCATAAATTTTACGCCATTGGCCAAAAGTAGGCCATGGCTAGCGAAGCATCCGTTGATTTTTTTTTTATTATTTATTATTTAGCCTAATGTTTTTCCTTCCTACATTTTTTTTCTGGTAGCTTTTTAGCCTTCCGGTTAACGAAATGCGTGTATAGATACAGAGAGAAAAAAACCTTAAAAGAGGCCCCTATATTGGGCCCCACAGAAAATAAAAGCCAGTTACCAAACACACACACACGTACATAGCAAGCTAGCATAGGCAGGCCAGTTGGAAACATACAGAGAGAGAGAGCCAGCCCATGATGAAAATGAGGTCAGTGAGGTGGAGAACCCTAGGCTCGATGGACGATCGTTTTGTGCGCAATTACGACCTTTTTTTGTATGTGTGTGCGAGATAAAAAATAATAATAATCACTACTAGAAGCCCACCCCCCCCCCCCTCTGGGGCCTTATACACACAGTAAAATATTACCATTCAGGCTGGCAGGCAGGCAGGCCACTTTTGTTTTCTGAGAAACGCGTTAACGTGTCGGAAGTGCCGCAAAAAAATCACTGTAATATCGGCCATTTTTAGGAAACAAAAGGAAATTTATACAATAATATTTTATATCATCTTTTGACCTAAATAATGCATTTTGTTAACAGCTGGCTTTTCCTGTAAATTGCTGCCTTTTTGTTTGCCTTACAGCATAGGCCTATATATAATTACTGCTTCTACGTTTATTAATAAATCATTAAATAATTTTAAAGTATTCTATTAATGCAAGGCTACGTTTATTTGTTGGTCACTTTCTGAGTATTGTTGAAAATCAATTGTTGCTGATTGGGGAGAGAATCATTGTTGGAAACATTGGTGAAAATCAATTGTTAGTGAGGGAAAAAAACATCGTTGGAAATACTGTTGAAAATCTGTTTTTGATGAGAAGAAAAAAAAAATCATTGTTGGAAATATTGTTGAAAATCCATTGCTGGTGAGAGAAAAAAAAGCATTGTGAAATATTCTTGAAACGCAATTGTGTTGGTGAGGGAAACAATTATTGGAAATATTGTTGAAAATTCATTGTTTGTGGGAGGAAAAAAACATTGTTGATGAGAAGAAAAGAGCTTGTTGGAAATAAACTATGAAACCAATTTTTTGTTGGTGAGGGAAAAAATTGTTTAGAAATATTGTAGAAAATCAATTTTTGGTAAAGGCAAAAAAGGATTGTTGAAAATTCATTGTTTGTGGGAGTAAAAAAAACATTGTTGGTGAGACGAAAAAGAGCATTGTTTTGGAGAGGAACAGAGCATTGTTTTTGAGGGGAACAGAGCATTGTTTTTGAGAGGAAAAAAGCATTGTTGGAGAAATATTGTTGAAAATCCATTATTGATGAGGGGATGAAACAATGATGGGGCCTCCAGCCATATGCTGCTAATCAAACACTCTCAGCTAGAATCTACAAATTCAGTAGAGAAAAAATTGAAATTATAGTATGAAAGAAAAATGCCAACTAAAATTAATTAAATTGATTAAAATTAATTAAAATTAATTAAATCATAAAATTAACATTTAATTAAAAATATTATAATTTTCCCGGTCTACGGGCCTCCTATCGAACATTCCCAGAAGTGACCCACAAAAATCTTCGCAATCTTTTGATAGAAATTTTTAAAAACATTTTTCAAAATTAACAAGAAATAACAAAATTTTTGCTCCCTTCCCCCCCCCCCCTCAAAAAAAAAACCTAGTGGAGACGTCAAACTTCAGGACCCCAGAACTCCCGTAACAAGGATGAGAGGTTGAAATGTGGGCTCTGGCCATATACTGGTAATCACTCTCACGGATGGAATCGAATTCAGGGGAAAAATTGAAATTACAGATACATGAAAATTGCGAAAGGCATTAAAATAAAATGAAATTATACTTAAAATAATTATTTATTTAAAACATAAAAAATTTCTCAGCCTAGGGAGCCCTGCTCCAGGATATTGGGGGCTCTTTCATACAAGCTTTCGAACGAATAGTTCCACGCATTTTTTGAAATTTTTGAACGCGGAAAAAATTACTTTACCCAAAGTTGGCCACTTCGCGAACTGGCCAGCTCTGTTGATCCTGCCAATGCCCGAAATTCGGGCTTTCACAGAGCTTTGTCCCGCCCCTATATGCCGATCCCTATACATCCGTATACATGGATCACGTGAAGATATCGATATTTAGATTCCTTTGATTGTTAGGGTTGCCACATAGCTAACCATAATAATTATGATTCGCTACGGCTAGTTATAAATTCCCATAATTATCACACAAAAAATACGCCAAAGCGCCGATGACCCCGAATCACTGGGATCGATATAGGGATGTATATTGGCCGGCCGAAGCCCCCTGAGAGTCCGAATTTCAGACATTAGCTGGGTCAACTGGGCTGGCCAATTCACGAAGTGCCCAACTTCGGGCTTTGGCAGCACCATATACACAAAAATTATGAAGAAATTAATTTGCGTAATAATGAAAATAATGATAATATCTCCGGAATGGGAGCTGAATTCTTCTAAATGGGTAAAACGGAAAGAAAATAAAAACTTCCTGCCCTAAATTATGCTTATTTCATCTCCTTATTTGAGTTCAAGTAGAAAAGCCCAAATAAAATCATCTCTCACCTTTTGTTTGTTGTTGTTGTTGTTATTATTATTATTATTACTATCATTATTTCCCTTGTTAAAAGGAAGAGGGGAAAAACTATTTCACAATAAACTTAACCTGTTTTTTTCTAATCTTTATGGAGTGTTTTTTTTTCCCCAATGAAAAACTAACACGGTTACACCATTATTATAATCATCATTATTGCTATAGTACACGCTGACCTCTCTCTCTCTCTTTTATTTCATAATTAATCTATTATTTCTTTACCTTTTATTGGTCAGTTAGAAGGGACCTTGGCCTCTACTTCCGTTGGTTCTCGGGCCGGTTTTTAATTATAATAATAATAATAATAATTACGTAATATTGTTGGTTTTTCGAAATTTAATCCTATAATCTGATTTTGTTATACCATTTTCCGTGTTGTGTGTGGTTAATAGGAAATTATCTCGGAAGATTATAACTGTAGGATAGTGATTCCCGAATGGGGTGGCCGTGGCACCTTGGTTGTAGACAAGACCCCCACCCCAGCAAGGGCCTACAAGAAATTCCTCTCGGGGGGGGGGGGGGCTAAGGGGTAAACAAGGGAATATTTCCAGAGAAGTTTTGATTTCTTAACCTTCAAAAAGATTTTTTAATGAAAATAAATTGATTTAATAAAAAAAAAATTTTTATTTAATAAAAGTTTTAATTTTTCATTGGGAGAGAGCACGTGCCCCTCAACGTCATCCACTGATTTACCTAGATTGCTTGATATGGTTTAGGGTGCCGAATACAATTGCGTTGAACTTAGGGAGCAACCGGGACTTCCAACGAGTGTATAGGCAATTTACATAGGGTGCCGCGAACGCTAGTTTGAGAATCCCTGCTATAGTGAATTACTGTAAAATAATTCATTAATTATTATTAATTATACCTAAATTATTTTTAATTATTCACTGCAGCAAAAAATATTAATGGAGGGAGATTTAATGAAGGATGAAAGTGTAGGCAGGACTCTAGCCCCGGGGCCCTGGTTGATTCATACCATGTTTTTGTTTTTTCGCTAAATAAATTCACTACAGAGGGGGCTCGTGAAAAGTCTGGCCTTAGGGGCCTGGCAAAGATACCGGCTTAGAAACCTTACTGTTTTCTGGGGGTGGGACATGCCCCCGACTAAGAGGGGGGCACCGAAATCCACTTTATTATTTAAAATGCTCTTTTAGGCTATATAAAATTCTATAAAACACCCCGTGAAAAATTGTAGGCTGATGCTCTATTAAATATTTTAGCACAGGGACTAGGCCGTAAAATAAGACTAAAATTCATCGAATAGGTATTTTACCCCCAACTTGAAATTCAATCATTTCATAGGCCTATGTCATATCAAAAATATTAGTATTGCATAGACAGGGACTCCTCTGACGAGGGCTCTTACATCAGAAATATTTTTAGACTATAAATTTGTAAATCAGCCCATGAAAAATCTTGACCTAACAGATAATATCACCTCCTATGATATATATATAATTCTCTAACAGATCTCAGCATAGGGGTCTAGGCCATAAGAAAATTAGAAGCCGTGAAATGGGGGTTAAAATTTGTCGACTGAATATTTGACTTCAACCATAGTTTCAACCTTAGCTTAAAATTCAGTCATGTACAGGCCTATGTCATAATTTTAGGCTATGAGTTTACTAGATGCAACCCTTGAAACATCTTAGCCTGGAGATCTTATTTTTCCATTAAAAAATCCTTGCCTTCTATTAAAAATCTTAACCTTCCTCTGAAGATCTTAGCGGCCGCAAAAAAATTCAATACCGTAAAAACGGGACTAAAATTCATCAACCGAAAATCCAAAAAATGAGATTTTAAACCTAGTTCAATGTTCAATCTTTTTATATACAGGCAGGCTTATGTCATATCAAAAATATTAATCTTACGGGCAGCAGGGCCTCCCTCCGTAAACAGCCCCCAACCAATGCAAGAAATTTTAATTTTTTTTTAAAGGAGGGCTATTTCGGAATCATTCTTATCGATTCCGTGCATATCGATGCGTCAGAGGGTCACAAAAATATATTCCGACACAGGGCCGCAAAATTCTCGAGCCCAGGCCCGAACCATAAATCGAACAAACTTTCATTTTCCACCCAGAAAAAAAAAAATCGATCTTCACCAAGAGTCACGTTCTTGAAAAAAGAAATCGGAATCAGGTTATGTATATGGAAATAATAATAATAAAAATGGTTATAATGGCAGTGCACGTGGTACTTATATTGCAATATATTGCAGATACATAGTACACACGGCTCGTGACCCGATTATGCAATTTTCGATTCGCCAGCATTATATACACAGAGATTTCTTCTCTGGCGCAGAGAAGAATGGAATCGGAATCGGACCGACTTTCACTTCCGCCAAAAGAATGTCAACGAATAAATAATAAAAAGCGGAAAAAATATATATATACACACAGAGGAAGTTCAACGAGAATGGAGGAAACACATGCGACCTACTATGTAGCATAGGCCGGTCTACCTACAAGGGGAAACCAGGGAAGGTGTTGCCGGAGTGCATCGAGACCCTGACCCGCGTGAGGGTCGTCCGTTTCTTTTTGTGGTTCAGCGCGAAGTCAGATCTTTTCATCTGGGTTTTCTTCAAAGTTCAAACCCTAAAAAAGAATTATTATAAATAATATTTTTGAGGAAGAGAGAAAGTTTTCCCCCCTTCCTTTTGTATCGTATAGGCCGAGTTAACTGGGTCATTTGACTATATTCAATTTTTTTTTTTGCATGTAAATACAATATTGTAGGTAATATAGTCCCGTGCGGGGGGAGATTTCGTGGTTTTTGTGAGGCTAAGTGGTGAAAGTTGATAGTGCTGACGGGTATTTTAGGGTCACAACTGATGGTATCGTAATTATTGTCGATAAATATATAAGTATTGATTGTAATGCGGTACGTGAAAAAAAAAAAAAAAAAAAGCCGTCTCGACGCATGGGATCGGCTTATGGCGCAGGAAGGATCCTCTGATTGCCTTTTACAGTAATTGTCAGCAATTGTTTTAGACTTGTAGGTGGCCTCAAGGAATTACTCGATCTGGGGTGGGGAGGGGGGGGGGATTTGGCCGTTAAGATGACCCTGTAAAAGTTTTACGGGCCTCTATAATGTGTTCAAGCTTACTTTTTTGTTCGACAACATTTTAGGACAGCTTGAATTATTGATTTGTTGATGACACATGAAGAAATCGTGAACCGATTGGAAGTAAGGTACCTCATTAATCTATGGCGCCTTGTAGAAACTCAGTTGATATGTGGAGCATCAATGGCCATCACATAGACAGGGGCACTCAAACGTTTTTCCATCCGTGGCTCCCCCTTTCTCTAATCAACGTTTATCCACGGCTTCCCGGACTATAATGCATCAAGGCAGCGGTTCTCAACCTTTTTTGTCTCGAGGAGCCCCTTTAAGTACATAATTTCCATGGCGGAGCTCCGAAGGCCTTTTTTAATTTTTTTTTATTTAACAGATTTACTGATTCATTTTTTGTGAACCACTGCCTTAAAGACAGCCCTGCCCCATGACCGTCACAAGGGTGGGGAATCAAAGGGGACAGGGCTCCAGCCCGGTGCTCCGGAAGGATTCTTATCCATTTTTTGGTTTTTTTACAATATAAATTCACGCACGCGGCAGATGGGCTCTTGAAAAATCCAACAGAGACCAGCCAGAGGGGCCCAGGTGTAGGATGCGGGACCACGCTCTACCCTGCGCACAGGCAAGGGGGATAAGTCTGATAATGCTAATGGAACTGTTCTCGATTGATACGATAATTAAATAGCCAGTAAATACTGAAAAATAATTTTAAATAAGAAAAAATATATTTTTAAGGCTCTCGTTAGTTAAGTCTTTTCAATGTTAGTAAAGCATACAAATATTTTCCTCTCTCGGACATGCTCAACATGAGTAATGAGCAAGCTAGAAAAACACGTGCTCACTGAGCAAAGAGACAAATCACCTTGACGTTTCCCCCCCCCCCCCAATGTATTATTCTCTGAGAGAGATAAATACTGTGGGAGAAATAATTTCTTTTAAAAAGGTTTCGATTATGGCCGTCGTAAAGCCCCGTTGCGTAGTGTTGGTTTAATAATAATTATTTTTACTATGTCTGTGAATCGAAACTCTCTCTCTCTCTCTCTCACTGAATGTGCGCCGCATCATCACCATCACCCGTCGTCGTCGTCGTCGACGTCGGCCTTGAACGTCGGTGGTGTCTGAACAACGGCCGTTGAACCCCTTTCGTCACTGACGTCGTCATGAAAAAATATCCACATCCACTCGCGCATCCACCACGATTTGGCGTGAAACTGCTTGGCGATCGTTTCCACGTCTGCCCCCGGTCGATTTCGCTGAGTTGTGTAGCGGTGGGAAAAATTATCATATATAGTGTTGTATATATTATTTCTCGTGAAGGGCATCCAGAAAGATAAAAACGAATACGTAATAATAAATCAAAAAAAAACAAAAAAACCTTGAATTTTTTTGTAATAACTTCCGATTACGAAATTTCGAACTATTTCGAGCAGGTGATGGATTAGAATCGAAATTATTATCATTATTAGATCGAAAATTATTTCATTTTACAAGGGAATAATATAAGTAATGAAATAATGATAATTTATGGAAATAAAATTATCTCTTAAAAATTTTTTTTTTCTATTCCCCTTTCTTGATATTTTAATATGTTAGGAATTTCTTCCTATTAGTTTTCCCAGGACTCCATTTATCCCGCCCCGTGTTTTGTTCATGGCCCTCTCTAGGAATATCGGGCTCTTTGTTTTTTGTTTGGACACAGGGTGTTCCTGAACTAGTAGCGCATGGCTCACTTCAGCTCTGTAGCCCCCATGTAGGTGCTGTTTAATTAACCGTCTCACCGGCATTGACGAGATATCTCGTCTTCTTGAAAGCCTTTTTATTATAGCAATCACAGGCTCAGATAAGCCTCAAGTAAAGCTCGGGATTACGCTATGAAAGTTTTATAAACGTTCTTTATAAAATTTTGAAAATGCAATCAATACAATCGAGTGAATGTGTTCTTTCAAGTTTTGTGAAGATCTTTTATCAAACTTTTATAGTGTAATCCCGTTCGAAAGCTGATTTCTCAATTTTAATTATAATTGAAAATACATTCCTTAAAATTGCTCCCATAAATGTGTCATTTGCATTTTCTTACCGGTAGGTCTTTTTTGGTGTTCTTTTCATGCATTTTCAAGCCAAGACAGTGCCCTCTAGCAGTAGAAAAAAAATGATTTTGAGAAATTTTAAGCAATGTCTGAATAAAAAAATTTGTTGCAATTGTTTTATTACGAAGGCCAAAGAACCTTTGCCAGTAAGATAAAGGCCCCGAACCCTTCCACAGGATTATATTCAGTAATCTGAAAACAGTAAGTTAAATGTTATCTCATACAAAAGATCATGGACCCTCTGGAATATTTGTGGCCCGTAGACCACTGCGTAAGAACCACTGCGCTAGAGGCTAAACACGTCACCTACACCCCCTTCCAAATTAGTTTGCTGCCCTAGGATATTTTACGGGGGCCACGGGTGAAAATCAAGTAAAAGATGAGTCACGAAAGGTCATGAAACCACGGAGATTCTCCCCCCCCCCCTAAAAATTATAGAGTGAAACATTCAAGTGTGAGATATTCCGCGAAAAATTTTGACTAATTTTAGAATCCCCACAAGAGGGAGGGTTACTGGCAGGCTGGTTGCTCGTGGATTCGGGGCTCTTGTCAAACGTGACTTTTTTGGGGTCCCTTACAAACATCATCCTTAGATTCATCAGAGGAAGTGGGGCCATGAAGAACCCGTCCCCCCAAGACGATCAAAAATTAAAAATGCTTGTAAATATTTTTGTAAAACAACAAATTATGGAAAGTAAATGCCAATTTTGGAGCACCCAAAATTGGTGGGCTCTTGTCAAGTGCCCGTTTGCCCATGCCAAAAACAGGCTATGATGACGAGTGTCTAGTCCGGGGATCAGAGATATACTTATTGATATACTTCTTTTTACTCTATAATTTTACTCAGATATCTCTTCAACAAGTGGAAAGAGGATGTACTCTGGAGTACCCAGAAGTACTCCTGGATGTGAGGGGAGGCCTCTAAGACAGAGGGCTTCAAAAAAAAAAAAAAAGTATGGTCCAAAGGGAGCCATGGATATACGCTACTCTCCCACTTCCTTTAAAGTTTATTTTATGAGTTTAGAATCACCCTGTATATAGTAATTGAGTTATATTACACGGGCCATCGAGAGTACTATATGTACCATATCCAAAATCTAATAAAATATTGGGGCTTTGAGAAAGGAAGGACGGAATTATAGCTGTTGTATAGATTGCAATATTATTGCTCAGTTGGTCGTAAAATCGTTTCCCCGGTGCTTATAGTACAGTACAGTACTGAGAAAGAGTGTTTATGGAAAAGGTGTTTATGTGTCTGGTGTCATAAACAAGAGTCACAATACCCAAAGAGGGTGAATATCAGAAATGATTCTTCTATTCAGTGTAAATACCTACAGTACTTTAGATATTCAGTATATTCCTGGAAATACTGGAAATATACATTTCATTGATGCGTGATAATTTCAGTCCATATTTTTGCGTATGATAGTAATAAATAGCTCAGGTGTTAAGAAATTGAGAAGTTGTTGTACATAAGCTTGACCTATATAATTTTCTCTCTCCCTCGCCCTGGGTACTATGCATGGTGGCCTCCTTTTGTGTGTGTGTGTGCATTGTAGTACAGGGTACGCGTGCGTGCTTTTCCTCTATTGTATCAATGTTTTTGCGATTTCAGGATGTTGACGGTTGGCGTCTGCGAGAAGTTCGGCGCGTACACTGTATATAATTCTTGCACAATAATAGGTATATAATACTCTCGAGTACACAAGTATTATCGGGTGTAGTTTTGGTTTTTTTTTATCCTGCCGTCTGTTCTCGCAGTTCTGAGTGTATTGCAGTGAAACCTCTTTAAGAGGTTCTACCATACTTTTCTCAGAAAATTGGATTTTTGCCTATGAATAAATGGGTATGTGAAATTGTGGGACCTTTTTATCAGCATGTCGCCCCAATGCCGTCTTAATGAATGGGCCCAACCGGGCATGGCCCAGGGGGCTCTAATTGCAGAGGGAGATCTTAGCGATGATGAGATTTGATTATAATTTTTTTGAAAGTACATGTAAATTTCTAGGGAGGTATTTCTAGCTCTGTTGGCAGCCTCAAAGGAAATTTTTTTTTTTTTTTCAAGGGAGTAGATCCCTATAATGCTCTAAAGACAGCCCTGGATGCAGGGCCTGTTTCCAACGTGAAGATGCCCTGGGCACGCAGGTATTAAGAGGCCCTTATGACTAACATTAAAGATGTTTGATTAGTGGGTGAATTTTTGTTGTTTAATTTTGGAGTCTTATGGGGGGGGGGGGAAATACCCCCACTTGTTCATGTAGTAATCACACCCTGCCCGGGTTGCCTTTTTCTCAGTATTTCCTTAAATACAGTATAAATATTTTATATTTTACTCATTACAATAATAATTAATTAATTAGACATGAATTTAGTTTCGGTTTTCTAATAGTCGAGATCCTGTAATATAGTGGGCTAAATTAATGGGTTGGGGGGGCCTAGGGTCTGAACACTTTTGGGACCTTGTAAAAAATATTTTTAGCAGTAAAGCGGCAAGGATGAAATAAAATGCAATAAAAAGCAATTGAAATTTTTTTGAGGAATTAAACCGCTGGGGTATAATCTAGGGCAGCGGTTCTCAACCGGTGCTTCGTGTGCACCTCCAGGGGCTCCGCGGCGACTCGAGGAAAATAAAATGAATCAGTAAATTTGACGGATAAGTAAATAAGAGAAGCCTACAAGGTTCTGTCATAAAAATTATGTACAAAAAAGGGTTCCTCGAGTAAAACAGGGCTCCGCCATAGAAATTATATACTGAAAAGGGCTAAAAGGGCTCCGCCATAGGTAATATACTAAAAAGGGCTCCGCCATGGAAATTATATACTGAAAAGAGCTCCGCGAGTCAAAAAGGTTGAGAACCGCTGATCTAGGGTAATCATAATGAGTTTTAGGTCCAAACGCCTTCGTGCCTCTCTTGTGCAATGACTTTTTGAAATCGGACATTGCCAATGATAGAATAAAATTTGAATCTAGGATTTTAAAATTGTTAATTAATTGATTATTAAATTTTAATACTAATATTAGATTCAGAATAAATGAAAATATTCAATCATTTTGGATTCTGTGCCTACTTTCGGACACGGTGGGGGGAGGGGGGGGCTGGCCTTCTTATCATGACGCCACTGGGCAAACTTTTCAACCCATTGATATTTCCAAAACGTCGCGGCACCCTATAGTGCCACGTTCAAAAGGGGCGCCAATATTTTCGAGAACCGTATAATATAATTATTTTAAATCAGGAATATGACATTTTCTGGTGCCACAGAAAAGGCTCTGATAATAATTATAGCAGGGGTGCCGCGCGAGGCTCTTGAACTTAAAATCTCAATTACGTGAGTGCCGTTTTAAAATTTTAAATCAGATAATTATTCGATAAATTATCTAATAACAATTATCTTTTTCTAAAATAAATTTCGAATCCGCAATTTTCGACGTTAAAATGCTTCATTCTGTGGAAAAAAAGAAAACATTCCCACCACGAATAATTTTTTTAAAATATTTATTTAGTTTTTTGTGGGTGGCAACGGTAACTGAGCGTCTACCGTGACTCCTTTTTTGCGTTTTTTCTAGAATAATCTATTTTTTTCCTTCGGTTCGTGTATTTTCGTGGAAAAGCCATGGAACTCGCGTCAACGACACAAAAAAATAGGGAAAGGAAAATCATTGTTTTTTTCGCTTTTCTTGGCTTCCATTTTTTATTATTGTTATTATTCATATTATTATTACCGTGTTTTTATTTCCCTGCTCTTATAGAGTTCACGCAGTACGTGCGAATGATATTTTTGTCTCTCCTGGAAATATTTTCCCAGAGTGTGTAATAATTTTGGAAAGACGCGTGAATTATTAGTTTTCCGGGAATTATTGTTTATCACTAGCTGGTAAATTTGCGAATGAAACGACGACGGTCATTTTTGCGTTCAAATTGTCTTCACAATTATGTTTAATTAATTGGTTATGATAGTTATAGAAAGAGGGAAAAGATAATTTGTAAAATATTTTTTTTTAATTTTGAAAGTTTTTAAATGTTTTTAATTGATTAAAAATTTTTATATAGTTTGTACTTTGAGATGGGTGCTATTGCAAAAGAACTTCGTCGATAAGGTAATTGTGGTTGGTATTGTTTCGAGCATGTTTTCGAAAGTTATTGTTGGAAATGTTGTGGAAGTGATTGTAAGTAAGTTTCAGAAGGGAAAAGAGATCGGCGGGAGAGGTGTTCGAGAAGTAATTGCTGTCCAGGAAATTATTTGCGATTTTAGCTGAATAACTATTTTAATTCGGATTGTTGGCAGGAGAATTATGTATCTGGAACGTCATTGTTGACTAGACAATTGTTTGAAAGGTCATTTTTAGTCAGCACTCTTCGAGAAGAATTTTCTGGCAAGAGCATTGTTTCCGGTGTCGTTGTTGGTTAGCATTGTTTCGAGAGTCATTGTTGGTGAGCACTGTTTCAATAGTCATTGTTGGTGAGCATTGTTTCAAGACTCATTGTTGGTGAGAAATTTTCGAGAATCATTTCATGACAAGAGCGTTGTTGGCTGGAGAATTGTTCGAAAAGTCATTGTGAGTCAGCACTGTTTCAGAAGAATTTGCTCACCATAGCATTGTTTCAAGAGTCATTGTGAGTCAGCACTGTTTCAGAAGCCTTTGCTCACCATAGCATTGTTTCAAGAGCCATTGTTAGTTAGAATTGTTTACTTCATTGTTGTCAGCAGAGTTTCAACAGCATTGCTTCAAGAACATTGCTTCAAGAGTCATTGTTGGTAATCAATCTTTCAGAAGCCAGTGTGTTTATGAGAGCACTGCTTCAAATCATTGTTGGTGAGCAATTATCCAAGGGAAGTCTTTGCCCAGAACACTGTTGAAGAGTTTCATTGTTGGACAGTTCTAGCATGAGCATTGCTTAATAAGTAATTTGTGACGAGCAGTTTTTTCAAAAGAAGTTTCCGTCCAGAGTCGTTGTTGTGGCACCGAGCATTCTTTCAAACGAATCGGCTTTCATGAAAATTGTCATTGTTGACAAGCAATTCAGAAGCCAAGAGCATCGTTTCAATAACCATATAATGATCAATCATTATTACAAAACACTTCTATAATTCTTTGAGAAATTAAATAATCACATCACAATAATAACGCTCAAGTTTCTCAAGGGGGAAAGAATTAATTAATTGCGATGGCAATTAATTAATTTATCAATTAAACAATTAAATATTATTATCAAGTTTTATTTCAACAATCGGTTTATTTCCATCCTTTGCTTGTTCCCTCTTCACGGAAGTTGTTCCAATTAATTCCAAGTCCCGTATTTCAACTTCATACAAGTCTAGCCTGTCTTTAACAGTATGCGAGCAACATTATTTTGTTTCCTGTTAGAGAAACTGCTATGTAGCGTAATCATCATCATCAACTACTGTCTGGAAAGATACTGGCAGTGTTACTTTTTTCAAGAATGGGGCCCATCTTGAGGGTGGAAGTAGACAAGAACAAACTAAGAGAGAGAGAAAGACTTTCTTTTAATAGAACTCGACTTCCGACGGCGATGTACCCATAACTAATTCCGAAACTTCCCATTCTGGCGTCCTATTCTTGGCAGGGGGCGTTCGACCTCTCTTTAAATAATTACTGATGGGGGGGGGGGTGAGGAAGCGGAGAAATATTTACGTGAATGTAAATACTAGAAATGCTTTTTAATGAGAGACATGCTGCATTATTTTCCAATGTGGAATGATGAGTTTTGTAAGGATACGTAAACTTTGCAAATACAAAATCAAAATTCACAGGATTTCCCCCCCCCCTCTAAGTTGGAAATTTTTGCATTTATTTGCAAAAATAAAAAAAAATTAAAATTTTCAAGCTAAAAATTTCAAAAAAAAGCAAAAAAAAAAAAATTGCATTCACTCGCAAATAAAATTTTTCAAATGAGAAATTCTGCATTCATCCACGCAAAAGAAAAAACAAACAAATGAAAAATTTGGCATTCATTAGCAAAAACGAACTAAACTAAGGACGCAATTTTTTTTTTATAGTTTAATTACGAGGCCAATTATTAAAGTGCTGTACTTGGTTGAAAGTTATAAAATTCAATTGCTCAGCAAAATTACGGCCTATTTCCGCTTGAAAAAGTGTGAATTAGCAAATTTTCGCATTTATTTATCAAGAATGGAAAATTTCGCAAATATCGCAATCTATTTCGTAAATACGAAAATTACGTATTCCCAGTATAGTATGGTATTTATTTATTAATTTTCAATTTTTTTTTTTAACTTTGCAGTGACCGACAGCACGTGCGATGGCACGAGAGGAGACCGTAGTGACCAGGAGCTGGTGGCCGAAGCCCTCCTGAGCGTCGGTACGCATTCCCCGAGCCGGATGGCCAAGACGTTGCTGCAAGACATTTTGCAGCAGTCACCGTCCCGGATCCCGTATAGTCTAGCTTCCATCTACGCGGTGCCGTCCGTCACGACGTGCAGCAGTACAACGACGACGACGACGGGTATGTGCTTACAGATAATACAGTACTACTCTATACCTGGGCTTGACAAATAAAAAAATAAAATTAGGTGCCAGCCAATATCGCCTTAGGCGAGAAGAATGATTTTAACCTCTAGGAAAATGGTCCTAAATAATGTTCTTTTTTCATTTCGACTTTTCTAGGACTTCATATCTTTTATCTATGTAAAAAGACACACACACGGTCATGAAATCAAAAATTTTGCGTTACTTACAGATTCCAATTTAGTAGTCACATACAGATGAGTTTAGGCTCCAATACCGATTTTATAGTTGCCACGGTGACCTGGGATTTGTCAAGCCCTGCGCTATACACTAAAAATAGTTGAAACGCTAAGAGAAAGGGTCACATCATATTTGGGGGTCCCTTTTCCTCATTCGAAAATTGTTCTTACGTGTTTTTTTCCCCCCACCTCTATCAAGTTGGCCATCCGTTCTGAAGGCCGGTTTTCTGGGGAACGGAGGATGGCCAAAGTGGTTCAAATGTCATTAGATTATTGATATAATTCGAGTCGGGGATGGGCTCCAGAATGTGATAATATGACTCTGCGTCGGTAGAAGCTTTGAGGCTATAGAAACGTGGTCAAGGTCAGATGAAATTGTCCCAACAACATGATGGCTTAGGACAGCCGGGAGGATTTCGTCACCACTGAGTCCCGTATATGTAGACCGAAATCGGGAGATATTGCCATATATATAAAACAGACCTGGGGCGTAAAAGGGCTACAGATATAACATTAGATACTATAGATGGGCTTAGCGAGGGAGCGATTATATTAGCAAGAGGCGCGATGAAAAATAAAATTCTTGGGGGGGGGGGTGATGGAATATGGGGGCGTTTGGAAGGCTGATGTAGACGGAACGTTTATAACAATTTCGTCTGGACCATGGCTCTATTGCAGTGTTTCCCAAAGTTAGCAATATCGCCCCCGGTGGACGATGGAATGGTCCGGGGGGCGATAGAAGCTACGGATTTAACGATTTAAACGTATGGGTTCATTTTCCTATGGGTTCACTGGAGTTGGGGGCGATGAGAGAGAAAAAAATTTCTGATGAAGACGGCGATGGAACAGAAAGTTTGGGAAACTATACTCCATAGCTCTGAAGTTTCTACTAATGACAACGGGCATTAAAATTCTTTGGGGAAGGAGGGCCCGATCTCTCTCGTTAGGACAGCCCTGCTAGTTTGACATGTGGATTACTGTTTCTTATACCTTTTACAACATATCAATATCCATCAAGCTACTGTAAATACTGCCAAGAATCTAAATTCAGTGAATCTCGGAACTGAATAATAATTGCCGAAATAATAGATTCATCATCAAACGGTTCGTAATTGTTACATGATGACCTTCAGTCTTCGTCATCGAATACACATCATCCACTGAGCGTCATGGCAACTTGCATCGTACGTAGGCGGTGGTTATAAAGAAGAGAACCCTTTTCATACTAATTTGAATTCGTTCACCTGTGAAAGTAACTCTTTCTTTGTAGGCCCTCAATAAAAGTCAAAAATCATGGAACCTACGCATTGAATAATAATAATAATACCAAGAATGACACTGGCAAGCGAAACTAAAATAAAAAAAATATATATTTTAACGAGGTCCTTCGCTCCACCAAATGTGTATGTCATTAAACTTGGAATAAGTCCTGATATAGTTGAAGGACCCTGTGTTTTTCTACCCAGAAAAAAAAGAAAAGAAGTGGTGTCTTTTATGATGAAAAGAAAGGAAGAGATGGTAAAAAAAGGAGCAGGGGGGGGGGGGGGGTGCCCCAATAATAATCGCCCCGCAAATCAAACTACGCCCTCTTTTGTTATGACAGAAGAGGGGCTCCCACAAACGAAATCGACGCCCACAAAACGTTTCAAGTCTCAGAAAAATGTCAATCAAACGGATTCCATTCGGGTGTGAATGGCAATAACTGAATAAGTAGGGGGAAAAACCGTGGCTTTATATATTAATTCTTTATTAGGGCTTTGGGAAAAATAAAATTTATTCTTTTGGTCCTTGAAGCCGGCCGGGGCCCCGCGTTCGGCTCTGAGAAAGCGAAAACAAATGGTTTGAATCAGTGTTCTTCAAACTTCTTTACATCTGCGGGCTGGTGGGAATAGTTGAATATATTTCGCGGACCGGCGAAAATGGGAGAAATAATTTTCGAACCGGAAAAAAATAAATAAGTAGTGGAAATGAATTTGAGACTGGCGAAAAGTAAATAAATATGAGGAAATAGTTTGCGGACCGGCAAAAAATAAACAAATAAATGGGTAAAATAAATAAATGAATGGGTAAAATAAATTTAAACAAATAAATGAAATAATTTGTGAACGGGCAAAAAATAAATAAATAGGAGTGCAATTTGAGGACTGCAAAATAAATTCCATAAATAGTAGAAATAATTTGCAGACCGACAAATAGCAGAAATAGAGTTGGCGGACCAGCAAAAAATTAATAAATTGGAGAAAAATAAGTAGGAGAAATAATTTGCGGACCAGCAGAAGAAGTAAACAAATAAATGAAATAATTTGAGGATTGGCAATATATACAAAAACGTGAGAATTAATTTGCGGACCTGCAAAAAAATAAACAACTGAGAGAAATAAGTAAGTAAGTAGGGAGAGAAATATATATATATATATATATATATATATAAGTAGGAGAAATAATTTGAGGACCAGCAGAATATATAAATAAAAGAAATAATTTGAGTGTCGAAAAAATATAAATAAATGAAAGAAATTATATATATATATATGAGACCGAGCAAAATAAATAAATGAATAAATAAAATAAGAGAAAAAATTTGCGAAGACCGGCAAACAATAATCATCGTAAATAGGAGACATAGTTGGCAGATAACCTAAAAATAAATAAATAGAAGAAATATAAACGAATAAGTAGGATGAAAATCAAATTACCGTTATTCGTTTTGAATGAAGTACAGAACTCATAGCTCTTATCTTCTCCATCATTGTACTTCCATAGGTTAGATTTAGTCAAGAAGGTTAATTAACAGGTCCGCGTAGTTGTAATAATTTGCGGACCAGCAAAAAAAAAAAAAAAAATTGGTGAAAATTAGCAGGCTCGCTGACGGCTAAGACAGAAGTGAAAACCATTTTATAGAGAAGGTATATATTTTTGAATAAATTTAAATTTATGTAGCGGGTGTATAAATTGTTTGGAATATCCGTGGACTAGCGGTTAAAGAAAACTAGTTTTTAAATTTCTTCTCCGGGAGTTATGTCAAGCCCAATGACTACAAATATCGTACTGAAAGTGAATGTTTAAATAATCGCAAAGCCTAAGTTTCGTTTCGTTTTTTTTTGGGCCGGAAATGCCTAATACAAAAAGTTACTCTTTTTTTTTTTTTAAACAATGTTTAAAGCTGTTGGGCTTTTTATAGACCTCTTGTATAGGTCCGTACGTTACATTTCTCTGTTTTTACTTCAACACCGTTTTGTTACTCGGAGAGTTTACATAGTATGGTGTGCTAAGTAAACAGTGTGTTTTCATATATTTTTTTTTTCAACTTCTTCCCACGCATTCGGGAGTCATTCGTTAAAACGAAAGTTTTTTTTTTAGCTTTAGTTTTTATTTAGAAGAGGTGAAAAAACTCTCTCTCTCGTGTGTATTGGGTACTAAAATTCTGGATTTCCTGGTCTGGAGAAGTCCAGGGTCAAGACCGGGCAAGATCTTGTGGTCTTTGACCAGATCCATAGCTTGATGAGAGTCAACCATCCCGCCACCGCAGGTTTTCAAATTTGGGCAACGGCGTTCGGCCACACAGATCCGGGAAATAGGATATTCCGCATGGGCCATAATATGCTCAAGAGCTCGTCTCGGGATATCTCCATATGACCTCCCAAAAGAACAGGGACTGGCAAGTCTGCGGAATGAGAAGCTGAAACAGGGGTTCTTAACCTTTTCAGCCGTGACCCAAAATTAAAAGTATTATCAACTTGGCGGTCTACCCTAGATTCGAACATTATTCGAACCTAGTTAAACCCAGTCCATGGTGGGCCAATGGGGCCTGAGAGACAGGGTACCCGGTTTTATCAAGAACTTTGAATAATTCAAATATGAAAAATAAATTATTTTTCATTAATTTTAGAATTATTTTTACTTAGTTCTCTTGAGTTATTTTTCATCAATTCCGGAATAATTTTCCACTAATTAGGATTTTTTTTCCATTAATCCACTTACTCTGAGTTGCCCCGAGCCCTGTGCAACCCAAGTTTGGGTTGCGAACCCCTGGTTTGGGATGAATCTTATTATTTATGCACGCTATAAATTCAGTACAGTGAAGAATTCCGGTCCCGGGGCTCCAGTAAAGATTCCTACCTAATCCAGCCCGGATCCTAGGGGGTCCTAGGTATCTGCCCAAATTATTTCTATCCAGCGGAACTTTTTAGCCGTCAATGGAAGTGCCAAACGTCTTATTATGGCATCAACTGATAAAAACGCTTGTCTGGTGGACTTCCTCCATGTTTGTTTTTCATACCGTAAAAAAATAAAACCAATCTATCGGCACATATTTGGTTTGCAAGCCTTGTCTAATCTCAATAACAACAATATAATAATTGTAGAACTAACTTCCTCTTTCGAAAAATATTACTTCCGTGTTTTTCCATCTTGAGAAAACTTGGCAGCAATTGGCGAGTTTTTTTTTTCATTTCCCTACGTTGATTGGAAGAATTATCAATGGTGGTGTGGACGGAGCCGATAACATTAAAAACTAAAATTTTTAGGGTATGGTGATTTTTTTTGGCAGATCTGAACAGTAGTAGCATTGGGCCGCCAAGTATTTGAGCCTGTGAAATTAAGATATATTGGATAAGTAATTTCATTATTATTCGATTGCTTGAGAAAAATATCTAATTGAGAATTTCAAGTAATTTTTCACAAGTTATGATAGCAAATATGAAAAGAGATATGAGTTTCACACACACTTCAAGCACGGAATTTTATCGGGCCGCCTCAAATAATTTTCCAGTTAATTTATAGAATGAAAAATTAAAACAAAAAATTTATCCAGAATATTTTGATTTTCCTTTCCCTTTTGTTATCCAATTTTTTCAGGTTTCCAATTAATTTTTTTTACATTGCTTTCAATTTTTTTTTATGGATTTTTGAAATTTTTTATCGATTCTTGAATTTTTTCCGAGTTTTTTTTTTTTAAATTTTCTCTATTATTTAATTTCTTAGTTTTATTCAATTATTTATGAATTTTTTTTTTTTAGAATTTTAATAGATTGTTGAAAAACATTTTTCTATTCATAATTTTTTTTTATTCCTCAATATATCTTGAATTTTTTCTTTTAAATTCTTCGATTTCACATTTTTTTTTCTTTTTCTTTCACTTTTTTATTTACCTTTTCTTTCTTTAGAATTTTAATTTTTTTTTCAATTTTTTTATTACAATTTTTCTTTCAATTTCTAATTTTTATTTCATTTTAAATTTTTAATTTATATTTCTCTTTCGATTTGGGATTTTTATTTCTCTTTCAATTTCTAATTTATATTCTTCTTCCGATTTCTAATTTCTATTTGTAATTTCTATTTGTAATTTCAATTTCTATTTCAATTTCTAATTTCTATTTCAATTTCTAATTTCAATTTCAATTTCTAATTTCTATTTCAATTTCTAATTTCTATTTCTTCTTTCAATTTCTAATTTCTATTTCTTCTTTCAATTTCTAATTTCTATTTCTAATTTCAATTTCTAATTTCTATTTCAATTTCTAATTTCTATTTCTTCTTTCAATTTCTAATTTCTATTTCTTCTTTCAATTTCTAATTTCTATTTCTAATTTCTATTTCTAATTTCTAATTTCTATTTCTTCTTTCAATTTCTAATTTCTATTTCTTCTTTCAATTTCTAATTTCTATTTCTTCTTTCAATTTCTAATTTCTATTTCTTCTTTAAATTTCTAATTTCTATTTCTGTTTTAATTTCTAATTTCTAATTCTTCTTTAAATTTCTAATTTCTATTTCTCTTTTAATTTCCATTTTCTATTTCACTTTCAATTTCTAATTTATATTTCTCTTTCAGTTTCTAATTCCATTTCCCTTCATTTCTGAAAACATGTATTGGGCCCCAAATGCCCTACCAGAAATTGTCAATTCGATGTGTACCGTACATGCATCAGTGACAGAAACCGCTGATGATGTTTCGCCGGATTCTGGGAACCCAAGTCCCAATGGTGGATATAATGCAGAGGAAAAAGAACCAGAAATTGTGATTGCTAATGTTATGCTATACCCTTGCCTTTTTATTTTTAATGCTCGGGGGAAAAAAAAAGCATCAGTGGCTCCCGTTCAAGGCCAGAGAAAAGGGGAATGGCCCAAACCATCGCATGCGCTCGCTGTTCCATGATTGGCCGTCATTCCCCCTTTTTTTCGCGAGAGTGCGGGGGAGCCGCGCAATCGGACTATCAGCGAGACAGTGTTTTGTAATAATTTATTATTATTTCATTTAATAATAATATATGCACCCTCATATTCAAACGCAATATCTCTCTCTATCTCTCTCTGGATCCCTTGTTTGCATTTCTTCAACTCTAGGGATGACAAAAAATATATATATATATATTTCCCAGTCAGGAAATTTTTAATGGTTGAATGCAGTGCCGCGGCACCCCCACGGTGCCGTGATTGTGGGAATAAAATTATATTGATTTTATAGGAATGTGTGATAAGGTAGATTTCTAACCAGTGCTTAGTAATGCTCGTAAATTTTGAATTCTCGAAGTTGCCGTGAACCTTCGGGATCCTTATCATAAGTTTGGGAATACTTGGTTTAATGTGACACCTATTATCATGTGCTAATAGGTTGCCAAACACCCACAAAAATTTTTCTACACGGTATTTACTGCATTTATTGGACAAAAATTGTATTTAAAATCCTGTTTTGACGCTATTTTAGATTAAGTGTTTTTCAGTGGCTCCTCTCGCTTGCACGACTTCCTGAACTCCCATGACTAGATACTATCCCACTCTGGTCTGGTGCTTGGGTTATCAATTGTGATTCTGGAACCCCCCCCCCCCCCCGCCCTCCTTGCTATGCTGGTCGCTATATTTTCACTCTAATTTATGCTTTGTTATAAAATACGTCCCACAGACCCTCGGTGATCCTTAGACCCACTGTTTGAAACGCCACTGCAGAATAGTGATTGAATATATTTTTACGGACCCTTAAATAAGACTGATATTGAGAAATTGAAAATTCATGCCATATGGCCCCCTCAAGAGTGGAGATAAAAGGGCTCTAGTCCGGGATCCTGGAACGCTTCTGATCATTTTTTTATCACACTATAAATTCCTAGTTGCCCCCCCCCCACCCCAGTAAAAAGTCTGGCCTGAGGGCCCTCCAAACATCCCAGACTAGGGGCCCTGTTGTAGGACGTAGGGGCTATGATTTTCGCTACATTTTTGTCTGACCTTGACTTTAAAGTAACATTGGTACTCCGAAGTCATCATCTTCACCATTTTCTCCAGAAGCGTCGGAAATGTTTTACACTCGTGGATGCTCAACTTGAACTTCGGTAGAAATTTTGGATTTCTGAATAAACTCGGGATGCTCGAAGCTGAGCTAACGAATACCGGGTGGTACTCGAGCACCCCCTGGCTTCGCGCTGCTTCTCGTGCCAACCCAAGCTGGAAAATCACGCTTTAATTCTACATAAAGTGAAAAATACAGAAATCGTATTGTCTATCAAGACCTGCATTGGATATTGGAAAAATTAATTACCATAGACCATGGCCCACGTGACCCATTCTCACGGGTCTTCCTTCCCGTATAAAAGAAAGCTTTTGTCTCTCTGAAAGTGAAGACGGGAAAACAATTTTACCAAAGGTCTTGGTGAAATACTATGTTTTAAGAAGAATCTCTGCGGGTGGCAGTTCCATCAGGTAAACATGTGGACAGACATGAGACCCCCGTAGCATGTCAGAGGTCAGACGAGAGATTTGAAGAGGAGGAGGACTACACTACTGACGGGGCCTCGAAAAGAGGAAGAGATACTTTTTTTTTTTGCTTGACCCACAACAGAAGCCCCCTTTTTTTTCCTTTACCCAAAGAGTGGGACAAAAACTTCCTGTTTTTCTTCACCATATCCCCGAGGATGATTGATTATGTACATTACCACAATTCAAGTACAGCGTATACTAGTACTAGGAAATACATATACACACACGCCTTATTTTTCTTCTGGATACAGTGCACGGTGGTCACAGGATCACAATAGTATCATTGGTTCATGGCATTCCCCTTTGGCTATCCATTCTTGAATTGAAAGTCCTCAGGCCAGGATTTTCACAAGGAAGGGCCCCCGTACTCGCACTAATAGAAATTTAATTAATTTTTTTCTGTAAAACTAATCATTGGTCCCATATAGGCCCAAGATGAAAATTCCATTATATTTAGGGCTCAGTGGCCCACCATAAATTCCAACACATGGGCCTGACTCTAGGACTCCAGGATGGGTGGAGGTCATGGTTACAATACAAGTTGGTTGTGCTCAAACTATCAAAATTGTTATAAAAATCTATTAACTGCATCATGAGCCTTTGGGCAAAGTTATGTTCTGGGACCCCTCGGAAGTAACTGCCTCCAATTAATCGAATTTGTTTCAGGAAATGATAGTGCCAGATCTCACTATGAGGGAGTCTCCTATGTACTCGATGCGCTCAGGCAGTGCCCGGGTGGGCTCATGCGTTTCTTACGCCCCCGCGCCGTCAAATATTTTAAATCCGTTTTTCCAACTAAACAAAAATTATTTTTTTAAACATTATCGTCGCGGCGTCAAAAATTGCAATTTTCTAAATTTCGCCACCCCTCTCATGTGACAGTGTCATAGCCCCAGGAAGCTAATTCGGCTTCAGTTCGGGGTGGGGCACAATAAATTCACCGCAAGCGGCCCGTCAAAAGTTTGGCCTGGAGGTCCTATGGGTATGGGGGATAGCTGAAAAGCTTGATTCTGGGGGAACCAGGGAACCCGATTGTGTATATCGATTGTACAAAATCAATATAAGTGGTCAAAGTCTTGCTAAAAAAATTCGTAGGCGCCCTCCCCCCTCCATCGATGTGAGAACCGTGTCACAGACCAGTGTCCGAGCTTGTTCAAGTTTGGACTCGAAAGTTAAGCATAAACCCATGGGCTCCACGTGATGGGAGAGTCCAGCAGCCCTAAAAATTTTTTTTTTGGTTCTATTCCATAAATTTAGAGGCCCCCACGTTAGGAATGCGGGGGGGGGGGGCAAAAATAAACCATATAAAAATATTTATTTTGGATACGGCACTCGAGCGACAATATTATGCCACCATATTTCGAACAGATCATAACATATTTACAAAACAATATAGGAAAAGGAGTCGGTGGGGGGGGGGGTTTCTCGCTTACTCGCCCTATTGAGAGAAAGAGCGGGACCCAAATGGGTGTCAGACACGGTGAAAGAAGAAGTGTACTTATTCATGTACCTTAGTACTAGTACAGGGTATGAAAAAAATATACAAGAGAGACGGGTCTGGTTTGTGTGTGTGTGTTTTTTATGGATTGTGTGTAGCAGGTCAGCCTCCTCCCACCGTCCAGGGTAAAAAAAAAATTCCATGACCTATTAAACAAATAATAATACAAAAAAAGGTATCTGGGGCACGGGGTGCTTCATCACCCATCGTACCAACAAGTATTCACCAACCCTCACGGGGTGCACAAAAGATGTTTGCTTCCAGGGGTGGGGGTTGACCTCATTCTGATAATGTAAGCTTTACATGGGGAGGGGGCTCTGATTACAATTTTATAGGTGTACTGAGTACGGGGGCTCAAAATTGTACGGCCTTGTGGAAAATGTCATGATAAGTGTACCGTCGCGTGCTGTTGGACAATGGGAATGAGAGCGTGGGACCTCCTACGTAATTAATACTATGTACTAGGTAAATTTTATTTTGAATTAATTTCTTGAATTTAATGCGTACAGCCCGGATAATTATCATTGTTAGAAATTTAGAATCATCTTGAAAATTAATTTTTTCCCCCGTATTAAGATGGTACCCCCTACAAGTGCTGAGGAGGTTGGTTGGGCAGAAGTTTTGGTTTGCAGAACTCTCGATGGTTTAGGGACTATTCCACGGAGCCCAAACATAAATATCCCCATAAATATCCTCAAGGGTCGGTCAAATTCAAGGGCCACAACAGGCAAAATGCCCAATGAGGTGGCTGAGAAGAAAAAAATGATCAAAACAAATAAATTCATAAAAATAAGAAATAACAAAAAAATGTAATAAAAATTGGAATAAGATCAAATAAAGAATAAATATAAAATAAAATAAGTAAAATTCAATGAGATTTAAAAAAGAATTAAAAAAATGAAAACAAATAAAAAAGAACAGCAATTTATCAGAATAGTATTTTTAACAACATTCAAGTAAAATTTCCTTAGTATATTTTGTAAAAACTTATATTTCAAATTTTTTTCGCTACAAATTCTCTAAAAATTGAATATGAGTTGCCTGCGCACAAAAAATTTTTCTCGGGCCTTTCGAAATTCCTTTCCTGGGAAGTCTTGCAAGAATGTGGAAGTACATCAGCCTAAAATTTTATCCTAAATCCCAAAATTTTCACACTTACAGTGAGTATGAGACAAATAAATTTCAGTTTCTATAATAATAAATTAGTTTAATTAAATAATATCAATTTTATAATAAATCAACTAAAAGGTTTATGAACAGATAAAACTTTTGACACATATTTTTTTCGAAAAACGCTCAAATATTTCAAAACAACTATATATAAACCCAATTTTCTAGAAAAAATCTCGGTACAAAAATTTTTCGATGATGCGATTTTCTCACTTCGAAATCCGGTTGCTACAAAAAACACCAGAAAAATAAATGTCTCAAAATATTTACCTAGTACTTAAAAAAAAAAATTCCAACTCCTGATCCGGAACCTAAATTCCTATTCCGTAAATACCTGTCACAAAAAAAAAGGTATTCAAATAAGAGTTTATTTCGAAGGGGATCATGTTCTTTGACCCTTCAAAAGAAGAAAAAAAAAAATCGGATTTTCGTAACATTCTTGTGGGATTCGGTCCGATTTCTGGCAAAACATCAGCCAGTCTTCGGGGCCGGGGTCCTCCCTTACCACATAAAAACCCAGAGCTCTTCTTTTTCAGAAAAAATTTGAGGGTGGGAAATAATTTTTTTTTTTAGGGGAAAAGGGCTTCAGTCTGTGTCTAGTTTTTTTGGCTTTCGAGGTAAAAAAAAAAAAAAACGTCTCACAAGGGTAGTTATAGGACTTCCTGATGTGGTGCCTCCTTATAGGATACACACAGTCCTCTCTCTCTCTCTCTACCTATAGGAGGACCTCATAACAGGGTCACTTTTACCCTACGCATTGAGAAATTTTTGAGGGGGTCCTAGGATATAAAAAAAAAATACAGGAAGGGGGAAAAATATATTTTTTTTTAGTACGAAATTCTAGTATCCGTGTACACGAGATTTAGGTCAACCTTATACTCCCTCATTATAGTGATGGACTTTTTTTTTATATTATTATTATTATTATTATGTATTATCATTTTATTATCACTTTCTCACTGGTACCCATAAAAAAAAAGAGGGAATAACCTTGCATTTTATTCTTTTTTTCACGTGAAGATTCAGATCACTGATCTAGTCTTCCGGGAGATTGCCTAATATACTGTAGTTTTTTTTTTTTTTTTTTCGTATGAGAGAACCGTTTCCTATATTACGCAATGATCGCGGAGCTTATAAAGGTCAAGTGTTGTATGAAATATTTATGTTCGACATGATACCGCGATCATTTATAGAGCCGGGTTTGATGAATTTTTTTTTTTTTTTTTCCGGGATTAGGATACTTGGAAACCCTCCAGGATAAACCCGTCGAGGAATGTGTAGCTAAAAAAAAAGTGGGCCGTGAGTGGTCACATGAGGGTGGCGTGAGATATTTTGTGAGTGAAGTTGTGTTGAAGGCAGTTTACAGTGACGATGAAGTGTCGCGATATCGCTCAGGAGTGCCAGAGATCTTTGAAACTTTGAACATTCAAAAAAATATGGACACGCAATTAAATGTAAATTCACACAGAAAACTAATGGAAATTTGAAACAAATGAAAGAGTTAATTGAAAAAAAAATATAATGAAAAATACAACCTAATTAAAGAAATAATTCAAGCGCGTATGTAAATTCAGAATTAATGAAACAATTAATATTTCAGAATCGATGAAAGTAATTCTAGAATTTAAAAAAAAAAATTAGAAAAAATAAATAACTACAGAATTAAAGATAATTGAGAATTAATGAAAGAAACAATTCCAGAATTTATGAAAGAAATTATTCTAGAATTTATGAAAGAAATTATTCTAGAATTTATGAAAGAAATTATTCTAGAATTTATGAAAGAAATTATTCTAGAATTTATGAAAGAAATTATTCTAGAATTTATGAAAGAAATGATTCCATAATCGGTGGAAGAAATAGTTCTACAATTGATGAAATTTCAGAAATAACCCAAGAATGGATAAAATTCAGAAGTAACTCCAGAATCAAAATAAATTTAACAAATAAGTCCAGAATTTTGAAACTCCAGAATTAATGAAAGAAATATTTTAGAATTGATGAAAACTCAGAATTAATGAAAAAAATTATTCCAGAATTGATCAAAATCCAAAATAATTAATGAAAGAAATGATTTCAAGATCGATAAGAATTAATGAAAGAAATGATTTCAAGATCGATAAGAATTAATGAAAGAAATGATCTCAAGATCGATAAGAATTAATGAAAGAAATTATTTCAAGATCGATAAGAATTAATGAAAGAAATAATTCCAGAATTGAGGGAAATTCAAAATTAATGAAAGAAATTGTTTTAGAATTGGTGATAATTCAGAATTAATGAAAAAAATTGTCCCAAAATTGATCAAAATTCAGAACTAATGAAAAAAATTATTACAGAATTGATCAAAATCCAAAATAATTAATGAAAGAAATGATTTCAAGATCGATAAGAATTAATGAAAGAAATGATCTCAAGATCGATAAGAATTAATGAAAGAAATGATCTCAAGATCGATAAGAATTAATGAAAGAAATGATCTCAAGATCGATAAGAATTAATGAAAGAAATGATCTCAAGATCGATAAGAATTAATGAAAGAAATGATCTCAAGATCGATAAGAATTAATGAAAGAAATGATCTCAAGATCGATAAGAATTAATGAAAGAAATGATTTCAAGATCGATAAGAATTAATGGAAGAAATAATTCCAGAACTGAGGGAAATTCAAAATTAATGAAAGAAATTGTTTTAGAATTGGTGAAAATTCAGAATTAATGAAAAAAATTATTACAGAATTGATCAAAATTCAGAATTGATGAAAAAAAATTGATCAAAATTCAGAATTGATGAAAAAAAATTGATCAAAATTCAGAACTAATGAAAAAAATTATTACAGAATAAATTGATGGAAATTCAGCCACTGGGACCTCGGACGCATTTCGACTACCCTGAATATATATATCAGAGGTCACCCTAAAATGCTTCCGTACACTAACTATATAGACAATTTCAACAAGAAAAGCTCTGCTTTCGTGAATTTGAGCATAAATTTCTTACTTTGTTCATTGACAGTGGTTTTTCAAATATCACTTATTGTTCCCTGGGCCCGTGTTAACTAACCTCTTTAAACCCACATAGAAAGCGTTATTATTTTTATTATTATTCAAATCCTCGGTATGTTACTCTCTGTCCCCATTCTTTACCCCCCATTGGAACCGTTCCCGTGGTGCAGGTGCTCTCGGTGAAGAAGGGTGGAGGCTAAGCACTGAATAGGTACTGGGTACTATATAGGTACCCCATAGCCCTCTCTTGTCGAAAATATACCGTAAAAAAAAATAAGAGAGGGCAAGTTTAGGTCGAAAATAGGGAAAAACATGCCTAGGAAAAAGAGAAGGGTATATCAAAAGGTGAAGGATCTTCCTGGGAAGGTCACGTTTTAGAGGTCGAAGTTTCGATACCCCCTTGTGCTCCCTTTCTACGCTTCTTTTTTTTTGCGACCCCTTGAAAAATTGAATTCAGGGGCACCATCCAATGAAAGGAGATTCGAACCTCGAATTTGGGATCCTCAAGACGGGGGAGAAGGGGAAAAAAATAACAGTGACATGCCCTTAAACTATATTCTAAATAGTGCATTCTCAACTCATGGCCCGCAGGCCAAATGTGGATCACGGTGTGATATGGTGTGGCCCAATCTCAATCCTAATTTTGTGAAAATGAAATAAGAGGCACATTCTCATATCGCATGAGTGACCAACGGCATAATTATAGATCAGTTGTGTGGCGTGGCCGACACAGTTCCAACTCATGTTATCCCAGGGCACTTAAGCGACCCACGGCCCGTTCCGATATCACTTGAATGACTCGCGGCACATTGTTTGGACCTCGGCACGGACTGCTTGGCTCTCACAAGAGGTATTCAGCAACCTTTGTGACCCACGGCACAGTTCCAGATGACTCAAGCGGACTGCGGTGCATCTACCGATCACTTTAGTGACCCACGGCACACTTTTTGGACCTCATCACCGGTTTCATGACGCTCATGGCATTCAGCAACCCCTGTGATTCGCGGCACAGTTCCAGATCACTTAAGAGTCCCGCGGCATATTTATAGATTACCGCAGTATATTTCTAAATTACTTGGGTGACACGCGGCATGTTTGCGGGTCACTTAAGTGTTGAACTGTATGCGGAACAGTTACAGATCACTCAAGCGGCCCGTGACACATTTTCAGATCACTTAAGTAACCATCGGCGTTCTTCTCAGATCACCTAATTAAGTGGCTCGCACTCTTCTGCGGGTTGAACACCCTTGTTCTAAATACATTAGATTTTCTGTAATTTAGGTTGTCCCAAACTTGGTAATTTGTAATTACACTGCTCATAAACATCTTTGATCCTAGTCATATGAGGCCCCCCCCCCAATGCCTGCTTTTTACAGGGGGTGGGGCCCTATATATACATATATATATTTTTTTAAATTATTATTTTTTGTATAAATTTGACGTATAACTGTTGTGCGCATTTGTATGTGTGTATAATGTTTTAAATGATTTTATTTTTTCTATTTATAGGGTCTCTACCTCCAAGTCCGGCTGACAGTGGTGTATCGGACGTGGACAGCAGCAGTAGTCACCTGAGCAACGAGGAAACGAAACCCAAACTGCACGGAAATCCAGCTGCAGGTCAGAGTTGACATTTTCTCAACATGGATTCCTAGAATCCATGGATTTTCGGATCTCTTCAAATCACGAAATATAAATCGATTAATGAAAGTATAGGATTTGAAATGGTTTCTTTTAATAGCAGTGTTTTGGGGACGCTGACAGAGTTCCGGCCCGGGGTCCCCGCGATTATTTTTTTTTTTTTAAACTAAAATTCAAAGCAGTCTCTAGCAGTGTTCCTTAACTTTCTTTCCTCTCCCACGGTCTTCTGTGGACCACGTGCAATGGATCCCGCTTATAACGTTCTCGCTTAGAATGTTTTCCCTCTTATATTCTTGGTTACTTTTTACAAATACTCATTGAGATTTCCTTTTTAAAACGTTTTCCCGCTTACAACGTTTTTCCATGACGGTTTTTTTTTTGGTTTTTTTTTTTTTTGAAAAACGTTATAAGTGGGACGTACTGTATTCTTCTCATGACCCTCCTCCCATATCCGTTTCTGATGATTTAATTGATTTTTTGAGTAAATTTAAAGGAACAGAAATTTTGGTCGATTCCCGCATCCCTTGGGGGCTTCCATCTCTTGTAGGAGGGAAGGGCATCTAAACTTCGTGAACCTTCCCCCCGTGAACCGTCGAATTGTCTCTGTGGGGAGGGACATACCGAAGTTGGAAGTAATCGCTTACTTACATACATACTTTCGAGAATCTTCGTTGCAGATCTCATCATGTAGGCCCTCTATGAACATGTGGCCTTCGGGCCGTATCCGTAAACTCAGGGCCGCAACTAGATGCTTGGTCAGCCGGGGCAAGCGAGCATTTTGCTGCCCGTAACGGTTGGAATTTGTGCCCTCTCTTGTCCAGCGGCAGGAGCACTAGCCCCGCCTGCTCCCCCCACACCTCAGTTTCGGCCTTGATGAAACCATTTCCTTCTGCCGGGATCTTTGATGGGACTCGAAATTTGTGAATTGTAGTTTTAAAAAAAAGTCATCGCGGGGACCCCGGGCTGGAGCTCTGTCAGCGTATCCGAAGTGGGAGATTCGTGGTCTCTCTCAAGTGTCATTCAAACTAATGACCGATTTTAGGCATAATTTAATTCATAAAATCTCTTTAATCAGTTTTTGCCTCTGGAAAGAGGTTGTCCAGTTCTTGGCTTCCTGAATAATGTTAAGGACAAAACCCCTCTTCCATACTGGAGGTGGGGGGGGGGGGTTGTCCTATTGTATGAAGTGTCTGTCATTGGCAATATACGTACATACATAGACAGCTGCTGTCATTTTGGCAGGCCTCAATCCCATACACGGCTCGAAGACCCCTTTCATGTTTTAAAAAGCCTCACTTATTTCAGGGCCTTTTTTGTTGAATGGTGGACTTTACCGGAATACAACTGTACTCTGGGGTCCTTTTCAAATACGGATGAATGAATGACCAAAATGGTGATGTACAAGGACATTCCACCCCTCCCCACTATCCCGGAATCGCTCAATCCCAGTGGCTTTGCTGTGGTCATAACGGGTAACTGGACATGTTTAAAGTCGGCCACTTTGCTTTGTCCGAAGAAGGAGAAGAAAAGTTTCTTGACCAGTCGTCGTTCTTGTCAGTGCCTGTCAATATTATTGCCACCCCCCTTCTTCTTTTAACCTGGCCATTTTGAAAGCCTTTGAGGACTCAACATGTCTGTGGGGGGGAGGGGGCGCTTTTTGTGGTTCACTTTTGAGTTGTAAGAATGAGAAATTTTCGGATATTTTGGAGTATGGATGAAGGTGAAACTCATGAATAAGATTCGGACTATTGTGATAAGAGGCCCTCCCCCCCCCCCCCCCGAGAACTATGGTGATTTTCTAAGAAGTGGGGGCTGTAATTGCCTATTTCAAAAACCTCTCTATTGTGTGGACAGACGTTTTGCGGTGAGATATTCAAGGTTTTCTAGGAGGCTTTTAAGATATAGGTTGGATATCGATTTTTTTCCTGGGCCTCATTTCCGCATGTGTAAAAGAGACATTACTCTGGTGGTTCTCAATCTCGCGGACCATACGCCCCCTCCACGGCCCTCACATTAGGGATCAGGGTTCCTAGGCTGGGATCTTTCGCGGGCCCCCAAGCCAGACTTTTCACTGGCCCTTCTATAGTGAATTTATAGCATAAAATAACTGAAACTGATAGACTCAGTAATTGGCCCGGGCCCCAGGGCTGGAGCTCTGTCAGCCCCACCCTTATATGGGAGTCCATGCACCCTCGCGTCAAAGCCATCTTAATAGCACCCGGTTTATCATATAACATACCTACTACCGAAAATTGTAACCGAATCTCAATATCACGATGCCTGTGGGCCATCCCGAGTAGACCAACGATATAACACGGCACTGCGGAGCACCCACAGTGAATCCGACGCCACTGCCCAGGAGTCAGGACCTCCTCCTTTTACCAGATCATGGCCCACGGCTCTGTCTCAAGAAAGACGTATAAGCGGTTGGTCGAAAAAGTCACCCAGGACCCCCCTAAACTGGGTAGGTCTTGAAGTAAAACACATGATCTATATGCATATTCCGTGCATGAAGCAGCGCAGTCTTCACTCATTGGGGGCCCCTCCCGGGCACAGCCCAAGGGCCTCAAGTGTGGCCTCACAAAAATTCAAACTGATTAAAAATTTCCAGATTAAGCATGCAAATTAGTAGGCAGGCATATTTTTAACCTCACCAGTAGGGGGAAGGGGGGCTCAGAAAAATCGCTTAACCCAGGGCTCCGCGATGCTCTTAAGACCACCCTGCCGTGAAATAAAATATCTAGGATATTTTTTCTGGAGAATTTTTCCAAAGGTCATCGTGAATCAGGAAAGAGATTTTCCATGAGAGTGCCCTATTTGAGAAACTCTGAAATAAATTTTTTATTACAACCCGGAATTCCTTGTCAATGGAATTTCTATACACAGTGTATATTTTTCACGCGCCCCCTTACACCGTAATGTATAAATTTCTCTTTACCACGTCATTTGGAACCTCTTTTGTTATTAGGTCGAATTTTTTTTTCCCACGCTCTCTCTATGGCAGTTTGTTTTTTTTACGACGCCATCTCGTGACCCTCCCTTTTACTACCAAGGAAAGAAGCCATTGTATTTATTCCTCGATAATATTATATTATTCTCCTTATTCTTTTTTTTTTTTAAACCACGTGCCTTATTTGTCATGTGAAATCTTCTTCATTTTATATAACGTTTGTCCTATATATATGTATCCATTTCTCAATGACCGCGTGAGTAGGATTGCCCCTGTTGATTGACTATAAAAGATCACTCGGGAGAGACCATTTTTATGGGTGTGTGGAGGAAGGTCAGTCGTTTTTTCCATGCGGATACGAGGCTTTTAAACGGGCATTTTGAAAAGTTGGTGCTCCCGAGCACCTCGTGGCGATCGTTGAAGCCCTCCGGAGCGTTCGGTGCAGGTGGTGCTTGAGAGCTTTCCGATGTCTCTATGTGAGAGTTCGAATTCTTTTGGTCTGTGTTGTCGTAATTTGTCTGTTATGGTTGCTGTATGGGTGCTCTTCTTCTAATGCCGGTATTGAACGGTCGTCGTGACTTAGAAAAATAAAAGTTGAAGACACCCCCCCCCCCCTTCCCGTGCTCTACAAACAGAGGTCTCCAACTTTACGTACCCATCGTCAAAAGAAGAGCACCTTTTCAGCAAGTTTGACGTATGAATACATGAAAAGGCGATGATTTCAATCCTTGAATGCAATTGCTCCAAGGGTGTTTGATTGGAACATTGATCAAGTGCTCGCGAGAACGAGACTGGACACTAGCATCGAGCACTCTGGGTACTTCAGGGAGCACCGTGATGCTCGCGAGTAACGGGTTGAAGATGCCTGCTCTACAACATACCTGCTCAACTCATGGCACGCGGGCCACACGTGTCCCTCGGAGTCATCGGATGTGGCCCCACGACCTAAAACCCAATCTCGTTAAAATGAACCAAGCGATTTATTTAAAGATCACTTAAGTGACCCGCCACACGGTTCTGGAGCAGTTAACGACCCATAGCACATTCACAGATCATTTAAGTGACCGTGAACATTTACAGATCAATAAAGTGACCCCATGGCTCGTGGCACAGCTCCACATCACTCAAAGAACCCGCCACATATTTACAAATCACTTGAGTGACCCACGGCACAGTTACAGAGTACTTAAGCGGCACGCGGTGCACGCTCACGTCACTCAACTTATACGTGGCACAGTTCTAGATCACTCATGTGACCCACGGTACATTTCCTGATCATTCAAGTGACTCGCGGCACATTTACACATAAATTGAGTGGCCCGCGGAATATTTCGACATGAATTAAGTGACCCGCGGAATACTTACATATCACTTGAGTCACCCGTGGCACAATTTCAAAGCACTTAAGTGGCCCGCTGCCTATTTACCGACACGTTTTCAAATCAGTGAAGTGGCCCGCATACTCCTAAAGGTTGAGCACCCTCGTCCTGCAAGGAAAGTGGCAATTCGGCCAGACTTTTTTAGGAATTGCTGGGTGAAGTGGGGGAGCTATGATCATGTTAGATGACCTAGACCAGTGTCTCCCAAAGTAGGCAATATCGCCCCCTGCATAGAGCGATGGAACGTCCAGGGAGGCGATAGAAACTGAGAATAACATAGGATCCTATGGATTCGCTTGAGCCGAGGGCGATGACAGAAAAAATTTCTGAAAAAGAGGGCGTGTTGGAACAAAAAGATTAGAAAACTGTGGCCTAGACCACAGTTTCCCAAACTCACCTCCATCGCCCCCTTATTCGGAATTTTTTTCTGTCATCGCCGCTCGACTCAAGCGAACGCATAGAATCTTATGTTATACTCATAGATTCTATCGCCCCCTGGACCATTCCATCGGTCACTGGGGGGTGATATTGCTCACTTTGGGAAACATTAGCCTAGACCATAGTTTCCCAACCTTTTTTGTCCCATCGCCCCCCTCTTCAGAATTTTTTTTCTCCCATCGCCCCCCAACGCAATCTAACCCATAGGTTAGATCTAACCCGTAGCTTATACCGTCCCCCTGGAATTTTCCATCGCCCCCAAGGGGGCGTTAACGCCCACGTTGGGAATCACTGGCCTAGACCCTAGTTTCCAAACTTTTTGTTTCATCGCCCCCTTCATCAGAAATGTTTTTCTCTCATTCCCCCCCCCCCCAATTCAAGTGAACCGATAGGATTCTATGTTAAATCCGTAGTTTCTATCACCACAGGGGTGCAACATTGCCCACTTTGGGAAACACTGGCCTATTCCCGATTCTTAAAGAATATCCAAGTATATTCTTTAAGAATCGGGGAATCCTGCATAAAAGAAAAAGTTTGAAAAATTTACTAGGGGAAGGGCGGGGAGGAGATTCGTAAACCAAGACCTGAAGCAATCCCAATTCACATAATCTTGTCCTAAAACTACTGTTAAACAATATAGTACCATCTAACCAGTTGAGTCTTACTTATATGACGGCCCTCTACATACATCACATCTAGGCCCTACGCATTAAGACGGTCTTATGAGTGTGGGTGTGCGAAAAAAACATTATATCATCGATATTACTAGACCGAAAATGAATGGCTCTCGAAACTGTAAATTTAGCCATCAATATCATATTACCATTTATAGTTTGCATGCAATTTTCAACGCATAATAAACCGCGATACATCGGAACCAGATGTATGTATTATTAGCATACATATTCGAGCAGCTATCCAAGTATATTCTTTAAGAATCGGGGAATATCGCGTCCATAATCATCATGATGTTCGCTCGGGATGGCTCTAAAAAAGATGGCTCTCGGAAAAAAATGAGGCTCGATCTCCGCGCTCGTGCGAGCAAATGGGTCACCTTGACATCCATTCAAAATTAGGCTCATCTTTTTCGGTCATCTTTTTCCCCCTCATCTTTTTTCATACAAACTTTCAATGTTTTCGTTGTTTTTTTTTTCCTCTCGAGACTATGACCATTAAGAAATAAAAAATCCATTAACTATAGCCGTATCATATACAGTCGGCCCCGCTTAATCGGATAACGAATAAACGGATCAAAATCCTCCTGCACCAGAATTTCTCCCATCATTTAATTATTTTATTCTCGTTCCCTGTTGAGCCAATAGAGGACGCTTTTTTTAATGATAAGTGAAAATCTTAGGTATTGTCATCATGTCTGATTTATTCGAGAAGCTATTGATCCTGATCAGTTTTCAATGTACAAACTATACTAACGTTGTAAAGTGACAATTGAATTGTTCTCCGCATAATCGGATACACTCCGCTTAATCGGATATTGTGCGCTCTGGAATCGTGACATGCGATTAAGCGGAGCCGACTGTATTGCAGAATGATTCTACGAGATTATATCCGAAAGTTCTATTCATTTGTGTGGAAATTTTGTGGGAATAAAATAGTTAATAAAATTATTATTTATTATTTTTTTCAATAGTTCCTCCGTCTCGGACACCCGAATCGTCCAGTCCTAATGGCCTATCCTACGTCACAACTTCTTACGGTCAGTCGTCGCACTTGCATCAGTACAATGGAAGGCAGCATCAATGTAAGTTGTACCACATTATTATCATTCCCCCCCACACACGCAAAAGCCGGCATGCCGTTATACGCGAGGGACACCAGCGTCGCGAATGTTCAAGTCTGGTCCGTTCCGGGCGTGCCGGAAAACACGGGGATTCCTGGCATACTGGTCTCCCTCGCTGTGTCTAATGCGCGGGGGGGGGGGGGGAAAGATACGGTATTTAATAATTATTACTATATAGTACTGATGTTTTGTTATAGCTTGTGGGATTCAATCGCTCAATTTTCACTGCTGGAGTGGCTGGTTTACCGATCCAAAAATTATTCTATGCACGTTTGGTATGATTTCGTGCGTGGAAGCAAAAGATTAATCGGCATGCAGATGGTCAAACCCCCCCCCCCCCCATCGTATGGATTCAGTTTTGGTGCCTGGTGATCATTATAAATGGTGTATGGTGACGAATAATGTCGACTCCACTGGTGTTTTCGCCAGAATGGCTGATCTGACCAGGACTAATTCCTGGCCTCAACAAGGGTGGGACTGACAGGGTCCCAGCCTGGGGGGCGATTTTCATCATCTTTTGGTTTTTTCGCACCGTAAATGCACAATGGAGAGGTCCCGTGAAAAGTCTTTCCTGGGAGCCGGCAAAAAATCACAGCTAAAGGGCCCTGCTTGCCGAATTTGAGGGCCCATGTTCCCACCACGCTAATCATTTGGTTAACCAGGGGTAAATAACGTTCTCATTCCTAGAGAGCACTTAGGAGATAAATAAAAAAACGGTATTTAAATCAGTTAAAAAATTGTCCTTATCGAAGGACTAAAAAGGGTTAAATGACAACTAAGCCTCTTTTTTTTTTCGTTCGCCAAGCACGATCATGGAGATTATATCCCTGATACTGTATTATAAAACCAACACTTTGGACGATGTTCAGCAATGCCATTTTTGCATCGAGCACCAGAGTCATTCACGTGTGTGTATATACTTAGTGCTCTATAAAATAAAACTTTCCAGATCCTAATCTGTGTTTAGGATCCAAAAAATTTTTCTTTATTACTTCCTCTCTTAATCTTTTTCTTTTTTGGTTCGCTTTCGTACCAATCTCATGCTGATCACGTGTCACGTCAGTTCAGTTGGTGCTCATCCGATCCAAAAAAAAAGAAAAAAAAGAAGCCAAATTTAGGTGAGTAGGAACAAGCTCATCAGTGCAGAACTATCTCCGGCTTCTTCATGTTTGGCTTGGAGAGGAAAAAGAATTCCACGTCGCACAAAAAAATCCTGAGACTGGTCAGATAATGCAATGCGTGTTTTGGTCATACATGATGGAATTCAGGCGTTAAAAAACTAGCGCGTTGTGTGCAGCTGCGTACCGTCATTTACTGCATACATGCTCAACCCACGGCCCGTCGGGTGCAAACGTAGCCCTTGGTGCCACCTGATGCAGCCCATGACCTCAAATCGAATTACGGGAAAATTAACTAAACGGTACACTCCCAGATCGCAGCAGTTCCAGAGCACTCAAGTGACCCCACGGCAAATTTACAGATTAATTAAGTGACCCAAAGAACGTTTCCAGATCATTTAGAGTGACTAACGGCACGGTATCAGTACTAAAGTCACCCACGGCACATTTACAGATCACTTCAGTGACTAGTGGCATGGTTCCAGAGCACTTAAGTGGTTCTTTAGGCACTTAGTTATTTTTCCTCCCCTCGGCACACATTTGCAGAATCACTTAAATGGCCCAAGAAACGTTTCCAGATCGCTTACGTGACCAACGGCGCATTTCCAGATAGCAGAAATGACCCGCAAAACATTTTCAAATCACTTAAGTGACTAACGGCACAGTTTTGAGCATTTAAGCTGCCCTCGGAACATTCCCAGATCACTGTGGTGATCCACTTCACCCAAGTGGAATACTTGTTCCAGATCACCAAGTGGCCCGCGACACTTTTTCATACCAATGAAGTGACCCGCACTTTTTCCCAAAAGGTTGAGCACCCTTGATTTATTGCATTAACATGCGGCCATATATCTAGTAAATTTTTACGTTTTTCTCTTTAAATTGATAACCAGTTGTTTTCAAATAATTATGCGAAAAATAATTTACGGAATTTGCATGCATTTATGTGGGGCGTGTTTTGATCAGTTGCGTTCTCATCTGTCGACGTGATGATTGATGAACGTGTCACACAAAAAAACGTAAAAGAAATGCCAAGGATGAAAGGATCATTTTACAGTTTCATGTGTGTCATCGTGTATAATCCGCCACTTGAAAACGGAATACAATAACGTTTTGTATTCGATGTTCGCGTGTTTTTTTTTCCCCCGCCAAATTTCAAGCCGTTTTATTCATTTGGCGATTTTTTAGGTGGTGTCTCGGCTCATTCGTTAATTTCCATAAAGTGGAATTAACAGGACAATCTTGGAGGAATTAGAAGAATTATCCCAGAATGTAATTATGAAAGTTACCTCAGTAGAATTAGGAGGCATCCGAAGTTAGAAATTATAGAAATTTCGAGCACCAAGTCCCTTGTCGAAATTTACAATTAAATAAGTGATGAAAATTTCAAATAATTATTGGGATCAGGTGTCTCGAAGGGTAGACTAATGGTCCCAGGGCCCTCAAATAGAACAGGAGTCCCCTAATAATTTTTTTAAATTAAATTTATGTGTCATTATGCACTTGGGTTTAGTTATTAAAAATTCTATTCAGTATTTCACCACAGAAAGGTAGTTTTTACAGGAGTTGAAATTGGGGGGGGGGGGCGAATCCTGAAAGTAGTCCGAGTCGGCCACAATATTCATTGACGTATGGAATTTATATGGGATTGGTATTATAGGATTCACGGGGGGAAAAGGGTCCCCCCCTGAAAACTGTCCGAGCTCGTTAAAACGGGTTCTGGCTATTTTTCCTGAAAAATAGCTGGAGCTCGTTATAAGATGCCCACAATATTCATACAAAAGTGCTATATTTTTACAGTATATGGCCGTGGTTCTCAAGAAGTGCGTCGATTCTCCTAGGGGTGTCGCGACATGCTGGCGATGTTGATATTATTCTGCGCTCAGTGTTTTAAGGTGGTTCTTTTACAAATGCAGAATATCTACTGGAGTATTCTAGGGAATCAAGGATGAATTACATATGACTATTCGTGGATCACAAAAAGTTTGAGAAGCACTGCTATATGGGACTAATATCAAGTTCGGCTTCACAGGCTGCATGAGATGACTCAAAGGGGCTACGAGTCGAGCGAGTATGCCATAGATACCAATTATAAAGAACAGGTCGAAGACCCCTAGTCGATGATCACAACCCCTCGTTAACCAAAGACCATCGAAGGCACATTTCCGGCCATCAAGTCACCACTGACCATAAACGAGGTAATAACGGGTTGACGAATATGCGGTTTTCATTTCGATGAGGCCGGTAATGGACAATGACGAGTCCTTTTCCGACGCCCGATATACCTAAAGGAGAATCTAAAATATACGATTCTCGTGGTCTGAGAATGCGCATTTCGGAAAATACTCCGTGTAAACCCCGCCGGAGAAGAGTTTTCAAGCCCCGTGCAGTGTTTGCAAACAGATGTGCAACGCATTTTTCCTCGAGACACAAAGTGATTCATTGTGTCTTCATAATATTACACGGGATTTTTCTTCTACTTTCTTGTGGTTACTCTCGTCTATTTGGATATAAGCAAAGAAAAGCGTTTTTTTGTGTGTGGAGAGAAGCACTTATTACTTCCTACTCCTACTAAAATGTGTCGGCCTCAAGGACATTTTTTCCCTCGCATGTCCCTACTTCTTATAAATGTTCTTTCTTTTTCCTTCACAAAAAACCAACACCTTCTTTATGGTTTCCATTTTGTTCTTCTTCTTTCAAGGAAGTTTCTGTCAAAAAAGTTATTTTTTCTTAATTTTTTTTAAGGCTCGCATCTGGTTTTTTGAAGAGAGAGCATTATAAAGAGACGCGTGTGCGTCGTTCTTTCAGTATTATTATTATTATTATTATCAAATACTGTCGAGAACTAAAAAAATATTAATTGCCGAAAGAGGAAGATGTCACAAGATGTTCCAAATGGATTTTTTTTTTACTGACTTTTGGGTGAATTCGCGAGGTTCGTTGTTTGAAGTTTCGAGTTCGGTACGTGTTTGAGTCTGGGAAGGGAAAAAAAAATCCGTTATATTTGAACGGGAGCTGATAATTAGAGCCGTTTACGGTTGGCCCGGGCTCAGACATTTTCGGGGAAACTTGATTTGTCTTGTATTTTCGTTGGAGAAAAGTCGGCATTCTCAAATATGCATGTCAAATAAAATAGTTCACAGATATGTCAGAAACCCCCCCACACAAAAAAATATGTGTTGACTGAATAAAAATTTCAGGATTAAAGTTCATATTAAGTGGGAAAAAAATGTTTCAAAATTGAAGGAAGAAATTATTTCCGAATGAAAGGAACAATTTTAAGATTAATAAAAGAAAAAAATAAGAAATAATGAAAGAAGAAAATAAGAATTAATGAAAGAAGAAAATAAGAAATAATGAAAGAAGAAAATAAGAAATAATGAAAGAAGAAAATCAGAATTAAAGAAGTAAAAAAATTCAGAATTAATGAAAGCAACAATTTTCAAAATTAACGAAAGTAACAATTTCAGAATTATAAGAGATACCGTTATTTCTTGGAACTATCGAGATCGAAAAAGGGTAGCCGAGGATTGCAAAAGTTTATTAATCCCTGCTCTAAAATCATTTCTCAAGTATGTAAGTGCCGTAGTGGATTTGCCAAGTAAAATGCCCGGTAATTAATGATTCCTTGTTGGTTGAAATTAACATAGAATTAATGAATGCAATGTTTTGAATGACGTTTCATTCCGTAGAAAAAACCCACTCATATAACCACATCCAGAAAATGAGTAGAGGAAAAAAAGGGTTTTCGTACTAACTCTGCAGCGTCGTATAAGCCGCGCAAGATTTGCGTTCAAAAATAATCTACACTCAAATGAAACGAAATTTTGCATGAACAACTTTAAATTTTTCTATAAAGGACGAAAAAAATATATATCTGGAGAGGATAATGTGACTATTGTTTTACTATTAAATTTTGAAATTTTACTAGTAAAACATTAGGCATTATTCTCTCGAGATATATTTTGAAATGTGATGAAGAAAGAAATGTTTATGAAAATTCATTAGAATCTCAAGCGAAAATATCAAAAAGAAAATAACTATAATAAATGATTGAATAAGGCATTGCTTTGAGAGGCAAAAAAAATTAATTTTCAAAGTCGTGTACGTCGCGGCTTTATTACGAAAAATCACGGGGCGCCACTGATTATTTAAGAAAATCATCGTTATCACGGATTGGTCACTTTTCGCGATTTACACGAAACCTTCATCATGTCCTGCCTATCCAAAAAATTCGCCTGGACGGAAGAAGTTTTTAAGGGGGTTGGTGCACGATCTTGGCTTCCCATGCTTTCCTATGGGAAAAATCTCTTTCACTTAAGGAATATTTACAAATTTCCTATTCACTTTAAGCACTCAATTTCTCCCTCCCCCAAATACTATGGATATTTTTACACAGTTTTACCCGAGCATTTAAGATTGCCATTGTTGCTATTTTTTTTTTCTCGAATTTTAACAACAAACAACTTTTTTCAAAAAAATCATCAAAATTTACTAATATTTTTTGCCATAAAATTTTTTTTAAATGATTTTAATAAAAATTCCTCTTATTGAAGTATGTAACACCATAGTGTTGAGAGACACAAAGTTTCAAGATATTTTAATGAGTGGAGTTCGTAAAAATGTTCCTTATCTAATAAAAGAAACTTTGTTTTGAGAAAAGAGCATTTTAGTGGAAAACATTGCGATATATAATGCCTGCTAGCAGTTTATATGAAAATATTTCAAAAAATATTTCTAGTACAGGTAAAACAAAAACAAATTTCAATTTCATTTTAAAAAATACTACGGCACTCATTAGACCTTCTAGAGTTCCCAAAAATGTTAATTTCATACAAAAATTTTAATGAAATTTTTTTTTGTTTTTTAAATTTAAACAAAGCGTTGCGCAAATGTCAGTCAAAAATGGGTTGAGAAACAGAAAATTCAGAAATTCACAAAGAACTTCTTGGCATGTTTCTCTATGTCAGTGTTTCTCAACCTATGGTCCGCAGGCAGATTTGATAAAATTATTCGCCCGTTGTAATTGATATTAATAACATCCATATGGGTAAAAAATAAAATTACCTCCATACTTAGGTCCACCCACACACCATAGAAGAGAATGCAGGAAATTGCGATCCTAAATACGGGATATCTCTAAATTTTGCCAAAAATACAATTCGCAAATTACTACTAAAATTCCTGAATGGTGTAGAAATAAAGAGTTGATACAAAAATCTCAGTAAACAAAAAAATTTTCTCTCTCACGAAAAAATACTCAAATCATACGATGACCATATATTATTGACAAAAATTCGGTTAACTGGTAATCCGTAAAATATGGGACATCACCAATTGTCATCAAAAACGAAATAGGCACAATCACCGATCGTAATTGAAATTCAGAAAAAAATTGTAGACAAAACATTAGACCTATGTGAGATGAAAATTCATCATTTTTGCCATAATTACCATAACATAATTTATATTATGAAAACGCCGTGCATTCACCGCGTAAGATATCCCAACCGTGACCTCCGCTCTGTCCCACTAAGGGATATATAAGCTGGTCCGTCCCAGGAGACGTGGGCCACGGTGGAAAAAATCCGATCGTGAGATATCCCAAATTCAAATAAGTACCGTCGGAAAAAAAGCGGGACAAACGCATAACGTAAATATAAGCATTGAAACAAACGAAAATTGCGGCAACGTCCCGTAATACGGGACACAAATAGTCCGTCACTTCAGACATTTCAGACATTTGTTTCAGACATTTCAGTGGTCCTTGTTTTCGGAAAGGTTTGAGAAAAAACACTGCTCGATATAACTCTCTCCCAACGTAGAGGCGGCGATCGACAGCCATTTTCTGATTTTTCATCCGAAAAAAAAAATGGATGCACGCGCATTTCTACATTAAAAGAGTAATAATGATGGTTTTTTTTTCGGAGAGAGAGCAACCCTTTTTTGGCTGGGTTTGGCTTTTTAGAGTGTATTGGTTGTTGTGTTGTGACCTTCAGGGTGATGGAGGAAAGTCAGCGTGTCGTTGAACCACTAACTCAGTGGCATTGAAATCCAGTTCTGTGGCATTTCCTGTATATCTTTTTTTCCATTCTCGATTGTGGCGTCTATTTCTCTCTTTTTCCTCTCCGCAAACATATCTTTTTCGCCCTTCTCAGCACAACGCCGTGTATTGTATAATAATAATAATAATAATAACACACCACATCGCTGCTTTATTTTGTTAGTAGGAGAAGGATTATTCATACATGCGTATGATAATATTGTTTCTTTTCCCCTCTATATACGTTATTATTCCCTTTTTTTATTTTTTTTCCCCCTTTAGATTCTGTTATAAAACGGTTTTGCTGTTTTCTGATTTTAAATGTTAGCTCTTAATTTTTTTTGGCCGTGATTATAATTGCTGTGATTATTATTTTTAAATTTAATTCGGAAGACTTTTCTCTGTGCTATAATCCCATAATTCTGTTATTATTATTATTATTTAGTAGTGCTGATCCGATTAATCGAGACGGTTAATCGATCGATTGTTGATAGCAGTTAAAAATTTTAGTTGAGCTAATCGACTCGATCGATTCGATTGAAGTTTTTCATTGAAAGTTTGTGAATTAACTTGATTTGTTTGAGAAAAACCAATTAGATGTGTCTTATAAATCATGTTGTATACATGAACATTTTGGAAAAGTGACCGTATTTAAGAATATTTGAATCACTCTTTTGATCAAATTTGATTCAACGAAAACTGATGATTCCAGTTTCAAATTGAGTTTGGTTGGAGTTTTAGAAGGAAAGACCAAAATTTATTGTCTCCACGATAATTAGTCCGATTAATCGGGTCATGTAATCGATCAATTGCAATCGAGTAAATCGACTCGATCGACTTGATTTGTTTGAAAAATCTATTACAAAATACGTTCCTGTGTATAACATTTTTGACCATATTTAAAAATATTCGAATCCGTATTTTGATCAAATTTTCCAACAAGTCTATTCAACGGAAAGTTTCAACGTTTCAAATTGAGTTTGATGGAAAGTTTAGAAGATTAAAATTTTTTGACTCCACTATATGAACAGTAGTTTTTCGTATTCCTGGTAGCATCAGCTCTTCTCCACGCAAGTACCATTTTGCAAGAGTTTCTACGAAAACAATCAATACTATGATCGAAAGTAGTTTCGAAATCAGTGAGTAGCCTGAAATAGCCGATTTAAAAAAAAAGAAGACAAAATCCAAGTGAAGAAATTTGGCAGGTTTTGACATAATTACATTCAGCATATTGAATTGCTTCTAGTGAAGCCTTAATTTCTCTATCTGTTCTTATATTTTTTTACATCTGTCGAAAGGTATGTGAAATGAATTAAAACAGTTTTATTTCATCTATTAATATTATACGATTCAAGAAAACATTCGATTAAAATTCAATTAATCGATTAAAGCTTTTGATTAACAGATTAAAAATTTTAATCGATTCCCAGCCCTAGGTTTTACGGATCGGTAAATAAGGAAATAACTTAGATTTGATGAAAATTATGTGGAATAGTTGGTTATAATCAATCATCTATGTTTACATAATTAATTATTCCAAGTCTGCGACCTCATCCGAAAAAATTATGCGTGGAATTCAGTATTTACAAAAATTCGTGCAATTATTTACATCATTAGCGACTATATTTGTGTGCCGTAATATACACTTGAATATAATTCCTTCACGGGAAGTTCTATAAAAAGCTACGGATCTTAGAATTGAGAGGGCGAGGAGAAATTTAGGCAAAAATACCCGAATTTTACCCCAAAAGGGGTATCTTTTTTTTTTTTTTTACCTCGTCTTGCGGTATTCCGACTTCCGTTTTTTTTGCATTACGAGGGTAAAAACGGGGACGTTTTCTCTCTTTTCTAGAAAAATTCCGCTTCCTTTTTTCGTGTTAAAAACGCACCTTCCGTTCACCCCCTAAAGGACCTTTTCGTCCTTCAAGGACCAAAAGAATAAGGGATGGAAAAAAGAGAACATATAAAGTGAAAGTGAAGAACCTGAGGCCCACACATGCATTCAGAGAGCATTTCAACCTTATTTCACTTTCCCCTTTTCTGTTTCCGGGAAAAACATGGAAAAGGGACACTTTTTTTTGCATTAACTTTTGAAGATCTTTAAGGAAGATCTTCCACGGAACCCAAACGAACACATGAACATTTATATAATATTATTATAGCAACACCAATGAAAGCATTGACAGCTTCTTTTAAAACTGCGTTACCCCCAGCTGGAAACCACCGCCCTAAAGAACATTATTATGGATATTAGTAAATATTATTTGAGTGATTTATAAGACATGGATATTTATTTTAAGGGTTCCGTATATTTCTTCGAAGTTTCCATGAAACATGGATATATATTTCAAGGGTTCCGCACAATATAGATGTTGCTTCAACGATTCCGCAAAGCAAATATTTATTGCTAGGGTTCCGTAAAACACAGATATTGCTTCGAAGATTCCATAAAACATGGACATTGATCTTTCAAGGGTTTCTGATATTTCTTCAAAGATTTCGTAAAACATAAATATCGATTTTTCTAGGGTTCCGTACCAAGTTTACTCTGTCCGTTCGAAATTACAAACACTCGGGCGCCAATATGGGTATTAACTCCGGGTGACAGAGAATATTCTTATTTTCAGTTTTGTCACTGACAACTTCAGATCTCTTCGGCGGGTCATGTTCTGGTTAGGAGAAGAAGGCCCTGGCAACCTAGACATTATTCAAGAGTTCCCTAGCATTTCGTAGCTTCCAATGCTTTGGTTCATGCGGGACCATTAATATTAAGAGATTTTTCTACGGAATCCTTGATCATGGGGGCTCTAAAAAAACTCCATCCCGAAAGTTCGAGATGATTCTCATCATTTTTTTTCCTTTTTACACGCCAGGTTATTAATTAACCATCCCGGCCCTTGAAGAGTCCTTCCTGGAGGGGCCAGTCAAAGATTCTAGCCTAAGGGCACTGCCCCTGATGATTATACGACCAATTAACGGAACCCCCCCCCCCAAAAAAAGGCATATTTTAAACATGAATACTTCTATTTAAACATCAATGAAATATTTCACTGCTTTTAATACCGCGGAACCCCGAAAAACCTCTTCCAGAACCTTGGGGTTCCCCGGAACATCAGTAGCAAATGGGCCCGGGGGCCTCAAGTGAAGAAGGGCCTCAGAAAAATCAATTAGCCCGGGGCCCATGATACTCTCAAGACGGCCCGGCTTGCAGCTTGTTGAATATGTGATCGCAGCGTACCAACCGTGGTCCCATGGCAGGGATCCCGACCTGAGGGCCTTGGGTATCAATCTAAATTTTTTTGTAGCTACTTACACTAAAAATTAATAGAAATGACCCACCAAAAATCCTGATCTAATCGGGGTGGGGGCACTCAAGGATGTTAGCTGAAACACTAACACTTTAGAGGACGGGTATGGTAGCAAGTCAAAATTCTGGATCGATCCGTAAAATTTTTAATTTCTCGCATTGTAACGCTTCGGTTTAAAGAAAAAAAAAAATGGGGAAAATTTTGAAAAATAGGGAAAAATTGAAAGTTTTTTTAGGGATAATTATTTTTTGCCCCGTCGTGGGCCCGTTCTTGGAAGAAAAAAAAAGAAGCTTCGTCCGTGGCGAATATCCTTGATCGCGAGCATCACCCTTCCTCTTAATATTTAGGACGACGTAATATGCGGGGCTTCCCAACCAATCACACGACGCTTCAGTTACTGAAGTACGACCTTCAAAATGTATATGAATGTATTATTATTATTATTCCAAGCAAGAAAAACACATAATCGCCATCACTGTATGTGTTTAACTCTCGCCCTCCATCTTACGCATGTACCTCTTCATATTAGTAATTAGCCCTTTTTTTCTTCTTCTCTGTCTTCTTCTGCTCTCTTGGCTTGCTTCGACTATTTTTTGAGTTTTGTTTTTTCAGGGTCAAAATTTTTCCAACTTGATTTGATCATTATACAGCCCTTTGTGAGAATTTGTGTCCCGTCCCGTTTGTAAGGAAGTCTTAGAAACCTGACCCAATAGGACTTTATTAGTCAGTCACTTATAATCTTTTTTGGAGATGATTATAGATTTGTTTTTCCTCTTGGGTCACATGAATTCAAATGTCAGGTTTTTAAGTCGAAATATCTCGTCAGTGCCATTGATAGGGTTAAGACAGTCTTTGTAGCATCAGGATCCTAGACAGTGATATTATGAGCTTAACCTTTCCCCGATATTGCGGAAATAACTAAGCCCCCTATAAAATGGCATACAGTTGGCTCTGCTTGATCGGATAACGGATTCGCCCCCCCCCCCCGCTTAACCGGATAAAATCTTCCGGCAACAAAATCTCCCCTACAGAGACAATGTTACAGTTCTCCGCTTAATATGATAATTTCAACGACTTTCCTCCGCTTAACCGAATATTTATACTTGTCACATCTACTGTTAATACACATCACCCACTACACACAATGATCTTATTGAATGAAACATTTGGAATTAATGGGGGAACTACGTGTTATGCTAAATTAAGATGAAAAAATATATATATTTAGGCTTTATATTATACTGGCCAAGTATCAAGGTGTCCTCAACACGTACATTTAATTATTTTATTTATGTTCTCTGTTGCTGCAACAGAGGGCACCAACTTTCTCAATGAAAAGTAAAACTTATGTATCGTGATCATTGTAATTAATTATAACTTTATACTATAACGTTGTAGAATATTGGAAGTTGAATTGTTCCCTTCATAATCGGATATTGTGCGCTAGAATCGTTGATATCCGATCAAACGGGGGGGGGGGCAACTGTATCTTTTTTCATGAAATAGACTTCTGATTTCCAGCTGATGAAAATTAAGGGGAGGGGGGTAGGAAAATGTGTTCCAAGTGAGAGAAATCAGCTTTACAAAATAGCTGGGGTTCGTCATTGCCAAAATAAAAGGCCTTCAAGAAGACGAGATATCTCGTCAGTTCCGCGGAGAAGGTTAAGGCAGTCTTTATAGCATCAGGCTGTTAGACAAAGTGATATTCTGAAGCCCTTTTACTTGGTTGGAAGTGTCTCTTATAATTCACGTGCAATTATTCTCGATAATCATGGTCCTAGATCTCATCACTAGGGAGGGGGCCCCCTTTATGCACCTGAGACTCTTCCGGGCCTTGCCGTTAAAACTAGGGTCTCTCCACGCATGAGCGAAATCCAGGACGGCCCGCGGGCCTTGCGATAACGAGATTTGGTTGACCCCTAAGCAAGGTTCTTTAGCAAGCCCCTAGTCCAGACGTACCCCCCACTCCCACCGTGAATTTTTGCGACAAAAAGCAAAAAATGGTAAGAATCGCCCAGGGGCTTCCGGGCTTGAGCCCTGTAAGCCCATCTTTGTTGGGCTATTATCAATGTAAAAATGTTTGACCTCTATATTTTCAGGTGGCGTCCCAAGCTCTTATTTTTCCTTCAAAAAATGAGATCTCCACTACAACCAGTGTTTATTTACCTGTTTCCTAGTGCCCCCCCCCCCTTCAACTACCCCGAAGGCCATTCAGAAATTCCAGAGCAGTGCCATATATAACAAGACTGAAGAGGGTCCTTCAAAGTTCAGAACTAGGGTGGGATCTTAGCCCCCCCCCCGTCTTCCCCCCCCCCAGGCCCATCCCACAATTGCACAATTTTCTCCATGTCTTCCAGGGATCGTTCTGTTTACTGGCACCTTACCTACCTTTTTTTTTGGGTTTGTATCAGAAATGACCCCCCAGTGAAAAAAGGGCAGCTTTTTTTTTACAGGTAGGTAGGTGGTAGGAAACGCGATACCGTTGTTGTTGTTGTTGACGTTGGAGGCGGCCCTTGGAAAGCAGGAAGTGAAGAAAAGGTGCCCTTTAGGGTAAGGGGGGGGGGTCCAGGGAAGCGGAGAGTTCTTGGACAGTGTTGTTGAAGGTTCCATTGGTATTTCCGCCTATTATAAGAAAAGAGAGACGTCTTCTTTGAGGGTCACAGGTTCATGTCAGTAGGGGGAACCTTACGGGAATTTTCGTGTTATTATTGATCGAAAACAAAGTCGTTCCCATCCGTGGGAGTATTTGTTGGAATCCCCCTAAATTTAGGGATTTTTTGATGATTCACAATATTATGCAATGACAGCTTTATGGTTTTGCCGCCTATGGGCTAGACCAGTGGACCAGTTTCTCGAAGTAGGCATCAATGACTCCTGGGGGACATGGAAGGGTTCAAGGAGGCTCAGAAGCTCAAGGTTTAGTACAGGATCCTATCGGTTGATTTGAGTTGGGGGCGATGAGAATAAAAAAATTTGAAGAAGGGGGCGATGTGGAAAGAAACGCCCTCGATCGGAAACTATGGGCTAGACAAATTCCGCCCTTTACCTATTTTAGTCTAGTTTTCTTGGCCTTTTATTACACAAATTTGCCGTCCTGGGAAAATTTGAGTAATAAGAGGTTCTGCCGCTTAACCCCACACTCTGTAAATGCGCCTCTGTTTTTAATACTCCCTTATTCACTCTTTCGGTCCCTCAACTGACCTGGCCTTTGGGTCTTCTTAAGAGCTTCATGGTAATTTCCCGGGCAAAATTATTTTTCTGAGGGCCCCTTTCTGATTCAAAATGCGTGCTCACCAATTTTTCAAGCCTAATCTCGAAAATATTGACCAGATCTCATCATCACGAGGACCCCCCCCCCCCCCCCTACCCATCCGTGGGTAGGTCCATGTGTCACGGCACTGTCTCTATAGGTCTTTTTCGATCGCTTTATGGTTTTACAAATTTTACAATGTTGAAAAATTTAGTTCCACAAAGCCGCCCTTCTCCCAATTTACTAGCTTTCTTGATCCTGGAACAGGGTTTTTAGGCTGGGATATTTGGCGTGCTCCCAGGCCAGATTTCCACGGGCCCTCTATAGATAATTTATAGCGTGAAAAACAAAATAATGACAATCGTTATAGCCCGCTAAGCGCCCCCCCCCCACCCGCAAATACGCCTCCTATAATATCATAACTCAATTGGTCCCGTGCAATCATTGACTTTCTCTGTGGTCCCGAATAATTGGTCATTTTTAACGGGGGGGGGGGGGCTTGTTTAATCATCGGCCAAAAATAAATTCGTATTCTTTTGTTATGTTAACCCTATGCATTGCGTTTCTTTTTGCCTCGGCTGGTTACGGTCGAGCGCCAGCGCTTTCAGGGTTATGGCCAGGGTCAAGGCGACACATAACCACACACAAGGCAAAAAAGACCACCACCATCATCATCATCATCGTCATAGCTGAAACCCTGGGTGAAGTCAATGGTCGGGTTCGGGGACGCGATTGGCATCAGGTAGAAAATACATACCAGAGCCTCTGCTTTAAGATCATTTTTCTCCCGATTGATCGTGAGATTATAAGGAGTGGGTGGATCTGATACTTATCGTTGTGTATGGAAAAAACGCTCACGAGGCCTTGACGGAAATACCTGTTGATAACAATGCTCGGCAACAATAATCGCACAACCCTCCCCCTTCCTGAATTCAAACACTGCGAATATTAGTATCAAGGCCCTCGTTTATTACGTGCATTTTCAATTTAATTTCTAGTTTGAAACACGTCAGGCGGACGTTTCGGCTATTTTGCGGGGTCGCTAAGAGTCCACTGACGATTTCAATCAATATTTTTACAGTGGTTGGTCCTTACCGGAGCTCTTAGTTTGTTGTTAAACCATGAATCACTGACCTAAGGGGTACCGATTAAGAAGAAAACGTTGGAGCGAGAGTTTGGGGGTGACATTAAACGCTTACCAGAGCTCTCAGAAATGATAATTAAGATAAATTAACACATGGGCTCTAAAATTGAGTCTCTTCGTTGTTAAATCAACAAATTTTATGCTCAAGGGTGCCGATAGGGGAAAAAACAACGTAGGGACGAGCAGGGGCGTCGGAAGTTCTTCAAAACCTCAACGTGCTCGTCTTGAGCTCCACGTAGAATTTTTTTTTATTTCTGAATGAATTCTCTGGTGGGGAGGGGGGTGCTTGGCAAGACCGCAACTAGATGCTTGGTCACCCGGGGCAAGCGCGCATTTTGACGCCCCCTTGTAATGTTGAAGGAGAGGTTTCAGAATGAGATTTGTGCCCCTCGGGTCCAGCGCCCGGGGCACGAGCCCCGCCTACTCCCCCCTAGTTGTGGCCCTGGTGCTTGGATCCATGCCGCAAATCAGTGTGGGTGCGCACCCACAGCAACCTCGACTCCAACGCCCTTGGGGAAGGAAGTATGACATTAAACGTTTACCTGAGCTGTCGGTCATGATAATTAAAATAAATTAGTATGCAAGGCAATTAAAAAAGCCTTATCAGACCATCAAATTCCAAACCATTCCGTATTACATAACTGAGCTTCATATTTCTAATTAAAATTTCAAAATTAGAATTAGCATATAATGGATATATCAAAGGAAATCTTGCCAGTCTTGCCATCACTTGCCAGTAAATTCATGAGTACAGTCGAATCCCGTTTTAACGAATACCATTATAGAGAAAATTTCGTTTTAAAAAAGAACCCTTTTCTAATTCCCCCAAAAAAGTTTACGCAGGAACAGTGCTAGGTAACCTGGAATTCCTTTATAACGAAATTTCGTTGTAACGAAGTGATTCCTCCGGTCTCTTGGCGTTCGTTATAACGGGATTCGACTGTCATTTAAAATAGGGAAGAGTTACCTGGAAGAAAATGGATCTCAAAGTGCCTAGATTAACCAACTCTCAGGTCTTAGAAAATCTAGTCTGTGGTAAATCTGATTGAGGGCCAAAGAGATCCTAGCCTAGGGGTGTGAGAGCCATAATTATTAGACTTCGATGCGCGGGGAAAACAAATTCCGGATTTAACAAAAGGGGCCCCATTCGGAGTTGGCCTTTAGAAGACTTTCCACTGGAATATTCGGAGCTCATGATTAAACAATGTCGTGTAAGTATTTAATAGCGGATCACATTGTGTTGTCGGAGTTCTTGAACTTTTTGGAGTAGCGAGCACTGTCTATACCCGTTTGCGTATCCCAAGAAGAAGAGCACCTACACACAAACTCTCAGAAACTGTTAATCCTTAACAGCAGTTAGGATGGATTATATAATTAGAGTGTGTTGATGGAAACTCACACAGTGGGACACAGGGCTCGCGAGCATGATTAGAGATACCTAGTTTACGTGATGATAAACTCAAAGTATTAAAACAGGTTGTCCTCTAACATCGAAAAATTATGTCATAATCATGTTGGGGAGGGGGAGGATGATTCAATATTCAAGTTATATATCCTTGGCAATTCCGTAAAAAAAGTATTATGTATTCACTGTTTTATTAACGTGCGGCTATTTGTTTCCGCTTTTCACGGTGCTCATTCTACATCCATGGCCATGAAACTACCCGAATGGGGAGGAGGAAAAAATAAATAAATGCGAGATTACAGCACTGGAAATAAAGGAGTTGCGCGTTATCAAACACAGTAGATCTTTTTTAGGCTAAAGAAGAGTATGGTGGTAGAGATTTTGGCCTTCGCGCCGAACGTTTCCCCGTAATAGCCGACCAATCAGAAGCTGCCGCTTTATTGCCTCGAAAAAAAAAAAAAAAGCCAACGCTTCTTTCGTGTTCCAACCATGTCCTCCTCCTTCTTTCCACCTGTACAACTACTACTACAACAACAAAAACAAAAACAAGGATTTCCGTCCGGCGATGTCAATACACCTTCCAAGGTTACCGTTAGGAGCGAACTGTCGTCGTGCTGCCATCTAGCGGTCGGAGTTTCAACAAAAGACGGGAGAGTTCGATACAATTTTTTTTTTTTTCCCCGTTGAAGTAAAGTAGATTACGAAAAGAGTCGAGTTGTGTGTGTGTTAAATTTTTAATTGACTTTGGGTCCGGGCTAAAATATTGTTTGGCCCGGTTCGAGAACAAGTTGACAGCCAAACAGGTTATTTTATTATACCAAAAACTCATTATATTAATAAAGAAGAAACAGCCTGTTTTGGCTTATGTAGTCATTATAATCTTTCATTATGATTATATGTAGTAGTGAAACTTAGTAGTTTATTTCAATTTCGGGTAGTCTCGTAGGACCAGAAATGGATTATAGTCGGCTGAAGCCCCGGGCGCAAGAAAAAATATCGGGCCTCCTTTAGATTAGAAAAAAGTGTAAAATTTGGATATTTCCAGGCCCTTTCAGAAGTCGGGAGCCCAGGCGCGCCCCCGCCGTTAAATCCGCCTCTAAGGTGTCACCATATTTATTTAACTTATTAAGCCATTGTATGTTGAACTACTGCTCGTTGAATCAGCAGAGTGATGATGGAGAGCGTCTTGACGAGTTATTGCTACTCGTTGGAACCTCAGTATCACCAATCAAAGTTTTGCGATCTCCCAACACAATATTGAATTGACATCATCATCCCCCCCATCATCATCATTGAAATTATCATCGTGTCTCCCTTCAGACTTTACATTATATATATATATTATATTTAAGTCTATCTTTGCTTGTATACTTCTAACATAATATTTCAATACTGTAACCTAAAATCCTTCTGTAGTTTGCGCTAGAAAAAACTTTGCGGCCTAAAAAGTGCGTGAACAGGGACTCTCCCTCCTCTTTTCTAACAAATTACTTTTAATATTATATTCTAAAATCTTATTTTAAAATAACTTTGCGGTCCGATACGTGAGCAATTTTGTGGCATCTAACATTAGTTATCATTATTTTGATATTACATTTACATTAAATTCCGAAATGATTCTGTAATGGCTGGGTGGTGAAAACAATTTAACGGTTCGTGAACAGTTATGCGACCCTCTAGAAAGTTTGTACACATGACTTCTTCCCAAAGAGAAGACTGACAAGCTCTAGTCGGGGCTCTTGGAGAGTCTTCAGAGAGTTTATAAGCGTACATGGGAAAATGCTTAACACAGCTTTTAAATTGTGCTAAAACCCTCTTTGCAACCCTGTACGCGAAAAGCTTCCCTTCGCGTCCTTCTATCATATTCTGAAACTACTTTGCACAGGGTGGGTAATAAAAACCACTTTGTGCAGCGCTGTGCGTGAACAGTTTTGCGACATCATTTCAGATATTATATTCTGCAATTATTTTTAAACAACTTTGCGGCCCGGTCGATAGCATATATAGTCCTCCGACCACGAGATGAATTTTCGCTGCGTCATGTCACGTCACGTCGGATGATTTTATTCAATTTTTTTTTTTTTTTTTGGTAAAACGATTGCACATCGAGAAAAGTTCATCAGTGACTGAGCTTTCACGATTGGCATGTCCTTCTAAGATAAAATAGAATCGTTTGACGTGACTTGACGTACCGTAGCCAAATCTCATTTCGTGGTTGGAGGAATATACTTGGTCAGCATTTGGGCCCCCCTCTTGAATTCACGGAATTTAATCGAACCGATTTTCAGGCATTCCGTTCTCTTATAGCGAAAGATTCATTAAAACGCTCCCTTACAACATGATATAACGTTCATACATCAATATTGGCGTTACACTATTTCTTTTGCGCGTCTGGACATGATGATCATCATTATTATTATAACCCCCAAGACCCGTTCATACAGTAAATGATTCTTTATCCTTCGACACAATCCATTACCAACTCTCTCTTTTCTCATATATATATACAGCAGCATCACATACTGACCTTGAGGATACCTTAAAGTCTTTAACCCTTTCGCGAGTTGATAGTAGCCAATGGGAGCTTGATGGTCATTTCTTTTTTTTTTTTTAAATGGAAGGATATTTATCATTTGAAAAAAAGTCCAGTTTGCTTCTCCCTCTCGCCAGGCATCTGATCATCACGAGATGGAACCCGAACCGGTTTTCTTGAAAACCCTTTTTCTCATTCGTGCGTTGAAACCGAAAAGCAATTGCTTGCTTTATGAGATTTTTCGGAGCAATTGAAGCATTGCTCTTTAATTTGAGAGCATACAAAATAATAATAATATCCCCCCCCCCTCCTTGCCGCGTGATGAGGAGGATTATGATCACCACCATCAAGGTTTTGTGCCAAAAATAAATCGCGTAATCCCTTTCTCTGAAGAGGAGAGAGAAAAAAAAACCATCCGTTTTTTGATGGATAACGGGTGCAGTAATGCTCGAGATTTCGAATATTGGTGCATTGGGTCATTTAACTGATGATTATTGTTGTTATTAGACTTTTACACCGGCCCTATATCTGGGATGGAACTGGCGATCACGTGCCAAAGTAATGTAACCCTCGGTGATGTTGGGAATTTTTTCAAGGTCTCTGTAGTAACCCTTCCGTCGTTAAGGAAACCGGAGCTTTGAACTCGGGGCTTTTTTTGCTCCTCAACTAGACGGACCGTTGCCATGGATGCGGCGTTATAACGCACTACGACTGTCTGTGTCCACTATGGTGGTTTTTTTTCCTCGCCAATCATCCCTTCCCTTTAACTTGTCATATTGTGAATGGATTCTTTTTAATGAGTTATTAATTAATCGATGTGTTGTTAAAAATACCGTTTGAGGTAGACATTGAATGGAATGAGGTTCGGGGGCGTCGGAAGTGTTGCTGACCCGTAGGTGCTTGAATGTGCAAGATTTCTGAATTAATTCTAGGGTTTCTTGTCAGAATAGGCACCGGTTTAAGCCCTCCCCCCAATAAATTTTTCTAGGGGCTGATTTCTCTCCCCCTCCCCCAATAATTAATGAATATACAATGCAACGCACAACTTCCCTCCTTCGTAAGGGCTTGAGTTACATTTTTATATGACAACTGAACTTTAAGAACTGAGTGCGATCAGGCGCTGGCAACATTCGCCCCTCCCCCAATGCTTTCTTCACGTCGTCGCATTGTCTTGGCAAGGAAGGGAGCTCGAGCAATTACATTACCACCAGCTTCGATGCCATTGAAAACATCGGAAATATTGTTTTGAAAATACTAAAAGTATTGCTTTGAATCAAATTCTTGTGGATTCCTTTGTTTGACGAGAATATTTTTAAATTTGCAGACCCTGGTGCCATTCCTTTATCCGCATTTCCTGGTCAAACACAACCTCAATATCAACAGCATCACAGCAGGACTCATTTGCCACAACAGTCACATCACAGTCGGCAGCAGCAAGTGCATCATCACACTTCGCAACAACAACAACAACAACAGCACCATCAACAACAACAATCTCAGCACAACTATTTGGACTCTTCTCCGACCCAGAAGCCCCACAGCACTTATAACGGCCATAGTTTATCTCCAAGCCCCAGCAGCCAACATCAGCAGCAGCACCACCACCAGCTGAACCTGAGCCATGGTGGTGGTGGAGGCGGAGGTATCCACTCTGGCGCTCCGATCTCTCAACTTCAAGTGCATCTATCTGGTCATCATCATCACCACCATTCTTCCCCTTCCTCGTCTTCACAACACCACCGGCAACAGCAACAGATCAGCAGCACGACGCCGCAGCAGCAGCAGCAGCAGCAACAACAACACAGTGTGAGTTCGCCGCTGTCGCCACTGCCACTGGCACTGACCAGGAACAATGGCAGCTCGTGCTCGCCGTCGTCGTCGTCACCGGTCAACAATCTTCCGTCATCTTCCACGTTACACTCGCCACTCGGACAACACCCGTCAGCCATACACACGTCAGTCATCACGGCGACCCACAACAACATGGGCGGATTCGATCTCGATCCATCCACATACGTCGAAGATCTCTCTTTCCACGCCAGGATAAAGAAGAAAGGTAACACTCGGACATAACATGCCGACACGTTCATACCGTACGACCCAATATCTAGACTTGATTCAGAAATTCGATAGTTTTTAATCAGTACTAATGACCCTTTTATCTTTTAACAGGTCGCAAACCAAAGAACCCTGATGGCTCACCTGCTGTTAAAAGGAAAAGTAGAGAAGGTAAATTTGTGCCATCTTTTTGGAAAAATTGACCAATCATGATTGACCACTAGACATGTATGATTTCATTGGCCAGAAATTAACTCCTAGATTGTCATATTTCTTGTAGGTTCAACGACATACCTCTGGGAATTCCTCCTCAAACTCCTCCAGGACAAAGAATACTGCCCGAGGTACATCAAATGGACGCATAGGGAGAAAGGTGTCTTCAAGTTGGTCGACTCGAAGGCTGTGTCTAGGCTATGGGGCCTACATAAAAACAAGCCGGACATGAACTACGAGACCATGGGGCGTGCGCTCAGGTTGGTATCGCTTGAAGCCATTGCTTGTAATACAGGGGGGGCCAAAAGACTATGCCACATTTCAAAAATCAATATAAAATCAACCGGTTGGCATATGAGAGTGTGGTTTGCAGCAAAATTCTTGCCGTGATCTCATGATGCTTATTAATTTAAAATAATGAAAGTTAAAAATTCCTCACCATTAAAGATGGCGCTATAGCGCTGTAACGGTTTGGTAACTCCTTTTCCACGCACTCTTTACAGCTCGAGCTACCTCCAAATCATACCCAATTTCAGGATATGCATTTTGGAAAACTTGATGCATTCGCTGACATGAATTAGGTTGGGGTTTCGATTACTTGCCACGTTAATCGAGCACAAATCTTACAGTGCCATCTATGTGTGAAATCTTGAACTATTTTTAAATGAAGTTCTTACATGACAAACATTTTTCTGCAATTCTCATTCATTATTCTCCAATTGGTTAATATTCATGTTTTTTTATAGTATTCATTTTTAAAATGTGACATGTCTTTTTATTCGCATTACAAAGGGATGTAAAAAAATATACAGGGTCATTAAAATTAAAATTTATTAATTTGAAAAATTGTAGAGAGCGTCCTACTGATTGAAACGCCATCAAATTCCGACAACGGGTACTTCAGATGATGTTCTCACCGTTAATGAAAAAAAAAATTAAAAAGGGTTCAAAAATTTGCCAATAGCTGGCGCATTGTCTTGTAGCATTCTATATCTACGCCACCTATCGGCGAATATTTGAACCTTTTTTTTTAAATTTGATAAAAGGTGAGCACATTATCTTGAGAGTCTGTTATCCGAATTTGTTGTCATTCAATCCACAGTAGGAGGCCCACGTAGAGAGAATAATTAAATTTCAATAACCCCTTATGCCTGAGATACACTGATTGTGTTTCTTACCCAATCTTATCTTAATTTTTTTTTCCCATTTCAACACCAGGTATTACTACCAGAGAGGCATCCTCGCTAAAGTAGACGGCCAGCGTTTGGTGTACCAGTTCGTCGACGTTCCAAAGGACATTATCGAAATCGATTGCACGGGTGCGTGATGTTGAATCTGATCCAATTCTCTGAACTTGGGAAAAAAAGAATGTTGAAATAAACGTGATCCGTGGCACATCGAGATCGATCGATCATTTCGGGATGAGTTAATAATCCCAAATTTCGTATCTGTGACTCGAATCCCCTTTAGAAGAAGAAAGAAGATCCCAGGATTCAATCTTTTTCCTTCAAAAGAATCATATTGAATCGCTTCGTGACGAGATCGATGCCTATTTTTCTAAAAAAAAAATAGCATATTCAATATCAGGGAAGACGAAACAAAAACCATTATCATGTAAAAAAAAAAAAACTCGACAAAACCGAAACTATTTATTTCAGTTTTATTTTTTCAACAAGAAAAACATGGTCATGTAAGAAAATATTGGGACTGAAATCGATCAGCGATGATGAACATTTTTTCGCATGTCCAATGATGTTTTTGACCCCGGTACAACGTGTAGCTAATTATTACATGAACTGTCATAACTGACAAAAAAAAAGAGGTGATTGGTGATAACTGTATAGAACATTTTTTTTTTTTTAATGTTGAATGTTAACATGGTCCCCCCCCCCCCTCTTTGTTGCCGTTATTGTTATTATCAGATAGAAATGTGCAAGTAATGTGATTATCATATGATACCGTTTCCTAATAATTTTCAAAACTATCAGTGTTGTTCAATAGACTAAATTATCAATCCGCTTTTATTTATACATAACAATAAATACCTCTTTTTCCAGTCTAATTGAGCATAATTTTCATATTAACTATTCTTTGATGCCCATTGGATTAGAATCTCTTTAGAAACTCGTATTGGTTGTGATATAACGTGTTTTTTTTTTTAATGTCTATTTTTTAAGTTATTAGGTACATGAATTTTTATATTGAACCTGTGGCGTCTTAACGGGTTGGCCAGTGGGGCACTTGAATAATTGAAAATTCTTACCCATTCTAAATTTATTATTATTTTTATTAATTTCATTTCTTGAATATTTCTTTCAATTTTATTCGATTCTAAAAAAAATAATTATACAGAAGGAGGCCCCCTCCCCCGAACTCGTTGAAACTCCCTGACTGTAACGATTATTATTTTATTCCCCTATAATTTTATTAATTAAAAAATTAACTATATTTGATTACGGGAATATAGGGATTTTCTCACTTCAGGTTTTTCCTCCTTAGGAAAAACCCGAGAAATTTCCCTTCGATTTTTTCGAATTTTTTCCTTTCCTCCCTAAAATAATAATGACAATAGTAGACATAATTCTTTTTTTTCATCACATTGTGCTTTGCGATAGTAAATGGAAGATCTAAACGTGCCTTTACTATTTACGGAAATAAAAAAAAAACTACTACAGAAAAGTATAAAGCTAATTAATATAATTTTTTTTGGATATAATATTTATTATCGTGTTGAGAATATATCATGATGAATTATTGGTGCTATAATAAATACTTAATAATGGAATCATTCGTCACAGTGAAGGACAAGTATGACTCGAAATTCTTTTAAAATTTGAATTCATGTTATTACTATAATTATAATAATCAGATAGGATCATATTTCACATATCACTAATTAATATAATAATTAAAAGCTATACTATATAAGTTTCGATTTAATTAGATAAATTTAAAAAAAAATGACATTAATTGACATTATTTCTCAAAAACTTTCAAGATGGTCACGATCGTTTCATTATTTGGCGATCATGCGATTCATTGGCGTGGATAATTAGAGGACAATGAAAAGGGTTGAAAAAATATATTAATTTTAAAAAATTGAGAGAATTCATACTTTTTCCAAAATTAATAAGAAACATTAACATTAATATAAACATGTATAATAAGAAACATTACAAATGAAAAGGTTAAAAAACATTGAGAAAATTCATACTTTCCAAAATAACATGAAAATTTCGGGACGATGATTCCGCGTCCATTAAATCCATCCATTAAATACAAAAAAAAAACACAACGCTGAGTGATTTTAACAAATGTGAAAGTACAAATCGGTCCGAGAAAAATAAATGCGAATGTAGCGTATTTTGCTTGAATACAGAAAACAAAATGTACTTCTAAAATATAAAAAAAAAGAGAAGAATCCATAGTTATATACAGGAAAATATATATATATTATATTAAAATTACATTGTGTATTTTTGAACTGATTGCGTATTTTTGTACATATTCATCCGTCTATGAAATGATAAAAAAATCGATCTCTTATTCGCAATTATGTATTATATCTCATAATTAATCCGGTATTTAAGAAAATATGAAAAAAAACAGGGCATATTATACTATTATAATTACTACTACTACTAGCACCAAATTATACTTCTCATCCCTCTTTTTTATACATATATATACATACATATTTGTTTTTATGATTACTAAGCACATTGTAAATAGATGAAGAAAAAAATTGTTATGTGTATGTGAGTGTTTTTGTGCGTGCGCAAGTGTATATACCGTATACATATATCGATATATATATATATGAAGAATGTATAATTGAAATTATCGGCAGAAATCGAATGTTTTACGAATGTTGAGTGATACGCAAAATCAAAAAAAAAGCGATACATATATATATATATATGCACACACTGTATATGTGTATGTATATATGTATATGTATAGTATATACAGTACATATATATATAGAGAAGGTGGCTCCTCGAAAAGCTCAGAAGGTGCCTTAAAAAAAATTTCACGATTGATCCCCCTTCGCACTGGCATATGATGCAATAACAATAATAAAATATGAAAAATTCACACTCGAGTTGGACAAATTATCATATTATGTGTTATATAAGAGTTTTAACCGAAATAATCGATTGAATTGAAATCGCTAAAAAAAGAGGAATTTATATTGTGTAATAAAAAAAATTAAATCGTAGAAATATTTTCACCAAATTCCATTATAGAGAATTATTCCCCTGATTATCTTATCGAATCACGGTTTTGAAGTAAAAAAATTGTTGTACATTTTATTCGGCTCGGGTTATGTTTGTGACACCGTAAAATTCTTGGAAAAGTTGGACTTCAATGCAGAGATATATGTAAAAACAATTTTCAACTCCTTTTTTTTCAAATCTAGACTACAGGGCTAATTTTCAGTTCTAGAATTTCAGAGACTCCAGTGCTCCGAATATGGATTTTTCAAACCAGAGACTTCAGTGTCCTTTGCTTGAAAAATATATTTCGATGCTCTATCTTTACATCTGCAAACTACGATGTTCTGCTTACCTTTACATCTGGGGACTACGATTTTCTTCTTACCTTACGTCTGGAGAATGTGTTGTTTCCCTTTATGTCTGGAGAATGTGTTGTTTCCCTTTATGTCTGGAGAATGTGTTGTTTCCCTTTATGTCTGGAGAATGTGTTGTTTCCCTTTATGTCTGGAGAATGTGTTGTTTCCCTTTATGTCTGGAGAATGTGTTGTTTCCCTTTATGTCTGGAGAATGGGCAATTTCCTTTTACATCCTGTGAAATTTCTGTTTATCTTTACATCCGATGAATTTTCTAATCATCTTTACATCCGATGAATTTTCTATTCATCTTTACATCCGTAGCTCCCTCCGGGAAACCCTCGTATGGCGAATCATATTCGCCGGGCCGGGGTAAGTAACTCATCTTACATCTGGAGAACGATCTATTCCTCTTAACAGCTGGAGACTATGATGCTCCATGTACTTTTATATCTATAGAGAACTATCTGCTTATCTCTACATCTGGAGACTAGGATGCTCTGTTTATATTCACATCAAAAGAACGTTCTGTTTTTCTTTACATCTGAAGACCATGATGTGCTGTTTATCATCACATCAGGAAAACGTTCTGTTTATCCTTACAACCGGAAACTTTCTGTTCATCTTTACATCCAGAGCTCCCTCCGGGAACCCCCATGTGGCGAATCATATTCACCGGGTCGGTGTAAGTAACTCATCGTACATCTGGAAGACGTTCTGTTCCTCTTGATAGCTGGAGATTGATGCTCCATGTACTTTTACATCTAGAGAGCGTTCTGATTATCTCTACATCTGGACACCAGGGGAATGTTTTGTTCATATTTACATCAAAAGAACGTTCTGTTTTTCTTTACATCTAGAAACTATGATGTTCTGTTTATCATCACATCAGGAAAGCGTTCTGTTTATCTTTATACCTAGAGACTACAATGCTCTGTTGACCTCTAAACCCATAGAATCCGATGCTTTGCCCATCTTCAAATTCATTGACGACTATATTTTGTCACGTTGAAATCCAGAGACTACGATAATCTTTTATGATGTTTCAGTCGTTTACCCGATCTGAAGACTCCGATGCTCCATTCTTTGAATTCATGAGCTGCTTCTTTTTGTTGTGCTTTGACTCCAGTGACCCCGATTTCCAAATCCACAGACTTCTACGTTTTGTTAAGCTTGAAAAATCCGCAGAACCTATAATGCTCTGTATCTAAATCTTTTGAATCTCACTTTTTAAAAACCCATGCATTAAAATCCACTCTTAAAAAATCCATCGATTCTAACACTCTGCTACTCTTTCAATACAGGGATTGGCGTGATTTGCTTCACTTAAAATCCAGAGATATTCGGATTGTTTCAGATAAGTTGTCTTTTATGAATTAGATCATATCCCCCTGCCGAAAATGTACATCAAAATAGCCTGATACTCGAAAATAAGCTAATAAATCCGTTTAACCAAATCTTAAAACTCAAAGTTTCATCTCTTTCACAACAATGACTACCATAACCATTTAGCAAAAAATGTTCTTTCAACTCAATCATCATCACCATCATCATAATCATCACAATACACATCTACGAGCCGTCATGTTTTATAGACCACAACATGAATAATCAGGAAACATCCAAAACATCAGCGTAAAACTTATAATCAATCAGGAACTTGACAATGGATTTTACATGTCTAATCGAACGGAAATAATCTCTCACATAAAAAAAATACCTCATCAGTTTAATAATTTCGTAAGAAATTGGGCATTTTTCACTGAGTCAAACGAGAGGGAAAATGGCGTTTAAAGGGAGTAAAAGAGTATTTAAAGCATGTAAAACACATTTCTTAATTTAAAAAAACATACATTTTGTAACGATCTCTTCGTTCATGTTGCATCTCGATGTAGAAAAAAAAAAAAAATGTAGTGATTTATCATTAATGATAACATGATTGTGTAATATTTCGATAACGAGAAATGTGCATGTTGTGATGTGATGTCGAACATTTAAAAAAAAAAAGTTGTTGAAATGATGAATTGATTATTATTTTCCTCTCCTCCCTATTTAGAACAATTTTAATTGCTGCATAAAATGATATTAAAGTCAAAATATTAAACTGATTGCAATTTTTTTAATTGTTATTTAATTAATGAAAAAAAAAAAGGTGAATATTTTCTAAATTTTTTTTTTCTCTCAATCGCTAAAAAAAATTTAAGAAAAATAAACTCTTGTGGGTATGAAGAAAGAGGTTTCATATTTTTTTTTGTCTCTTCTGTGAATTCGGTGTCCTTGTAAATATCATTGATGAAATAATAAAAATTTGTTGTGTAATTCTCAAGAAATTGATTCGACTCCAATTTTTTTTTTTTTATTGTCAATTTGTTGTTTCATTCCCTGGTAACATAAATGTGTGGGTTGCGTTCTCTCACTGTAGAATTTTTTCTTTTGAACTCGGAGTTAAGCTCTTGACTTAAAGGATTGCGTAAGTTTTGAGTAAGGAATATGGTGATATGAGCTTTTTTTCGAGGGTCTTTCATCAGGGGGGCAGCACTTAAAGTTAAACTTTGATGATGTTTTTAAGATGACCCAGGAAAAAGGATCTCCTGGAAAAGTATGATATACTACATAAAATTTAGAAATAGAATGCTGAAAAAAAAATTGTATGAAGATGAGTATACAATGCGTCATTTTGGCTGAAAAAAAATTTAATTACTTCTTCACAAATATGAAAATAAATGAAATAAATTGTAAATTTGAATTTTTTTTAAATTGAGATTTGCTGACATTTGTGTTTTTCCTGTGTATCAAATATGCAAAAGCATCTTCAAAATTCCAAAAAAAAATGAATGAACGAGTCTGAAAGGGTTGAGACCTCTCGGTCTAGTTCGGGGAGAGTCTCTTCTGTGAGCTTGGAGTCAGCCCGCTTAAAGGATATCAATAGTTTCAGTGCATAATATCTGATTAAATCGGGGTATTTTCGATTATGCGGGGAACAATTCAATTGCTGTTTAAGACCGTAGTATAATTTGTGTATTTTGGCTTTACCGGTTGCGGTTTTCCATAATCTCCCATATACAGAGATTCAATATAATGTGGTAACAGATACCATAACTTTCGTCCCCGAGCAGCCACCAAACTCTATGTATTTCCACAGAATAATGTTTTTCTTCATTCTCACATGACCCACAACTCATGTTGAACCACTTGGTGTTAGAGCAATGGGCAAAATTTGCCTAGGCTTTTTCCCTATGGGACGCCAAATGATGATGATGATGATGATAATTTGTGTATTTTAGACTGATGAAGGATCGAAATAAAGCTTCTGAAATAAATCCTGACATAACGAAATGAAAATTATATTGAATCACATCGATCACAACACCTAAGATTTTTATTTTTCGTTGGGGAAGTTGGCACCCTTTAAATGAAAATAATTAAATATATACACACTGAAGACAACTTATATCACTTGTTTCCAATTGGACTTCCGTGTCAGCCTTTTTGGTGTTCCGCGTGATCAAACGCCATGGAACCCTTAAAAATCCGGGCACCCGGAAAACTTTCTTGTAACTCGCAAAGCTGTTCTTTGTTTTGAATTTTAACGCGATAGTTATCGTTTATAAGAAAATCCAGACCACTCGAATGACTCACTTAGAATGTACAAATATGTGAATAACCAAAACGATGACTTAGTGAGCGAAGGGACAAAAGCAGTCACCTAAAGGGTGTGAAACGATGACTTGAACACAACACAATGGCATATTTACGGTGTGGGGGGAGGGGGGCTAAGCGGACTATAGATCAGGGCGGATAATTTGGAATAAGTAGTCAAGAAAACTAGACTAGAATGGGTGAAGGGTGGCGAAATTTGTACAGCCCACAGGCGACAAAACTATAAATCTCCATGGAGGCATCAGGCAAAGCCCTCATCGGAGGGATCTAAAATTATGTGTCCCTTGTTAATAGCTCGAATTTCCAAGTGGAAAAATTAAGTATTTGCCCAGGGCAGCTGCTATTTATTATAGCACCTGGTCCATTACCGTAAAGTCTCCCTCTATGGACCCGAGCAGTCCCTCCAGCCATGCTTGGCGGGCCTACGCGTCCAGACTGCCCAGTGGTAGTTTATTGAGGATCAGACGATATCTTCCTTCTTCAATTGAGAAACAAACAAAATGTGTGAAAAGCACTCAATATCAGATCAATATAGATAATTAATAAATACCCTCTATTGAAAAGTATCATTATAAAAATGTATACACATTAAAAGGGGTTCTGTTTTGGTTATAAAACATTGTTTTTCGCGTTGGTGTGGTGCCATCTATTGGACACATATGTAAAGGACATAGCCAAAGAAGAGTGAGCATGCGTTCTCATGTTCAAGTTTAAGAATTTCTGGTAACCTTACTTCAACGCTTTCTTTCGCATATCGATTACGTAAATAATAAATAATATTATTACATTGGTACCCCTTCTGCCATCTATGAAGTGTAAAAAATACTAAACATTAGGCAGCTTAAAACATCCCGCTGAGCTGAATGAAATTTTTTATTTCTGTGTTACCAAAGATCCTCACCTGCACAGACCTGTTGTTTTTCTGCCCACAGAATTTCGATATCTGTGTGGAATGACAAAATAACATGCTACCTTGTATAATTTTGGGGTGTTTTTTTTTCTGAGCAGCAAAAAACTGTGTACACGGAAGCATTCTCAGACTCTAAACATTTATCAGCAAAAAAAATACCTTCTAGAAAATATTGAACATAATTTTAGAGTATTATATTACATGTGAGAGAACACGTTTTGCTGCCACCTACCATAAGATTAAGAACGTTCTCTTGATGGTTAGACCCCCTATACAGGGATTGTAAATACACTTTTTTTTTTTTTTTTTCTTTGTTTGTAAAAACACCTTTTCACCTTATACCATCCCTCTTAATCATCTCATTTAACATCATCCTTGGTTGTGGAAAACATTCATCATTTTCGATAAGGGACCCATGTCTCATCCCCCCTTATCCTCCCCTCAGGAGAATAATATAAGAGAACGTTCTTACGTCATACACAAACAACCCCTATCCGTTTAGGATACAGCCTAGCAAAATTGGCTCTCTCTTTTCCCCCTTCTTCTACCCTCTGTACCGCCTCCAGGTGGCGCCCAGCAGCCTAAGAGCTGCATAAATCTAACGCCCCTTACACCAACCATGGCAAAATTTGCACATCTGTGACTACAATTGGCAGAACAATGATGAAGTGGTTATATTGTGCCATAATGGCACCGAGGCACCACGTCTGACAAATTATGGCTTTGGCTTTGGCTTTGGCTGCCACCTACCAAACGAAACTGTTGTAAGTCTTCGATTAAAATTAGCAACTGGTTTTTGGTTTATGTCACGCGTAAAAAAAAAAAAAAGCAATATGATTTGATACTTTATAAGCAATAATATTAATTTAGTTATGAAGTTTGCCTTGAAATTTTAACAGGTTTATTTTATGTAGTAAAGTAACATTAGTAAAACTCACAAACTATATTCGTCCTCAGCTTTCTTGGATTACAATCAAAAGAGAATATCAACAATAATGTAACTGCTTCCTGTTTATATTCGTATTTTTGATTGAAATCCAAGCAAGTGAAGGACATCTACTCTTAGCAAGTTTTAATAACGTTATTTTACATCATCTAAACAATAACTGTTGACATTTTGGAACAAATTTGATAATTAAACTAATATTATTGTTTACACAATAAAATATGGTATCGTATTATATTTTTTTTTCATGCAACACATAAATCAAAAGCCGGTCTTTAATTTAAATCGATAAATTGTAACAATTTGTTTTTTGTAGGTGACCGCAGAAATTCTCCAGTTTTCTAAGATGTTTCTCATGTATAATACTGTACTGTAGTGGTTCTAAACTTTTTTTATAGTCCATGGCCTCGCTCTGGACCATGTTTTTTTTCTCGTGGTCCCTGTGTTATCCAGGGTCCCCCCACCCTCATCCAGAAGTGAGACACTATCTTCTTACTGAACTGAATTCGACCAGAACTGAATTTGCAATAAACAAAAAAAATTTATAAATAATATCGATCTCTTTAATCGTGGACCAGGAGGCGGGGGGGGGGGGGCATGGACCATTCTTCTCAAGTGCCAAATTATATCGGAAAAAATAGGTCTGTAAAATACAAGGTGATCCAAGGGACCTACTTAATAAATTGCCCCTACTGACACATCATCATTGGCTCACCCTACCTTGGGCTTTTCTTCTTTCGTTTCCTTTCAAACCGAGCACAACTGCCACCGATTGAGTTGTGCCGGAAGTGTGAGCGTGTGTGTACCTAACAGTCTGAGTGCCTATATAGTGCTGTGTGTAAAATTTTAGTGTTGCCATCTATATTTCAAATTGTAAATGAAGTGTAATGATTGAATATTTGTGCGGTTGTAGGCCTGTTGCTCTCTGTGGAGAGACTTTTTACCGGAGAAACCGACTCGTATTCGCATCTCAAAGTTGGGAACCAAAGAAAACCCAACTTCAGCTAACCAACACTATGGTGATGGTGAGAGGTCCGTACCCTAGGCTAGAGTTCGGTGAGCTTCCTACTTGTGGGAGTTCTATACATGGATATCTATACTTGGATTCACACTCGTGAGTCCTTGGGCAAAGTGGTGTTCTGGAGCCTCATACTTAGCAGCAAGTATGTATATACTCAATTAAAATGTTTACGTACTTGCACTCAAGTCACAGTACCGAATTTCATCATGTGCATGAACATGAGGACCCAAGCCATGGGCTCATGGGGACATGAGTCAAAATGACCTGGTTCCATGGACAGCTCAGCTGGATTTTGGAAGTATAGCCACATTTTTTCCAACATATTTCCCTTGAGGACGTTATTTTTTAACAGCACTCTGTAGCCCCTTCACCAGAGGTCGTGGCTCCCCCACTTCATCCATGGGCCCCCTTTGAATATCCCAGGACCGCAAGGGTCGGTAGAGAACCACTGCTTCACTGCATAGTTATTTTCAATATTTTCTAGAAGGCATATTTTTTCTGATAAAATTTTATTTTTACCCGTTTGTTGGTTATGGGCAGAAGCATCTAGGAAAGGCACCATTTTTTCATGTTGCACAAAATATGGACGCTTAGAGTTTGAGAATGCTTCCGTGTACACGTAGGTTTTTGCTGCGCAGAGAAAATTCCTCTGTATTGTATACGGCAGCATGTTATTTTGTCATTCCGCACGTATATCGAAATTTTGTGAGCAGAAAAAAAGGTCTGTGCAGGGGAAATAAAAGACAATGCGCCCCTATCTGGAACAAAAAAATCAGAGGGTACCTTTTCATGTGAGAATAAAATTTTTCCGTCATGATGTCGGGAAACACATTTTGACCGCTCATGTTTGGACACATGTAAAAAATACAAAAAACATTATACAATTCTATTTTCTTAATTTTTTTCATTTCCATTGAAATAGTACGTCCTGATGGTATTTATTCATGGAAGAATAGAAAAGACTTCATGGTTTGTGCGTAAAAGCACGAAAATATATATACATATATATTTTAAAATGTTAATATATTATATAGGCCTTATCATACATAATATCAGTATATAAATCATCAGTATATAAATCATCAGTATATAAATCATCAGTATATAAAATGTCTGAAAGGGATATAAATTATGTGATAATGATTATAAAATTTCACAAAATATTTATGCGCATTGTTCTCTTCTATACAAAAATATCGGAAAAAATAGCTATATATATATATATATATCACAAAAATATGAGATTTCTACTGCCACCTATCAAATATGAGAATCAAGCTGTCTGTTGTAATTTTCCAAATAAAGTTGGGTGTGAGTTTCAAACTGATACGCAGAGAATGAAAACAAGCAAAACAGCCAAATGCAATAACTTATTTGGTTCTATACTGTACACCGGTGTAAGTTTCATGCGCCAAAATACCGGTTTATATATTTTTATTTTGTTCGCTTCTTAATTATATTTTGGAAACACCTAAAAACATATTGACCAATATTTTGGCACATATAGTTTACACTGGTATGTAGCATAATTATAAAAATATCATACTTTCACGCCACATGCTGTTCATTTTCATTCTGTTTATTCGTTTGAAAAATAATAACCATTTTATTTTAAGAAGTATAACAGCTAGTTTTGTTTTTAAACAATAGATGACAGCAGGAGTCCTAGCTTGACGTGGTTTCTCGTTTTTATAAATTAGCAAAGTTAGTTTACCAGGATAAAAAGTCAGAAGGTTAACGAAATTTTCCTCCTAATATATTTTTTTCACCGGTTCGCAAATTATTTCTTAAACCAAGTAAGGCACAGGATATTGGTACCAGTGGGTAATTTTATCCATTGCCTCACGATTTCATATTACGATGCCCAGTGACGTAACTAGGCAGGTGCATCCGCGCAGGGCCCACTTGGGGGGGGGGGTGCAGAATGGCCCTGAATGAAAATTCTTGCACAAAGCACCGGAACGGCTACTTACTTACGGTACTGACGATTGCACACTGAAAAGTTTTTTTCCTTCGAGATGTCCTGGTTTTTATCAGTGAATTTGCGTTAGGTCTGGTTTTAATCAGGATTTGTCTCAATTTCTTGATCTAATGCACGTATGGCCTGGGGGTCAGGGCCGTCATTTCAACTTTTTCCGGGGGGGGGGGACAAAGCACATACACTCAATGTATGTATATATATACCATTTTTAGTGTATATTCAAAAGCCGGGGGGGGGGCAACGGCCCCCTGCTCCCCCCTTAAATGACGGGCCTGCTGGGGGTAAGTTTTTCGTCCACCACTGTGAAGGTTACCGTCAGGTCCGAACCGTGGGACGAATATGGATTACAAGATACTTTTCTGACGAGTTTTTGAGGCGACCATCGATAAATGGCGCCTTCATTTCCAATCCAACTTTTGTTAATAGCAGTAAATTGCGTATAACGATGTGGCCGGAGTTGGTGTGTGGTGAAGTAGTAGTCTCATGATCTGGCCACCCTATCCTGGGCCGCCGTCTGCCTATGTGTCTGCCCCGTGCCGTAAATCGGCTATGATTCTATGTTGATCATTTTTGTTACACCACGGTCCTTTTCTGCAAACGAGGGCTAATTAGACCAGGACCTACAATTTATTGCCAATTCCGAACGGCAGCTTTTTTTTCTAATCATCGAGAGGTTGGTGCACTAACCCCCTTGATGTGAGACATCCTGAGGTCGCAAACATTTTTTTGTGGTCATGTCGCCATTTCTGTTGTACCTCTGTGCCAGGAAAGTTTCTGACAAGGACTAGCCGGGTATCGCGTGAAATCACGACACCTCTAAACATCCTTCTTTACTTAAGGCGAGTATCTTATCGACGGCTACCGGACCCATAATGATTCTATAAGCGAGGTGAATTGAAACATTGTGACTTCTTTTCCGAAGCCACAGCATGGAAAACTCTCAAACTATAATTAGCTGTTTGCCTAATTTATACAAATACAACGCCTCAACAGGCAAAATGCCCAACGAGGTGGCCTACGAGGAGGGTAATTTAAAGGTAACTTTTCCAATTTTCGTATTCCTTCCGAAATTTCAATTAAAAAAAATAAAAGTTATTTAGGAAAAAAAGAGAAAAGACTTTCGATATTTTTGCAATGCAAATATATATAGAGCAACATATGTTTTTAATTTTTTTTTTTCAAGTAAACCCAGTGATAATAAGATATTTTTTGGGCGTGTAAAATTTTGTGGTTCAGGTACCTATTACTTTAAATTACATGTCCCGTACCGGGCACGTAAGTTTTTGAAGATTTGCCTACCCCCGATTTCTCGCCGTAATTGTACCACATTTTCCTGCGCGTAATCCGCGCAGGGCTGCAACTTGATACCTTTTCGGCCATTTTGGCGCCCCCAGTGATGTAGAAACAGCGGTTAAAAGATGAATTCTCTGCTTCCCCTTCTGGTCCAGCACCTGGGGAAGCAGACCCGCCTGCTTCCACCTGGTTGCGATCCTTTATCCGCGGTAAATAAAAAAACCCATCGGAATTTCCAAGTTCGGATTATTTACCGCTGCGTTTCATCTGCAGTTTTTTTTATTAAACTGAGGGGTTAGAATAACATTACACATTTCGAATAACCTCTGACTTCATGTTTATACTCCACTCTTATACATTCTGGAGACAAAGTCGAATTGGAACTCGTGCTGCCACCTATGAAACAAAAACAAAACTATCTGTTATAATTCCACAAGTATAATCAGTTGTTGGTTTTAAAAGCCGGCATGCAGCGTCGAAATGAACAATATATATAATACTATGTATTGTTCAATTCTAAGCCGCACACAAGTGCAAATGTACATCCTATAATATTGGTTGATATGCCTTTTTTTACAGAACTTCAGGTATCATTTTATGAGCATATTTTGTTGTATATATTATTAAATAATTAGCTAAACAAATAAATAATTTAATAAGTAATTAATCGAATTTATATTACTTGCTAGTACATTTTATGTCCCCTTGAGAACTTCATATCCACTTGTCCTACTCGGGTTTGTGTATGATTAAGTTAATTAATGAAAAGCGAACTCCTCTTGGGTGTTAGGGGAATCTATGGATTCACCATGTAAATTAATACAAACTGTCATGGCAAAGCACACTACTGTTACTGAATCTACTGAATCAGCAGAGTAATGATGAAGCCAGTTTGATGGGATATTGCTACCCATTGGAACCCCGGTTTCACCAATTATGGTTTTCAGGTTTTCATTATAAAATAAAAAGAAAATTATTTTTTACTTTTTTGTGTGTGGTGTGCCGAATATGAGTATAGGTGGAACTAACGGGTGATATGATATTTTGCTATGTATATTTTCCTTAGTTTCTTGTAGATGGCGGCAGTGGTTCCAATGTAATAACAATGTGCTTTGTTCATATACCAGGGAGGAAAAAAGTTAGGTCCTCTGCTGCCACCTATAAAAAAAAGCAAAACTATTTCTGATAATTCTGGAAGTCAAATTGTTTTTCATTTAATACTGGTGTGCGGCATCAAAATGAAGTGAAACAAATTTTTTTTTCAATGCATAACAGGAAAACTTTTCACCGGTTACTAAGCTTTTATGCCGTTGAATTTCAGCTTTTTGTTTTTCATGCGCCGAATATTTCATCTAGTGCACAACATGCGAAAATCTGCATTTAGTTTAGCTGGGACTCCTGCCTACCATCAAATAAAAACAAAAATATTTGTTGTAATTCTTCAAATAAAATTATTGGCTGTTGTTTTAGGCTAATGTGCAGCATGAAAATGAATTTGACATCGAAAACTTTATTTTCACGCTGCACACCGACGTGTGTCAAACCGGTTACTATATTTATATGTTTGTAACAGGATTTCAGCAATCTAATTTGGCATGCCGAATTACAATTACAATTTTTAACTAGTTAGACTTGCACTGCTTCTTTGTTAAAAAAAAAGTTTGTGAGGCCCCCGGGCCCATGTGTTAAGACGGCACTGTCTCTATGCCTACAGAGGGCTCCACAACTGACACACACACACACACACACAAAACATCGAGGAGAAATAAAGTATTTAATAATAATAGAAATAATATATTTCTCCTCTAAGACAAAAACGGTTAATTTTCATTGTAAACGTCAGGACGGCTGGAACCATTTCGCGATAGAACTTAGGTGGCCATGTGACCCGTTTTTTCTCCTTATTTTTGGCTTTCACGAACTTATTTTTGAAACTCCCATTTCTTTCCCAATAAAGCATACTTTTTAAATGCAGTAATATGATTTGCAATTATGTATTTCTAGAGACCGGCACCTTATCTAATTAGAAAAAATTGTATTTTACCTTATCTCAGTTCTTTTTCTCCTACCTTTTTCTCTCCCAGATGAAATATGGTCAGTCAAACTATTCATCTGGACTAGGGGGAGGGGAAAAAAAAAAACCAAACTTTTGGGGTTCAACTTAATCGCCGATGACCCAATCGTCAGGCCTATATCAAGGTACACGCGTCTGCGCTGATCGTGATCTAGTAAGACCGCACCCTTTGAGTATGTGCGAGTTGCTCCTGGTAACGGGAGTCGTTTATGTTGTCTCTCTCTCTCACACAGGTTGTTTTTATTTATATTGTGCAAATTATCATACTAGAGTTTGAACGCTAAGAAAGCGTTGAGGAATTAATTAATTATACGCTAATTGAAATTATTTAATTTCCGCCACCCGAATATATTGAATCGTGGCAAAGTTGTGAAGTCAATAGCGAGAAAGAAAGAAAAAAAAAAGATTTCCTTGTTCCGTGTGTGTGTGTGTGTGAAACGTTATTTGCAGTGATACTTACCTCCACTTCCTGTGTGACAAGATTTAGGTTGTGTATGACGTTTATATGCGTTCATGGATTTTCGGGGACATATTTGTACTGTTTTCTCATATCCGGCATTTATATTAGTCATTACACAACTGTGTCTGTAATTCTGTATTTGAATTTTTCTAGGGTGACTCAAAGAGGAAGTATGGGCTATTTTATCAATTGTCATGCTATCATCGGTAACAAAGCACATTGCTGATATTAACGTAGGTATGTACGAGCAGGTATGAGTTGTATTGATTACACTTACATGCATCATGTGATAAGTTTTTGTCACGCCGTGGTCCAGCTGCAACTCCCAACCAAATTTGGTGCAATTTCGAGCAGACAAGTCTTTACACATTTTTACATTTACATGCACCATCTCACAACATGGTCAAGGTGCAAGCCCCAACAAAATTTTATTTGGGGCTTGTAGATTAAAGTATATCCGCTGTGGTGGTCATAGTAATGGACTCGCATCGCAAGGATCCGGGTTGAAACCCCACCGTCGCTGCAGTGGTGGTCGGCAGAAGTTGGTCTTCTGCCGCTCCCAGCTTCGAGGTACGAATGCGAGCCGATATCCCCGTTAAAGAGTCTTGCCGCAGAGAGCAACAGGCCTACAAGGTTACAATTATTCATTCATTTCACTTCAATCACTATGAGTTGAGAAAAAACTCAGTTTAAAAAATTGATTGCACATGGCAGCACCATGCATAACAAGCGTTAAGCAGAAACAAACTTCACGGAAGGTTCACTATACATCAACACATATTCCAGCATGTACCAGTTCGTTAGAAGTTCTTCAGAGGAATACGGACGAGGTGCATGCCTGGTTTAGTAGTAGTAGTCAATTAAAGTAGACAAGCTGTTACACATTTGTATGTTTTCATGTATTAAATTGATAACTTTTATCACACAGCGCTCCAGCTGCAACTCCCAAACAAATTTGGTGTCCTGTAAGCTTATGATAGCCGATTTGGTTGGGCCTTGCAATTTCAAGCAGACAAGTTTTTATACATTTTTACATTTGCGTGCACCAATTTATAATTTTTATCACAACATGGCGAAACAGCAAATTTGCTTGGGGCTTGTAGTTTGAAGCAGTCAAGTACACTCATTTTTATATTTACTTGCACTGATTCATAACTTTTATCACACCATGGTCCAGCTGAAAGTTCCCTCTTTCTCCATGTCTGTCTCATGGGGGCCCAATTCTCCATGAGACAGGGCCTGGGCCATCAGTGGTCTTACAGCTGAAAGTCCAAGCCAGATTTGTTTTCATACTTTGTACATTTGCATGCATCAATTGATAAATTTTTGCAGCACCATGGATGGTCCAGCTGCAAGTCTTAGTTTACCTTGGTACAGATTCAGTATAATCCAGACTGCCAAAGCAGTATAATCAAGATTGCCAAGGGCTCCGTAAGTCGCCCTTGGCACATTGTCATGTTTACATGCATTGATTTACAATTTTTGTCACACTGCAGTTCAGTGCAAGTTCTAACAAAATTTGGTGTCATATGTCGTGTATATGAGCCGATTTAGTTGGGATTTTCAGTTTCAAGCAAACAAGCTTTTACTCATTTTTATGTTTACATGCATCAATTGGTAATTTTTGTCGCACAGTCCAGCTACAAGACAACTGAATTTGCTGTCGTATGTCATATTTGATAGTCAATTTATGCAGTTTCACGCAGACCAGTTTTTATTTATGTTTTTTGATTTGCATACATCGATTGATCATTTTTGTTATACCATAGTCCAGCTGCAAGTCTGAAGTTCTGATCATATGTCATAGACGACATTTTTTATGCCATGTGTCATTTTGATGTCCAGTTTGGCCAGGTTCAGTTTTAAGTTAACGAGTTTACAGGCTACACATCTTTATATTTACATGCATCATTTGCTCATTTTTGTTGTTCATCATGATCCAGCTGTTAGCCACGGTATGACAGGGCTTTACAAGTGGAAATAAAAATTACGCATCAGCCTGATTCCTTTTGTTCCAAGCATATATCTTTTTTAGAAGAATGGGGTCCGAAACAGGGTATTTCAATTTAAATCATTTGGGGGAGGGGACTTAAATTACGATTTAAATCTGGATTTGAATTACAGGATTTAAAAAAAAATTACATGATTTATAAATCGGATAGTTTTGATATTTCAAGTAATTTTGAATAATATGTTTATCAATTTTAATAATATGTTAATATATGTTTTATACGAGACCTAAAGGAGCATTCCGAAATCTGTGACACATGTCACAGAATAATCAATAGTACTGCAGAACAATCTGGAATAATTTTACAAAAAGTGTAGAAAACATACTATTATAGGAATTTTTACTGTATAGCATTTCTAGTCAGCTGAGGGCTTGTTGCAGAAAAATGCAAAACATTCTGCTTTGAGGAATACAAGTAAATAGCAGATACTAAGATACACATTTTAATTATTTACACATTATTTAATATTCAAACACATGTGATGGAATTGTTTGTTTTTTGGGGTGATGGGTCAGTTTGGTAGAATTAATTCAGTTTTTCTTGAGATTTTAGAGGAAAGAGGTTTCTATAATCTCGGCTTCAGGTCACCAGGACAATTAAAAACTTTTTGCTGTGTTCTAAAATTTTCTGTGTGATTGATAAATTGGAGTCAAAATGGAGTGCAAAATTTTCAATATGTCTGTCACGTGTGAAAGGGTGTTCACGTCCCGAAAAAATTGAAAACATTACTTTGGATGGTTTTCCTTTGAAATAAATATGTTTTGCTCCTAAGAAATTTGACTGGTGCCTCAATTTTTTTTTTGAATTTGTCAAACTTTGGTATAGAGAAAAATCCTGTCAAAAAAAAAGCCAGTTAAGAGAGATTCGAAAACTGTATATTCATTTCTGATTGATAGGAGAAAATTTGTTTCCTTGAAAATGTTCTACTAGAAGAAGTGTGACCATCAAATTTTTGTGTGCATCACAAGTTGGAAATAATTATTGGTATACTAAAGTTATATCAGTTTCTATAAAAACTTGTTCTGTCGAGACTAAAATGTTTTAAAAACATGTTTATTTGCTGATTTTTTCCCCCCTTAGGAGAAATGACAATGAAAAATATGCTTGACTGATCGTATATTCACATGATGTTACAGATAAGCTCTTGAAACATTGCTCACAGAAAAAAGCATTTCTCATCAGTGCATTTGGAAGCATTTTGTAGACTGGAAAAATTTCTTGTAGAAGCAAGGAATGTTTCAAGTTTCAACATTGTCTACATCAGAGATGCCATCACTGTGAAAAATGACTTGTGCCATCATTAAAGACTCTAAACTAAGAAAAATTCATTGAGACTTTGATAGTTTTGAATAATATTGTGCATTAGTGTTTGTTTTCTGCTAAAAAGAAAGAAGTGGTGCATTTTGTTACAAAAGTAGAGTAGAGGCCTTATAATCTGAGATAATAATACTCATCATAACTCAAATTACTGATAATTCCAACAAAGCATAACTTCATAAACACTGCCATGTGCTGAATCAAAAAGTGTACTTATATCTGAAACTAAGAAACAATTTTAAATGCCTTTGAAACCATTAATAAAATTTGGTTTTGTTCAGATTATGAGGACTCTGAATATATATATATATATTCTTTTTTTCCTCCTGATGCGCAATGACAATTTATTTGTTCATGATTATTATATGATATTTGGTCTTTCAGATTATTTTGATACATGTTTGTGAGATTGATGTATTAATGTTATTATGCATTTCATCATTTGAATGTTTTGACTATTATTTTGATATATATACTCATTAGTGTGTATAAAAAACATTCTTTTATCTACTTTTTTCTGTCTGAGTAATTTATATTGGCTATTATTTGATTTTGCTGATGTTGTCTCAAGAATAATTCTAATAGAAAATTTCTTTTTCTTTTATTTGCAGGTCAAAATATTTCCTCATCAAGATTGATTTCCAATGTGAAACATTAATATATTTTTTTTAATGATTTTCAGGACAACTATGTTTCATTTTGGACATTATTTAAAACTTCGTGAATGAATTGTAATTTTGCATAGTTCCAATCTTTTCTTGTTGTAAAATGTGCAGATTTTTATTTCTTGATATTCAAGCAATGGTTCCAAAACATTCTGTACTCAGAGGCACTGCTTCCTCTAAGCTGTACTTTTGCTTGGCAGGCATAGCAAAAACGTTTGGGTAATCATGCCCTGTGTGTGATCCTACACATGGGGCATGATTACCCCATGGGTAGGGAGGGAGATTTCCCAGAGATTGCCAAAGTTAAGCAATATATATTTGCAGACTGACCAAAAGTCATTGACTTTTTTTGGTGGTTTCCTGATGCTTGCTTTGTCCAAGGCTCTCCTTAAGTCAAATGCAGGTCCTGCCCCATGCACACTAAATCAACATACATAGCAGGGGTTTTCAAACTGTAGCGTGTTTTTGTGGGAAGACCAGAGAGCTTCTAATTTTTTAAAAAGTTATTATTGATAAGCTTTTTTAGCTCTATTGTGGAGAAATAAGATCTGTGATGTGCACATCACTATTTAGAAAGCTTGGGGATGGGTGTGAAAATTTTCGGAATCTGAATGGAGGAATGCTCCTTCACAAAAAAAAGAAGAAAAAAAGTTTGGAAACACCCAACATAATACCATCACTCAGTGGTGGGATTCAGACCAGTCCAGTAAAACAGTGCCGGCACAGTGGTAAGATGCTCATCTCCCACCGTGAAAAGTTACAGTCAAGGTTCGAATCCAGTCTAAGAACATGAGAAACAAGTTCTTTACAAGATTCATCGAAAGACTGGTTATTTGTGGAGATGAAGATTACAAGGAAGAAAATTCATCACTGCCCCCTGGGGATTATTAGCTATTAGTTGACCCGAGCTATTAGTTGATTGTTGACGCCGTCCATGTACGGTGCCTTTCAACATATATATATGCTCCAAGGTTGAAATATTCTATCTGCTTCTATAGCTTAGATGGTAGAGCACTCGTCCGGCAAGCGAGAGATCGGGGTTCGTGTCCCCGTGGGGGCAGTGATGAATTTTCTTCCTTGTAATCTTCATCTCCACAAATAACGAGTCTTTCAATGAATCTTGTATTGACAAGTGGAGAGGACATTTCTATATGCATAAACAAGTTCTTTACATACCAAACCTAGGACAACCACCGATATATGGCGCCTTCATTTCTCACCCATCTCCACTTGTTGGAAATTGCCGTACGGTGACATATGACTGGAGCTGGAGTGCTGTAAAGTAGTCCAGTAAAGCAGTATGTAATTTTAATTTTGAAAACCGGTTTGTGAAATAGCACCTGTGATCAGGGTTCCCAGGTGCTAAGAGGCAAGTCTGAGCAGTTGCCCAATGTGTTTGCAGATACAAACAATTTAACAGCTGGTTTGTTGCAAACTGGTTGAAAAACTATTAATATCCTGCCACTGCTATTAAGTACATAGTGGTGTAGCCTCATATTTTTATACCAAGCAACAGGTTCATACAGGTTGAAAAAAATAAATTATATAGGCAATGTTTCTCCTGTTTCTTGTAGGTGCTTTATCATGGAACTAATTTACAAGACTGTTTTGTAATCACTGCTTATAAGATATCAATGCATAGTTTGATGATATATTTTTCAGTTTATATTGTCATGAAGTTAGCTATTTATACAGCTATATTTTTATTTCTATATTATATATATTCAAGACTATAGATAAGCTTGTTTAGTTGTAGTCACAAAAATATTCTCATTTGGATATATTATATTGTTCTTGATGAGAGACAGAGGAAAAAGCTTGATATAAGAACTATGACCATAGCTGTACCTAACCAATGACTTTATCTTAGTTTTGCTCATAAATTTTCAACAGTACTAATAAAAAAGAGCAAAATATGAATATGCATTAAAACAAAGTGGGGCTACTGTATATGTCTTTATATAGAAAATGGGGGATCAATATACACCAGTATTTAGAAATACTTTCAACTTTTCTTTTAGAAAATGCAACGTATCTGTGGGAGTTTTTGCTCAAATTATTACAAGATGGGCGTTACTGGTCTTTCATACGATGGGTCAAGAAAGAAAAGGGAATTTTCAAGATTATGGACTCGAAAGCTGTTTCAAGGCTTTGGGGACTGCATAAAAATAATCCAGAAATGAAGTATGAGACAATGTCAAGGGCACTAAGGTAATAACAGTTATATTGGGTTTTTTTTTTCACATTGTTGCTTGATTCCTTTTCACATATGTACCTGTAGAACAGGGTTGGACAAAATTATTGCTTGACATGGCCGGGCATGTAAAAATTTTGACTGCTTGTATTTTATCAACTACATGCCCGATGCTAACGTATACAAAAAATTTAAGCACTTCTGTTTTTCAATTTTTTCGGTGATTATGATGCAAGTGTTCCCTCACACGTGTGAAATTCCACAGAAATGCTTTCTTTGGCAGCCATGATGCAAACGTGTAGTCAATGTATTTCAATATATTTAGTCCTAATATATAGTAGTCCGATGTGGTCATTTGCCCTCATATACTGCAACTGGACTCACAGGCTGGAATCTCTTTGGCGGGTCCTCAGGCCAGGAATTTTTATGGGCTTTTTTTCCAGCACCGTCATTTCAACTTTTCCCAGGGGGGGGGGGGCAAAGTACATGTACTCAATATATATATATATATATACCATTTTTAGTGTATTTTCGAAAGCCAGGGGACGGCAACGCCCCCCTCCCCTAAATGATGGGCCTGTTTTTTTCAAAATGTCTTGGTTAATTCCAACTGTTTAGTAACTTTAACTCTTTTGGTAAAAATAATAATGGATAACTTCTAAGTCAGTGTGATCAGATGTCCCAGTTTCAAGGGAGAGTCGTTTTTGACTAATAAATGCATTATCCTGGTTTTTTCTTCTCCGCCAATCAAAGATGCAATGAAATCAAATTATTTTTAACAATTTAACTGATTTATTTGGGGTTTTCAAACTACCCACATTTTTTGCGTTCTTGATAGCTTAAAGGCAGTGATGTGTGAATCTAAGACGCTTGCTTAAGATTACTTGTAACACTTGTGGGAGTCAGAAGGACAAATCATGTTACCTCGAACATTAATGAATGAAATCAAATTCTATTTGCTTTCCCGCACCGATAATTTTTATTGGAAGAGAAATCTACATAAATACAAAAATCCACAATATTAACTTGAATTCTAGGATTCTGCTGACACCTATTGAGTAAAAACAAAACTATCTGCTATAATTCTTAAAGTAAAATGCTAGTTAGTTTCTAAACCATTTGTGACAAAAATTTATAACACGTGGTGTGAAACTATAATTTTTTAATTTATACACTGTATACCTGTGTAAATTTTATATGCCAAAATATTGATTACTAATGTATTTATGGTTTCAGCAGAAATTGTTTTTACAGCAAACTTAAAAATATAATGATCGATATTATGGTGTATAGAATTAATAATGCTGTGCAGCATAAAAATAAAATCTTTACAGTTTCATACCACATGCTGTTCATTTTTATGCTGCACATTGGTTTAGAACCAATTACAATTTTATTTCAAAAATTATAACAGTTTACATAAATTATAGTTTACTTCTTATTCAATAGGTGGCAGCTGTACTCCCAGCTTAAACTTTTGTGCATCTGTAATAGCAAAGTATGAAGTTCAGAAGGTTATGAAATTTTTTCTCCCTGTGATATTTTTTTTCTTCAGTTCACAAATTATTTCTCTCATTCATGTTCGTCTGCAAGAATTTTCATTAATTTCACCAGTCTGCAAGTAGGATGATATTGGAGAACACACTGAACTATCCTTTATAAGGTTCAGGCTTTATTACCAATGGATAAGTTTATTCATTGCCTTACAATTCAACCCTATAATGCCCTTGGGAAAAATTTTCAAGATGTTCTGGTTGTTATCAGGATTTGTCCTGGTTTCGCAGTTACATGATCTGGCCATCCTATCTTAGGCACTTGCTTGACCAAGATGAACCCATACCGCAAATCTGCTATGATTCTTTATGTTATCAGCGAGTTGAATTGGCGGCAAATTTTCCACCAACTTCATGGAAAAATGTAATTTTCAGCTTGGCTAATTTTAGATTTGTCTTTCTTTTTGGATTTTCATAGTTCTTTCGAAATTTTGACTATTGAAAAAAATTATCATCCTATATATTTTATTTATTTTTTAACCCCTTTGTTAACAATTCCTAACAAAAAAAAAATTTTTTTTTTTGCCCTTTCATCTTGTATTTTACACCCCTACAGAGCAACAGAAAACATTTTCTTCAGCCAATATAACTTTTTTTTTTTTTGCCTATTCTTCTTGGATTTAGCATTCCAAGTGGCCGCAATGAGTTGCAAGGCCGAGCACCGCCCCTGTACTGTCACAAGGCGCAAGTGTACATTATAGGTCCCCTCATCCAGAATTTGTTCCAAAATAGTCAAATGAAAACAAAGGAAAAATTCAGCTTCTTACTTGTCTGGCCCCTGGAGAACAAGAAACAACTTTGAAAAAATTTTCTTAATAAAAAATAACCTCATTATACATCATCATTACAGGTAAGTGATGAGGACTCACAAAAATAAGTGCTGTTTCAAGGATTAAGTTATCTGGCATTATTAAGAATGGTAAAATAATTCGGGAACAAAAAAAAACCAGGAAAATATACTTTGAAAGCAGGACGTATGATCACACACATTTTGCATGGTACACAATGGTGTGTGGCTTTCTTCTGAAACAAACCAGGTTTATCTCGTGGTCCCCTTCACTGAAGCCCTGCTAGCCTCCTGCCAGGGTCACCATGGGGCAGCATATGAGGCTTTGCATCCTCAGGGCAGGTAAGCTCGAGCGACCCCTGAGAGAAGGAAAAAGAAACACAAATAAAAGAGTAAGACTATGAAAGATAAGGTGATAAGAATGTAGGTACAAAGTTATATTTCTTTTCACCCTCACCTTACCCGTTCTCTTTCACTTTTATAAGAAAAATACATCATATGTGAGGAAAACATTGCTGTCAGGGTATACAAAAAAACAAAAGGGAAAAAATAATTGTAAGGTTGCGACAAAAGCTTCGGGTTGATCAGTGGAGAGGAAAGAAAATAGAATAAACTTGTTTGAATTCATTCCACTGGCATTTGAATGCAATGTTGTGTCCTTTGATCATGAAGTGGTTAAGTAAGTTTATCAAATGATAATATTTTTTGGGCATGTAAAATATTGATTCGGGCATCTATTATTTTTAGTTACATGTCCCACCAGGCATGTAAATTTCTGGAGATTTGTCCAGCCCTGCTGTAGAAAACTATTTAGATGAGATTTTGTTTAAAACTAAAAATTATTTCTACCATATTTCCCTTCTTACAGTCTGCAGATACATACTTCGCTACTTTGAGAAAAAATATATAATATCGTCTGCAGTATCATATCATCTGCATGCGTTATTCATTAATATTGAAGTCATGAGATGTAGAATGAGTTGTTTCTCATATTTTTGTTGAAAATATATCTATTTTTCTATTAACTCTTTTTACAGCCAGTTCCCCCCCCCCCCTAAATAAGGCTTGTCCAAGATTTGACTATTCTTTTTTCTCTTCACCCTTTTATGTAACTTGTTTTTCAGGTTTTTGCCTCTGACGAGATCTTTCATTTTCTTCCTCACCCTTTACAAATCTGCAACATACCCATTCTCCCCTATCTGGGCCGTCTTCAGCAGTCTTGAACTTCACACAGTTAACATCTACACACCATCTATTGCCTAAATCTTTTCAAAAAAACATATTATTTACAAATTTTGAAAATATTTCTATTTCACATTCTCAAAAAAAATCTGAAATTTTCCTTTTGTGACCAATTTTTTGAATTGTATCGCAGGTATTACTATCAACGAGGAATAATTGCTAAAGTAGATGGACATCGACTAATGTACCAGTTCCTTTCCATCCCAAACCAGAGCCCCAAGGCTATAAAAGCGCTGTGTCTTGAATTCAAAAAAGAGCGGGAAAAAGAAAAAGAAGGACCCTAGTATATATATTTTTTAATTGTAAATATTGTTAAATAATTTATTTGCTCACTGTACATGTAACTATTTTTCCGTGTGCAAGGTGTAATGATATTTATTATTGTGTGGTGATTGGTTGGTTGTTTTCATGACCAAAAAAATGTTTTGAAACTTCTTTAGAGTATAACTTTCATATCATTCAATACATGGGGCGTTGTAATATTTCTAACATTTTTTATCCTTGTGATTATACAGAGCGGAGAGTTAGTGTTATATTGATGGGTGTTGTGTGTTTTCTTCTAATCTATATCAATTAGAAGTTTGTTCGAATGATGTCCAAATGTTTGCTGGGACCACAATTTTGTTCATGAAATTTAAATTATTTTTGACATAAGAGTTTGTTAGAATTCCAAATTGATATCTATTGACTGTCCAATTTAGAAAAAATACATTAATGGGTGGAAGATTGTTGTCTTTCACAGTGAAATAATTATAGTGAATACGGTGAAATCTTAGATAATTCATTACAATTATGATATCATGTACAGGGTCTTTCAGAACTTGTGGTGCATACGTTGGGTGGGGAATGATAAACACAGCTAGACAAGCACAAATTACCATACAGCGCATGGCCAAAACTCAAGTGGTTAAGCACTAGAGGGCAGTACGTGCTGCGACATGAAAAGATGAAAAACAAAAAAAAGCAAGATAGAATGCAAGGAGACAGATGAATTTAAGGGAAAAACAACTTCCAATTTCACAGAGGTATCACAGCAACTGCTCAAAACTGCGGCCATCAACAGGTGCGCAGTCTTCACACTATTGATGTAGTGCTGGGAAGCAACCCTCCAGGAGTTAGCTACTTGAGTTGTAGGCATGGGTTGTATGGTGATTTGTGCTTGTCTAGTTGTGTTCTATCACCCCCTAACGTATGCAGCATAAGTTCTGAAACAACCTGTGTATATATATAGTCAAACTTGGTTATAAATGACCTCTGTTATCATGACCCCTTGGTTATACTGCCAAAAGATGGCTGCCAATTTCCATATGATGTTGATGCACCATCATGTTGATTAACATCAGTGAAAGCTCAATAGCCCAAGATACAACTACACATTTTCATTGCTTTTCCGAGAAGTTCTCATAATTTGGGCTCAATGTATTGATGAAATGTTTCTCACTTTTCTGTTGATAATTGTGACAATAAAAACAGGATTCTATGCATCTATCACTGTTCAGTTTTTCACCCACTGTAAATGAAAAAATCAAGCACAGTCCCAGCTCTAATGGGATATAATCCTGTTTCCTCATGAAGTTGGACCATGCTGGAGAAAGCCTGTCAGAGAATTCTCTCTAGGCTTCAGGGTCTTCTGGTTTTCACCTCTACCACAGGACCTCCAAAACTTTCATTGTATGTATAAGGTTTGACAGGGTTGCTAGAAATTATGTATCCCTGTTGATATGGTTTTTTTTCTCTCTCTCTGTATAGTATCCATAGAAAATCACAGCCCCCCCCCTCCAGGAATAAGGATTTATGACTGTGTTCAATCCATACATTGGTTATCTGTTTAAGCTTTGTCTTTTGTTTGAACTGACTTCTGTAATTCACTTTGAAGAACTTTTCACAGATTGTATCGGGTTCACAAAATACTTGCCATTCCTATAATTTATTCTGATTTTAAAGGCACATTCCCTCTTTTGCATCTCTGCATACTAAGATCTCACCTGGGAGTTGTGCTGGCTTTGTCATATCTGCATTATTTGTATTGGGGGAGGAGGGAAAAATAATCATTTCCTGATAGCATCTGAGATTACAAATTTCAAACCAGTATTCTGAAACTTTAATTTCAGTTTTAATGATGCCTTTCTTATAACAACATAACTTACCACCTCAACCCATTGGCCCAGGTGTAGCCTGGAGGGCCTCAAGTGCAGAGGAGGGCTTCATAAAAATGAGATCTGATTAAACATTTTGAGATTCTGCATCTTACTGATAGGCATTTCTAGCCGAGTTCAGGAGAGACCTCAGGAAAACCACTTTGCCCTAGGGCCCCCATATTTTTAAGACAGCCTTGCATGAGTTATGAGTTACTACCCCAGCATGAGCCCTGCATGATTATAAAATAGTTTGACTGTATTTAGGTGAAAACAAATCATACTTTATACATGATGAGAATTCGATAACATGGTTTTGATGATTTAGGCACAGAAACAAAGAATTTTATAAACACTTAACATATTTTTCTAAATCTCATCTGATACAATCATATTTTTCTGTGAGTCAAATTATTATATTTAGTGTCATATAAGAACAATTTTTTTAGGTTAAAAACATTTGACACTTCTTACATTGATTGCCCTCAAGCAGCGATTCAAATTTTATGGAAAGTTATATTCTCTTTGTTTAAATGTGCATTGAATTTTTACAAACCATAGCACACTCAGGGATTTCAAGATGCTTAAATACTTTGTTATAATATGACATTAAAATACTTGATGTTTTTTTTAAACATTGTAAAAATATTTAAGATACTTACAACATGGGTGATTGATTTTTTGTCAGTAATGGGCCCTGTAATTAATGCTGGTCCACTTCTTTTTTTAAGTGATATTATACAAATACTCTTTGCACAGAGTGCACGAAGAGAAGTGTTACAATTAATTACTCTGCTGCAACTAAGACAACATATGAGAGATTGAAAATGTAATGTTTGCTAATCACATAACTTTTTATACATTTTTGCAGCTATGTAATTGTATCGTGTATAACTAATCTTTCTGAACTTTTGGCAAATATTTACCAAAAAGGAAAAAGAACCTAAAAATTGTCAAATTTTAAATTTTGTTGAAATTGTTTATGGTCACTTGTAGTTTCTGAACTTGCCTCAGAAAAGTCTTCTACGTACAATGAAAAAACACAAAAAATGTTTGAACCATTTGTTTTGTGGGACATCAGTAGTTGAACAGTTATTTTATATGTTGAATCTGTATATGCATTATATCACTCAATTTTGAAATAAAATAAAGTTTTTATACTTAAATATAATTTTTTAAAATATATATTTTTTCCATTTTTTTGTTAAAAGAATTAAAATTATGATAAAAATTCATCACATATTTATGCACAGTAAACAAATACAGAATCTCAGTGTTTTTATAAATTGTGATACAAGAGTTACATTTGGAAGGTCCCAAGAGCTAATTTTACTATACCAGTCTTAATACTATGACATGTATTGTAGCATTTATTCTCTCGTTATTCGATATAAATTTCTTTTAAAGTTATCAAATTATATGAAGAGGTGATTTTTCTATATGACATAATATTTACTGTGAATCTTTGTCTGAAGTTTTGCTAATGAGGCATGTTTCTCATACATGTTGTTAAATTAAATGCAGTGGTACTTTGAACTGAAAGACTAGTTTGTGATGAGAGAAAGAGAAAATTACTAGTTTGTTTGTTGTCTATGGCACAGTGCAGGTGTTGCAATATTGTACAATGAGCCTAACAAGTGACTATAGGGTTACCATGTTGTGCTTCTGAATTTGAAAGACTACTACTAAACTGTGCTACACACCAGTTTGAAAGATAGATTGTAGTATTTCTCAAACTTTCCAACTTTGAAGCACAAATGTGAGCCAATACCTCATTTAGAATTCCTGATGAGGGAACTGAAATTGTACCTTTTTTTAATAAGAATCGCTTTTTTCGTTGGAAATAGCAATGAAAATCTTATCAAGTACAGTAGGGCTAGACAAATCCTAGGTACCAGGTTGTCATGGCGATTAAAAAATTATTATTGGTGCCTAAAATTTTCTTTGTGTAGTTACTAAAGTGCAGGCTGAGGCTGAAAGCACCATTCTGCCAACACATGAAAGAGGATCATTATGCCCTGAAAAAGTCAAAAGAAGCATTATTTTGGACCTTTTGGGTAAAAACTTTTTTAGCGCCAAAAAAATTATTCTGCCACCTAGATTTCTTTTGCTCTTTGTCCAGCCCGGAATTATGATCATCTTTACATTTGGTACACAACACATACGTAGCACTTTCCTGCATCCACCAATTCATTGAAATAAATTGGGTTATATTAGTTATTAAAATACTGTATTTTAAATCTAAATTTCCCATGTATGATTTTAAATATCCTGCTATCCATATATACAAAAATTGGCATTGTACAATTTAGCTTACTGTGATATCTCTGTACTTGACTGTAATTGGTTCCAGAACACATGATGTGTGCTAAAATGTTATGAGTGCCAAACAGTGTTTCCATATGAGGAATAATTTAATTGCAGAAATTTTCAATTAAATGTCAACATATATACATTGTTACATGGCAAATTGTAAAGCAGTGAACTTTACAAAAATGGTCATTGTTCAATCATCGAAGTTTACATTTCCACTTGTTGAAACTTGTGTTACAATTTTTTGAAGTTGGAAATGATATCGTAAATACAATCTGATCACACTTTGCTTCTTATTGTTTGAGGCACCCTAATTTTTGTACATTGGATTAGTTTATTATGACCTATTCCCTTGTATATTCAATGCTTGTTAGTTGAATTACCTGCCTACAAGTTGGGGCATTTTTAGAAAATGTTTTTGCACATTCAACTTGGATTACATGCAAGGAGATATGCTCTTATGTCAAGGTACCACTGTATAGATTGAAAATTTGTGATATTATGAAAAGTGTGGATGTGTCTTTTGCATATGTATTTATAATGTATGTTTGTGTTCAAATTAAACCGTTTTTATTTCATAAATGTAATAAATATGTAGTCTCAAGCAAAAAGTTTATCTTACCCATTTACTGACACTTTTTTTACTTATTATGCATATTGTTTGAATTCGTTATATGTAGGAAGAATGCTTAAACTGTCTTTAGGATAAACATCAACTCAGGTTATGATTAGTACGTTTGAGTGTTTTTAATGTCAATGTATTGTTGACAGAAAATGTTGTATGAATACAATCATTCAGATCTCAAGTGTAGTTTACACAAAGACTGGAGGAGTTGGAGAGAAATTTGGGTGTCTTCCGAACTCCTTCATATGTTCTGTATTGGTGTGCATTCTTTTCTAATATTTTATTTTAGTTTTACCAGCTACAACTGGAAATTCCTAATTCTTTTTAGAGGGACATGTCCTTAGAAATTTTTCTTTCTGTCTCTCAAAGAATTTGATTTTTCCTAAAAGTTTAGAAATTTACTTCAAATACTTCTTATAGTTGTTTCTACATTATTTCTTAAAAATTTTTATGTTCATCTAACTGTTTCATCTTTTAGACAAGACCTCAGTATCAGGTATGAATGGTGTATATATATATTTTTATTTTCTCAACTTCATTCTACACACCCCCCCCCCCCTCCTAAATCAGTGGTTCCCATTACATGGCTTCTGAGAGCATTGCCAACTTGTGGGGATCCGACTTATTGTTCAAAAGCAAGTATTGGCCCAGAGAGCCGAATGACCTAGCCTTTGTCAGAGCCATTGCAGCTAGCTGTCAATACTGGTATGTGTCTAGGGCTTTGAAGTATTTTTTATGTAGTCCTGTTTTGAAGAGCTGTGGATAAATGATGACTTAGGCAAGGGGCAGTAAGGCTAATGGTTTTGCTACAGGTAGCAAAAGTTCGATAACTACTGCGCTAAACCGGAAATGCTCCTTCAGTACATGAAGCAATTTTACCCTGTATGGTGCACCTTCATAAATACATATTCAAAAAACAAAATTTTTTGTAAAAATTGATGTAAATTTTTATAAATTTTATTTGGAAAAATGGATGAAAATTGGTGTTGCTAGCATATTTTTAATTGAAACAATATATCAACCCACATCAACTTGATTAGAGTGGACGTTTAATTAGCTAAAATGTTAATTAAGGGCAAAATATACAGTTTCCTTTTCTCTATAAACATAAAATCTTATTCAGCAAAAGTTGAATATTTGTTTTCTTGAACTTCCGATTCGCTTGAATTGGTACGATTTTATAAATCTCTGAACACGTGTGTAGAGAGAATCTTAGCTCTCAAAAATATGACACCAATATGAAAATCAACTCTTTCTAGCAAAAAAAAATATTGTACTTATACAGCCATATTTTGTTCTGAAATGACACTAAATGATATACTTTTTTGAAATACCAAATTAATTGAGGAAAGAAATTTGTATGATTGATTGGCTTTGGCCATGTGTCTACTATGCATATTCAAATACACACCGGACCATAGAGGGTTAAAATAATTGCAATTAAATTTTTTTTTTTTTGGCTCTCGAATGAGTAATTCATCTTTTATACGACCTTCAAAGAATTAATGAAACATATATTGATCCATAAAAGTTGACCTGGGCAAATTATGGCCAGCAAGCCAAACATTTGGGCACTATGCCATAAATGGTCTTTCTCATAACAATACTCATGTATTGTTATTTATTACACTCAAGTTATACTTACGAAGCAACTACCATCCTCTTCTACCTTTTATATAATATATACCAACTGGATGTTATATTCTTGTAAATAATGTATGATTTATATTTTAAGAGGTTATTTATACTTGATTCTCTGGGCCTGTATACTAGAGCATGTCTGTGCATGTGTATATATATATATGTATACATATATTTTTATACTTATTTTCCTCGTGTTTAGGTTGTAATTTTCATGTTGTACACCTCAATATATATATATATTCTAATCATATGGTGCTAGATATATATAAATATATGTTTAAATATTGTTAAGATGTTTTTGATGAGAGGTGTTGGAATTAACATATGTGAAAAAAAAATGTGAAACTTATAATCATGTTTTTTATTGACATTTACAAGTCTTTCATGTTTTTATCGCCTCACAAATGGGGAAGCTAAGTTATTTATTGGTGATTTACAACTCTTTTTTTTCACACAGTTATGTGTGTTATAAATGAATAAAAATGAATAACTGTTATTTCAGAGTGTGTTTCTCTTTTATGTATAAATTTATATAAAGGGTTATACGGCAGTGAGTTCGAAACTTTTTCCTTTCACTGATCCCTTGCGCCAATTAAGTGAAGGCAACGGACACCTTTCCTGAGGAAACTGCTTTAGATGATCACTTACACAAGTAGAAGATTAAGGAACCCCTTCCTGTCATGGCATTTAGGACATTGTGTCCATTTTGGCACATATTGTCTGTAAGGGCAGAAATTTCATTATTGATGCTTTGTTGATCATTTGATTCACAGCGCTTTCCGATGAGTTTTTTGACCCTTTGTTTCAGTTGTCATAGCTTTACTGAAGCATACATGCACCTTGTGAACTTCCCTCTGAGAAATTTCTAATAAAACAGTGCAGGCAGGAAAAGTTTTTCGGTGGCCAATAAGTGGTCCCATCTATCCTCCTTTTTTCAAATGAAAGTGATAGATGCCTGAATTTGAAACTGCAAGGTTCATGTAGTAGGTAGTGACTTAAGTTGACCAGTTTTTAGTTTGGTGTTGTTACATCTAGTGCTCTTGATGGCTAATGAATATAAATCAATTCAAAATATGAGTTGTTCAGCTACAATTTAGAGTACAGGTTGCAAATTCAATCACCAAACTGTGCCCCTTTCCCCAGAAGTGGATGAGGCTGACATGGTTTCAGCCAAGAGGTCCGGGATGATTTTCATAGTTTTTGCTTTTTTTTCCACACACTATAAATTCACTATGGGGGGGGGGGGGGCACTAAACATCCCAGCCTAGGAACAGGATGTGGAGGGGGGAGGGGGAAATGTGCAAAACTACTAATTAACTAGATGTACCAATACCATGAAAGTCTAATGGAGAGTTTGTATAAAAAGTGTTTTTTACTACTGCTTTAATAAGTTGTTCCAGGCTTGTTGTTTACTTGACATGAAGTTTGTTTCTTAGGAATGCCTGTCATTTTTTCAAAAGTGTTGCCATCTGTCTTCCGAATTCAGAAGTAAACAGTTTGGCCAGTTATTTTGTCTAATTTTTGAATGTTGTAGGCCTGATTGCCCACTGTGGAGACTTGGTTTTTCGAATGAGATCGGCTCGCATTCGCTCCTTAAAGTTGGAAAACCAACTTCAGTCGACCCCCACTATGCCCTCAGTAAAGTCCGAACTTCGCGATGCAAGTCCATCACGACCGCATAGTGGCTTTTGACTTGAGTGAATTATTCAAAGCTTTCACCTACGCAACGAGTATTCGATTTCAGGTGGAATTTATACAGTCGCAAACAGTGGCAGATTAATGGCTTTGCCTCCTGCTTTGTACTCAAATTCTGTCACCCTTCTCCCGGGGCTGTGAGCGGTTCTATCTATCTATCACCCTTCTCCCAATTTAATTTTCGTTACCACACTAATGACTAACATTTGCCTCCCTAGCTATAGTCCGCTTTATCATCGAAGGACATGGGTGGGGATACGGACGGGAGCATTTCCCCCCAAATATATCTACATATATGTCTTTCTTTCTGCACGGGCGTCGGAAGGGCTTAAGACGTGTGGGTTCTCGTTAGTTTTATGTAGTAGATTTTCATTTTTCTGAATGAAATCTGGTGGTGCTCGGACTCATAGTACAAGTAACTGAGTGCTCGCTCTGACGCCACTGTATTTATGTATTGACTTCACCTCGATGTCTGTACTGACATCGTGAAACTCCTCCCTGGACCAAGCAACGCATGCCCCGTAGACCACATTTGGCCCCCGGAGTTTTTTATCGTGGCCCGCCGATAATTTTCAGAAAATGTTTCAAAACATTGAAAAACGATCAATACTAGAATTAGTGAGTGAAATAATTTCAGAATTAATGAAAGAAGGAATTATAGAACAAATGAAAGGAATAATTCGGGAACCCCAATTAATGATTCAGAATTGATGAAAAAATAATTTCAGAATTTTAATGGAAGTTCAAAATTGCTGAAAGAAATAATTTTGGACACAATTTCAGAATTACTTATAAATAAATGAGAGAAATAATTTAGTTTTCCGATAAAAATTACATATAAAAATTTCCACAATAAAACAATAATTGCATAATGATTGAAAGGAATGATTTCAAGATACAGGGTCTTTATAATTAAAGTTCCACTTTGTGAAATGGCCATAAAAGGAAAACTGGACAAAATGTTATCAAACTAGGAAATAGTTTACAGGAGGTCATGAGATTCAATTTTCCGCAAACAAAAAAAAAAATCAAAAACTCACCACCAGCGGAGAATGGCGCTGTATGCAATATTGTTAAACGAAATAAGACGAAGACATCGGCAGACAGGTTTTTAATCGTTTCTAAAACGAAACTGTTTGTGGGGTTTTGGCAGATTTGAAAAATGCGATACACATGTTCGTAATATTCTTCCTTAGGGCCGCAACTAGATGCTTGATCACCCGGGGCAAATGCTCATTTTGGCAGTGGCGTCGGAGCAGGGGGTGCTGTGGGTGCTCGAGCACCCACGGAAGTTTGTAGAACGGGTCCGAGCACCCACAGAATTGATTCAAAAATCGAAATTTCCTACACGAATCTCAAGACGGGCATCCACAGGTTCGAAACACTTCCGACGCCCCTGCATTTTGGCGACCCCTTGTAATGTTGAAGGTAAGGTTTCGAGAATGAAATTTGCGCCCTCTCTGGTTCAGCGCCCAGGACATGAGAATCGCCTGCTCCCCACAGTTACGACACTGTTCCTCCTGATATGCTAAGTAAGAGCTACTGTTAAGAACGCAGTAATGCGATTTAACCTGCTTTCGGAAAATGGTGAACGCCACATGAGTTCTAGCACATTTTAGAAACGATTAAAAACATTTCAAGCCGATGTCTTAATTCGTTTAACAACATAGCATACAGTGCTATTCCCCGATGGTGGTGAGGTTTTTTTTCTCTTTTTTGCGGAAAATTGAATTCCATGACCTCCTCCCAAGGCGGAGTAGGAGAAGACAGCTATAGTGACCTAGACAGCTCCAGTTTTGCACCACAAATGAACTGCAAAAAAATCATGGCTATTTATTTTACACATATATTTTTTGGTATTCGATTAAACTGACCAGAGTCGCCCTCTGGGTGGGCGACAGATGCGGCCACACAGGGCTCGGCGCTTGGAGGACTCCCGCATATGTCGGAATATAAAAAAAATAATTTTATTTACCATAATAAAACGAGGTAGCTATGTTTCAACTATAGAAACGATAGTGATTATTCCAAATAATACATCAGATTATATACAAAAGAGAATTATTCACAACTCGAAGGAACCCTACAGATCATTTTCTCTTCGGGCTCAGCGTCTGGTGATGGTGGACCTGGAATTGACCTGAGGGACCTCAAATACTTTATTGTGGGCTTCAAATCAATTTAACCTGAATATTAATACAGTAATTATAAACTGTAATTGAAACAGTAGACATATTTAAGTGCAACCAATTTTTCAGCTAGTTTTTGAACCATTAATACCTTAATTTTTAGTTATATTTCTTTCCTTCCATAAATTATAAATGCCTTTTTTAGTGCCTATTTTGTGTATGTTTAGTATCTTTTTTGCCTGCCTATTTCGGCCATTTTTAGTGCCTAAACTTTCGGACTCTTTTGATTACGATCCCAATTATCAACGCGTTTCTGAAATAATAAAAAAGTAAGTTCTTTCTCAAAGATTTTTTCACCTCTTCAAGATTCATGTTCGTAACTCGAAAATTTTATTAGTCGAAAAGTGACTACATAAAATTATTTTGGAGGGGCCGCAAAAATTTTTTCTGCAACGCACCGTGAAATTCCTAAGCTCGGCCCTGACTGAAAGGGACCATCTACATCATAGTTTCCCAACCTTTTTTATCCCACCGCCCCCTTCTTCAGAAATTTTTTTCTCCCATCGCCCCCCAACGCAATATAACTCATAGGAACCTATGTTATACTCGAGCTTCTACCGCCCCCCTGGAACATTCCATCGCCCCCCAGGGGGCGTTAACGCCCACGTTGGGAATCACTGATCTACATGGTCCGCTGGACCATTACCTCCTACAGATACAGTATCTCTAGGAGGTAATGTATTAGCCCGGTTTACATGTACAATATTGCGGTAGCATTGGGAGTTCCCGCACTGGCTTGACGACATTTTTCCCGCGTAGGGAGAAAAGAGTGAAGAAGAAATACTGTATTTGCATCCTCTATCTTTCTTTGAGATTTTCGCGGTGCATACCACTTTCCCATAATTCTTTGCGATTTTTCCCTATTTCGGGGTGAAGGAAACAGAGTTGTCAGGTTGGCAGTAGTTTTCCCGCCAAATTGAGCTTGTTTGAGAAAGGTTCGGCGAGAACTTTTTTGGCTTTGGCAGATGGCGGTTTTTTCCAACGGTGTTCGTGACAATTTTCTCTCTTATTTTTTAATTTCCCATGTAAACAGGGTTATTACGTTGGCATTGCGGACAAGGTGCTGCCTTTTTGAGGACGTGCAGAAAATTCAAGGTCATATAGATCCGCGCATTTCCCGCGCACGTGCAGTGATGGTAACTCATGGGAAAAATTGGCCAAAATTTATCCAACGGGGAAATTTCTATGCATTTGTGGGAAATTTTAAGAGTTTATCAAACAAAAGAATTTTTTGAAAAAACAAAAAAAATGCAATGCAATACTTTTCTATTGTAAAATACTTGACTACGTATTTCCCCGGTAGGTGGCAGGACATTTTCGAAACGTGTGGGAAAAATTTAGCTAAAAACGAAATTTCGCTCGATGAGGTTACCCCATCAAGGTTGAAATTTTAGCACTTTTCTTTGTATACTTTTAACCCATTAAGTGAGACCCCTCCCCCCCCCCCTCCCATTCATTGGCAAAGAAAAAAAAATTAAAATTTGGCATGGCAAATTTTCTTACTAACCGGCGTCAATGGGTTAAAATTTATTTTAGTTGTGCCTAAATGAGGAACAGAAGAAGGCGCCTAATTATATTTCGCTCCCCCCACTGACAAATACCTGGTACACCACTGGTTAAAAACCTTCGTAGGAGCCTGTATACCTTGGAAAATTATTCCGATATGTAAAAATTCGCGAGTAAGACACTGTCATAATAAATAGGTGAAAAGAATATCACTTCCGTAATCATGCTGGCCTAGGCGGCCGCCCTGTATACAGAATTACTCCGGAAAAATAACTACAGAATCAGGCCCGTAACTTGGCTGGGGCAACCGGGGCGCTGTCTCAGGGCACCGAGCTTAATAGGAGAGGTGGGCTCTGCCCTAAAAAAGGTACACTAATTTTCATGCCCCCCCCCATAAAGGTGAGGCAGACAGGGCTCCATCCCTGGGGCCCGAGACAATTCCCACTATTTTTTGTTTTTTTTCCTGCTATAAATTCACTAGGGAACATAGGCGGAGATAGACTTGGAAGTCTGGGGGGGGGGGACACGGTCATCAGGGATCATTCAAGTATTACGTCAGCATCGGGGGGGGGGGGATGAGGGGAGTCAGTGTTTTGCTTCGGCCCGGGGGCCAAAGAGCTTACGTTGCCTTTTGCGACAGACCCTGGGTGTCTCGCGGTTTCTCAAGTTCTCCAGTGTTTTGCTGACTTTTGCTGACAAGGAGGGGGGAAGGGGTCAAAAATGGCTGAAAATCTGCTAACGTGATACTTGAATGGCCTCTTATTGCTGGGGGCACGATCAGTGCCGTCTTAAGGCATGGGCCCACCCGGGCACGGCCCGGGGGCCTCACAAAATTTGTTTGATAGGGCCTCAGCAAAATCAATTGGCCAGGGTGCCCATGATACTCTCAAAACGGCCCTGGGTACGATGATGATGATGTCAATTCATCTATACATATATGCATTAGATCAGTCGACTTCACTTTTGATGCTGGGTATCTCCGCCCATGCTATGGAAGAACACATTTTTGGCGATAATTGGCGATGTCCCGTATTTAGAATCTTAATTCCTATATTTCTATCAAGGAAATATGGTCAGACTATCGATGATCGTCAATGTCCCGTATTTTAAAGATCGTATTTTTTGCGATCAAGTATGGTTAGCCTCATCACAACACAATTTCAGTACCCTCCGATGACGTCATCGTTATGAACACAGAAAAATGTATATTTCTCTTTTCCGGTGGCAACACGTTTGATAATATGACGTCATCCATTGTTTTGCTTTTATAGTTTGTAAACAATGCCCGTCGTTATTGAATTTACTGCCCACGTCTTCCTCGTGATTGTTTCGGCTCCCATTGAAGGCAAATATGGCTGAAAGCGAATTATAATATTCGTGAGATCGCACCGAGAGTTCGTGATTCTTCGGAACGCGCCGAGGATCCGAAATGAGGCAGCTGATTTCATTCTTGTAATAAATAGCGTACAAAGCAGTTGTAGGTTTGAGATGTCGTGGGAGCCATGCAAGAGGTAGTGCTGTTACATTCCTGTGGTGACACCGAATTTAACAACGGCCGCAACTTGACTGCCAATTTCAACAAAGGGAGTGGCTGCTACACGAAACTCCAGAGCGCCACCACGTGCAGCAACTGCTTGAGAGACGATTTCAATCTCGACAACACCGCCGCCGCCACCACCACCAAAGAGTTCAATCCTTACAGGGGAGGAGAACCAAAATCGCCAAAGAGGAAAGCACCTAGGAGGTCACCTTGTATCTCTGCGCTGTTTTCCTTCCTGTACCGTTTCCTCGTTGCTTTTCTGAGGGCCCTGTGTTTTAGGTTGCCCCGAAACAGCATAGACAATGAATCCTTGTTGACCGTTGACTATAACAGTTGTAGGAACAAGGCGCAGTGTGATGGAGGAGGAGGAGGAGACGGGGAAGATGACCACGAGTGTCATGTTATGCTATTGCATGAGAAGCTGAATCCTTGCCGAACTTCGCTGAAAAAGAACCACTCTTATGTGGAGATACCATCCTCTAATAAAAATGTGTCTCGATGTAAGGTCATCAAACCTAATAACGCAAGCGTTGCTGTAAGTAATGTGGAAGTGATGCATGATTTGTTTTTATTTATCGTTTGCCTTGTTACTTGTCATGCAGGGCTGCCTTACCAGACACAGGAACTCTAGTTTATACAAACAGTACAAATGTAATTCAACCATAACAAATCACTCACTTCCCTTCTGAAATATAGATGGCAGCACTGAAAAATCAAACACAACACTACATATGCACTCAGACTGTTAGGTTCACACACATATATACTTCCGCCACAACTCACTAGGTAATAAATCGCCCATAGATGGTAATAGACCTGAGTTGTGCTCGGATTGAGACGGGAGCAAAGAACACTGCTATAAAATTATAAAACTTTAAAATTTTGGGGGCAGCAAAATAATGTTTGCCCTGGGCAACAAAAATCCTTTTATTTTTCATACTGACCACAACTCAGGGGTATCGCCATGGGCAATTTACTACCTAGTGAGTTGTGCCGGAAGTGTAAGTATGTGTTCCTAACAGCGTGAGTGTGTATCTTGCGTTGTGACTGATTTTTCATTGCTGCCATCTATGTTTCAGAAGTGAAGTGTAATGATTGAATATATGTGCTGTTTGTAGGCCTGTTGCTCTCTGTGGTGAGACTTTTTAATGGGGAGATTTGCTCGCATTCGTACCTTGAAGTTGGGAACCACTGAAAACCAACTTCAGCCGACCGCCACTGCAGCAACAGTAGGGTTCAAACCTGCGGTCTTACGATGTGAGTCTCATTATGACCACTTGACTGCCACATCGTCAAAAAAATAAAATAAATAGTGGAATGCTTCATGTTTGTGCATGTCATCCTTGCGCAGGGGCTATGATAATTTTCTCTATATAATTTCAATTTTAGTATATGTACTGCCGAAGCGAGTACAAAATTTTCATCTCTGCCCCCTACCGGGAGCCTCGAATGCCAGTAAAGTTCTCTACTATCTAAGCCAGTGATTCTCAATCAGTGCTCCGCAGAACCCATGAAGCTCCTTGTGCACTCTCCAGTGGCTCCACAGCCGCTGAGGAAAATAAAAAAAAAACCAGTAAAATTAAAAAAAAAATTACCATAAATATTTTTAAATGTTAAAAAAATCAGTAACTTTGATGAATAATTAAGAAATGGGCCTACGGGGGCTCCACTATAGAGACTTTTTTACTAAAAATGGCTCCGCGAGTCAAAAAAAAGGTTGAGAACCGCTGATCTAAGCTATAGTGACATCTATCTGACAAAAATCCTAGTTACGGCTAAATCCTAGCAGTTTTTGTAATTCATTTTCATAAGAACATCAAATGAAACAGCTATAGTATAATTTCTTTCGGACATGTGCTGGCGATTTTTTTCCTTTGGCCCGAAAAAGGCCTGAAAGTATGACGAAAAGTCACCAAAAGTGAAACAAAATCTTATTTTCATGCTTCTGACATCTTTCTTGTCAGAGGAAAGAAGTCGCCAGCACATTGCCAAAAAAGGGCTAACATTAAGTTATGGCTGTTAAAAAGAAAAAATGGTGATGAAAAACAAACAGCAAAAAACAACAAAACAACGTTCTTAGACTTAATAAGGGGATTAAGATTAAAAATATACCATCCTAGACCAGCTACAAAATTGAAAATAATATAACTGAAGCCTCTGTTTTAATCCTAGAATACTAACTCTATCACTAACCTGACTGTGTGTCAGAGACATAGAGGTATAGGCAGTTAACATGCAGTTTTATCAGCTTTTTTTTATTTAGTGTTCTAGGGTTAAATGATAAAAGGGTCAGGAAAAAAAAGGTAGCGGTTTAATAAAAACACGATTGTGGGCAGAGCCATAGCGTGCCTTCTCAGGGCCCCAGAGCAGATTTTTTTCGGGTTATTATTATGCAAAATAAGTCGATTTTTTTGTTAGCCGCCCCTTCCCGTTTGGCTTGGGACCTTGGGTCAGTTATGGGTGTGATTGTGGGATTAAAATTATAATATTATTCAAAAAATTAATTTAAATATGAAATGCTTGCAACCTGAGTGAATCCGTATGTAATATGAATTTGCGAACAAATTCCAAATGATATATTCTAAAAAAAAAAAAAAACGTGAATGTAACATACTGGGGAAATGGCATGTATGATAAAACGTACCGCAAACACGAAAAAACTCTGAAAATGTGTGCGTGCTAACGGACTTGACAATTTCAAATGCAGCGGTAAAGCCTATTATAATTACTAGCAAACATCAGAAGGTGAGGTCACTTTCAGACGATAACCCCAATAGCAAAAGAGAAAATATCAACCCAGAAGCTAAAGGAATAGTACTAATAATAGCCAGCCAGGGGGGGGGGAAGGCAATGGAGGAAAATGACAGACCAAGAAAAAAGTTCACAAGACCAGCCTGGCTATAGTGAAAGGAAATTGGCGTAAAAAGTTGTCAAAGAAATAAAAGATTATACTATTGCTACTTCACCGCACACCAACTCCGGTCATATATCGCCATACAGCAATTTCCAACTAGTGGAGTTGGGTGGGAAATGAAGGCTCCATCCATCGGTGGTCGCCCTAGGTTCTGTAGGTAAAGAACTTGCTTCTGATGTTCTATGCCCGGATTCGAACCCATGGACTTTGATGGTAACCTTCATAGTGGAAGACGATCATCTTTACCACTGCGCCACTCGGGCGCTAAAGGATTATACTGTAGCTGTTCCATTCAAACAGGAAACCTTGATGAGTATTAGTCGAAGATGATAGCATGAAAACCCCCAAAACAGAATATGCCGGAATATGCAACGTACGTTGCAAAACAATCAGTTTTGCTGCAGAAAAATCTAGAAAATTTTGAAATACGGCTGTTGATGCTCAATTTTACGAACTTCCAATTTACAAACTGCTTGTTTTTACGACCTAATTTTCTGGTACAGACTAATATACTATTTCTTTGAACGCCTTTTCCCATCTAGAAACTTTCAATTTTTATGAACTAATTTATCTCGTTTGTACAAATTCGTAAAAAGAAGTGCAACTGTATATTGATGTATCATTGAAAGGAAAGTTTCGGCGATGTAGGTATTGGTGTCAAAACATCTATGTTGGTGTTCCAAAATTATTATTTAACTGTTAGCTTACTGAATTTTCATGAAACGACCCCATCCCTATTGATTCCATTTTCATTCCTTGATTTACAGATCAGAGAGAGCCAAGTGAAAGGTCAAGTTATTGCATCAAAAGGCAAAGACCAACTCACAGCCACAAAAGCAGTCGTTGACAAAAGCAAGCAGCAACTGAGAGAAGTCTGCGACGATGTTACAAACATCAGAAGTGATATCAAAGCTGCCAAGAGGCTGTTTTCAGAGGTCGAGAAAGGTATAAAAGAATACAAGTGGGATACATTCGCCAGAGATACTTGGGCTACTGTGGAGCATAACGGACAGATAACGTATTTTCCAGTTTTGTCCGCCCCACTTTATGCCAGCCCTTATCAGAAAATGTACAGCGAGCATAGAATTTTCATTGAAGAAATGAAATTTCATTTCAAATGGAATCATGGCATACTTCTGTGAACGAAATTTGCTGTTGCATGCTATTTAAGTGTGTATAGAGTTTAATCAAAATTGTGTGTAGATTCTACTAGCTGGTTTTTGATATGGACGGGCTGTTAATTGCATGCAGATTTATTTTATTTCACGTTACATGAAATTATTGTGAAAGTGTTGATGTTTCAGAAGCGTGGTTGAAATCTGAGTGTTTGACATATATTTAAGAATATATATATATATATCTGTATAACACGTTACTCGATTCACGTTGTTTCTCTCCCGCACCAAGTTATTGCATCCACATAAGAAAAGTTCTATGATTGGATCAAGATACTATATTATAATCTTGTTTAAAGAATTATCGATACTCATGAATATTACCTGATTCTTCATTTTTGAAGATATGGATTAAACTTTCTACCTTCTGCTTCTTCTATTTGCCACCTGGCAGTTGAGTGGTTAAGGTGTGTGCTTCTGACTGTGCAGGTCTGGGTTCGAATCCCAGTTCAAGCATGGATATCTACTGATGCTAACAAATTCCCTGGACAGATCTTAAAGATCTCGAGAATATGTAATGATCATGTTATTATAAAAAAAAATTAAATTGAATTGCAGCAGCAGCTGTTCTAAAACCCTGGGGGGGGGGGGGAAGCACCTATTTTATGAACAGGGGCCATCTTATTTGCATAGTGGCTCATCGGCCAAACTAATGCAGGACTTGATATATCAGGAAAATATTTAGGCTCCAGCAATATTATATAGGCACCAGTGTTTTTTCCTGACAAAATTCATACAAAATAGCATATTCTTTGATTTCTATAAGATTTAGGGACCCCTTTCCATGCTAGCATATAGGCTGACACAATTTCAGAAAATTTTGGGACTAAAAATCAGTTATCAAAATAAAAATAAAAATTTGGTGCCAATCTCAATTTTCTAGTGACCTGGCACCTGGAATTTGTCCAGCCCTGAAGTAATGTACATTTTTTAGGTAGATCTTGACAAATCCCAGGTTCCAGGTTGCCAAGACAACTATGAAATCTGTATCGGCACCTAAAATTTTCTATATGTGATTGATAAATCAGTCTAAGAATGATGCAAAATTTTCTGATTTCATAATGATGTGTCTGTCTTCCAACATGAAAATGGATCATCAAGTCTCGGAAAAGTATAACCCCCCATTACTTTGAACTGTTTTTCTGGGGGGGGGGGACTATTGTAGGCTCCTTAGAAATTTGCCTGGCACCTAAATTTTTTTTTGATTTGTCAAGTCCTGATTTTAGGCAGGTGCATGTCGCCGCTGTGGTGGTCGAGTGGTTATAGTGACGGACTCGCGATGCGAGGATCTGGGTTCAAACCCCACAGTGGTGGTCGGTTGAAGTTGGTTTTCTGTGGTTCCCAACTTCAAGACGCGAATGCAAGCCGATTTCCCTGTTAAAAAGTCTCGCCACAGAGAGCAACAGGCCTACAACATTACAAATATTCAATCATTACACTTCACTCACAATTTGAAGTATACATGGCAGCACTGAAATATCATACACAACAATAGCTACACACTCAGACTGTTAGGTGCACTCACTTTGTTCCAGACTCTGTCACGAAGCTGGCTGGAAGAGATCTCAGCAACGGGATAAGTCCGGTGGCAGAGACCCTGGCGTTCATTCATTCATTGGCAGGTGCATGCTTGCACACATTATCACAGCTGATGAACTGATATCAAAATTTATCACTGAGAAAGGTCCTGGTGCTTTAGTGGCTGCCCTGGGATTTGTAAGGCACCACTGATTTTTTTAGTCAGTGTACTTTTGTTCCTGTTACAAAGGGCATTTCAAACATTTATTGGAAGCCCAAGGCAGCTCCTTTGTTGCCTCCACGTTGGACTGTTTCTAGTACCTAGGACTTTTATCTTTGCATTGAGACAGAAGTGCATGTAACCGTTTTTTACTTGCTCATTCAGCACATGTACTGTGTTTTTGAGGAAGGGAGGGCACCAGGCTCAGAAATGTCTTGGATGTTGATGAACAGAATCATTGCATCTGTAGCTCTTGTATGCATGTTAGGGGTTCCTACTGTTATTCAGGTTTAATACATTTGCATGGATGTTTAATACAATTAATGGGAGTAAAGGTCAAATATATGTGCCCAGTATTTTACCGGATAGAATAGAATCATTATTTTCCATGTTATCTCTTGGGGGGGGGGGGATAACCTCTATTGCTCCCATCTGGATCTGCACCAGATCTACAGTGGTCTGGATCGGGGGGGGGGGGCATGTAGAACAGGTCCTAATTTATTCAGATTAGCTAATATCTACTGTTAAGACGAAAAAGATGACTGTAATTCCTTGGTTAATGAACGTTTTGGCTTGCAAACTTATCAGCTAATGAAGATTTTTTTCCCCTAATTTTCTGCCTCAGCTGACAAACATTTTTTTAAATATTAATTCACGCGCTGTTATATAGCCACATTGTAAGCTGAATGTTAGCTCCAATCATCATCAGAATTACTGTCACTGGAGCCTGATTAACTTAATGTCCATCTCCAAATCTTTTTTCCAGAGGTGCGTACACTTCTCTTCCTGAAATTCTTTGGATCATTTCATGTAAAATGAAAGATTTAACAAATAGAAAATGCATTAAAAAAAAAAGGAGCCTACATTTTCAGAGCATGTGTTCTTTCAGTGCAAGATTCTTAGCATCAAGCCGAACAGTCTGGATATTCTAGAATATCTTTTCCATTTGTGTGTATCAGATACAAAAGAACTGAGTTGACAAAATCATAAATGTATGGGGGCACCTATGAACTCAACTGAGTTGTGGAGGTGCTGGTACCGGAGTTACCGGAGCTGGAAAGAGACAGATCCCTTATCTTCTCAGGATGTTCCTCAAGGAAAATTTCACAATTTTTCTTATCTTTTCTTTTGATTCCTCTCGTAGTAGTATCTATGTAAGGTTGCCGGGAAAGGCCCATGTCCAGTGACAAATAAGATGAGCTTGCATGACCAGCCCCTGCTCCTTACTTTTTACTTTCTTTATAACTTCATGAGTTGATCTTTCTGACGCCTCCAGCATATCCCAATCCAGCATTGCAAATTTACTATTATGTCCCTCCAGAGGAGTGATTTGGTGTAAGAAGCTGGATATAAGAGTTTGTTGCAAAGGATTCTGGTAATGGTCGCTTCTTTGGCTGCCACATCTGCTAGCTCGTTTTTCTCACTGGCCATTGTTGGCTTTTACCCAATAGATGTGTATTGATGGGTGAGATACAAGTATGCTCTTGAAGGAGTTGCCAGAGGAAGGCAAAATATGTTTGGCTCTTTCTTAGGGCATCAGATCACCCCTTTCCCCAACCACCACCAATGTAAAACATTGATTTGTTTCTTTTGTCCTAAGTTATTTATGGAGCAAATGCATTTATGACAATAATGCATTAATATTGTTATTCACACCAAAGTTTAGATTTAGATCTTTTTGTTATTGGTTATGAGGGTATATTTCAGTATTATTGGTTGTTAAATGTTCATTACATATATATATGTATTTATTTTTCTTCTTTTCACTAGTCTTTGTTTTCTTTTTGTTTCCAAAGATCTAGGATAAAGGGCATTATTCTGTTTTTCAAATCAAATTTTTATTTTATCAATGTTTTTATTTTTCTGTATATTTGTCGATAATAATCTTTATATTTGTGTCACATTTTATTTTTTTGTTTGGTTATTTGAGTGTATAATCTTGAAATGCATTTTATACATGCGTTTTAAATAAGCACCATACTAGATATTGCACGGACGGTTTAATCCTGATAGCAGCTTCCTTCTGCAATGAACATTTCATTCATGAACATTTAATTATAGAAATTCAAGTACATAACTATAATTTTTAATAAGGCATAAAGGTTACTGGCAGTGCGACAATATGAGTAAAATTGTATTAAAATGACATAAATTTAAACCACATTCAGTAGAACTCCTCTTTATAACCCAACCTTCTTTTTTATTAGGAGCTGTCTGTCAACGGACCTCTGTTTTTTTCAGTGATAATTTTTTTCTCTAGTGACGACAAAAATTATCGCAAGTTGAAAATTCTCTGAAAATGTTAATGAAGTCAATCAAATTACAAATAACTATAATTTTCATTGTCTATTTGTCTTTCAAGTAACTTGACTAATTTTGTGAAGTTAATACAGACAGAGCCATGGGGGAAGTCAAATATTGCCTTCAATTTATTTATGCAAAATAAACATGAGTTTATTTATGAGACAGAACCATTACCAATCCTTTGCCATAAACCATCATATACATACCACAATCTCTTGAGAAAAACTTTCTGAAAGTTATGCTAAGGCAAACTTCATCTTTGGAAAGAAAAGTTGGTTGCGTCCTCCAGAGGGATCAAACCCGGTGCTCTTACAATCTTGGCAAGTAACAGTAACTAATACACTGGAGAGAGAGACAACTTTTTACCCTTACAACACTCATATTAGTGTGAAGCTCTGGGTAGAGACATAGAGTACAGAGATGTTCCCTCTCAGCCCATATGAGTGGAGGAGAGAGACTTAGTGGATATTAGGAATCAAACCCCAAGAGGACCCATCTGAAGTCATCTTGAAAGTTTCTTGGGGCATATAAAAAGTCTGCTGTAAGAGGTCCTGATTCTCGGAGGAGACAACAAACTTTTCTTTCCAAAATTCTCAGCAGTTATACCCAGAATATCTTGTTATTTGTGTGTTGTGGGCGGAGAAAATAACATTTTTCTGTACCACAATCTGTTGTTGAAACATGCACTGATGCAAACACAATGAACTTCAGTGGTTTCTTTTACTAGGTATTTCGTGGCTACACACTGTTCGTGTATTGGAGTTGGACATACAAATATATAGTTGCAAATAATTCAGAATAGTTACTTAATTTTTGTGTTCAGGTTGTTAACAGTAACATTCTCAATATTAACTGGAGATTCTGCATAATTATATCAGATTAATCTCATTAATTATTGATGATGGGGTATGCAACATTTTTGTGATAAATTAATATCTAAAAGAATTTCTTTTTAAAGTTCCTTATGCATATTATTCTCACTTTAGAGTTTCTATATGTTTTACTCTTGTTTTCCTGTTATACTTTTTGTTTGTTTTACTTTTTCCTTTTTATGGTTGTTTTATAGACTATTTTAAGGTGCTAATTTTTTTAGATCACTGACAATAATTGTCTGATGAAAATGTTGAAATTGAAGACTTGAAAAGTCAGATGGTTAACATCAACTTTTGTTATATACCTTAGGATGGAATATAGATTCTGATTATAGGCCTATGACACCTTTCAGGATTAAAAGGACTGGAACAAAAATTATCTAATAAATTGTATTATTATATCAATTATCTTGTGTTATTGAAGCTTAGAAAAATATATATCAAAACACGTATACCCCCAAAGCAGAATGTTTTGCATTGTTCTGCTACAAGCTCTCAGTTGACTGAAAATTTTCTGCAGTAAAAATTCCAGTGATGGTGTTTTTTAAGTAGAAGAATTCTTTTCTTGAAACTCTTATGAGATTGTTCTGTGATATATGTCACAGTTTCCAGCATGTTCTGCTTTGGGGATAAATCCTTCTCCATTAATGGACAAAGACAATATGTTGTTTTTCGGTGAGAGATATATTTCAAACCTTATTACTGTATCTGGAGATGATGGTCTGAATTGTTTTTTTTTAGTTATTACGTTTCAAAGTGAGAAATTTTCTTTTCTTTTTTGACATGTAGTGCAGTATTTAAGAAAGCTTTCATCATCTTCTTCTTTTTATTCATGTAAAATATATTGTACTCCCACTTCTAAAGTGACTTAACTCATTATAGGAAACTGTTCATGTGTTTGCAACACTTGCATAGCTGCTGTTGTTGGAAATAATACCAGTTATAGCTGTTGTATGCACAACAACAACTATAACCAGTGTTGTTTCCAGTGATGATAGGTATGTGCATGTGTTAGAAACATAAAGAACAGTGTCATATCAATAGTTGACTATCATCCTCAGTTGTGTCGTTATAGAAGAGTGGCGGTGTGGTATTGCATGGTGTTTAATTTTATCCTTGTTGTTATACATATCATATTATCCAAATAATATTGATTCTCTCTGATTCAGATTTTATTGATTCTTTTTTGGTCATAAAGTAAAATATGCATGTCTTTGATATTATATAAACTTCCAATTTTTGTATATTTTACCCTCTGTAACACGAGGATGAACATTGGAAAAGTTTTGTATGATTTATCTGTGATACATCGAATTGATATTTATTAGTTTTGCAGTAAGGCCTGCATGAAAGTAGAAATGGGTACAATATGATAAAAATTTTAGAAAAAAAGGATTAAACTTAAGATAATTAATATAAATGAATGTTTTCAAGGTGCGTAGGGTTTTTCTTCTATCGAATCCGCCCTTACCAAACAGGAAAAGATAAGTAAAGTCACTTTTCTTCACTGATTGATAATATTTCTTTACTTAATAAAATCTATCGCACTACATGTGAAAATTTTCTGGAAAATTATTTCATAATTTAATTGCATTCTCAATGTGGAATTTAAATGTAATGAACAGAATCAATACCTTAAACTACTTTCATAAAGGCAGCAAAAATGATTTTTCAGATATTATTCATATATCTTCCCCATTCCATACAAGATTGAACTGATTTTAATATTGTGATTTTTTTTATGGACTGTAATTTTGTCTAATGAATTTTTGAAGACTGATTTCTGTCATCATTTCTGTTTTTTTGATATAGTAATCATTTTTAGTTGATTATAATCTGTATAATTCCTGTATTTTGGGGTTTTATATGTGGACGATAATTGAGTTACAGATGAAAGAAAGAGAGGTATCATCTATACCAGTGGTTCTCAAATTTTGGAAGCCCATGGCCCGGTTGGTTTTGTTTTTGTGAGTGGAAGGCTCAGTCATACACATGACTAATGTGAAATAAAAAAATGAAACGGGGAACCACTCACGGCCCAGTTTGACTGATGTCAGGGCCCGGAGGTTGAGAAACGCTTATCTATACGATTATAAACGAATATCAATTTGATGGAGAATAATGCTCTCCTTTCTAATGGGAAAAATAAAAAGGAAAAAACCGTTTCCTTCTAAAATATGAAAATTATTTTTGAGAGAGGTTTATGTTATATCGAAATTGTTATCCTTGTCCTGGTAGAGGACACTTTCAAAACTATTTTATTCCTCTTAAATGAGGGATTCCCAAAGTCTTTACGTTCACGAGGCGCCCCTTAGAATATTACAGCTGCATAGGTGCCAACGATTACGATTTTTTAACCGTATTAAAATCTTCCGGCTGGAAACCAGATTTTTCATATCTTTATTGAAAAATCCCTAAGGAAAATATTCTTTCAGTGCTCTTGCAATTGCAGGATGACCACGTTTTCTTCAGAGAAATATGATAAATTAGGATTTCAGGTATGGGAAATCAGCAATTGTCGCCAAGTATGATAGCAAATGTTGCAAATTACTGCTAAAATCACCGAAAAATTACCAATGGTGGGAAATAGAGTGCCACTGCAAATCATGGTGGATTAAAATGAATTTTCCGAAAAATTGATAATTTTAATCCTTGATTTCCAGTGAATAATATAAAAACATTCAAGTAGGCTTCTTTGAAAATTCGGAAAAAAATGGGACATTTTTATTTAAAAAAACTCGAGACTGACAAATCAGGGAATGTTCTTAAAAACAGTTCATATGATATCACTCTGCAATACTGAAAAACAACCAATTATCCCTTTTATTTGTATGATATTTTTTCTTCTGTTCGAAATCTTTCTTCACGTGATAAACTGCAGATTTTTCATGTCTGGGAAATTGGCACCTATGCAGTTAAGTAAAATATAGGGTTAGTTATAAATCCCGGCACTGCCCGGGTTTCCTTCACTTGCTGGGACGACTAGAAAAGTGCCAAACCATTATAAAGGCATTTAAGCTATTATACATATACTGACAGGATTAAAGAAATGGCAAACTATTGTAAAGGCATGTACGTTGGTAGGTCTGAAACGCATTGGTAGGGAACCCGGTAACCAAAGTAAACATTCCGAAAGAGTGATTATTGAGGCCGACAAACCATTGTTGCTCGACAGTTTTTCGCCCATTTCGGGCATTTGCCCAGGTCTGACGAACTTTTAAAGTAGCCTATCGTTCAAGTCTCATACAGTTTGGTATATATGCAGAATTTGACGACGATCGATCTAAAATTGTAGATTTGTACAGAAAACTTATACACTCAGACAGAAAATCAATTTTATATGCATAGATGAAGAAACACTTAAATCTTTAGCCTTGTGTCCCATTAGACCCCTATTTCCCCCCTAATTTAAAATACAGTAACCACTCGTTATACCACGCACGTCGAGATGGAAAAGCTCTGTGTAACGTGTTACCCATGATTTCATCTATAGGCTCTAATGTTAGTTAAATTTTTTAAAGCGCTTTAACTAAATGCGCGAAGTACGAATACTCATTATTATGAAGTGCTTGCTTTCAATACACAGTCGAACTTGGTTAATTCGAATACCAGTTACTGAATTCGAAGAAGTTACTGAAAAAAAGTTCGAATTATCCAATTTATCTATCCTGGGATCCATGGAATGATTGCAAATTGTGTGTGTGCAACTTAATCATTAACACATAGGATAATAATTATTAAAATTTCATCATCGGTTACGAAACGGTTTCAGAAATTTTAATAATTTATAATTATAATAATTAATCTTAGCTACTGCATTATTCCACTGTTCTGGAATCAGCATCACTGCAGCATTTCTTGACCATGTTCATAAATCCTGATTTACGTAAACAGTTCATGATCACCCGTTACGTAACTGTTTCCCAAATTTTACTTATTATTCTGTCAAAGAACTACACTTTCATTAGCGTATGTAAACGATATTTCCCATGCTCTTAATGAGGATAAAAAGAAATTCAGATTTCAAATGGTATACCTTGATTTACAGGTTGAACAACATAATTGGTATCAAAATGGTAACATTCTCAATGTGCTCCAGCTGAACAAAATTAAAATGAGCATTAAAATACAGAAAGAGTAGAGAAAAACCAGAATTTTCAAAACTTTTTAAAACTGTCTTAAAAGATTTGTTATTTGACAACTTGATGGAAGAAAATCAAAAATCTGGCTTCGTGTGGAATTTTTCCAAACCAAACTTTCTCATAAAAAAATTATGATTTTTTCCTCCAACTTCGAATCATCTAAACCATTCGGAAAAAATTCGAATTATGCAAGAAATTTTAACATTAAATTAGATAGAAAACTAAAGGGGAGTTCGCGTAAAAGTTCGAATCATGAAAAATTTGAATTAACCACGTTCGAATTAACCAAGTTCTACTGAAATTTATAACCAACATATCTCGCAGCACTTCGATAAAGGGAAGCGAATTATTAAATTTTTGTATAAAATACGAGTTTTTCTGGGATTGTCGAACTGTGAGCCGCGTGACTTACTGGAGAGGCACCCCTTGGGAACCTGCAAGAACTACAGCCGTCTCGAGAGCATCGTGAGCCCTAGGGTCAAGTTATGTTCTGGGGGCTTCCTGGGAAGGCTGAAAGTATCTAAATACAACTAACCCTCGGTGTAGGAACTTAATTCGTTCATGAAGTCCGTTCGAAAAATCGAATTGTTCACAAACCGGAATAAGTTTTCCCATAGGAATCAATGTAAAATGGATTAATTCGTTTCTGGGAACCCGAAGATTTCCAGTGTTAATTTTTACAAACTCCTTTACGCTCAAGTGCATAACGTGTGGAACCAATTTAAATCATTATACTGACACGGAAAACACTTTCCCTTGGAGAGAAATAATAGCAGTCTTACGAGATGACGGAGTAAAGCTGAACATTTTCCAGAAGTCAGTAAGTATTAATCATTTATGTCAGAGATTATTGCACAACATCTCTCAAAGTTTGAAATGTTTGCTGATTCATGGGCTGGATAGGAGAAGTCGCATTTGGAGAAAAGAACTTGAAAAAAATTTTCCATGTGCCCGTAGACTTCTCAGTTTCTCATGGCTACTTTGGACCTTATTAGATGTTTGGTCTAATTTTTTTTTTCGGCGTGCGTGTTCGTAAATCGAATTGTACGAAAACCGAGGATTGACTGGAGGGCTACAACTAGACGCTTGGTCAGCCGGGCCAAGGACGCATTTTTTGCACCTAGTAATAATGAAGGAGAGATTAAATGATGAAATTTGTGCCTCTTTGGTCCGGCGTGCGACACCAGACCCACCGGTTCCCCCCCCCCCCCCCACAGTTGCGGCCCTGGTGCACCAATTTCACTCTTGCTCTCAAAAGTCATAACACTATCTTCTTTTAACTCCGGGCAGTTTACCTACAAATGAGTTGTGCCTAGGCTGATCATATTTGCTCAAGAAAAATACGTAAAATTAGGCTTCGAAATATGGGACATCGCCAAAAATGATACTAAAAGTAAGCAAAGTTGCCAGCTCGTGCTAAAATCAAAGAAAACTCGCCAATTTAGGGAAATGAAGCGCTACTTCAAATTACACTGAATTAAAGGGAAAAAAAAGACAAATATGTGAAATATAAATATTCTTATTTGCAGTGATAATTATCGTAATGTGATTTCTGAGTTCAAAAGATAATTTTAATCGTTGATTTGAAGAATTAAAGTCAAGTTGGCTTCGAAGAAAATACGTGAAAAACAAAAAACCAGGACTGTGTCCTGGCCAATACGGGACGTATTGTCACTCTAGCGTGCCGGACGTGTGTGCCTACTTAACAGTTCAGTAGGGCTCTGGTGTCGTGCGTAAACTTTTTAGTGTTTTCATCTATTTTCAAACCTATGAGTATAGTTTAATGATTGAGTATTTGTATCGCTGTGGGTCTGTTGCTCTCTGTGGCGAGACTTTTCAACGGAGTGGACCTCGATGTTAGAAACCAAAGAAAACCAACTTCAGCCGATTACCAACTGTGCCACCGATAGGGTTCGAAACCGGGTCCTCGCGATGTGAGTCCACGAGCACCAAATCCCTCCAACAAAGTTGTCTTCCAGAATGCAATGGGGGAGGGTAACCGATGCAAAGTCGATATTACGCAGTTCTAAAAATGGTACTCACATAAAAATTAATTTGAGAGACAGTTTATAACTCGATCGCGAGTTCTTTTTAAAGTTTTTTCCGATAATTATTTTAGACCAATTTTGATCTTGAAGATATAAAAGTCTAATCATCGACCAATAACTTCCTATTTATAATTGGTGAACACTCCTACTTTGGAAAAATACAAGGCTTTTGATTGGCAAATGAGTCAGCGACATCCATTGGCTCTCACGCGACTTCTATAACCAGCTGATTATTGAATCGATCCATTGAGCCTTGAACGTGAAGTGGAAAACAAAATGCGCCGGAAAAATGCGCACCGCTCGTTTGTTTACATTACGCACGCACAAATTTTTTTCCCCGAAAGAAAGAGCCTCGTACGGACTAAAAATTTAAATTTCATCAAGAATTTCATTTCACGATGAATTTTTTTTCTTTCAAATTTGACAAAGATTCGCTGCTGTTTTAATGTTAGTTCGTAGCATTTTTAGGAGATGTTTTTTATCCCTAATATTTCTCTTCATCATCTCTGAACCAGGAAGTGAACGCTAAGGTAAGATTCTCTGCACAATTGTCAAAAAAATAAAATTAATAAATGAAATTCATATGCAAATTTATCATGATTTCCGTGGTTTTGGGCAGAGGAAAAATTTAAAAAGAAAAATCGATTTTTTTATATGCATGGAGGATATTTTTGTTTGAGGTAGACTGTACTGCCATCTATTAGATAAAAATCAGAAATAAAAGTATTGTATCGAGATTTTTTTTTTTTAGAGTATTTTGCGCTGGACAAAGCTGCCGATGTAAAAATAGCTTTGGGCCCTCTAAAATCCGATTTCCCATTTCTTCAGTGTCCGTGGGCAACCTGATATACATTAGCACCAGTGCCGTCTTACCGCATGGGCCCACCCGGGCCTCACAAAAATGAGAACTGGTTGACATTTTCGAGAATTTTCCAGGTAGGGCCTCAAAAACATCACTTGGCCCGGGGGCCCATGATACTCTTAAGACGGCCCTGATTAGCACCCGAGAGTGACTATCAAAAACTATCCCTATTTCATGATAATGAAAAAGCCATTCGGCAATAAATTTGGACAGTAGTGCCAGCGAAAAAATTGCAAGTGTGCCCCAGGACAACTGCTCTACAATATATGCATGCAGGGTATCATGGTGGGTTGGTGTGCTGTCGGGGATAAAGAACCGATTATCTACCCACGGCCATGGCCCTCATATCCTGAAGCAGCGCCCTAGGCTGGGATCTTTTACGGGCCCCCCTCCCCTTATGATGAATTTATATCATGAAAAAACAAAAAATTATTAAAATCCTCCCGGGCCCCAGGGCTGGAGCCTTGTCAGCTCACCCCTTGTGGGGACCATGCCCACACGGCTGCCACTAGATACTGTTTCCGCCGAGGCAAGCATGAATTTTGCCCCACCCGTGTAATTTGGAATATTTCACTGATTAGAGGAAGAATTTAGCGTCCCGTTTGGCCTATCATTCGGGCGTCTACATCCCTCCGTCCACCTTCTCGTCATGGCGGGGGAGGGGTCTGTCAAAACGATTGGACTGAGGGTTCTACGGCAGAACATTAGGGGGGGGGGGGTTTCCTGACTTGGACAGTTTTCAGCAATTACTTTTTTAGGAAGTTGAAGTCAAAATGTAATCAAGTTCCTGAATGCCCTTTTCCTGTTTCATCAGTAAATGATGTTGAAAAACGATGTTATTTTTTGGGAATTTTTTACCCACGAAGAAGTGAGGATTCTTGAATTCCAGAATTTACGTTCATTTTACGGGGCACCCAGGGCCATCTTAACACACGAGCCCCATGTGGGAAATGGCACGGGGGGGGGGGGGAAGACCTCTGTTTACAGTTCGGTAATACGCCACGAGATGGCGTTGTGTTCACATTTTTTTATATATTTTTTTTCTTTAATTTTCGTATGTGGATGTTTGGTCCTCGGCGCCAAGTGTGTCCGAATAAGTGTTGTTGTTACCGCCGTTCGAGAAGCATGACTGCTAAATTTTGCATCTGATCAATTCGGAATTAAATAAAGTTTGTTTTTTCGTTTAAACCGGGAATTCCATTCTTTCGCAGACGCGAACAGAACATTTTTTGGGGGCTCGTCCGGGATCCGAATCTGAATCAGATCATCTTGCCTGAAAATGCCGACTCAGACGGAAATCGTCAAGCTACGAGGACGAGAAAAGGCCGCTCTGACTCGCATTGCCAGTTTCGCAGCGTCGCTGGAGGACTCTACATCAACGGAAGCAGTCCTGGTGAGACTAGAACGGATTGAAGATGCCTTCAAAAGGTTCATTGAGTATGACCAAGCCCTTCCAGATGAGGTATCAGAGATGGGAGAAGTCGAAGATCAGTATTTCGACGTCAAATCGAAGCTGAACCGATTCATCAATGCCAAGAAGATGGTGGAGGCGTCGGACTCCAACTACGCATCCCAAGTGCAAAACTCGGTCACTGGGTCAAGTGGGTTCAAACTCCCGAAGCTGAACATTCCCGCGTTCAGCGGAGAATACATGGAATGGCTCAGCTTCAAGGACATGTATCTAGGAGTTGTGCACAATAACGAAACTCTCAGCCCAATACAGAAGTTTCATTATTTGAAAGGACTCCTCGAGAAAGCTCCAGCCGATGTCATCCGCCACATTCCGATCTCGGAGGCTAGCTATCAAGAAGCTTGGGGAAGGCTGGTGGAGCGTTACGACAAGAAAAAGCAAATAGCCAGCTCGCTGGTTTCTACTTTCTTGAATCAGCCCAGGGTCACCAGTGTGAAATCTAACTTACGATGTATAGCCGACACTTCCGAACAAGTCGTCCGGGGCTTGAAAACTCTTGGTGATGGGGCCGTCAACCCAGACGTATGGTTGATACATCTGCTGCTCGAAAAGGTTGACGCCGATACTCGCCGAATGTGGTTCGAGAGGACCGTCGACAAAGACTTTCCAACGTTCCAGAGCTTCATCGATTTCCTCAACGAGAGATCATCGGCTATCGAGGATACGGCAGTCGATTCCGCATCTGAAGTGAAACCCAAAGGTACGTCTAGCACTGCATCTAGATTGTCTGACGTGAAGTGTCCAAAATGTAACGGTAACCATCCCGTCGCGAATTGTATTAGTTACAAAAATCTGAGTGTCGCGGCACGCAAGGATTTTGTGCGGAATAAAAATCTTTGTTTTAATTGCTTGTCAAAAAAGCACTTGAGCAAGAAGTGCTGCTCTCAGTTTTCATGTCGAATATGCAACGCGAGACATCATTCCAGTCTCCACGAGCAAATGCATTCAAACTATGCTAGTGCTTCGGTGTCGCGTGATGAGCCAGCTGTCAAGTGCACTGGAAATTCTTCGGAAAGACCACCTGAACTATCTCTCAACGCTGCACAGGGAAACATTGCCTTGTTGCCCACTGCAGTTGCATCGGTCCGTGATGCCTGGGGTAGTTATCAAAGTGTCAGAATCCTACTTGATTCTGGTTCTCAGGCTACATTCATTTCTCAATCAACTGCCCAGAGGCTTGGCCTTAAGATATCATCTTGTGTTCGTGTCCCAGTAGCTGGATTGGCATCTTTTCAGCCGACTACTACTCAAGGAACTGTCAGTTTGTGCATAACATCAAAATACGATCAACGCGAAATGTTCAACATGGATGCTTTTGTGCTAAAGAGATTGACTGCTCCTCAACCATCCTCGGTGATCAAGTTCAAAGATCGCGACATGCTTGATGGTCTAAACCTGGCGGATCCAACATTTTCTACTCCAAGTGACATTGATTTAATCATAGGAGCTGATCACTTCTTCTCGATAATTCTTCCTGGTCAGGTGATGAATGCAAACAAGGAGCCCATTGCCCAAAATTCGAGATTGGGATGGATCGTTACTGGCAAAATCAACAATGCCTCTTCGGTTGTTGGATTGACAGTGACAAATCTCAGCATGAATGACGAACTGAAACGGTTTTGGGAGATCGAATCAATTCCTTGTGAAAAGGTTCCTGAACTAACTCCTGAGGAGGAATTCTGTGAAAAGCATTTCAAGGAAAATGTCTCGATCAACGAGAATGGACGTTTTGTTGTGAAGCTTCCAATCTGCAAACCTGATGTAAAATTGGGAAATTCTTATGACTCTGCATTCTCGCGTCTGCAGTCGATGCAAAGAAAATTCAAGCACGACCCAGAATTGTCAATGGAATACAGATCGTTTATGCAAGAATACGCGGATTTGGGTCACATGCGATTGGCTGATGATGACTGCTCGATGATCCCAGATGATCAGAAATTTTTTCTCCCTCACCATGCTGTACATAAGCATTCCAGTTCAACCACAAAGTTGAGAGTCGTTTTCGACGGATCATGTGCTAGTAAGAATTCCGTCTCATTGAATTCCATTCTTGGTGTTGGTCCTAAACTACAACGTGATATATTTGAAATATTGCTGACCTTTCGAGTGCATAAAATTGCATTTTCGGCAGACATTGCAAAAATGTACAGACAGATACTTGTGTCTCCTTCTGATCAATCATACCAACGTATTTTATGGCGTGACAATTCCTCTGATCCTATCGCTGTGTACAAATTACAAACTGTCACCTACGGTTTGTCTTCCTCGTCGTTCCTGGCTACTAGATGCTTGAAGCAAATAAGTATTGACAGTCAAGGCAATAATCCAGATGCAGCAAAAATCATTTCTAATGACTTCTACGTAGATGATTTGCTATCCGGTGCGGATACTGCGGAAGATGCCAAGCGGTTGTGCTCACAAGTGTCTTCGTTACTTCGAATCAGAGGTTTTGAGCTTCGTAAGTGGAGATCGAATTCGCAATCACTTCTAAAGGAGCTGGATGCAGCTTGTGATGACCACAATATTGCAATTGACAGCAATGAACAGTCCAAGGTATTGGGATTGAACTGGAACTCTGTGGATGATGCCTTTTTCTTCACACCATGTTTGAACATTGATGTTCCCTTGACGAAACGCAAAGTCCTCTCTAGATCTGCTCAGATATTCGATCCAATGGGATTAATTTCCCCATGTATAGTATGGATCAAAATATTCTACCAAAAGTTGTGGGTGGTGAAATGTGATTGGGATGATCCATTACCCGATGTTCTAACGAAGGAATGGCTTGAGTTTCAAGCTCATTTTAATGCAATAAATGTGCTGAAGGTGCCTCGTTGTGTATCGACGTCAGAGGGTCCGATATCATTACATGGATTTTGTGATTCCTCTGCTCAAGCTTATGCGGCTGTAATTTATTACTGTCAAGAAAATTCTGGGAATACTAAGGTCACTCTGTTTGTGTCAAAGACTAAGGTAGCGCCTGTGAAACAGCTGTCAATTCCAAAACTTGAACTCTGTGGTGCATTCCTGCTGGCTCAGCTGTTCAAATCTGTGCTGAAATTTATCAAGATACCAGACATTCAAGTTTTTGCATGGACTGATTCCAGAGTGGTCTTGTCCTGGTTGTCGTCACATCCACGAAGATGGAAAACCTTTGTCGCCAACCGGACTTCAGAGATTCTCGATACGCTACCAGTAAGTGTATGGAATCACGTCACATCAAAGGACAACCCAGCTGATCTTGCGTCTCGAGGAATCAGTCCTGAGCTGCTGCAAGAATGTGAACTCTGGTGGCATGGACCACCATTTCTCCGTGATCCATCTGCAACCTGGCCTAAGACAAATGATGAATTGCTGAAATCCTCACCTATGCCTGAAGAAAGACTGGATCCAATATACTCATACGCAACATCGATCAACGACACTCTCAGTGATTTATTTGAAAAATATTCATCTCTGTCCAAAATCATTCGTATCGTTGCTTACTGCTTCAGATTTTTGTCAAAATGCTTCGGGACAAAACTTACTGGCAGCAACACCGCGAAACCCACTGTGAAGCCATTGCAGTTGTCTGAGATAGAACGTGTAAAGAAGGTGATCATTCGATGGGTTCAAGACTGTTCCTTCAACGATGAGATAAATTGCATTCGTAACGGAAAACCATTGAACTGTAAAAGCATTCTTGGATCACTGAATCCATTTATCGATAAAGATGGTGTTTTACGGGCAGGAGGCAGGATTCAACGAGCAAAATTAGCATATGGAGCCAAACACCCGATCATTCTGCCGAAAGATCATCCAATTAGTCTGCTTATTATTCGTGAATCTCACATTGCGAATCTGCATGCTGGTCCGACGCTTCTATCCAATATCCTGAAGCAATCGTATTGGATTATTGGAGCTAAGAGGATAATTCATAGAGTTATTCACAAGTGCATTGTGTGTTTCCGGTTCCGTTGCAAGTCAACTTCTCAGCTGATGGCTGATTTACCAGGTCCTCGAGTCACCATGAGCAGACCATTCACGAACTGTGGTGTAGATTTTGCTGGCCCTATCGAGATAAAGCTTCATAAGGGTCGTGGATCCAAATTCGCGAAGGGATACATTGCTCTTTTCATATGCTTGGCAACTAAGGCTGTACACCTCGAAATTGTGAGTGATCTCTCATCGGATTCTTTCATTGCGGCCTTGAAGAGATTAAATGCGCGACGTGGCGCGCCATTGAATATGTACTGTGATAATGCAACGAATTTCGTTGGTGCAAGGCGTAAGCTCGACGAGCTAACGTTGTTCGCGAAGGAGATAAATGACAATCCAAAAATATCATATTTCCTCAACCAACGCTCAATTCAGTGGCACATGATACCACCCTCCTCTCCTCATTTTGGAGGGCTTTGGGAGGCCGGAATTAAATCAGTCAAGTTTCATTTGAAAAGAGTCGTTGGGGATTCACGCCTGACATTTGAAGAGCTATCTACTCTAGTGTGTCAAATCGAAGGAATACTCAATTCCAGACCATTGGTGGCTCACAACGAAGAAAACATAGATTCGATGCAAGTGTTGACACCCTCTCATTTTTTGACTGGCGATATTCTGTGCTCAGTTCCAGAAGAAGTGGACGATGTCAAGCATCCGTCAACGAGATGGCAACTTGTTCGGAATCTGAGGAATAGTTTCTGGAAACGATGGCACACTGAATATCTCCATTCTCTGCAACAAAGGCATAAATGGAAGAGCACCTGCCCCAACCTGTCCGTAGGTGATGTTGTGGTACTTAAGGAGAGCAACCTTCCACCATCAAGCTGGCCGATTGCTAAAATTGTGGAAACGCATCCCGGAACTGATGGACTCGTTCGTGTAGTCACGGTGAAGACTAGCAAGGGCCTCTACAAGCGGACTATCACCAAGATCATCAAGCTTCCCTTTGACTCTAATGAATAATAATTAATAGTAATTAATTAGGGCAGGAGTATGTTTACAGTTCGGTAATACGCCACGAGATGGCGTTGTGTTCACATTTTTTTATATATTTTTTTTCTTTAATTTTCGTATGTGGATGTTTGGTCCTCGGCGCCAAGTGTGTCCGAATAAGTGTTGTTGTTACCGCCGTTCGAGAAGCATGACTGCTAAATTTTGCATCTGATCAATTCGGAATTAAATAAAGTTTGTTTTTTCGTTTAAACCGGGAATTCCATTCTTTCGCAGACGCGAACAGAACAACCTCATTTGCGTAAGGGCTTACACGATAAGATCTTACACGATAAGATCTTACACAATTATTTATGACAATAAATACGCAGAGGCGCAGACACGAGAAGAAATCATTGAATCAGTTGTAAGTTGCCGAGCATTCTTCGAGGGAAAGAAGGCCCCCCCCCCCTCGTGAAATGTATTGAAGGGTTGAAATAGCCTCAGCCCCCCCCCCCTATTCCGACACTTATGTACATACTGTATGTAAATTAAGAGGTGGTGATTAAGACCGTTTTCATTTCGCCCTGGGGCTATGCTACCCATTTTTTGGATAAATATTCAGAATTTGTTTGAGATCAGGAAACAGCCTCGTTATCATTAAGGATTCCGTGGAAGAACCTTATAACTATCAAGGGTTCGGCGAGGCGTTTTGTATTAGAAACCCTGCCTTAGCCCATGTTGAAAAGTCAAGCCCCTCACATACTTGCATTCCTTTTTTTGAAATTCTAAATAAAGTCATATTCCCCCCCCCCCATAAATTTTATTATTTTATTTTCGCGGGGTATCGGACAAACTAATGTCCGCAACAGTTGTCATTTTTTCAAGATGATTCAATCTCCGATCGTAGCTGCTGCCATCTACCTACTACTACCAACCGTACATGAACCTCATTTACTTTCCTCTACGGAATTTCTAGAGTGTTGGCACATGTCGGAATGTGTTCTGAGTGTATCATCATCATCTACCTACTACTACCAACCGTACATGAACCTCATTTACTTTCCTCTACGGAATTTCTAGAGTGTTGGCACATGTCGGAATGTGTTCTGAGTGTATGTGTAGCCCTGACGTAATTATGCCGTCAGAATTGTACTTGTTTCGTGACATTACTGGGGCTGTCTTTCATATTTTGAAGTAAAGATGGTAGATACTTGAATTTTCATGGGTATTAGTATCGTGTTGTAGGTCTTCCTGCTCTCTGTGGAGAAACTTTTCTAAAACCGTAAATAACCACTGTGTGTGTCAACGGGGTTCGAACCTGGATTCTCACGATGAGCGTCCAGCATTAGGTTTCCCGATTCGAAAACTGAGAAAGGAGGACGCTTGCTCGTGCACCCTTGTTAACGTCACTTTTCCCAATTTCCAAAACAGATGGTATCACTGTACTGACAAAAAAACCGCCACCACAACAATTTCTCCCAGCTAAACAAAACCTAAATAAATAAATATATATAACGATCCATCTCCCCTTGCTTATAATGAATTGTTCACATAGTCCGGTCAGTTTTATTACTTTGCCTGAAGCAAGGCGAAGGATTTTCTTCCTCTGCTATCGGGGGAGATTTTTTTCTTTTGGGATCGTTGCTTTTTTTGCCAAAGGCAATTTCGCCATAGGAATCAGAATTCATTGTTTTGTTTGCATCCTATTTTCTTTATGTCTAAGCTTCCCCTCCAGCTGTTGGTGAACAAACAGCGGTAATCTCAAAATAGTTATGGTTTTGTTCTTCCAGAGCTGTTTTTTGGACGTTTCCATATTATCCTGGAGCAAGCTCGGCCGTGCTTAAAATAGCATATGCCTTGCTTGGAGGCAACTTAGGTTCTCGTATTCAGGGAATTTCAACGGCATATAAACGTATGGAAGATGAAAAAAGATATATGTTCCAGAGGGAAAAAATTTTTTCCTCCGAGAAAAAAATAATTCCTTAAACCTGAAAAGCAGGAAAAAAGGGTAAATTCTTTGAAATGTAGTAGGATGTTTGAAATGAGATCCAAAAGGTCGACGTCTGGTAACCCTAGTCAGCACAATGCCACACGACCGCATAGCGGCTGCTGCCATCTACTGAAAGACCAACTTTCACCAATTCGAAAAACAAAACTCATTTTTAATGATATCCAATCGATTATAAACGTGCTAATTTCGAAAGACAAAAAAAAAGCTTCAGGCATTTCATTCACATGGACATGGGAGCCGCACGATAGTAATCGATCAATACGTCACGTTACGGAAATCGAAGTGTTGCCAAGTTTTGCCAAATCTTGCAGCTCGCTATTGACACGTTTCCCATTCTTTCTTTTTTCTCTACTCGTTACATCAGAAATCAGTGCTCACAGAATCGTTTTCATTCATGATCTTTTCGCAACGACGTCTCTCCTCAATGGATTATTTCGTAAGTTCCCCGTCACCACTTGTGCAACTTTCACTCTCAGTAGTCATCTTCGAAGGTAAACCGGTGCAAGCCCTCCCATCTATTTTTGCGCATTCAGTCTCACATGGTGCTGGGGATCTTTGTCTAAATATTCCACTTTGAAGGCTACAGTTGCTATTTTCAGTATTTTAACGTAAATGCGTCTTTTCTAAATCACCTGCCTTAGTCGAACCAGGTGCGTACCCAAAATGTTGGCGCAACGGCACGGAAATAATTTGAACGCTCAAGGCGTACAGGATGTCTATAACTAATGTTCCCACCTGTCTCCACTGTAACGAGATACCGTATAAAGAAGTATCAATTTTTAATCCTGGGTCGTTAAGGCCATGTCCACGAAATAGGCTTCCACATATTGTTTTTTTGAAGAGGAAAAATCAGAGGTGAAAATGGGATTTATTTCTTTCTCATGAAATTTAGTCATTCTGGAAGGGTTCTCGGTCGATTGCCCTCAAAATGGAAGGGTGTGAATTTTCAACGTGTTTCCCGCAACGTCTCAATTGCCCTCAGTCTGATTTTCATCTTAGTAGGTGATGGGGAGGGGATTTTGTGAAACGTTATTTCTCAAATAATACATTTAAGTATCGAGTAGTCATATGTAAATATTACGTGCGATTTGGTTTAGAAATTGGGAAGAGCGATTTTAAAAATGTGTTGATGCGTGTGCTGCCGGAAAAAAAATGTTTTTACCAGCGTCCTCTACTGTTGACTTATAGTATTAATTTCTGCGTTGATGAATTGCATACAATAAGAATATGTTTTTGGAAAACAATTATATGTTATAAATGATTATTTTTTGATGAAATTTATACAGTTGAGCTCAATTATAGAGGAATTTGATGCAATCAAATTATCAGTTAAAATTTTTAAATTTTAATAAATAATTTTTTTTTAATCTTGTTCTGGCGAATAAATTTTATTTAGTTTTGGTTTCGATATCGTGTCTGTCAAATTACAGTATATTAATTTCGTTTTTAGCGTCATCTATCTTTGACTATAAATATTACTTTCTAATTTGACACATAAATTTTGGTCAAATTTTTTCACTTTTCATCGTTCCTCATAACCGAGAAATCAAATTTTCAGCCAATTTACGGAATATACTTGATGATTTTGATAAGTTGTGCCCACTTATAGAATATCAGATACAGCGAAATATCGGTTAATAGATGTCTCTTTTGCCTCCGGGAGCCCATAACCATTGAGATAACGCTTTGAAACTATATAGGTGCCGTTACAATATATTTCGTTGTGCTTATTTATTTTTGTGAGACAGGGCAACGAATTTCGAATTGGAAATTAGAGAACGAAGGGGGTGGGACCGTATAAAAATTTAAATTTTATAACTTTTTATTAATAATTTTTTTTCATTTGAACGGCGTTTTAGATGGTGAGTGACATCATTTGAAAGATTTTTTCTAATCGAAATTGTCTCTAAAAAGCCAACGGTTCAGGTAATAGCCACTCAACGACAATAGGAGTGGACACCTTGTATAATAGGACCGTATGATTCATAATGTGTTTTTGGAAAAATATTTTCATGTTTTTATACAAAGTAAGAAGTCTTTTTTTTTTTCTTCCATGAATACCATTAGGATATACTATTTCGCTGAAAGTGAGGTTTTTCCATTTTCCAGGATTAATTAAACAGCCCAGTCGCAGTACATGACAGACCATAATCGCACCGGGCTGATAAATATAAGGACGATGAAAATAGAGCAAAAAGCGTTGACTTCACGTTTGCATCACGGCTGGGGCCAAAGAAAGCATTACAGTCAAGTTTTACAAATATGTGTAGGAGCACTTGCAGCATCGAAATTCGTGCCGGGTCTTTTTAGTTTTTACATGCCTCTGGTAATAGATTTGTCCGGCCCTGAAATATACACCGGACCATAGAGGGTTAATGAATTTTTTTTCGAAAATAAGAAAACAACAACTGCTCATTTTTTGACCGCGATGTCCTTCAAATAATCTATAAATAAATCCTCAAATTTCTACACACCTCCGCACACCATCATGTCTAGATGTCAAACCGAGTATCTTTTGTTAAAATTCAAGGTGTCAGTGTTATCAACATGAAAAACGTCCATCTATTCAGTCCTCATATACAGTTCATTCGAGGGATAATACTCAATTAGAAGATAACCGCTCTCTATCTTCAAATTCAACAATGCTCAGCAATGTTCCACAATATCTAAACATATTCTATGACCTTCCTTTGAAGACCTTTGAAGCGGTCAACTTGTGGTTATAAGTCAGCACAGAGCTAGTTATATTCCTAGAAAAAACAATAATTAGTTTTTCAAGAGATGGGAGGATGGATATCCATCCGCGCAAACACAGTGCCGACGCTGCCGGTATCATACATTCCAAGGGCAGAGCAAGATTCTGATTCATAACTTGACATTGAACTACCGAAATTCTTATAGGGAAAAAAGATGGAGGAAGAGACGGATTCCCGGAAAGACAATGGCCACCATTTCGCAGATACCAATCGCAATCATCACAAGACTCGAAGGGCAGTCACATAGATATACGCACAACCAGTTGATGAGTATGTACACACCGGTCTAGTTCATTCACAGCTGGAAACTGATGATGGACGACCGATCGATCGACCGACCGATCGTTTCAGACGCAGAGCAATTAACACCTCTTTCTTTCCCAAGGCCTCTTTTAAAGAATAGGGTTGTATTTTTCAAGATCCAGCCATTTTTATCCGGCCTTCATTGATTCATAAAAGGGTGGAGTATTTTTGAGAGTGAAAATTCAATTCTTGGGTTATGGCCTTCGGGATTTCGTTTTGGTCAAGGGCTATTATTAGTAAGTGAAAAGAGTAAATTGAGGGAGGACAAGTGTATAAATGGCCGGCCAAAAATAAAAAAAATCGAAACCTGGTGTCGAGACCTCCTTGTGTGCTTGTATGCGTCGAGCCTCCGCCTACTTCTTACATTATTGTATGTATTCTTGAAGTGGTCTTCTCTCCTAATTTAAGAATTTTTCCTTAATGTTTCTTGACCTGATTAGAGTGGGAAAAAAAGGTCCATTGAAATCGAACGAAAGTGAAACACATACAAGACGCCAAAGGGGCCTTGAGTTTCGATGGAAAGTGTTTTTTATTTAAAGCAACTTCTCGTATATGTGTGGACGGGAAAAGAAATACAATCTAGTTTTCTTATTTATTTTTTGTCTAACCTCCATTTGTCTAGGAACGAGATTTTTTCGATGTTTGAGGTCCCAACGTGTTGTCAGGAAAAGCGTAGATTTTTCTTCTGTATTGAAACTTCCGCGGTCATAAATATTGAAGGATTTTTCAAGGAGTCTTGGATATGCCTTTTAACAATTCCGCACTGCTTAAGGTTATCTAGACTGAGAAGAGATCATTTCTTGAATATCCGTGCATTTGCTTTCTGAATATGTTCGGTCTTGGGGGGGGGGGTGTTGTTATAAATCTTTTGGCACCCGTTATGAGCGCGTTTGAAACGGGGGTTTATCGATAGTGGTTCTCAATTTTTTTTTCACTCGCTGTTCTCCTCGAGATTAGTTTGGTAGATATTTTATACTTATAAAAGAATCACTTCAAAAAGCGTCACACAAATAAATATCTCCAGCTCATCACGACGCCCCTGCCAAAGATTGTCAATGCCCGTAGGAGCCGCGAGATGTTCACTTTTGAGAAACACTGGGCTAGTGCCATAAGCTGGATCAACCTGTGGATGGGCACGAAAAGCTTGGGGCTGGGAGTAGCACAAGGAATCTCTTCCAGAGATAGTCTGAGTAACCAACATTCTCAAAAAGCATTAAAGTTAACATAAATTGATCAAAATAACATTTTTGAAAGAGGTTTTCTTTCGAAATTTTTATTTTCTTACGGAAATATTTAAAAAAAAAATGAATTTTTTGGTTGGTTCGAGCCAGTGTTCGCCAATACGCATCTACCGGCGTGTGATTCATGCATGGAAATTCAATTTTGTTCCTTCAAATTTAGGTGAGGAGTGAAAATACTCCTTCAACTTTTGATAATCTTTTTTAGTAAGGATATTTTTCTGTTTTCCATAAAAATTACCCCTAAAAATTTTTAAGATTAGTGAAATTACGTTTCGATATTATTCTGTCGGATAACACTGGCTTGTCCCCTTTTCTCTTTCTTCTAGTTCTCTGGTTAGGACGGAGGTTCTTTACCCCTTTGGGTTCTACTGACCCCTTGTGCCGATAATATGAAGGCCAGGGACCTCCACGCGACGATAGAATGATGACAACGAACCCCCCCCCCCCACTCCGCCGTGTCAATAGAATGAAGGCCATGGACCCCTTGTATGCATAAGATGGCGACCACGGTTCAAATTTATTGCCCGACATGCGTGCGGGGCGTGCAAAAATTTTCACCGGGCGTGTATTGCTTTCGACCGCACACCCGACGCGGGGATTTAAAAAAAAATGAACATGTTCGTTTTTCCTATTTTTTCATTGACGTTGACGCAAGTGGTTCCTACACGCATGCGTGAAATTTTATAGGAGTGCTTTCTCTGCCAGCCGATACAAATACATAGTCAACGTACTTTGGTTCATTTTCACAGTCCTGATATTTAGCAGCCTGGTGCGATCACGGGCTCTCATACAATGCAGCTGGGCTGTTCTGGAAAACAGAAAATCTCACTTCTAGCGGAATACAGAACCGAAAAATAACCGAAATAAAAAACGGTTTGCAGGGTTAGCATCGCTAGGTCATGGGTATTTTTTTGACAGAAAAAAAATAAATCAAAACAGCCGATAGATGGCGCTGGTATGCGCGACTTGAGCGGAAATATGTAAATGAGACGGTTATAAGAACTTGCGCTCCTAATCCACAATCAGTTCACGGTTGTAAACCGTGTATGCGAACAAGGATGCTGAGTGCGAAGGATAAAGCTTTGATGGTGAAGTTGTTTTACGTGAACCTGTGGTGGTGTTCATGTGGTGAACACATACTGCTGTAATAAATGATTTGGAGGCATTCTGTTCGTTATTTGCGTATTTTTTGTTGTGTACGTCAGCGCCACCTATCGGCTGTTTTTGAGTTATTTTTTCCCTGTCAAAAAAATTCCCCTTGACCTAACGATGCTAAATCCTGCAAACCATTGGACCACGGACTTTTTGCCCACCCTGTATCATATCCTAATGGTATTCACGGAAGAAGAGAAACGAACTCTTAGTTTGCATACAAAAAAACGTAAGAATATATATTTTTCTAAAAACATTGTACATTATATCGCCCCATTATACAAGGTAGTAAGGAAAGTCTCTAGGCCACATTTTACTGGCGTATCCTAGAGGCATACTTCCAATTAGAAAACCTCCAATTAACGTGTGAACCTCAAATACGTCATTCATATTGAAAGAGGGTTGGATAGTTATTGAAAGGAAAAACAACAACTAACTTTTTGTGTTGACACCTGTCCTTAAAAACCCAATCACTAAGTTGTTTCCCCTGTCTCTTCTGCGGCCAAAAAAAAAAAAAAAATTCACGTTTTTAATAGTAATATTCACGGAGATATTTGACTTCAAAAATTGAGAAAGATCAGCATAAATAAGGGAAAGAAGCTTAGTTCGTTAGTTTTCGATGTTGTTTCTCAGCTTAACTTAGTAAGGTGAAAATTTTTTGTTGACCACAGGAAAGACATGGGAACACCTTTTTAATTGGGTTTTTAAGCCCAGGTTGTCCGTATAAAGCGTTAATTTTTATTTTATTTTAATAACCCCTTGCAATATGAATGACGTATCTGAGGTCCACACGATAATTGAATACGTTTTCTAATTGGAAGTATGACTCTAAGGCCGGGATTACACTATAAAAGTTTTGTAAAAGTGCTTGTGTAAAACTTGAAAAATAAAACGAATAAGCTGATCGGTTACATTCAAGCTAATGCAACCGATCAGTTTATTAGTTGTATTTTTCAAGTTTTATCAAAGCGCTTTATCAAAACTTTTATAAAACTTGAAAAATGTAACCAATAAGCACATCTATTACATTCGAACGAACTTAACTGATCCGCTTATTGGATGCATTTTTTAAGTTTTATAAACGAACTTTTATCAAACTTTTATAGTGTAATCCGGCCTAAGGTTCGCCGGCAAAATGTGGCCTGGGACTTTCCTTACTACCCTGTATAAAGTGTCCGAAAGGGATGAAAATTCCGCTATTGAGATTCTAAAGGCCAGTTTTTATGCCGGCAGTTGGCCCTCGCGGGCTGGGAATCGGCTCAAAGTTCAATTCTGGTTTGGTCTGGTCTAAAGACATAATAACCGATTTTTTGGAGTGTAAAATTTACACCGGTATACAGAATAAAAAAAAATATGTTTTTTACCGCATCTTGCCTATTTTCATTCTGCACATCGATTCCAAACCGCAAACCATCTTATTCTGAGAATTATAACAGATAGTTTGATTTCATTCAATAGGTGACAGCCGGAGTACAGCAAGGGCAGAAACACACTACACTGACTTGACGTGATTTCATGTCATGTGAGAGACGTTGTCATGGAAATTCGTTGACGTAGGAATTCCCCGTTACAGAATTTTCACTTCACAGAATTTCCACGAATCCGAATTCACGTCTCCGACGTGACGTGATTATCATGTCATGTTATGTCGTGATTATCATGTGTTTCGGCCTAAATTTAAAGCGGTTACTCGTATTTATAATAGCAAAGTATATGAAAAAATATGAAATATGGCAGAAAATTTGGAAATTTTATCCAAATTTTTTTTTACCTGTTCCCAAATATTTCTCCCATTTATGCCGGTTCGCGAAAATTCTCACTCAATTTCAGCTGTTTTTAATATGAAAACGGTTAAAGAATACTCTGAATTCTTCAGAGTAAAACATGCTTTTAGTGCCAAAAGACAATATTTTATCCATTGCCTTATAATTCGATACTATATATAATACATTTTGAATTTTTTTTCTCAAGATGTCTCAGTTTTATCAGTGAATATTCACTATGTACCGGTTTTTTTTATCAGGATTTGTTCCGGTTTCTCAGTCGCATGATCTAACTACCCTATACTAGGCCCGTGTCTGCCGTCCGGTCCCGTACTATGATTCTATGAGTGAGGTGAATTGGGACTTGGTGATTCCTTTTGGACGTCAACAGCGTGGAAAATTACAATTAGCGGTTTGACTAATTTTAGGTTTTGAATTTGTGTCCGCATTCCTCACTCATTTTCATAGTTTTTTCGAAATTTCTATTTAAAGAAAAAAATTATCACTTCCAATGTTTTTAAGCAAATTAAATCAATTTTTCCGAAGATGTCACTCTCCACGACTTTCGTAAATCAATTTGTTTTAAAAAAATTTTTCAAGCAAATCAATTGATATATTTTAAATTAAATATTGATTCGGGCTTCTATTTACATGGCCGATCGAGCATGTAAATTTTGGGAGATTTGTCCAGCCCTGGACCCACGAACCCCCATGTTTCAATAAGATGAATGTCACGGGTCCCTTGTGCCAATCAGACGATAACGATTACGAACCCCCGGCGCCAATAAGAGGGAGGTCACAGACCCCTTATGCCAATAAAATAACGGCCCCGAACCTGCATGTGTGATCCCATCCGTGTCTCCGTGGTAATATGGGTTATTACGCTTGCCCGGATTACAAGGGGATGAGTGTACGACTCCCAACGAAGACTACCTACTTTTCTTTGAAGTTGCTCTCGACATTAATCTCCAGAATGTCCCTTTCTCTAAAAAAAAAAAGTCTGAATCAACCGCAAGTTTTTTTTTCACCCTTTAAGTGACATTGACGAGATATCTCGCCTCCTTGAAGGTCTCTTATTTTGGCATTAACAAGCCCAGATATTTTGTAAAGTTGATTTCTCAATGGAACACTTTCCCCTATACCCCTAAGTTTGCACCAGTTGAAAATCGGAAGGGAGCCTTTTTCATTAAATGACATTTTGACGGGATTTAGTGATTGATTTCTGCTGTGCCGCTTAAAGGATTAATTCAAAAACCTCCAGAAAAACCAACGTATCCGGATTTTGCATTGTATAAATTGACACCAAATCATGGGAACTTATTAATAACATTTTGAAGGGTATGGAAACGGCTTCGATTCGATACATGGTATGGATAGGTTTAATTTTGTAGAGAAATTGTGAAGAACCCTGATAGTTTTCTTGCTTTCTAACAGTGGCCCATGACCCACTGTTGTTCATTGGAACTCTGTTGCCGATTCGAGAACGAAGCTGCATCAAGTGATTAAGAAGTCACCAGTAGAAACTTTTCATCCATCGAATAGCAGCGAGTATCGAGTCTAGGTATTTAAGTTCGGAGTTGGGTTTGTAGATGGTGGCCCAACGCTTTGGTCCGGACGGCGACAACTTGTCCAGGTTCTCAAACGAGGAAATGTTCCTCGTTGAGGACGATGATGACAACCAGCCGGAACTCGACCCGTTGCAGTTCACGCTCGACGAACTGAACCACGTGAAGAAGAGGGTCTGTTCGCGTCTCTACTGGGAGGTCCTCAAGTTCTGCGTTGGCATCTCGATGTTCGCGATGGCAGAGCTGATGGTTGTCGATTCGTCCGAGCTGTCGCCGGTCTCTTTCGCGTTGGCTCTCGTCTTCAGTTTCAGCTGCCAGGTCACCTCCAACTACGCCTTGATCACGACGACCATGTTACTGCGGGCTCGATCTAGGATTACGGATTTTATGGCGCGTTTGGATAGCGTCCCGCCTTCCGGATGCCCGAAGGACGGGTCTGGTGACACGTGTTTGATTCGAGCTCCACATTAAAAATTATCACTTTCACGAAACTCTATTTCTTTTTCTTTCAGTCTTTTTTGATTTTATGTAAGGCCAAGTGGCTATTTAACGCGTTGGCAATTACGAAGTGCCTGCTGCTGCTGTAAGATTTTTCTTAGTTTAATCCCATGTGTTTTTTTGCCTCGTGGCAGTATTTGGTGCATCTACCTTCAGTCCGACAATCATATTTTCGAGTCGTGTCTGGTCTAAATTGGTTTTCCTGCGCATGTTTGGAGTGAAACAATAGCGATATGGCTTATTACAGGTTTTTGGCTGGGGGGGGGGGAATGGACAGTTTGCGTTCGAATGTAAAATGCAATCTACATGTAGATTTTTTTGTTCTACATGTAAATTTTTGGCTTCGTATGCACAAATTCATAAATTATTTAATTATTTCTATCATTTGAGGCTTTCATGGCCGGCAGTCATTATTTATATCATCAATTTTCAATTTTTATAAAATGGCGTAAACTTTTTTGGATGCGGATATCTAATGTTTTTATTAATTTAGGTGCCAGAGAGACCCCCCCCCCCCGAAATGCTCGCCCCTCCTATACTTATTAAGATGGCCCCATTCTTTTGATTGTGGGAATGAAGGGACAAGTAGTTACACGTCAAATCAATCCAAGTTTGAAAAGTACGACGTGGCCTTTAAAAATATGGTGTTCAAACTTCAATACGTAACTACAGTACTACATGAAACTCGTACACCGTGTCCGGAAAATTCACCGCCAGCAATTCACCGACAACAATTCACCGCTAGGAAAATTCACCGACCAACAATTCACAGCCATGCAATTCACCGCTAGGAAAATTCACTGACTAGCAATTCAGCGAAATTAGAAGTTTCTGAGTAAAACAGAGTTAATGGAATTTTTTTGAATATACTATCTTGTATTGGGCAACAGCAATTTGCAATTTATTCAAATACAAGGCCACAACAGGCAAAATGCCCAGCGAGAAAAAGATGCCCACAATAAATATGGATTCATATATTTCAAAAATACAGCAATCCGTATCATCTGAATTTCTTCTCATAAAGTCATTATTTAAACTTTTCCTTTAGCATATGGCACTTACTCACTGAATAGATCACTCACTCACTAGATCGCTCACTCACGCACGGACTGACTTACTCGCTTATTGAATCAGTAACCCACTCGCTCACTGACTCACTCACTCACGGGGTCACTCACTCAGTAACTCAATCGCTCATTCCCTCGCTAACTGACTCGCATAGAACTGTCGTCGGTGAATTGTTGTTGGTGAATTTTCCTAGCGGTGAATTGCATGGTGGTGAATTGTTGGCGGTGAATTTTCCGTAAACTATCCAAGTTTGAAAAGTACGACGTGGCCTTTAAAAATATGGTATTCAAACTTCAATACGTAACTACAGTACTACATGAAACTCGTACACATTCCTCTGAGGAATTTCTAATGACCCGGTTACATGCAGAAACGTGTTGGGTGTGCATGTGCGTGATCCCTAATGCATTTATGTTGTTAGGGTTGTGCTTGTTTCGTGTTCTTGTTGATCTTCCATATTTTAAAGTGTAGAGGCTAAATGATTGAATTTTCATGTTGTGTAAGTATCATGTTGAATGTCTGCCTGCTGTCTGAGGAGCGATTTTTTTAAATGGGAGACCGGCTCGCATTCCCACCTCGAAGTTAGAAAACCAGCTTCAGCCGCTCAACATTGTGTGTGTCAACGAGGCTCGAACCTTTATCTTCAGGATGAGAGACCAGCACGAAGTCCTCACGACTGCTGCCATCTACCGAAAGACCAACTAACAAATTCAAAATAATAATAATAATAATAATTTCTTACCGGTAGATGGTATCGTTTTTCATAACATCCAGTCGGTTATAAACGCGCTGATTTCGAAAGACTTTCGTCTCAGGCATTTCATTCATCACATGGAGGTCACGCGATAGCAATCGATCAATACGCCACATTACAGAAATCAAAGTGTTGCCAAGTTTTGCCAAATCTTGCAGTTCGCTATTGACATATTTCCCATTCTTTTTCCTTTTTCTGTACGCCTTACATCAGAAATTAGTACTCACAGAATAGTTTTCATTCATGATCTTTGCGCAATGGCGTCTCTCCTCAATGCATTATTTCGTAAGCTCCCCGTCACCACTTGTGCAACTTTCACTCTCAGTCATCTTCGAAGGTAAACCGGTGCAAGCCCTCCCATCTATTTCTGCGCATTCAGTCTCACATGGTGCTGGGGATCTTTGTCTGAATATTCTGTTTTGAAGGCTATAATTGCTATTTTCAGGATTTTGGTTTTCTAAATCACACGGCTTGGCCGAACCAGGTGCGTACCCAGAATGTTGGCGTAACGTCACGGAAATAAATTTGATGCGAAATATATACAGGGTGTGCATAACTGATGCTTCCATGTTCCCACCTGTCTCCACTTTAACGAGATACCGTTTAAAGACATATCAATTTTTAATTTTGAGGCGTTAAGGCCATGTCTATGAAGTAGCCTCACACATAAAGCAGAGGTGAAGATTATTTATTTTTTTACGAAATTGCCATTTCTGAAGTGCTCCGACTCACTACCGCCATAGTGCCGCGGACGTGGATCTTCACGACGAGAGTACAACAACAACAACAACTACTACTTGACCGTTCATGTACCTCGTACACATTTCTCTATGGAATTTCTAACGAATCTGCTCATGCCGGAATGTATGTTCGGAGTGTGTGCGTGACAAGGTTGAGCTAATACATGGCTGATGCATTATGTTGTCGAGTTGCGCTTGTTTTGTGTTCATGCTGCCATTTCTGAATTCATTCTGAATGAAATCCACCATCTTTCATTTTCTGAACTAAAGATGGAAATGCTTGAATTTTCATGTTATATGAGTATCGTGTTGTAGGTCGGTTTGCTCTCTGCGGAGAGACTTCTTTAAATGGGAGACCGGCTCGCGCCTCGAAGCTGGAAAAACCGCAGCACAACAAGAGTACAGCACGATGCCTACACCATCGCTCAGCGGCTTCAATACTGCTTTACCGCTCACCAACTCCGGCCATATATCGCCATACGGCAATTTCTAACCAGAGGAGTTGGGTGGGAAATGAAGGCTCCATCCATCGGTGGTCACCCCAGGTTCGGTAGGTAAAGAACTTGCTTCTAACGTTCTATGCCCGGATTCGAACCCATGGACCGTGATGGACCGAGCATCTTACCACGCGGGGGGGGGGGGGTGCCACTCGGGCCCCGGCTTCAATACTGGGATATCCCCCCTAATATTACCAAGTCGGTCTATCACGCTTGTCGAATATAGCCATCTTTATGCAAATATTACGAGTTTGCGAAAAAAAAGGTTATCACCAAATTATTCGTACAGTGAAATAGGCGGCTGAGGAAAAAGCCGCCTATTTCTCAGCAGGATATTATGCTGAAGTGAACTCGGGAAGAAAAGTCATCTTGTCTCCACCGGGACTCCCAGGCCCTCTTGCATACCGGGCAAGCGTACTACCATCTACACCACTGGAGACACGACCCTAGCTTCCTTATTTATTTCACGCACTGTGGAGTGAGGCACTGAAGTAGAGCGTCTCTTAAGGAAATAGTACCCATATAGGACGGTAGACAGAGACAGGTGGCTTTTTAGAGAGGCTACTAATGTCTCTACTTCAGCGCCTCACGCCGCAGTGCGTGAAATAAATAAGGAAGGCAGGGTCGTGACTTCAGTGGTGCAGATGGTACGCTTGCCCGGTATGCAAGAGGCCTGGGTTGGAGTCTTGGTGGAGACAAGATGACTTTTTTTCCCGAGTTCACTTCAGCATAATATCCTGCTGAGAAATAGGTGGATTTTTCCTTAGCCGCCTATCTCAATGTACGAATAATTTGGTGATAATGTTTTTCGCCAACTCGCAATATTTACCTTAAGTTGGCTATGTCCAGTAAGTGTAATAGACCGACTTGGTAATATTAGGGGGGGGGGGAGAGATTTGCAGATGTCCGGTATTGAAGCCGTTGAGCGGTAGTGTTCTGGGACTGTGTGGCGGCATATCAGAATCACTAAAACTGTGCAAATCGTTTTTCCTGGAGATGGTAGCATGCTTGCCTGGTATGCAAGGCAGCCTGGGTTAAAGTCCCGGCGGAGGCAAGATGACTTTTCTTTCTGAGTTCGCTTCAGCATAATATCCAGAAAATGTGTTTCCTTGATATTCGCATATTGCCATATATCATGCTCATCAGAACAATTCGAAACTTCGGCCAGGATACTAGACAGGTTGCTCAAACCGGGACGTCAGCCGGACTTCTACCCGGGATACGGCAAGAATTCCCACGACGATGCCCCAATCTTTCAACAATTCACAAGCTATACCACAATAACGTATCCAAATCAGCGTGATCAACAAACAATGAATGAAGTGGATCCAAACATCGATGATTCCTAATCGACAAACTTGATTGGATTGCGAACCAGCACCGATGGCGTCCAGACCAGTAATGTTATTACATGAGAACGGGGTCTTAGGCCTCATTATATTCAGTTATATACCTTCTTCAGCCATCAACTATTTTTCAACCCTTAACCAAAAGAAAACCATAAAAAAAAAACAAACAAACACTCTTTTGATTATTATTATTAATTGGAACATTGCCAACTAAACCTGTAGTAACATAATGTATAATAAGAGTTTGTTGAACTTAGAAATAGAAAAGGAGCGTCCGTCGGTGATTGGGGTCTGACCACTTTAGTGGCGCCGGCCATCTTGATTTTATTTTTTTCTATTCTCGACGCCAGGCGCCTTCTTGTAATTGTTTATTCGTTGTTGTTTCCATCTTGAGCCGAGTCTGTAATTTTTGTGTATTTTTTGTTCTCGTAGTTTTCCCTCTTCTTTAAATTATATTGTATATTATTTTATTTCCCGCTTGTCTTCTTTTCTCCCCCCATCTCCTTTGATTTGCATTAATTTGTTTCTTGGTTCTAATTACTGGCGTGTATTATTTCTTTCGTCTTGTTTCCAAACAAACGAGTTTTGTGTTTCTTGCCACGAAACGTCATTGTGAGTAAATAAAGTAACCTGTATGCAATGAGAGTGAAATCCATTTTCGGTTTTGGAGAACGAATGCCCTCAAAGCCTTGCGTGAATTAATTATTGTTACCCAAGGATGATATTTCATTGTGGGAGAAACCCACGCCTTTAATCGCTCTGTTCGTTTTTTTTTTCATCGTCAATGCGTATTTCGGTGATAAATATGGAGTTACATTCATATCAACGCACGTGAATGTCTGAACTTATCAGATTTTATTGGAGATTCACGTGTATTATTTCGAGATTCTGTATTGTTATACCGATTCGTGATGGATAAATGAAGTGTTGTTGGGTGTGTAGTGTAAAACAGACGGCTTTAACGCATGGCCTGCGGGCCCTCGAACCTTTTTGCAGTGACCGGTCGATGAAAAAAAACCTTACATAGTTACAGAATTTATGGAAACGTGTTAAAAAAATGAAGATTACTCGAATTAGTAATCTCAACCGAAATCGTCGATGAAGACAATTTTCAAAAATTATAAATTACATTTGCTGTAATTATGAGTGTGGAAATAAGTTTTCGTCTCTCATATATGTGAGGTTTAACGTTTTTTTCACGCAGGAAACAAAATACGGGCTCATTACAAATCTCAGTATTTTGGTTCTTTTCCGAGATTTGTGATGTTCCATCGATTTTAGCGATAATTGTTCATTTATTTTTGTCAAATATTAATGATCTTCCATTTTTAGGTACTCGATATCTCGTATTTTTCTCAATGATATATATATATGGTCAGTCTAGTTCGATTTTCAGAAGAATGCCAGAAGAGTTAACACAGAATAATTAGAGTTTGCACTGGGGGTAGATGATAACCGGTGGGTCTGATGCCCCATTCGCTGCACAAGAGAGGGCATCGAATTAACCCTTTAACTGCTTCTTCTACGTAACTACATGGACGCCAAAACGCATGCTTGCTCCGGGTGAGGAAAAGCATCTAGTGGACCTGAGACTAAATTGGTTTTATTCTCAAAAAGTTTTCTCGCGTTGTTTAGAACACTGCTCTACAACCTTTCAATATTTGCGCATCGGTGAAATTAAGTGAAAAATTTCGCGGACCGGCATCGATTTATTTTTACAATATTGCTTGGCCGAGGTCAAAGGAATGGGGTGGTGAAGTTTGACAGAGACGAATTGATATTACAAAGGAAATCAGAAACTGTTGTACAAACAATAATGCTTGACGGGAGGTTGTTCCAGTCGGTTATTGTTCGAGGAAAGAAACTAAATTTGAAACAATCTGTGGATGCAAAAGGCGAATTGGACAATTTCCGGCATTGGGAGTAACATATGCAATATATACCGGTTGGAGTCTCCCAGAAAGTCAAAAAATATGTCAAAGTCCGGGATTACACTATAAAAGTTTGATAAAAGTACTTTTATAAAACTTGAAAAATGCCATTAAGGTATCCGACTACGTTGAAAACGTCATTTTGGAAGAAAATATAGATTTCAATTTTTTCATTTTTTATAAATGCCCTATTTGTTGTGATTCTAAAACAGGCCTTGTTTTGTTTATATGATTCTTATACAATCAAAGTTGCGTTCACTTTAGTGTTGCGTTTTTACATACAAGTAATTCGCGAATAAAGACTTCAAACGTGTTTTACGAAGAACGCTATTTTTGACATTTTACTTGACTTTCTGACATGATTTGTAAAATTCTATCCATTGCATCATTACGAAATTTTAATGTGATATTTTGCTATACATTGTTGAGGTTATGAATCAAAATCTAAGATCTATCACATATGTTTTTTGCTTTGAATTGCAGTGTTTTATAGACGAAATGTAGGATGAAATTTCAAAATATTCACACGTACATAAACGTATTTGGGTGTAACTTATGAGCATATCACGCAATCCTTTAAATTTTGGTTCATAACCTGCAACATTACTAGCTAAATGCACTGTGAAAATCACAAAGAATTTCATTAAAACATTTTTTTGCAATCGTGTTTCGAATATCATGTGAATTTCACCTAAAATTTGACATAAAAACGACCTTTTCATAGACATTGTCATAGGCAGACTAAAATTTGTCACTGTTTTCACCATTTCAAGACACTTTCTATCAAAAAATGTATTTAAAGTTCACTCCAGAACCATTTTAAAGAAAAGTGACAAGAAAGGTAGTCGGATACCCTAATACGATTATTGGTTGCATTCTAAAAAATGCAACCGATGATCTTAGCATTTTTCGAGTTTTATAAAAGGACCTTTTATCAAACTTTTATAGTGTAATCTCGGCCTAATTTGAAAAAGTCGAACAAATAGTTGAAAATATAAGTTAGTCCCGTAATTCGATGTTAATATAGTACGTATTTTGGTATTGTATATGGATTTATAGAAGAATAAGTTAATCACCATGTGTTTATGTTATGTATGCCTACGTAATAATCCGAATAAATCTCTAGTCTAAATTAATGATTTCATCTTAATTGTTTACAAATGGCCGATGTTAGTGACTTTCATCCTTTCCGGTTCAAATGTGTGTTAAGACACAAAAAAGAAGAATCGAAGGATGAGCATGAAAAAATCGCAGAGGCGACGCCTTATTAGCGAGTTCCTCCGGATGACGTTAAGACGTTTCAATGACACTAATTTGTGTTTTTCTTCGGAAAAAAAGTAAATAATTAAGAGAAAAATGATGATTAACTTACGATGATGACGTTGATCTTTTTGAGTAACTAGTCAACACCTTCTCATGTTCATCCCATGATGTCACGTGGACTGAATTTCTAAAATGGTAATGATGATGATGATGATGGCGTCAATTTCGTTTACTTAATATATACTTTGCAAACACGGTTATAATTTTGTTACTTTTTGACTATTTATGGTTACATATGTTACTGCCAGAGTCCGAAATTGGCAAGTTCGTGAACTGGTTAATTTCGTTGAATATTTATCCGGCAAATATCCGAATTTCAGGCTTTGGCCAATCAGATCGTGAAGTGGCCGGATATCCCCCCGGCCAAAGTCGATAACAAGAGACTTGATGCGGGGTCATCGCCAAGTTAGCGTATTTTTTCGTGATAATTATGCCCACGTTATCTATAGCACCCCATTATATAAAAGTTTTTTTTTCTCTCAGATTTCTCTTTTTCTGCTCACGTCTTATAGACATGGGCGGAGGTATAGGGCGAGGGGCCCTCCATTGTTAAAGGTAAAGCCGACTGATCTGATGTATTTGCATATACGGGGGGGGGGAGTCCGTAAAAACTTTAAAAATTCATAAAAACCGGAAAAATAACCGAAATGAAAAACGGTTTGCAGGGTTAGCATCGCGAGATCACAAGGATTTGACAGGAAAAAAAACCACTCAAAAAACAGCCAATAGGTGGCGCTGACATACACAAGTCAAAGAGAAGATACGCAAATAACGAGCAGGATGGGTTCAAATCGTTTATTACAGCAGTATGTGTTTGACATGACCACCATCACCACAGGAGATAACACATTGCAGGCGATTCACAAATCCAGCAACGGCAGAGTTCAGCAGGTACACATACACAGTTTACAACGGTTGTGGATCATTTACATATTTCCATCGAAGTCGCTCGTACTAGCGCCACCTATCGGCTGTTTTTTTGTCTTAAAAAAATTCCCTTGACCTAGCGATGCTAACCCTGCCTAACCGTTTTCTATTTCGGTTATTTTTTCAGACTTCTTATTCATTTTTTAAAGTTTCTACTGACATTTTGCCCATCCTGTATATGTATTGACATCATCATGCCCCCCCCCCCCACAGCAATCATCGTTCCCTCCAGACTTTCAAGTCTATCTCCGCCTATGCTTACGGGTCTAATCCAATACAGCTGGGGTTCTTCACATTTCTCAGCCAAGACCTAAGATAATTAGCAAGATCAGTTTTGTGGCCCATGGGACTGTTTGTTCCATAGCTCAAGAGGCCTTAGGTGTGCCAAAAAATGGCTCGGGGATCCATGATGTTCTTAAGTCAGCCACCTCGTTGGGCAATTTGCCTGTTGTGGCGTTGTATTTATATTTGTATAAGTAGATTCGTACGGCCCTTCTCGGAAGCCCCTGCGCATAGGCGGAGATAGACTTGAAAGTCTGGGGGGGGGGCATGATGATGCCAGCTCATATATACGAAATACGATAATACATTAGATCATTCGGCTTTAACCTCAACACTGGGGGGGGGGGAAGCGATGGTAACCCCGCAAACCGTTTTTTATTTCGGTTATTTTTCCAGTTTTTATGAATTTTTAAAGAAGTTTCTGTGGACTTTTTGGCCACCCTGTATATGCAAATACATCAGATCGGCTTTACCTTTGACACTGGAGGGCCGCCCCCCCATATCTCCGCCTATGTCTATAAGATGAGATAAGGAAAAGAGAAATCTGAGAGAAAAAACCGTTTCTATATAATAATATAGACGAAAAGTTTTGTGTCAAATTAAAAAAACAAAAAAAAAAACAACAAAATTTAGTACCGCATCGTGACTGCGGTTGGATGGAGTGTATAGATAACATGGACATAATCCCCCGATGCCTCTGCGAATTAAGTCTGGGTCGGGACTCGCAACTGAAGAGTCGCTGTAAGTGGATTTGGTCGCCGGGGGTTTCCGAGATGGGTCGTTCAATTCAGGGGTTCTTAACCTGTGTGCCGTGACCCAAACTGGTCGGAGGGGGCTTCCGTGATCGGTCGTTCAAAGTTTGGGTCATGGCCCATAGGTTAAGAACCCCTGAAATACATCAACTATATATATAGCCATGCATCACATGCTGGGGGATGAAAAAAAAATGGATTTGGCACCTATATACGCCGGACCATCTTACATCAGCACATCGGACTTTGGCTAGGGACCTCTGGCCACTTCACGAATCGGCCGCACAGAGCCCGAATCATTAATGAAAATCGGACTTTGGACAAACCTCTCGGCCACTTCGCGAATTGACTGCACTTCGGGCTTTGGCAGTAGCATACACATTGCGAGAGAAATTTATTCATGGAATATCGACTCCCATTATTTATAATAAAAATAGATGCGTATGTCCCTGTGCGATGATTTTCTTAAAATGCCCTTTTTGACATTTGTTAAAAATATTTGTACAGACGGAGAAGAATTGAGAGGATTCCGTCTTTTTGTGGCGTCTTATTTCTAGATATGAAGCGACGTAGTCTTTTCCTATAGTTTTTATTAACTGGTGAATTGTGGTCCAATTGTGGGACGATTGATGCCCATAACGGGCGAATATGCTAATTCTCGTGCCATGATTCACCCCATGTTATGAAAGGGAGCTACCACGGTCTATGAAAACGAATAACAACACTGCGCAACGGCGTGGACGGCGGAAATGGTCTAATATATTGTTGTTAGCTCTGAATGTGACGAATAAGTCGTGAAGGTTTTGGCGGCGATTGACAATGATCCCAAAAAGTCTCAAAATGTTAAATGATTGGATCCCTGGTGTCACGTGAACATCACGTGACAAACTGATCGTGGAAAACAACACTTTTGTTTTTGGTTGCGAAGAAAAATTTGGATCGATTGACTGTTACGTAAGATTTTGTTGCGTAATTCGATACGATTCCGAGCAGACAATTCTGAGTATTATTATTATTTTATTGTACGATTTTTTGAAACAAATTTACTTACTGTATTTTTTTTTTTTTTTTGAAAAAGTTATTTGTTTTTTATGATTTCAATTAATTGTTTTGATATAATTAAATTCTCATTTTTTTTAGATATTTTTTTTCCTTCAATTTTTATCCCTTTTTTTGGTTTTGGTTTTACGAAACGTTCTGTTGTGGAAATTTAATGACTTTATATTTTTTCAATTTTTATTGAATTTCCTGTGATTTATAATCACTTCTGTCTAATTTTTATTCCTTTCTTTTTCTAATTTCAACATACTTCTTTTAATTTTTATCAATTTTTTTTTTTTGAATTTTGGGTCATACATTTTTTTATGATTGTATTCAATTTTTTCCCTGATTGAATTCAGTTTTCCCTAATTTTATTCATTATTTCTTCCAATTTTATTCATTATTTCTTCCAATTTTATTCATTATTTCTTCCAATTTTATTCATTATTTCTTCCAATTTTATTCATTATTTCTTCCAATTTTATTCATTATTTCTTCCAATTTTATTCATTATTTCTTCCAATTTTATTCATTATTTCTTCCAATTTTATTCATTATTTTTTCTAATTTTATTCATTATAGAGATATAGATGGCTTTTTTCTCAGCCAGAGATATCAAGGAAACAGTTATTTTCCGGATATTATGCTGAGGTGAGCTCGGAAAGAAAAGTCATCACGTCTCCGCCGGGACTCGAACCCAGGCCCTCTTGCATACCGGGCAAGCATGCTACCATCTACACCGAGATGGCTGAGAAAAAAGCCATCTATATCTCTCTAAACCGTCCCACCCGGGGGCCATTTCCTGAAGTTAAGAGAGGCTACTAATGCCTCTACTTCAGCGCCTCACGACACAGTGCGTGAAATTTGGAAGGCAGATTCATGTGTCTCCAGTGGTGTAGATGGTAGCATGCTTGCCCGGTATGCAAGTGAGCCTGGGTTCGAGTCCCGGCGGAGACGTGATGACTTTTCTTTCCGAGCTCACCTCAGCATAATATCCGGAAAATAACTGTTTCCTTTATTCATTATTTCTTCCAATTTTATTCATTATTTTTTCTAATTTTATTTTTTCTTCTTTTATTTATAATTTTTTCTTCTTTTATTTATTATTTTTTCTGAATTTTATTAAATTTCCACCTAACTTCAGTCATTTCTTAAATTTTCTTGATTTGTCAAGATTTTTTAATACCTTCATGAAATAAACTTTTCAAAATTCGATTGTAAACGCTCGCACCATCTGTCGAATCAGGAACATAATCTTTGCCTCACTGACATTATTTACAACACTGAACAATAATTTTTTGCTCCCATATTTATTAGTCAGAGAGTAAGAAGAATTAGTAATTCTATTACCCATTTTCTCGATCATAAAAAATTCAATTAATTCTTTCACTATAAACTGAAATACAGGACAACACAAAACAAGATATATTTTGGAAATACGAAACGAATAAACATCGAGAAGAACTTTGCTTATCAATTAATTCCAATGTGACGAGCATTCCAATCATTCCCTGGATTTGCATATTTGCAGTTTGTTTTGCAAAATATCTCGATAACTCTTAATTGTTAAGCATTAAATACCATACATCAGAATGCAATCATTGGTATTCAATGCCTCTCTTCAAACACATTCTCATACGTCAAAATCAACGAAAGCTCTCCGCGTTTGCGGCCATCATCCCAACCAACAACAACAGCAGCAGCACCAATAATTATTATTGTAAACAATAATTGTTATCATCGTTGTGCGTGTCATTCTCTTCTTGTCTATCCCCTAATTCTTCCTATAATACTAATAAAAAATAAATAATAATATCACACAACCACGTGCACGTCCAAGTTTTCTTCACCGCATTTTGGATCCTAACCTTGAAAGGCAATTGGCGGGTTCAGTGGGCGATGCCTTTTTGGTGATTGGCCGAGAAAGTTATCTCGTTGACTGAGTCATTTACAAAAAAAAAAAGAGTAATATAATAATAAAACCGGTACTTTGTTCCTTTTTTTATTTTATTTAAAGGCTTTGCTCTGTCAATGGTTTGTTTTTCCATTTTTATAAATAAAAGATGCTGTCGCTGCTCTCGAGTTCGTTGTGTTGCTCGGCTCAATACAGAACGAGTTTCGATCACGAATAAGTTCGATTCCGTGAGTGAAGTCCTTCTTTTACGTTTCGCCGTCCACATTTTTACTGTTTCCAAAATACTCGAAGTTATTTACTTGCTCGTGAGTTAAAAAAAAAAACAACACGCAGCTGTTTGTTGACTGACCATTATGGCTGATCCCGCTCCGAACATGGACGTGAGCTCGAAGAAAGCGCTTCTTCAGTATCTTGTGAGGTAAATAATTCGTTAAATATTATTATTATTCAAGATATACGGAAGACTGGATGTTGTGAAGATATTTATTACTTAGGTAGACTTATTAGGTATTATTTATTATTACTCCCGGTAGAGGCAGAGATGAGTTTTTTCCTTCCTTGAAAAATTAACATCTAAAATAATAAATATCTTCACAACATCCAGTCTTCCGTATATCTTGTATTAACAAGTGGAGAGCGACATTCATGTCATTATTATTATTGTTATTTTTTGATATCAATATCAGATATTGATTACTCATGAACTTAGATCGTTTTGTTTTTGGAAAATCAAGGCTACTGACTAGGTGTGGGGACTTCTTTTTTTTTTTTAAAACAGTGTGGTTTTACAAAATGTGTGGGTTTTAGTCATAATACTGGATAGAGCGAGGAAATCCAGTGAAATTTCTGAAAAATTTCGAGATGTTTTATATTATGTTATCGAAATTAGCATTTTCAACACTTACGCCAGACATTGTATACTGAAAACTACAGGATGTATTCGAATAGGTTTGGTTACTGTATGTTGTGCTATGACTGTTATCCGTGCAATGAACTAAAATTTTTAAGGAACACAAAATATTCCCTGAGTTATGACAGTTTCCGCGAAACAATACAAGAATTTTGACAAAAAAAAAAAATTTTTCTATTCAAACAGCTGTAAAATAATGAATTCAGAACATATAGCCAAGATCACTGTATAGCTAATGTTATCTGGAACGCTGTCGAAAAATTCCATGAGAATATCTTGCGTAGGTTTTGAGAAATTTGGTTGCACGTGGAATAAAGTAACGAGAAAAAAAAAATGAATCTCCAAAAAACGCGTTTGAAAATTGTTTGTTGCTTTTTAAACCATTGTTCCAAATGCAGCCATAACTGTGTAAACGCAATGTTTTTGTTACACATACGCATGTAAATAATAGCGGTTAGTGTAGTTTTAATTGAAAAAATACATCAGCACAGCAAATTAATTAATTACAGTGGATTTTCCTTATTAGTTAAAATGTTTAATGAAGGACAAAATATACAGTTTGAATTGATTTTACTGTTGTCAATAAACTGATAAAATCTTGCGTAACAAAGTTAAATTGTTATTACCTTGTATTTTATTTCCAATTCCTTAATTTGACGCAAAGTTCATAAATTTGTGAGCTGGTAAAAATTCGGCATTTTTTTAAAAAAATGGCAAGGAATCAACTCTCTCGAGGTGGAAAAGTATTGTATTGAGTTACGCTTGTTTCGTTTTCTTGCTTGTGCCCCACATTTTGAAGTAAAATTGGTAAATGCTTGAACTTGCATGTTTTGTAAGCACCGTGTTGTAGGTCTGCCTGGTCTCTGCGGAGAGACTTTTTCAAATGGGAGATCGACTCGCGCATCCGCCCCTCGAAGTTGGGAAACTGCAGAAAACCAATGTCAACCAACCACTACTGTACGTCAACGGGGTTCCAGCCTGTATCCATACAACGAGAATCCAGCACGATGCCCACATGTCCGTACAGCGGCTGTATTTTCTACTGGAATGACACTAAAAGATGCACTTTAAAATAAAAAGAGTTTTATATCATGGGTTTCTTGACATACATTTGCCATACACCCGGTGAATAGCTAGCAGCACGAACCACAAATTAATGGCTAACCGTTGATGATAGAGGCACACTTCCAATTAGAAAAAGCATTCAAACAACGTACGGACCACAGATTCAAGTGATTCACGTTGCAACGGGGTTGTGTAATTATGAAAAAAAATAAACTTTTGACGTTTTTTAAATCACTTGCAGATACCTGGTGCATCACCAAAAATTTGCGTAACGAAATGCTTTTAAAGGCTTACATCTGAAAAAAATGAAACATTCAATAGTATTATCAGATAGGTATCAAAAATACCAATCTGATGATGTCACTCAGGTTTTGATACCTTTTGCCGTTCGAGTACCAGGTAGCCTACGCTGCCCTGATTCGTAACGGAATTATTTCACGCTGTCTTGGGATGTGTAAGATGAACATAGATCTTGTTGAGACAATTTACACAATACCCCCTAAGCAAACTTTTACAGGTTTAATTACCAGACAAAATATATCTCCTTGCGCTGTAACGGGGTTTAAAAGACGTATTCGCGTTTAAACTTGCGGACAGGGTGCGTGTCCGTACTGGAGTCTTGGTTACATATTCGTAATATTGATTGGTTGTCCGTATTATTGTGTATTTGTCCGTAGAAAACTAATTTTTATATCGAATCTGCGCTCAAAAATCCGGTTAGAAAGTTGTTTTCCTGTCTCTCCTGGGACGAACAAAAAAAAAAAAATTCCATGTTTATAAGTGCTGTATTTGCTAAGGTATTTAAATTCAGAAAACGGAAGAAGGTTGGGGGAAAAACAGGATCAATGGGGGTAAAACGCGCTTACCCTGTAAATTTATTACGTTTTTTCCCGAAAATTTTGAGTTGTCTCCGAACTCTAATTCAGTTACCATTTATGTAAAGTATTATATGCACCAGCGCCATTTTTTTAGTACAGAGCACCTGGTGCTTGGAATCTTTCAAGCCCTAATTCGATTCAAATGTGTTCACTACCACTGTGTATGTGCATTAATACTATAGATAAAATCCTGCACACAAATTGCAACAATGGTTTCTCGATTGCAACCATATCATGGTAAATTTCCGTTATATCGTTCAAATACGCCACATTGTTGAGAAATCTATTGTTGTATGATGTTAGATCACTCAAAAATGGATAAAAAAAAAGCTATTATTGGAGTGAGGGACTATAGATATTACATCAGTGAAGAAGTACTGTCGGAAATCTGATAATGAATTCCTCAACAATTTAGAAATGGGTTGCCTTGCTTCCACGAGGGTCCCATGTCCTAGAATGGGCTCCCAGACCAGATGCTTTCCTGTATTCTTTTCACTTGAATAAATTGATTTTCCCTCTAAATTAGGATGTTAAAAACTAAATATATAGAATGTATCCCTGAGCTAAATTTAGTCTTATCAGCTTCCTCATTGTTTTCAGTCATGTTATTCCATGCCGTTAGTCGTTAACCTTTTTTTTTTTTATAATGTTCTAGATACGAAATGGTAGAAAAATAACAACAACATTAGAGAGCCGGGTATTTTTCCTATTTGATGCACGAAAAAATATTTGTCTTTAGCGAAAATATTTCATAATACAATGCATAATATAACTAACTTCTAAGCAATGTTTTTTCTGCTATAAATATATGCCGCAGAAGTCAAACGACAAGGTTAAGCAAACGATGGAAAGTTATCTCTAAGTGTAGTAAAAAGATAACATAGCTTATTAGAAGGAGAAGCAAAAAAAAAAGGAGATAAGATAATAATAGCTTGATAATTTCCCTCAAGTATAATCTCTTATTGGTGTTTGTTTATTATCGAAGTTTCTCTTCTTTCCTTGTTATCGGACAAGATTACTCGTGGATGGTGTTTTTCGGTCCGTAAATACTGATACTAAGAGAGATTCTTCGAGAAAATTTACACGTTTATTTGGTGAATTATATGATTAAGCTCATATAAGGGTGAATGAAATCTCATTCCCCCCCACAATGGATTTATTTATTTAGACCAGCGGTGCTCTTCCGGTGCTTTGTGTGCACTTCCCAGAGGTTCTGCGGCCACTCCGTGAGTCAATACAGGTTGAGAATCGCTGCTGATTTGGTTACTCGCATGCCTGCACAGTTTCTTGATTCCTTTGGCCGCTTGCTGACTCAGTCCTTCGCTCTTTAGGTCACTCCCATGCTCACACATTTTATAGATCACTCTTTTGGCCAGTCACATGCTTATATACCTTCTTGGTCACTCTTTTGCTTATGACCTGTTCCCTTGCTTTCTAGGCCACTCTTTTGATCAGTCACATGCTTACACACTTTTTTTGGTCGCTCACCCACGGAGTCTTCGCCCTTTAGGCCACTTTCATGCTTATACAATCTCTAGGTTAACTTTTTAATCACTCCCTCTTCTTGAACGCTCTCAAGTCACTCTTTTAATCCGTCACATGCTTGCACACTTTCGTGCTTACTTTTTGATCGCTCACCCACCGAGTCTTCGCGTTTTAGGTCACTCACATGCTTAACCTGTTGCCTTTGCCTGTTGTGGCCTTGCCTGTTGTGTTTGTATTTGTATCTGCCCGCAAGTAAACTTCATTTGTCAGAACCGATACAAACCCCAAAAAAATACGTCTACATACTCGCGCTATGAGTTGTCTTCAAGCGATTTGCTGAGCTCTCGAAAAAGAAGGGATGACTGGTTGCAATAATGCAATAATTTACGGCAGAGCAACGAACGTCGTACTTGCTAGGATCCGCTGACGGTCAAACAAACTTGAGAGCGCCTCTTGGATTTAGTGCAACTGCTAAGCATTTCCCCCAACCTTACATACCTCGTACACATTCCCCTGCAGAATTTCTAACGAATCGGTATAAGTAGGAAAACGAGTTTTGTATGTGTGTATATGCGTAGCCCTAACGTATTTACGTTGTCAGAGTTGTACTTCTTCAGTATTCTTTGCTGTTGCTAAAATCTGTCTTCCATATTTTTGAAGTGAAGATGGTAAATGGTCTTGAATTATCGTGCTATGTAAGTACAGTACTATATTGTGTAACCGAAAGCTGTGGCGTTCTGGTCGCAACCAATTCGTGCGTGAGTGGAAATAAGAGAAAGAGAGAGAGAAAAGAAACAAGAAAGGGGCAAAAGTCGGGCGTAGTTATTGCCCTACTCCCACGAAAACACCGAATAAAAACTTAATAAAACGTAGGAACAACATGGGGATGAAGTAACAAAATCATTTATTCTTGGCTTCATGTGACTTGTCCAATCATTATAGCACATCTTAAGCTGAAATTCTCTTGCTTGTCGTCACTGATAAGTCCCCCCCCCCCCCCAAAGGTCCCTGCAAAGTCACAGATCAGGTTGCATAAATACCCTTCTCGTACTTAACCATTCTAGATGAACGGGTATCGTCTTGTAGCATCATACATCTTTTTTGGCCAGCACTAGGGCCGTTCGGCTAAGTGTTGGACCATGATAACTTCATGAGGCTTGCCAAAAGTTTCATTGTATCCGACCGACCAAAGCTCTTATTCTCTTCAAGAAGATCTGATGCAAGTCTGAAGGGCTAAGGCCACTTATTTAATAGAAACATGTGCAGTATTGTTACATAATATTCTGTCGAATTTTTCTATCCGTCTCAATGAATCCACAGGTTTTATTTGATAGACCCCTTATATATTTTTGGCAATATTCCCAATCAGTAAAATAAAATTTATCCGAATTCTTAATTAGAATCATATCCAACTGTTTCATGAATATATTCATAGGGAATGAAAAAGAAAAAAAAAAAAATCCAATGAATATATGAAATGAAGGTGTAACTCACGGAATGACGTTTTATGTATTTCCGTCGGCTCAAACTACGGCGTGAAACGTCATACACGTAGTAACATACAGAAAAATGCAAATTTCAGTGTCGTCATCTATCGGCCAACAGCTGACGACGACGACGACGTAACCTCGAATGATTCCAGCCTGTCAACTTTTATATATACGAGTTTGAACCATCATTTGTTTGTGTGTGTGTGTGAGAGAGAGAGACTTGGACAAGGTCTCGCATACGAAAACAGATTCGACCCTGAGGGTGGTCCACTACAAACTAGTGAAGTCACACCACGAATTTCAGCAGTAACTGATATTCACACACGAGGTTATTCGTTGGTTGTGTGTTTGTGTCCGAGAGATATTAACTACCTCCGCTTGTATGGCGAGGTGAAAGGAACAGGTAGGAAAATTTGATTTATGCAAATTCGCCACGAAAAGGGTGGAATGACTAGATTAGTAACCTATTAAAGGCATATATAATCATGCATGCTTGTGTGTGTCCATCTTCATACATGCGTTTTTAATGGCAATTTTTTTTCCCCCTGTCGTGTTTTTCAAGGGCTTTGAGGACGTCTGGTGCCAAAGGCCCTATGTCAGAGTAGGCTCTTGTTTATGTGAGTTTTTTCTTTCCTCAGATCCCAACGTAACACAAACGATGCATTTTAGATGTCTAAATCATCTGGTTCTGCTTCGAGAGAGATCTTTGACCACCCTGGATCGAAACGCTTCGAATATTGGAGCTTATTATGGTTCAGTTAATAGGAAGTTCCTTGTGATTTTGATGTCGGCTATCATGTTATTATACACAGATGATTGGTATGGTCATATCATATCAGTATTCTACATGAATATCGATCATATATGGCTTGATGAGAAGGACAATAATATATGACGGGGGTTAATAGCCGTCTATCAGAGGCCGAAGGTTTGAGAGAAACTGTCCTCGTCGAGCGTCATCGGATTTCTTCAGATTCCGATAGAGATAATCTAGACGAGTAGTTTGATATGTAACATAAAGGGGGGGGGGGTGTCTCTCTAAGTTTGAGTTGGCGTTATAGTCTAATTATGACTATGATCATCTATAGATTTCGGTTCTTCGTTGAGAGAACCTTCATGTTACATATCAAAATGAGGTTCTTGGAGGCTCTGTATATATTTTGTATGTATTGTGCGTATTTTAGACCAGTGGTTCTCAACCTGGGGCCATATGGCCCCCTAGTGTTATTGGGATACTTCAGGGGGGCCACGGAAGAAAATCGAAAAAGGGGCCATGACAGGTGGTTCGGAGGGCTACAGAGAGTTGAGAAGAAAAATTAAGGTGTGAAGAAATAAAAGCTTTTATATTAGTTACTATACACTTACAGAATAAAACAAAACCACCCATAAAACCAGGGCCGTCTTAGGGCATGGAACCACCCGCCTCACCACCTACATTTTGCAATAAGTTCCCTAAGGATGGGGTTTTTCGCAGGACCCCGGCTAGATTTTTCACAGACCCCTTCTCTATATTAAATTTATAGTGTGAAAAACAAAAAATGATGAAAACCATATCAGGCCCCGGGCTGCAGCTCTGTCAGTCCCACTCTTGTGAGGGATCATGCCCGGAAGTCTCATGTCCATAAGGATAGGGTTGATACCACATATTAATACCCCACCTTATGATATTTTGTATAGTACGATAAATTTTGAAAATAAGTAGGAAATATGTAAAGGCTGTTTATTTCCAGCTAAGTATGGGACTACCATAGCATCACTTTGCCTAGGACGCCCATGATGTTGAGACGGCCCTGAATAGAACTCGGACTAGAGGGGTGCTCAATAAACTCTAGGCCAGTGGTCTGGAGGCCAACCTTATTTGAAAAATTTTCGTTCAGTATAAATTCACTAAAAAATCAATTCAATACGTATAAAGGATCTTGCTTCTAGATGAGGGTCGAAAACTCAGGGTAATACAGGGGAGCCACGAGAAAAAAAAATATTATCCAAAGGGGGGCCACGGGCAAAAAAAGGTTAAGAATCACTGTTTTAGACCATTCTCAACTCTCTCCCACTTCAACATGCTAACTACTACTTCTCGGCTCCATAAGTTTCCTTCACTCTTCTTTTAAAATCCCAGGCTGCAGTCTCCGACCTTTATATGCCACTGGGCGCATGTGAAATTATTTTTGCCTGGGCATTGGGTCCAGCTTTTCCATTTTAGTTGGATGGCTTGTACGTTACATCGACTCGATAGCTGTCTCCACCGAGGAGAATGACGCGAGAGATTTGATGCATGGAGGAAGGGGGCCCACTGCTATAAATCTTTGCTAACTTTTTTCCAATACAACCCTTGCCTCATTCGAGTAGTTGCTTTGCATCAGTCTGGGGTTGTGAGCGGTTCTATATATCAAAATGTTCGTCTCTACGATTTCTATCAGTATCTATTGTAGAACTCTGACGCTGCGTACACAATGAGACACCCATGGAAAATGAATGCGTTTATTGCAGATGTTCAGTTAGATAATTGTATTTGTATTGTATAATCTACGCCGATGCAAATGGTACAAAAAATTTCCGATTCGGAATTAGCTCATAACCACAAGCCGGAAAATAATCTCAGGAGACAAATAATACAAAATGGCGCTTAAAGAAAAAGCTACATAAAAAATACTCATCCGAACGCAGATAAATTTTCAGGATATCTGAATGACACTATGGGAGATAGATTCATGCGGTAAAAAAAAGTTTGAGTTTTGACCACCAGGTGAAAAAGTGACGCTTTTTTATTGCGTTTTTCTTTTTCCTATGGTAAAGCGTTTATATCAAGTTTCAATGGGATGCGTCTACCAGAACGGACGCGTTAAGTGGTCTGTGTAGTTTTACGCCTCAACCTACATGTAGCGCCCGTTCTGGTGGGCGTATTCCATTGTAACTTTGTGTAAAGCTATATGGGCCATGGAAAAAAGGAAAATTCAATAAAAAGGGTCACTTATTCACCTGGTGGTCTAAAATGGAACTATTTTTTATTGCATAAATATCTTCCCCCATGGTCTCATTAACATTAAAAAGACGGGTCGGGGGACTATACCTAGATAGACGCTCTCGTAAATATATTTTATCATCATTTAATTTTAAAGGATGCTGTTGCGTGTGTGCGCGCGTGCGCTAACGACCTCACTTGACGAGCGCCAGTTTGGAAGAAATTCGAGACTGTGGTATCAGTATTTTGTATATTACTGATAGGATTTCAGTGTTACATTGCTTTTAGGTTGTGAATATGATCAACGAATGTGTGTGCTATATTTTTTCATGGTTGGAAGCACTCGACGATGATCTTTTTAGAGGGTTTCAACCAAGCTTCTTAATTTAGATTTGAAATTTTTTTTTTTACATAATTTCAATGATGTGGAATAAGTATCTGTAAGCGAAGAGTTCCTCGTAAATATTTCGGAGTCTTTGACGTCCTATTGACGAGGAAGGTCCCACAATATTTCTTACACTTTCATCCGCAACATTTTCTTCGCTACCGATAAACGTTATTGAGATCTCTAATATTTTTATGGAAATCAGTCGACGTTTTTGGTGTAGTTCTAGGTTTCCATTGGTGGCTTCAGTGTGGTTTGCATTAATTGTTTCGAGTAGCATTTCATTTTGCATCAGCTGAAGCATTGTTGGAGATGTAATTTTACTCTGATTCACACCTTCACAAATGTTTTGCATGGGGTAGTTTTCATTCTCCTATGAATTCTCATAATCAGCACCACTTCTTCTGGGTTTGCCTCACGCAGTCTTTGCCAACTGCTGGGAAATTTCCTCTTCAGTGAATCTGCGGGTTTTTGTCATGACTAAAGTAATCACAACCACGTGGATATTTCTACATCGCAGGACAAAAACGTTATCTGACGAAACGACAAAAATGCTTGACAACAAACGCTGAGACACCTGCTGATCGACATCTGCAGACAAGAATGAAGGTTAAAAAAAAGTCCCACGGATGGTTTCCCTTCTTATCCCCGTTGCTAAAAAAGATAATGAGAAAAGCTTTGGTGTACGCAAGAGCATGATAATTCAGGAAAAATCCAGAAATTTTGAAGCTTTTGGTTTATTCTTACCTGAGATATGGGAGCAGAAAGAGTGCGTAGGGGGGTCACAGTGACCTCGTCCGTCTTTCTAGCGTTACGATGTCCTGAAAATTTGGCTGTGTTCGGATGAGTAGTTTTTGAGGAAAAACTATTCAAAGAATACGGGAACTTAAATCATAATCACCCTGTATATGGAAAGTTTGAAAAATTAGTTTCTTAAGGGAATTTCCTGAATTGGAAGGAATAAAAAATATATAATAAACCATTTTGTGAAATTTCTTTTCCAAAATAAAGTGTCTGGGGGAAGAGCTGAATTGAGACGTTGTATTTTCATTGTGGATCTTGCAGCGGGCACTAAGTTTTAAACGTGTCCGTAAAATTCACCGCTGGAAAAATGCACCGACAACAGTTCGATGCGAGTCAGTCATTATAAAGTCTTTATTAAAAGTTTCCGCCATATCTTTAGGATCACTCACTCACTCCCTTATGGACTCAGTAACTCCCTCGCTAACCGACTCGCATTGAACTGTGGTCGGTGAATTTTCCCAGCGGTGAATTGCATTCCGTAAACCAGTGTTAAAACGTTGTTTCAATGGTAAAGGCTCATGAAAGCAAAAAGAGACAACTATAACCGATTTTTTGTATAATTGGGTGACATCTTAATGAAGAATGCCATATATTGTCGGGGAATTAATTTTTCAATTAACAATAGCAGCAATTTTTAATTAACAATAGCAGAAATGATAGAAAGAAAAAGGTGAAATAAATCACCGAAATATTTATACGCTTAAAATCAGGAAGTATCATCTAAAATCAAGGAGATAGATGGCGCTATAAAGCGAAACTAATTTTACCTTTGCACGCTAAAAATATCGAAACCTAAACTACCTAGAAACGGAACAGAACAAAATTTCACGTACAGAACTAAATGAAATAAAAATATTAATCGATGTTTGACTGCATCAAATTTCCTTACAGTTGAGCTCAGCTATGAAATATTTTATCAAAATAATAACTGAAAATATAAATTTATCCAAAAAAACTTAGATTTACATCGCTAAAATATGCATTTTCTACGGGAATCGGTCGAATAATTAGCTTTACAACCGAGGTCATTACAAATGAGTTTGAGTGTGCTATAAACTTTCTTAAAACCCAATATAAGGTGCCAACTGAATTTTCAACTCTCTGTGTCGGAAATCGAGGTTCGATTCGAGGATAAAAAAATGGGTGAGGGCGTCGTGTCCCTCCGTGGGTCTCTTAATACAGTCAAACCTCGTTAGTGCGTCACCCGGTTAACACGTCACTCCGCTTACCGGATCACTTTTTTGGAAGTCCCAATTGTCCTCAGGCAGGAATTGGCAAGCTATGGCTTACTCCGTTAAACGAGTCACCCCGCTTACTAAGTCATATTTTTGCTCTCCCAAGAGTGACTCATTAACGAGGTTTGACTGTATTAGGCACAAATATTTTCTATACGTGGAGTAACAAATTTCTTCTATAGCAATTATGAAGAGCTCGATCACACCGGGCCGTAAAAGAGTATTTAAACCACTTAAATCCTTCTCTAGCTCTTCATGATTGCTCGAGTCCGGCATCTTAAGGTTATGGGGCTTTGCCGTCCTTGGTGTGAACTCATCCGGCCGAAGAATCGAGTCCGAGATGACGACGGTCAATCCATCAAAACGTGGACACAGCAAGGTTTCCTTCAAAGATAACCTTGGTGGACACTAATCAATGCAGCTGTGAATCCTCCAGAGATATTTATCATTCAATTATATTGTAATGTGACGGACACGTTTTTTCCTTCTGTTCCAACGATATCGTTACGGAATTTAGGTTACACTTGCAGTAATTGCCACGCGAACTTTGGTTGAACATGTCCATGATCTCAGAGATTAGCAAGGGTTGACAAAACTGCGTAATACCGTAATCACCTACTTAACTTTTATTATTATTATATAATAAAATGACGAGATGCAAATGAAGTGACCTCTGGTCGGTGGAGAAAATAAAACGCGGCTGTGTTTTGTTCTGGGACACTTGCGCATTCAAGGACATGAATGCACATGGAGGAAAAATAACGAAGAGTATTTTTTTTTTCCTTGAACAGTGTCCGGAAGGAAAAACACATTCGCATGTCTCTCCTAATTTTTTTTTTCTTCTATTGCGACCTAGAGCTAAACATGCGTCATGTATTAGCATAATGATCTGATGACAAGACGGTATGTGCATGTAAATTAGTGGAGATCCATGTATTGCTTGCGTAGGTCGAGATGAATTTAATGAGGCGTTATTGTCTCTTCATGTCGAGTGAGATTGGATATAAACGTACATAATAACGAACAATTACAGGGTATATAAATAGCGTGACTATATGTCCCGTATTTTTTACGGGACATTCCCACATTTTACTTTATTTTTGTCCATAATGACTTTTGCCGCGTTTTCCCAAACGAAGCTTTTTCTTTTGAATTTGTAATCTTAATTGAAATCATGGATGAACATGATTTTTTTTTTCGTAAGTAGCAAATTCTATAATGCTAATTACAACTATAACTGCAAATATTTGTCACGTGTTAAACTTTTTTTTCGTGAAATACATTTTAATTCACTACTCATTGCAGTAGCCATTCATTTGATAATATGACTATGAATAATATTTGTACATGATTATATGGCTAGGTAGTCCAGGTCGATAAAATACTCTCTTTAAGTACCAAAGGATGTTTAGAGGTGCCACGAGTTCGATATCCGATTTGTCCTTGTCAGAAACCTTCCTGACACAGAGGTACAACACAAACGGTGACATGACCACAGAAAACGATTGCTACCGCAGAGAGTCCCACACCGAGAGGTTAGCGCACAAACCTCTCGGTGAATATAATATATGCTGCCATTCGGAATCGGCAATAAATTGTAGGTCCCGGTCTTATGTGCAAATTATCCCTCGTGTGCAGAAAATGACCGCGGCGCGACGAAAGTGACGAAATGAAACAACCCACGTTCGAGGATACCTCCCGTAAACGAACAATTTTTTTTTTAATTAAGTTTTTTTCACCTTTCTTCTATGTATAATGTTACCCAATTAGCTAACACTCCCCGTTGCCAGACAAAATCTTCAATCAAAAGAATGAACGTTATCGAGAGCTTTCACTGGACAAAAACTGTTCTCATTTTTTTTTTTTGTAGTTGAGTAGTAAGTTAAGTTTTTGCAGTTAACTCATAAATAGATTTCTCTTTTCATACTCACCCTACGTGTTATAGTTCGCTCTCACATGGTAACGGAGAGAGATACATTATACGTGTGTGGTGGCGGGGGGAAGATCACTAACAGGAGTATAGGAAAAACGGGGAGGGAAAGAACTTCAACTCATAGAGTTACAATGAAGCTTCGCGACGGTGAGGAGACAGGAAAGGAAACAAAAAGAACTGGGTTGAATTTATTCCACTGGCGTTTGGACGAAATATTTTGTCCATGATCGTAAAGGGGCTAATTAAGATTATATATAAATATGCTCTTTATTAACCCCTTTACGATCATGGATATATATTGTCAAATCCCGTTATAACGAACTCCAAGAGACCGGAGAAATCACTTCGTTATAACGAAATTTCGTTATAAAGGAATCCCAGGTTTTCGCATTTTTGCTGTGTAAATCTTTCTCGGGCATTAGAAAAGTGTCGTGAGATATTCGCTGTAACGGTATTCGACTGTATATACGAAGAACTTTTTTTTCTTGAGGGAAAACAGTGGATTTCTCACCTCGCTCATAGTAATAGATTTAGCTATGAATAGCACTGACACCCAGGGTTGTTCGAAATCCACCTTTCCTCATATATATACCATCGTCGGCAACTTGGACTAATTTCGTGGGTGTCTGTGTCACCGTTAGGATCGTCGTATCTTGAAAAACGAGGGCATCGTTCCACGAATATCCAACTGATATAGGTAGGAATGGTCATGTCGAAAAGTCATAATTTAATTAATATGCGTCGGATACCAGACGCGATCCGCTATAAAGGGAAACGACGTAATGTTGACTTTGTATGAGGATGTGGTGAATACACAAGCTCGCCCAGAGAACCCGATAATTACGGCGTAATCGGATCACGTCCAGGAAACGAACCGAAACCCGCCGAAACAGTTGGTGACACCGTGTTTGTGCCTTAGTTAATGCAACTTGTTCTTCTAATGATTGTAGGGAATAGGAAGATCAGACTGGAAGTAAATGATCACGATTTTTTTTTTTTAAAAGGAAAATACGTTTGTGTGAAAAATAAATAAGAAAACCTGAACCGGGTCAACGGTTTAACAACCTCTCTCTTTTGGCTACTTCCCATATAAGTGAGAGTATTATTCCCATTAAGTGAGAGACATATTTCAGCCATTTCAAGAGAAAAACAACTTTCATTGGATTAAACTCCTTTAAAAGCCTTCGACAACAGGTGACATAAGATGAGCGGTCGTTAATGTCGGAGAAATATTAAGCAAACAGATTGTAGGGTCTTGACTGGTGAGCCGACAGGCCCCTCTAAATTTTGGTATGGATCCGAATCGGACTACTAATTCCGTGGCACTGGTCATGGCCCCCACAAGAGGTGGGCTAACAAGGCTCCAACCGGGATTATTTTCATTTTTTTTTCACGCTATAAATTCATCATAAAGGGCCCGTGAAAGTCTCGTCGGGGGCCCGTAAAAGATCCCAGCATAGAGGCCCTGCTTCAGGATGTGGGGCGCCATGGCACTGGTGCGCAACCTTCGACCTGCGGCCCTAAAGCGGTCTGCGAAAGGTTTTTTGTTCAGTAGAAAAGTATATTTCTCCACTGAGACCAATCAGCCCTACAACATTTAAATTCACGCATAATACGAACAGGCGAAAGAAACTGGTGAACGTTTTTGCTTCCGAATACGAAAGACAGGTGGCGGCAGTCATTGAACACACGGCAGGCATTTCTCAGAGAGAAACTTAGCTCCATGCTAACACATACACGACATATTTTGACATGCTCCAGTTCGTTAGCATTTCACAGAAGAATATTCACTATGTGAATGTGCGGTTTAGCTTTAATAGTAGTATTAGTAGCATCGAAACATGCGCATCTAGGCTAACCATATTTTCTCGATATGGTCAATACGTGAAATTGGGATCCCTACAGAAAAATACGGGACATCTGCAATTACGCAAAAAATTGTCAAAGATGAATAAAAATGCCATTAATCTCCGAGTCGTCAATGGAATGAAAATGGAGCACTACTGAAAATTGAAGTATGTAAATTAGAATGTAGTTCGCGAAAAAAGGTTTAGTTCGACAAATATGTGGAATGGCTTTTTATACATACCATTGTTATCAATTAAGATAATCATAGTCACATAATTATTGTAATGCAATTTATAAATTTTGAAAAATTTTCGAGTCCAGTAAAGAATAAAAGTTCAAGTAGGATGTATGAAAAAAAAACCGCTAAAAAAACGGGAACATTGATACGAAAAAAAAAAAAAACGGGATGGCTAAAATTACGAGAATGTCCCGTAAAATTCGAGTCATATAGTCACTATATATACGCAATACTCATACACAGTTTCTGTTCCCTTGTTCCATAGTCACCCTGTCAGGGCCGTCTTAAGAGCATCATGGGGCCCCTGCGAAAAGTGATTTTTCTTAAGTCCTACGTAGCAAATTCTTGAAAATTTCAATCAGTTCTCATTTTTGTGAGGGCCACCTCTCCTCTTGAGGCCCTCCGGGCTGTACTCGGGTGAGCCTATCCGTTAAGACGAAACTGCATCCTGTGTGTATGATATTTTTTTGATTGCATAAAATCGGGAGGGAGGGGGGGAATCCAAAAGTCCCTACATAGAGCTTGAATAACCTGTGGTCTCAACGTGGACAGTTTTTAAAAACACGAGAACCTCTACCCAAAAAGTTGAAAAGTTCAGTTGACATTATAATACATGTGACTACAATGTACTACATCCGACACGACCTTTTTCTTTCCTCGATAATGCGACACCATAGTCCTAGGGTTTCCTTGAATCCTCGTTATCTCCGGCCGCTCTTCCTGAATATTTACTATCTCTTCACACTGAACATAGAAGAAAAAAAAAAAAAAAGTAGAGAAAGTGTTTTTTGTGTGTGCGGAAGTGAGTCTAAATAGGAAATTGTGCGTCCTCTGAGTGTGTTGCGATAGCGTCTGAGTTCACCCTCTTGTCAGATAAAGACGTTCCTAATAACGACTCATACTCGTATCATCACGCGTGTTCTGCTGCGGTCTCGTGACGAGGTCTTGCTCGTGTTTCTCACGAGCACGAGTATTTTTATTTATTTTTTCTTTTTTACGATAAAAAAGGAGAGCTTATGTATTATCATCATTGTGTGGTGTGATTACGCATAACCGGATATCGAACCAGGCGTTAAATGCATTCAGTCGTTCAGGTCGCATCAGTAATCTCTCGGACACCATGAAGAGAATTCGGGCATCCCCGTTCGGTGGATATTCCAAGTATTACAATGTTAATGATTGGTAAGTGCTGTGTTTATTTTTGCGTAGTCATAACATAAATACTGTTACTAAAGTGAATTTAAGGAGATACAGTCTAACCTCGTTACTGCGTCACCCTGTTAACACGTCATTCTGCTTAACGGGTCACGTTTTGGAAGTCCCAATTGTCCTCGGGCAGGAATTGGCGCAGCTTACTCCGTTTAACGAGTCACTCCGCTTACTAAGTCATGTTTTTGCTCTCCCAAGAGTGACTCATTAACGAGGTTTGACTGTATTTTACTCGGTTTTTCGGGCATGATGTCCGTACATCTGTGTGCGTCCATTTAGAAGTTTAATTTCCCCGTGAGAAAAATGTACAAACATTCGCCACAACCTATGAATACATTGTGCCGCATTCCGGTAGTCAGGGCTGTGCCCTTACCGTCATTGCCGTGCCCTTATCAAACGCGGGACCCGGTGCGAAAATAATTGCGGGGACTCCTTAGCTCGATATTTTTCATCTATGAGAGAGCGGAATCGAAAATTCAGAATGAAGGAAACCAACAATTTCAAATTTGATGAAAATCTAAAATAATTGAAAAAAGTATAGTTCCAGAATCGATGAAAATTCAGAATAAATGGAAGAAATACTTTTAGAATATTAATGGAAATTTTCAGAATGAATGAAAGAAATAATTGCAAAATTGATGACAATTCAGAATTTATTAAAAAAAACAATGCCAGAAATATGCCCATCCCAGAAAACAATGCCCATATTTTTATGGGCATCTTTTTATCAGCCACCTCGTTGGGCATTTTGCCTGTTGTGGCGTTGTATTTGTATTTGTATATGGTAGATATGATTTAGAATTTACGAAAGAAATACTCCCAAAATTACATTTTTCTACATGAAAATGTAAAATTGATGAAAATTCAGAATTCATGAAAGAATTCAAATTACTGTTACCATAAATGCGGTCCTCCCCCAAAAAAAGGATTTTTGCGACCGCACATGTCTCAGAACCCTAAGGGTGACTCTGCCAGTGTTTCTCAACACCTGGGGTCGCAAAGCTTCCTTCCCCCGCTGTCCCGGGATATTCTCAGAGGGCTACGGGTAAAAATGAAGTAAAACGGGAATCACGGAAAGAGGTTAAGAGGGCCACAGAGAGCTATGAGAGAGAAAAAAATGTGGACGTGAAAGAAATATTGTTTTGAACATGATATAGTTTATACGTGAAATATAGTGGGGAAAAGTATGACTCTTTCAGAATCCAGCATGAGGGCCATTTTAATTTACTGGCCATCCCGGAGGTCTCATGTCCATTACGGGACCTACATGATGAGATCTGACGCTATGGTTTTCGAGAGTATATATTTAAACTGTCACTTCCAACTAACTGCGCCTCCCCCAGGGCATTAATTTACCCGGAGACTCATGATGTTGATACGGTATAGAACAGTGGGTTCTCAACCTTGGGATTCCCACGGCCCAGTTAATTTCTTTTTTCGTGAGTGGAAGGCCCGGTCATACACACGGCTAATTGAAAATAAATGGGTAAAAACGAAACAGTGAACCACTCACGGCCCGGTTCGACTGATGTCAGGGCCCGACGGTTGAGAAACAATGTGGTGTCGAACCTTCGTAAGAGGACAGCTCATTGAATTTCAGCAGAGTGTGAGAATTTTAGCTCCCGGTGATCACTCCATACCATATCACAGTGACCTTCAACCCGTTGCTCGCGAGCACCACGGGGCTCCCTGAAGCACCTTGAGTGCTCGATGCTCGTGTTCCAATTAAACACCTTGTACAAATTGCATTCAAGGATTGCATTCAGGATGATTTCAATGCGATTGAAATCATCCTGATTTCAATCGCATTGACATTCGCATGTCAAACTTGCCGTAACGGGTGCTCTTCGTTTGATGATGTGTACTGGCAGTGCTCACGACTAGAAAAAGGTTGACCTCTGCCACAGCATGATACATTCAAGTTTTTTTTTCTAAACACATGCACTAACTGTTAGAATTTCGCAATACAGTCGAATCCCGTTTTAAGAAATACCGTTATAGTGAAAATCTCGTTTTAGCGAACACTTTTCTGATCTCCCAGATAAGTTTACATAGGAACAATGCAAAAAACCTGGAATTCATTTATAACGAAATTTCGCTGTAACGAAACGATTTCTCCGGTCTCTTGGAGTGTTCGTTATAACGGGATTCGACTGTAGTTATTTTCAGCAGGAGGTTTTTAAATATTTTTCTGAGTTGCGATCACCGTCCAGGCCTAGCAGCGGGAAAAGAGCACCCATATATCAACTTGTTTAAACTAAGACCACCATAATACAACTTAAATGGGATTATTTGATAATTACACATTGATCAAGAACTCGTGAGCACGAAAGCACATACAAGCATCGAGCACTCGTGATGCTCGAAAACAACAGGATAGAACAGGCATCTTCAACCCGTTGCTCGCGAGCACCGCAGTGCTCGATGCTCGTGTCCGATTTCGTGCTCTTGATCAACTTCACAATTGAACCCCCCCCCCCTTTGCATACAAATTGCATTCAAGGACAGCAATCACCACGATTTCAGTGCCTTCGTATACCAAACTTGCCCTCAGGGTGCTCTTCATTTGATGATGGGTACAAGCACTGCTCGCGAGTAGGAAAAAAGGTTGAAGGACCCCTGGGATATAAGAAGAGATGTTTAATTTGCGGTAAAGACTAGCAATTTCTTTGGGACACCAGTCAGAGGAGACCGTCACCGGCGACAAAATTTCAATGCGGACTAGTTCGTGTCCGCGTGGGAAAACGAGTGTGTTTTGGAACCGTCTCTTCAGATGACCGACCGATTAAAAAAACAAAACCGATCACAAACGGTCACAAGATCGTCATCAGTATGAGTTTCACTGCGTCAATCGTTTCCTACGTGACATCAATTCCGAGCAGGGCCTCTTGGCTCTTTGGCAACTACTTTTATCCATATCTCTCCTCTTCCAATATAATTATTTGTTGCCACCACCATCATTGTAATTATTTTCTTTCCTCCATGTCCAACTCGTTTGTACTTATTAATTAATGAAGGCAATTTTTCTTCTTCTTCTTTCGGGTCGCTCGAGGGGAGGGTGAGAGACCACCATTACGTGTGATCGCCCTAGCGCATATTAAGGGTCACAACGAGAACCTAATCGAGCCAAGGAAGTGGATAAAGAACACGTCGACGTGATGACCTTAACCTTTGTAATGAAAGGAGTTCTTTTTATTACGAGTTTAATTTCCTTATCACGAGGGATATCGAACGCACGTGTGAGAAAGATCGATATTTGTTGGTAAACGCTCATTAAAAACGTTTTCTTCTCGCAGTTCATGTGGTCTATGTACCATATTGACCAGTCTGGGTGGACTGGTTTTTCCCTTCTTCTCTTAAAAAAGAACTGAAAGATCGATTTGATTAGCCCAGTTCTAAAACTTGACTCCAACATGAACTACAGGTTCTTCCTGGCGTGAATGGAACAGCTGAAGAGTTTGGACAGATGACCACCATTGATTTTTATGGTCCATACGCCTCCCTCTGTATTTGCCGATGGTGTCTCACCGAGCCGTATTCTGTGAACCAAAATTATGAACTTATTGAGTATTATTTTCTTAGAAGAGGGGACATTTTGCTGCCAGGCATTTACGTGAACAGTTATTCAGGCTGTTTCTGAAAGGGCTCGCTCGTATTTACATAGAGAGATGAAACGATAAGAGTTCGTTCGATAGGCTGGCTTGAAATTTCAATTCGCACTGGTTTGCTGAATTGATTACAACTTTAGCGAATAGATGGTGCCAGTCCCGGTGGAATGTCTTTTAAACAGTGGGTGATATTGAATTTTGTAAACAGGGGTCAAGCTACATTACTAATGGCTGCAGTCGAAATAGCTGCCTTGCGTAGCAATGACATTGGCAAAAGTAAAGAATGGAGTTTGAATCTACTTCCCTGTAATGTTTACACTGCTACTACTTAACCGTACACGCTACTTGTAAACATACTTCTGGGGAATTTCTAACGTATTTATGTTGTCGTAATTATGCGTATTTGATGTTGCAGCGGTGCTGACATCTGGCCTCCGTATTTGGAAGTGATCATGTGGATGCGTTGATTTTTGTGTGATGTAAGTACTCTGTCTATGCGGAGAGACAATGTCTCTTCTGTAGTGGAGGCAACTGATGAACTGTTCAGGATGATACAATGGTTGAGGACTCCTACCGTAAAAAATAACATTACGATTATCCCCATGGAAAAAACAGTCAGAAATAAAACATCCGTGGTGCCATCTATAAGTTACGATTGTAATTAATTTGCCAACAGGTATATTCAAAATGCCAGGCGTGCCCATTGAACGTATCACTTGTTTGATCTTTCTATTCCTCACGGTTTCCAAGTTATGTCATTTTAAAGCTAGGGGGTGTCCTTTTAGAAATACCCCGTAGGTATCATTTAAATTGTGAATTTATAGTTGAAATGTGCGAAAATATGATAGGTTTACGAACTTGAATACAATCCAAGGGCGGCCAGTTCGAACCCCTGGTCTAAAAATACGCTGATCTAAAGTATCACAGTTTGGGCAAGACAGATGGCATTTGGGTTGATAAAAAGTGAGCGGGACATGTGACACAGATTTTGTTTGACACCAGAGAAAACTCCAATATTCTCAACGCTTCGGATATTTCTTGTGGTGACGTATTCTTTCAATTGGTAGTTTACTGTTTCAGAGACGATATTTTATAACAGGGTTCTCAATCAGTGGTCCGTGGATCCTTTCGGAAAATCCGTGGAAAGATTCTATGAAATGGAGTCTGACTTTCATATTATGGAAACAAGTAGTCTGTGCAATACAACAAAAAATGTAGGGTCGGGCATAGACGTAATGATTTGAGGGGGGGGGGGGGTTCTGAAACTTAATATTTCTATAGGTATTGGGGAGGGGGGCGTACGCAGGATCGAACTCCGGAAGGGACACAACAATTTTCTTTCAGGGAATTTTCAGTTTTTAATCTTTAAAAAGATTTTCAGTTTAACAGAAATTGATCAGGATAGTCCATAAAGGTATATTCTTTCGATATTTAAATTATTTTACAAAGCTATTTAAAAGTATTTTCAATTTTCGATCACCTTGGGAGGGGGAAATCATGGGCTCCTAGTGCCCCTCCCCGTCTTATACGTTTCTGCTCTGGACTGCATACAAGCTTGCGCCTATGGGGTAAACTTATTAATGGGTTCAAACTGGAGGGAGACCACAAGTTTGAACGTGATTGTGTTTTTACACTTCGTTGCTACTAAACGATACATGCACATCATCATCACATCATCTATATTTCTCTAACACATTGGTACTTGTTGAAATGCGCGTTTTCGTGTTGTGAGCCTAATATGAAATTAGTTTCTGTGTAATGATTATTAAAGTGCTGCCACCTCTCTCTCTCTCTCTATTTTTCGAACTATAATAGTGAAGTGTTATGATTGAATACTTGTACCGTTGTTGGCCTCGTTACAGTGCAATACACCCTGTTTTTGATATCATTGGATTCGTATAAATGGCATCTCTATCTGAGAATAGCACTACCTTCATGCCATCACCAGCTTCAGAAGTCTCAATTCTAAACGATATTCTTCATATTTTCTCAATTTTGTCTTCAAATGAGGCGCGGATCTAAGACGATATGACGGGAAGGGTGAATTGTGTAATATAAGTTCGTTTGATTCTCCCGTATTTTACAGGACACATATTTTCTTATATTATTCGGCTCTAGGAAGAGACGATCGTTCCCATCCCCGCCCCCCTCTGAATCAGCGCCTGGGCGAAGGCAGACACCTTCAGCTTCGAAAAGAGTAGAGGCAGGCATCTTAAGCTGCTAATTGAGTGGAGATATGCATCTTCAACTGCGAATCAGCCGAGGCAAATATCTTTAGCTGCGAATGAAGCCGAGGTAGACACCCTCAGCTGTGAACGGAGTGGAGGCAGACATATTCAGCTGCGAATGAAGTCGAGGCAGGCATATTCAGCTGCGAATGAAGTCGAGGCAGGCATATTCAGCTGCGAATGAAGTCGAGGTAGGCATATTCAGCTGCGAATGAAGTCGAGGCAGGCATATTCAGCTGCAAATCAATCGAGGCGGACATCTTCAGCTTCGAATGGAGTGGACGCAGGCGGCTCTCGGGATGATCTGTCGCAGAAGCGACTTATCGTGCAGGTGCATCGTATCATCCCGTATATTTACGGGCGAGACAAATTTCCCCCCACCATATTATTCGGTTCTTGGGAGGGTCGATCGCCTCACCGTCCCCCCCCCCACCCCAGGATCCGTGCTTGTTTCAAATGATGGTAGGACACTTCTAGAATGACATTTCTTACATTCAGTTTTTGATGAGCATTAACATTTTCACATTGCCAACAATACGGAAGAATTATTCCTATGATTGGCGAACGGGCCAAATCACTGGCATGCAACCGAATCTGAAGCGGTTTCAGCAGCAAAAAAACGACGTTGCTTTTTTTTTTGGAAATTCATCCGTTTCTCGGATGCTCTTAGATAAGGTTGAATTTTTTCAATGATTCAGCATAGGTAGGACTTACATCAATATATTTTATGAGTATCACATCTCTTTCCCGATCCTACGAGACGTTCCGATGATACTCCTTGGGAGTCCTTCCTGGGATTACAACAACTACAGAATACTCGATTTCCCTTTAGGAGAGATGTTCGTGGTCATTGGCGGCATCGAGTTTACAGCTGGAGGCTTGGAAATGGGTATGTGCTGCAGTTGGGTGCCAAATGACGACGAGTAAGTTAATTCATTCAAGGTTATCCGCCCTCACTTGTCAAGGCCTAGTAGAAGTAACTTGCGTTCATATAAAATTTGGCCGAGATATAAAAGAAATTCATTTCCTTGTAAAATAGTTTATGGTGCCTGGAAAAAGGTTGATTTTCGATACCATGAGATTTCTCCGGGCCGTCATGCCGTGGTCGAATCGCTTCGGAAGCGGATGTTTCGTCCACTACTGCGGTGGATATCTTCACTTTAGGATACCGCTGGTACAGTGAAGATGCGATCACCTCGAAGAACCGTGAATGGCGTCAACTAGAGTTTTTGGCCAGAGTCCTTCAAAATAAGGTAACTACTCTGAGAAATTTTGCATTTTTGCCATTGTTCATACAAAGATGTAACTTCGGATTGCAAGCCGTTTTTTTTGTCACACCCTCCAAAGCCGTCGTTACTGCTCGGTGCACTTCTTCGGAACCTCTTGGAATAGTTGTCACTTAAACAAATTCTTTATCCGACGATCCCAGGAAAGAGACACATGGGGATAAGCTGGTTGTGGAAGTATCGGAATGTGATATTTTGACAGGTAATCTCATACCGGGAGAGACCTGTTAGTCCTTAAACATCTGAATGATTCGGTGAGACGCGAGTGACTAGATCTTTCGAAGTCCAAGTCGTGGATGCTTCATCACGATAATGCGGTGGCTCACACATCCCTCTTGGTGTCAGCATACCTGTCAAAATATCACATTCCAATATTTCTACAACCAGCTTATTCCCCCTTATGTGACTTTTTCCTCAGATAAAGAATTTGCTTAAAGAGGCAAAGATTCTCATGTTCCGAAGAAGTTCTTTTTATCCGAATTTACATCTTCGTATGAACGATGGCAAAAATGCAAAATTACACAGGGCAGTTGCTTCGAGGGAAACATCGAATAAACATATTCTATTTGTATTCATTCTTCCATGATAAAATAAGTCTCGAAACTTTTTGAACATAGTGTTATGTATTCAATGCTATTTAGAGATGATCTTCCCTTTCCCCCATGATATTTTAATTAACGCATCATAAGCGGGAGACTGAAATATCAAACCTTGTCTGATGGAAATTCAGTTTTTGTTGGGCTTTTTTCTGAAAATACCCGGGTAAAAAAGCCAACTCTTCCATTTAGATAAATTTATATTATTTGTGGGAAGCGACAGCTTATATCTGGTTGAAATTAGCACCTAATTTCCACGAAGAGGCCCTCAAACCTTGATTTCGGTCTTCTCATTGTCTCATCAAGCTTGCCTTCTAATCATATAATGTCCTTTGGTGTAAATCTTCTGAGAAGATTACGAATTGGTTTCAACGAAAGAGTTTGATTTCGATTAGAGGACTGAGCAAATCATTCATAGTGAGTCCACATGACCAAGGTCAAATACTTATGAATCACCGAATGGTGATTATGGTGATAAATAAGTTAAAATATTTCACACATGCCAGGTAGAAATGTGGTCAGTTTGTAACGGGACGGCTCTTGATTGGTTGGGTAAGGCACCTTAGAGAGGCGGGCGGACTCATTGTACTCGGAGCGGAAAAATCAGTTCTTTATTCAAAGTGACGTCCAATCGCAAAAAAACAGGTTAGGGAACAGCGATTGGCTACAGCGATGATATTGACGTCGCACTTCGCTCAAAGATGACGGATAAGTCAGCCTCGGGTTTCAAGGAGCCCTACAAATGGGGATCGTCATTTCTGCACAGATTTACGCCGTAGTAGTGGACCACGCGCCTTACTCCACGGTGACATAACGATCCTAAAATATCTCCAGCCGTGAAAGCTCATCTTCTCTCTCTCGATTAAATTACCGCCAATGTATAATCAAACCTACATAAAGCAGTTGATAAGATTTAATCAAGTCTGACTTCAATGATGCGTGAAATTTCGTGGCAATACTGAGGCATTACTACTACTTTAACCGCACATGCACCTCGTCAATATTCCCCTGAGTCGGTATAGTCATCCAAGCAGGACATGAGACCTAGCGACGTCACGTCAGACGTTTCTATTCTTTCCTTGAAGGAGGAGTAGGAGCCAAACGCTCACGTTCAGTCCCTGACGAGTGCCTCTCGACGCTAAATCGCTTTACAGAAGAAAAGAATGAAATCGTCTGACGTGACTTGACCGAGTCTCATCTCGAACCCGGAGGACTACACATGCTGGAACGTGATTTCCGAGTCTATATTTGGCCCTAACGTATTTATATGCTGCCAGTGTTATGTTTGATTCGTGTTATACAGGTGCAGCCATCTGACCTCCATAATTTGATGCGAAAAGTGCAAATGCTAAATTTCATTGCTTTGTTACTATCGTGTTGAAGGTGTGCCTGCTCTCTGCGGAAAGACTTTTTTTCAAATGAGAGACAGGCTCGCATTCGCGCCGTAAGTTGGAAAACCGGAGAGAACAAACTTCAGCCGGCCACTACACGAGACCGCAAAGCGGCGATAATGAGCGCATCCATATATTTTTTGGGAAACATAGAATTACGAACTGCTAAACACAACTTATAAAGCTGTTGGGAACCGTTTTTAGTCTCTGATAGCACGGGGGGAGAAAATAGAAATCTAATGAAACAGCAAAGAAATGTCACGTCTAAATACGTGCGAGACGTATACAGACGTGTACGAATACGTATACGAATACTATTATCACATCACTGTGCCGTGGCCGTTCTTGTTTTATCAGCCGTCCGTAAGCCGTTTCTCAGCTGTTGCTTTTACACACAAACATTCTAGATACTCCTGCATTGCAGGTTTTCACACATCGGTCGTCGACACATTTTTTTTTTCTTCTTTATATTTTCGAAAATTGGTCTTATTTCCGAAATACGATGACTTACTAAATATTTTTTTTATCGATCGGGTGAGTGAAACTGTACGAATTTCACTGCTTTTTCGAGAATGGTTTTTATAGCTTCTTTAAAATGAGGGGCTCTGATGTTTTACCACTAAAAGATGTCGATAAATTGATGCCATATTATTATTTTGTTTCAGGATGGGTAGTTTCACCTCATCCCCAAAGATAATAAATGACGACGTCGCCGACAACGACATAAATCTACCGAAGCACGTGACTTGGGAAGACCTCCGGATCAGGTGCGACGAGGAGCTGTCAGACAGACCACCGAGGATCCAGAGGCGCTTCAGACACGTCGCTTCCCAGACCGAACGTGAACTCGACGGGGACAGCGGGAACGTCAGAATTTTGCAGTGGAATGTCCTGTCACAAGGTGAGAGAATTTTTTTGGTGTAAAGTAAGAAAAAAAAAGTCCCATATAACGAGAATCTCGCTATTACGGCTAATTCGCAACTGATTTTCAACAGCTAATGTTATAGAAAGAAAAATAGTCGCTTATATAGTCAGTTATTTATGAATGAAAATCAGAACACACATTCGCTATAACGACAACGGAGATTCTCGAAAAGTCTGTTTCCTCTTTTCCTTTCTTTAAGAATTGTAAAATAAAATGGACCAGTTTACCGCACACACCAACTCCAGTCACATGTCGGCATGCGGAAATTTCCAACTTGTGGAGTTGGGCGGGAAATGAAACCGCCATCTATCGGTGGTCACCCCAGGCTCGATAGGTAGGTGGTTGCCCGAATGGCGCAGTGGTAGGATGTTCGTCTTACACTATGAAGGTCACCGCTAAGGTCAACTGGTTCGAATCCGGGAAAGAACATCAGGAACAATTTCTTTATCTACCGAGACTAAGGCGACCAGCGATAGATGGCGTGCTAATTATGCCCCTAACTCCACTGGCGGGAAATTGCTATATGGCGATATATGACTGGAGATGGTGTGCGGTAAAATAGGCTCGGTAGGTAAAGAACTTGTAATCATAAAATTGACCAGAGAAAGAGTGGCATTTTTAAAAAAAAAAATTTCTTCACCCAATTCATAAGTGTTTACGAACGGGCCACACGGCAGTTTCTCCGAATAGATATGAGGAACACATACTGTATCCTCATCTTCTTGTTATCTATATAGAAGGTGGAAAAACGCAGAATTTTTTATCGGTAGGTGTGTTGGATGAGTAGGTGGTGCACGAACTCTGGTTTTGTCATCGTTGTTATTTCCTTGGAAAAATCGTTCCCCCACTGCCCTTTCTTGGATTCCTGTAAAACTAGACATAGGGCAACAAACAAGTCTTGATCATTTCCTCAGTTTAAGTTGTTTTTTCGCTGCCAAATCTCCAGATCTTGCGGTTCTTTTTACGTCAAAATTGCATGAGTGAGATAGTCCCTGATTTTTTTTTGCTATGGAAAGAAAGGTTTAGTAAAGGTTTGGCAATGGTTTTTCTGAACAAAATTTTAAGAATTTTGTTCATTTCAGTTTTCAAATTTTCACATTCGAATAGGGTTTATTCGAATGTGAAAAGCAGTTCAAAATAAAAGGGAAAGAAAAATCAATTTATCTAGTTGATTTTTCTCCCACTATGTTTCTACAGTTCAAAAAAAAAAACTAAAATTCATGAAGTCCGTTATAACGACAATCTTTCCTTGGGAAAGGGGCCATTCAAGTATTAAGTAAGCAGATTTTCAGCCATTTTTGACCCCTCCCCCCTCGTCAGCAAAACACTGTGTGACAAATCCCTCCTCTGTCAGCAGCTTAGAATACTTCATATCTTCAAAAGGGGGGGGGGGTGATGACGTAAGCAACCTTCAACCCCCCCCCCGTCATCAAAAGTCAGCAAATTCGAGCCCCCCCCCCCCCCCCCCCCCGATGCTGACGTAATACTTGAATGACCCCAAACTGCCGTTACAACGTACTTTTACTGTATTCTGTCTTTTGCGGAATTCCCGATTTCAGTTTCGACGGGGGTTAGTCAAACCATAATGGAAAACATTGGGTTTCCCGATGTTCTTAATCTCTTCACACCCGAGTTAAAACTGAATATTGAATTTTTTTTGATTGATTTGTGTTTATTGTATGTTGTGAAAATGCCCTTTAAAAATATTTTTTTAGATTGATTAATTAATTTGGATCGATATTTTTACTATAACCATTTGAGATAGCTTCACATATGTGCACCTCAGGCCTTGAAAAAAGAATCATTAGAAACCATTTAAAACGAGGTACACATATGCAAATGCGCACCTCGGGAGCGAAGAGGTTATAGTATCTCGTGTATTCAAACCTGATACACAAAAAAGTCTAATAAATTCATAAATAGTTTAAAAATTTATAAAAATTAGAGGAATTGGTATATTCGTACGCGGTTTGCAAATGCGGTTATTCTCACGAACGCACATTATATACACAAAAATCAAGTTTCCTCACAATTCAAGTAAATTTCTATACCTTACAACAGCGGTTCTCAACCTTTTTTGATTCGCGGAGCCCTTCAAAGTAAAAAAATTCTATGGCGGAGCCCCGTAGGCCAATTTTTTAATTATTCATCAAAGTTACTGATTAATTTTTACTATTTGAAAGTATTTATAATTATTATTTTTTTTAATTTTACTGTTTTTTTTTATTTTCCTCGAGCGGCCGCGGAGCCCATGGAGAGCGCATAAGGAGCCCCAAGGTCTCCGCGGAGCACCGGTTGAGAACCGCTGCCTTACAACACCTGAAAGAAAGAAAAAAAAAAACGTTTTTCATAATTAGTTTCGTAGTATTTAATGAATTCTGTCATTGTTTCATGTACGGGATTAGTCTAGTGGCAAAGTTCTGGCGTTCATTCATTCATTGTCATTGTTTATGATTGGGCGTTTAAATCAAAACATATTTAAATCTATAGTAGTTACAATAATCGACAATGAAGGAAGATGTGTTCCCAAGTTTCCAGAGCATTTACAGTACAAAACGTACATGGCTGTAAATGGAATAGCCTACCTCCGGTGATCATGAGTCCTAACATAATTAACACGGTTAAAAAGATGAACATATATTGGGATAGATCGAGAAGCTATCCATACTTAGATAATTATTTAGTTATAATAATTATTATTTTATGTAATTATTTTCGAGATATATGCTTTCATATTGGGTTGCTGTATTTAGGGGCCGGGATTACACTATAAAAGTTTTGTAAAAATGCTTTTATAAAAGTTGAAAAATACAACCAATGAACTGGTCGGTTACATTCATTGCAAATGCAACTAATCAGTTGTATTTTAAAGTTTTATAAAAGAATTTTTACAAAACTTTTATTGTGTAATCCCGGTCTCAGTTATATTTGACAAATACATTCTTTTATGGACATCTTTTGTCATCAGCCATTTCGTTTGGCAACTGGTCTGTTGAGGACTTTGTGTTAGTATTTGTATACCCCAAGTAATGACAAAAATATATTGTCCCTGATTAGGTTACCGCCCCCCCCCCCCTTCATATTTGGCCCAATATAATTTTATAATCACGCTGTATAAAGATGATTGGTATATAACCTCAAGCGAAATAATTGTATTTTTTACATACTTTCCGAGTTTCATATGTTCGCGGAAATTCGTTAATGGCTCGCGTCAAAAACAGTGACAAGCCTGAAGTTACTGACCATGTCACAAAACACAAATGACCATGAAATGAAACGATTTAAAATCTCTTAAAATGATTTCTCTCATTTTATTTCCAGCTCTGGCAATGGGCAGCGATAAATTCGTCGCGTGTCCGATAGAGGCCCTCAGCTGGAGGACGAGGAGGTGGAGGATGCTAGAAGAGATCCTCGCCATCGAACCCGACATCCTATGCCTCCAGGAGGTCGATCACTACCAATTCCTCAAGAAGACGCTCGGATCCCTGGGTTTTTCCGGAGTGTTTTTTCCGAAGCCGGACTCACCTTGTTATTACATCGTCGGCAACAACGGGCCGGACGGATGCGCGATCTTCTACAATGCCAATAAGTACAAACTGGTCGACACCAAGACCAGAGCTCTCGAAGTCTGGGGTGTCCAATCAAATCAAGTGGCTATCCTGTGTCAATTCAAGTAAGCATTTTCTCAGAGATTTAATCATAACGTTACATACTGAGGGTGCCGTCTTAACGCACGGGCCCCACCCGGGCACCTTAAGAGAAGAGAGGGACCTAAAAAAAAAGGAAAAAGAGAACTAGTTGAAATATTCGATAATTTTCAAGGTAATGGCTTCAGAAGCACCACTTGGCCCAGGGCCCCATGATACTCTTAAAACGGCCCTGCTCACTGACTGTGTTGAATCGACCTCATTCAAGGGAATTAATTGTGGTGTTATTAGGTGCGTATAAAGGAGGTTGTTCTATCTGAACTAATAATAGGTTTGCTGTTCGAATTGATGTCTCGGAAACCGTTAAAAATAAGCTGGATAGGGGAAACACACAGCGTTTAGCTACAGCGATAATACCGACGTCACACTTTTGCCCAAAGATGGCGCATAAGCTAGCCGAGTATTTCAAGGGGCTTTAATTTATGCCAGTGATTCCTAACGTGGGTGTTAACGCTCCCGGGGGGGGGCGATAGAATGTTCCAGAGGGGCGGTAGAAGTTACAGGTAGATTGCGTTGGGGGGCGATGGGACAAGAAAGGTTGGGAAACTATGATTTAATCGAACCAACTGCGATGCTATTTTGGTGAATCAAATATGACTTTGATTCAACTGTGACGCCATTTTGATGAATCAAGTATAACGTCGTTTAGGTGAATCAACTGTGACGTCATTTAAGAGAAATTAACTGTGATGTCATTTAGGTGAATTAACTGTGATGTCATTTAGGTGAATTAACTGTGATGTCATTTAGGTAAAGATGCCTGGAATATACCGAACTCTCAATGTAAGAGTGACAAAAATCAGTTTTATGCTCAAAGAAACGTCTAATCGTTAAAAAAAAAGTGGCATAGAGAGCAGTCATTGGCTATAGTGATAATACTGATGCCACACTTCCGAAAAAGATGGCGCATAGGTCAGCCTGATATTTCGAAGAGCTTTAATTTAGGTGCATCATGCTATTTGGGACTGGTTTTTTTTGTATTGAGATTCTATTTTGTGAATCAAGTATAAAACGTCATTCAGGTGATTCAGCTGTGACGTCATTTATCAACTGTAACGATATTTAGGGGAATCAAGAGTACCATTTAGGGGAACCAACAGTAATGCTATAAGTGAATTGACTTTGACGTAGGATGACTTTGGGAATCAACTGGAATCAATTCAATCACCCAATGTTCTTTCGATCATTTCGAATCTGTTGGTGTACTTTCACATTAATCTTATTGATCTTTTCTAGGCGAATAACGGACGGAAGAGCCTTCTACGTGTGCACCACCCACCTGAAAGCCCGGCAGGGCTCTGTCCTGGCCACTTTGCGCCACGAGCAAGGCAAGGACCTCCTGGAATTCGTCAAGCTCCACGTTTCCGGTCGTCGACTACCCGTCATAGTCACTGGGGACTTCAACGCCAATCCGACCGAGCCCGTCTACAAGACGATGACCAAAGACGACCTCATGCCCATGGACAGCGCCTGCCGCTACCTGTCCAACCGGCTGGTCGAACCTCCTTACACGACGTGGAAGATCCGAGAGGAAGGAGAGCATTGCCAAACCTTGGACTATATATTCTTCACGAAGGAATCGCTTTCCCTGCAGAGCGTTCTGGACCTCCCGACTGCCGAGGACATCGGAGAAGGACGCGTGCCGTCCTACGTCTATCCATCTGACCATTTCTCGATCGTGTCCGATTTCAAATTCGTGTAACCAGGAGAGAAGCCCCGATCTAAACCTTTTGTGTAGTATGGTCATTCTCCGCATGTATGTACCGTAAATACGGAGAAAATCCCTGGATCGATCAAAAATGATCGGCTCACCGAATTCAAATCCTCAGGTTTCTCGATTCTACACTCTTATATTTTAGGCCAGTATACTTTTCGGACGTAGACCGAACGAAGCAATAAAGGAGAATTCGATTATATGAACTGACATAGATGCATATCGCGACCCGAACATATGTATCGCATTACACCACTATACAGCACGATTCTTGTCCCTGGTTAGCAGACTAAATTTCCCAATAGTATACGACTAAAAAAGACTGAATACGGTACAGCAATTTTAAACTTTGGTTTTGTGGTGAGGGAATCGATATTTGTGAATTGGCCATTTAACATTATCTCATTGAAATATTGAAAATGCCAAAAAAAATTTTTTGCACCGACAATCATTTTAAAAAACTGTAAAATAATTGAGTCCCGTATCTGGACGTTTAACAGAAAATAAAATTAGTGTTGAAATAAAATTTCAAATATTTAAAATTAATGGGACTTCTTTTCCATCTTTATTTCCATATGCATTTCATTTTCACGTTTTAGCTCCCAAAACTAATCTCCATGGTGTTTTTCGGTGTTTTCTTCCTGATATAAATGCTCCAAAAGTCGTGAATTCTTTCGTGAAGGTGCTCTTTTGAGTAACCACACATGTCTCCTTTGAATTTTTCGAGATGAGAGTGGAGGAGATTGGATGTGTCACATATTGTACTGTAACTACAGTAAAGAATGTGGAAAAAACAAACTTCTAAAAAAAATCCGATGAAGAAATTTGGGATATATCTCTGTCCACATGCTTAACGAGTTCTTAGGTAACCGCATTGAGTATCAAAAACCATATTTAGCTTGTGGAAGAACACAAAATTCTGTACAAAAATGAAATTTACATTTCTCAAAATGACAAATCACTAATCTTGAAAAATTCAAAGAAAGCATGGGTGCTTACCCAAAAAAGAGCACCTTCACCAAAAAGTTCTACGTAAGGGAGAACACATCGAAAATGTCGAGGCAATTATTTTCGGGAGCCAAAAAAAGGAGGAATACGAAGTGCATATGGGGAAACAAAAATGGGAAAAAGTCTCATTATTTTTTAAATTTAAAATTTTATTTTCTTTGAAAGGTCCAGATACGGAACTATTCTAAAACTTATTTACAGTTTTTAAAATTATTATCAGTGCGAAAAGTTTTGTTGTTGTTGTCATTTTCAATGTTCCAGTCAGCCAATGGTAAATGACCAATTCACAAATATCGATCCTCCCTCATCACAAAACCAAAGTTTGAGGGAAATGATCATGATTTCCATGATTACTTAGACCAAGAAAACACAGAAATAACAACTTTTAACCAAGGACAAAGAAATGTTTTTTTTGTTTTGTTAAATAGTATTATATGGACTGACGTAGATGTAAATAGCGACCCGAAAACATATGTATCGCATTATTAATACGCATGTTGTTATCCGGAGATGACAGAGTGCAAATGTATTTATATGATAGCACCGCCGAGGAATGTACAGTATTTTAACTTATGTATTTATATCGTGTTTGTTCGTGTATCATGTATAGTCGTGGTGTTTACTGGAAGTAGTACACAATATTTGTGATCCTATGTAATATAGAGCTGCTTTTATTTGTAATCTTCATAAATACCCCAGATTATGTAAGATAAAAATTCATATTATCTGAAATAATGTGGTGCATGGTTCTGTTTCTTTGTCTAAACCTAAAGCATGTGAAATCAGGTATATTCATCTAAGAGAGTCATTACATTATCACAAATTCCTCTTCACAACAATGAGCTTCCTTTGAGAAGTGACAATGGCACAAGCGTGTACCATGGGGCTTTGCAAGCTATATACCAGGGGTGGCCAACTTCTTTCTGTTCAAGGGCCAACATAACGGTCGGCTGCTGCGGGCCGCATTAGGAGTGTCACTCCAGTAAAATGGGACCAGGAAAAATCTCATATTTGTATGTACAATTTTTTATCCCAAAACACGAGCAATTTAGTCGCTAAACGTTTACCCTGGGTATTATATCCCCTTCCATCTTCATAAACATATTCATTTTTTATTGGTTGCGTTCCCAGCCAGATGTAATGCGTCAAAAATTAGTTTCTTCTGCAAACTATTCCATCCAATAAATTCTTAGTTTAAATTCTACAAGTTATTGTACATAGTTCCAATTGTTCAAATATTGTTTTGGCAAAATAGGCAATTAGCCAACCTAATTGGCGGAAAAAAAATTGCCCATGTGCCAAGCTAGCAATTTGTATGTTGGAAAAAGCAGTATGGGGTATGGGGCCGTTCAAATATTACGTCGTCATCGATGGGGGGGGGGGGAGGTTTCCGATTTGCTGACATTTGATGGCAGGGGGGGGGGTTGGATAATGCTTACGCCATCAACCACCCTTTATGAAAATATGAGTTAGGATTCAGAGGGGCAGAGCTGATGACAAAATTTTGCTGACACGGGGGGGGGGGAGAGGGGGTCAGTGTTTTGGTGACTTTTGCTGACAAAGGGGGGGGGGTCAAAAATGGCTAAAAATTTGCTTACGTAATACTTGAACGGCCCCTATGGTAATAATTAGGGCTCGGATTTTTATGAACTAAGAATGAAACGTCGTGGCTGATCGGTTAAAAAACTTAAAAAATTCAGGTTTTATAATCTGTCACCAACGACCTTCCATCTTTAGGTCATAAAAATCCGAGCCCTAGTGAAAAGTAGAAAATTATTTTCGTCACTAATAATAATGCATCTAATGTTTCCGTTGTTGGAACGAGAATAGCTCAAACAATGATCACCAATTTGATTTAACACCTTGTAAATTATTAATTTTAATTTGATAATTTATTTTTACCTTGTCGGGGGCCCGCACAAAATCGCCTCGTGGGCCGCATAGCTAGCTATACCATCGGGGGAAATCAGCTATTACTCATTGTTCGCAGGGCCACATAACATCAACTTATTGGCAATTGCAAAAGTTGCAGAACAACGTATAACGGTATAATGCGTAGCGAATTTTGCGTAGCGAGCCTTTTGCTCATGAGTAACCTTATAGAGTACCTGGATCCCATATCCTTTATCTTAATGCGGATTACTTAGAGAAGGTGCAAAGAGGGAGAGAGAGAGAGAGATCGAATATATTTAAGTTTTCCCCTTCAGAACCGGGTATTCCTGTTTTGGAATTTTTAAATGTTTTCTTGATAATGAAAAAATGCATTACAAACGTAAATTTCAATTATACTTTTTCCCATGGGAATCTCCAGGGTACACTTCATACAAATCACTAATCAGGGACTATTACGAAAAATACACCTTGACCTCTTTTCCCGAATTTTCGATTTGGTCCAGTGTGAGTAACTGTTCTCGTGTTAAGATAATTGAAATTTTACTCATCCCGTACAAGGTCTGTTAAGTATAATAATCATTTTTTGACTTAAGCCGCCATAGTCATGATAAAATTCCCATATGTTTTCATAGGGTGGCGTGGAGCCCACATATTTCCGCATAAATTAAAAAAAAAAATTCACTCGAGAGTCACTTGCTATACATTCACGTGCATGTGAGTATGATTCTTCTTGACGAAATTTTATGGACAATAGACATGTTTAATGTATTTTCGATATTTTTTCCAGCGGATGATAGTAATGGGAATCATTGCTGTCTTCAAAATGGTCTGTGGACCCCCCCGCCCCTTTTTCCCCACGGATCAGCGAGGAGTTGATAAGGGGAGTCCGTAATGTGTTTTAGAACGAAGCAGAAATTTCTCAAGAAATCTGCTGTTGGAACTCCGATAGTTCAAAAAATAATGATCAAAAATTTAATTTTTTCATGGTACTTTTACCTTGTCGTGGGCCGCATCAACACCACCTACAAAACAAGGCCTCCGCACGAAGCTTGTGACGTCAATGAAAGCCATTTCTTCTATTGCCATTGGATATACTGCAAAAAAAGTAAAGATATAGCATGCGTTGGCCTGGTATATCCAATGGCAATAGAGGAAATGGCCTTCTTCAGTGACGTCACGAGCTTCGTGCGGAGGCTTTGTTCTATAGGTGGTGTTGGCCGCATGCGGCCCGTGAAGTGTGGGGCCAGCTGTTGGCCACCCCTGCTATATTATATCTGCAGCTTCTATCCCTCTGCAGTCCAGTACTATCATTTCCCAAGGGGTAATGTCACCTATTTTGGTCAATACTGGTCTAGGAGTGTCTTGGTGTTTGACCAACGATTTCTAAGATAAGCGGTATTTGAAAGATACTGGTATAAATCTCAAAACGGAACCAAAAGAACAGAGAAAAATCCATTGGAATTATTTTTATGTACACATAACACACACACACAAAACATCCATTCATCAATGCAGATCTTCACTGTTTACAAAATATTGGGCTTGGCAGTTGCCGGACTGACGAAACGTAACCTCTGCTCAAATGAATAGCGGTTCTGCAAGAAAAAAAATTGAAAGAAATGTGAAATTCTCATGAGAAAAAATCACAATATATATATACATATATCAAATTTAATGATATTTCCCCTTACTCTTGTTGGCGGAAAATAATGCTAAAAGTTGCCAATTATTGTTAAAACCATCGAGAAATCACCGATGAGCTCTTCTACAAATCGCAGTAGATTGAAAGGAAGTCCATGTTCACACACAAATATATGAAAACATGTAAAATTAATATTTATAGTCATAATTATAATTTTGTTCAATTTAATCTAACCCTTGTGTTTTCAGTAAAGAATAAAAATTTAAGTAGATTTCGTTAAAATTTCGGAAAACAATTACGGCCAAAATTACGGGAAAATATGGGAATACGAGGTTAATACGGGACATATGGTTACCCCCCATGCACAAGAAAAAACTTCGAGACATAGGAACCTTACATTCTGAAGTGAACGCATTGAGTTTGGACACGAATCTCCAAGATACTGTGCAGATTGCGAAGGAAGGATGCGGATGGATATACTCACATTCCATTCTTCTTGTGGTTAGGCTTGATCTTCGGTGTCTTGTAGCTTCGGCGATCGTCCTTCCTGTAACCGGATGTTGTTGTTGTTGGAGCATGATGTGATGAATCCCAGAACGAGTGGTCACTCGGTTGCGGTAGATGCTGTCTGGATGGCGATGCCGTACGGGTTTTCCATTTGCGATTCAACAGGAACACGAAGCTCTTGAACAGTTCGAAGACTTCCAGCACGGTTATCAGCGAGACGCCAATGTACAGGCCGAGGCAACCGCCCAGATCTGCGAATAACTGAGTTACCTGCCATGAACAAAATACAGAAAATATTCGTGGAATGTCTTGTGAAAAAGAAAAACCGATTAACCGTTTCTTCTGTCACTCACGTTATGTGTATGACAAAGAGACATCTTTGGACGTCAGACCAGACCAGAATTGAATTTTGAGCCGATTCCCAGCCCGTGAGGGCCAACTGCCGGCATAAAAACTGGCCAAGAAGAACTGTGAAGAAGAAAATGTGTCCATGTTTGTAGATCGATATGTGTTTGCATGAATGTGTAGTGCATGCAAAAAGAACTGGTCAAATTAGTTAATAGTCATGATCTGGCTATAAGCAGGCAAATGTTACCACAGTTCACAGAAGCAGGTCACACAATCTGCAGCTAGCAACATGTATTCGAAATGGAAAGGGGGAAAAAACATCACATAGGAGTCATGACATCTTTGGACGTGGAATTTTGAACAACATTTCAATCTCAAAAATTAAATGCAGGGTGTCCATTAATTTGTAAATACTTTAAAAATTCATAAAAGATGGATATATTTGGATGTGATTTTCGAAAAAGTTATTCTCTCAGAAAGGGTGATTTTTTTTGGTCGTAAAAAAAACCTAGTTCAAATTTTCGTCGACGCATGGCGCTGGGCGAAATCAAATCACGTGAAATATGCAAATCAGAGTCCTATAAAATGCAGTGTGAACGCTGCTACCGAAGCTCACATAGGGTTTTCATTGTGATGTCGATATTGGTGGATACGGAACTATTCGGAAATTTGTTTTACCTCAGTGATGGATCTCCGGTTGAACCTTTGTGAACGTTTCAGATACAGAAGGGATTGAAGAAATGTTCAGTGCTTTCGTGCAGCGCCCTCTATCGAGAAAAGTTTGTGTAATTTTTTCCCGTGCACGGATAAAAAATCCTCCTGCATAAGAACAACTTTTTCCGCATTCAAATATGCAATGCTTTCGTTTATCATGAATTTAAACTATTTACGAATTCGTGGGGCACCCACCACATCAGCGGAACAAACATTTTACGACAAACCTCATTTGGGATACTAGTAACACTTTGTTGACTTTATAAAAATGCTTAGACATTCGAATGTGTCCTAGACTTTTGGAACACCTAGTATATTCGCTGATTATTTTGATCAGAGTCTCACAATAAAAAAAAATATATACATATAAATTGTAAAGAAAGAGATAAACGAAAAATTTCAAATAATTATTTTTACTGCCATCTGTTAGGGATACCTGGAACTAAAACAAGTGTAGAAGACAATTTTTTCCTATAGATGGCAATACAAGTTATAAAAAAAAGTCTTGTAGTTTCGGTTTTTAAATACGTCAGACCAGGGTTATTGGTTTTCAACGCATTATCGGCGAAAAATAATTTTATGGGGCCCTAGTTTCACATACAGGGTGATCCAAAAGCTAGTTGACGTTTAAAAATTTGTTAATTCACTGAATAATGTACGTAGAGAGACAAAAATTGGGGCATATGCCAAAAATGACATGGGAAGAGTGACTATACGTCCCGTATTTCCCGGGACAGTACACGTTTTTTCTGCTTTTCCGGCTGTTTCGACTCCTTTGCAAAAATGTCCCGATTTTTCACGTATTTTCAATGAAGCAAACTTGAATTTTATTCTTCCTTTTCTTCTTCAAATCAACGATTAAAATTCGTCCTCGAATTATCTATTATCTTTCCAATCAGAAATTATATTATGATAATTACGATTTTTTCATGTTTTTCAATTTAATTCATTGCAATTTGAAGTATTGCTTCATTTCCCTCTATCGGTGACTTTCTGTGATTTCAGCACATTTAGTCATTTTTCTTATTTTTGGCGATTGTTGACATTGTATTTTCCCGTATTCAAAGACTAATTCCCCGTACTTTTCTTGGGAAAATATGGTCACAGCTTAATCACGGGGGGGGGGGGGTTTATTGAAACCTTGAAATATGTTACAAAAATTACCAACAGATGTGACGCTGAACAAATTTTCAATCTATCTTTAATTACAATTATTCCGTGACTTAATAGAACTTTCAAATATTTAGTTATTTTTGGATCACCCTGTATTTCCCTGCAGCTTCACCCTGCTTCCAAACAAGCCAAAAAAGCATACACAAGTTACAAAAATACTGGAGAAATTTTTGATGAAATAAATAAATAATTTCAGAAAATTGTCAAAAATTCATATTTAATGCAAAAAATAATTTTCGAATCTACGAAAAAATTCATATGAAACTTGAGGAAAGAAGTGATTTTAGGATCAAGAGGGAGAGAGAGAGAGATATCAAAATTGATTTTTAATGAAAGAAATAATTTCAGAAAATTATGAAAATTCACGTATAATGAAAAAAAAACCCCTTCGGAACATATAAAAGTCCTCAATAATCTAGGGATTGACTTAGAGTCTCAGTGACTTAGCATCATGACTCAATGCAGTGTGTCTCACCCCGTGGACCCCCGGGTATCCGTGAGTACCTTGAAGCGGTTCGCGGAATACATTATCATTTACTATCATTGCATGGAGGATAGATTTAGTGCTGTGAAATTGTTATTTCTCACTTCAATTTTTTATGATATGCAAAATATGAAGGGAAAAAAAAACCCCTATACATTTTGGATTTCATGGGGATGCTTCGTGGAAATTGACCTTCGCTACAGGGGGGTCCGAAGCATTAATTTTCACTAGTAGGGGTCCTTGATGCTTGGTGGTTCGAGGGCTTCATGAAAAGTTTCAATGAGTCCGCAATGTGTGAGAAGTTTTACGAGCCCAGGAAAGAGTGGTAAGAGTCATTTGGCTCGATTCTTTTTTGCTTTTCAACACTGTTTTGCTGATTTAAAATACTTATAGGCTTACCGTATAGGCAGGCACGTCCTTGACAGATAAGAAATTCATCTCTTGAATGAAGACGTGTAGTCTCAAGAAGTTTTGCCTGGAAAATAAACTACTAACGCTACAGCACGTGTCTCGATATTTCACAGAATTACTTATAACGAGCAGAGTAGAAAGTTAATAATGGACTAAAGCCGGGATTACACTATAAAAGTTTAATAAATGAAAAATGCTACCAATAAGCATATAGGATGTAACCGATAAGCTTATCGGTTGAATTTTTCAAGTTTTGTAAAAGATCTTTCACCAAACTACTCCAAAGCCGGGATTATGATAAAAGATCTTTTACAAAATTAAAAAAACAAAACAAAACAACCAATAAACCTATTGGTTACATTCGCTCGAATGTAACGTACGCTTATTGGTTGCATTTTTGAAGTTTTATAAAGGATCTTTTATCAAACTTTTATAGTGTAATCCCGGCCTAAGAGAATATTCGGATACTTAACGCTAAGAATGATTTGGTGACAAAGTTGGTTGAATTAACAGCAAACCCTGCGCAGAATCTTTCTCCTCGCAACAAATGTTCGCTTTCACAAAGAGGCGTATTCAAGGGACTTCTCGTGGTAGATGTTTGACATATGCGTGAAATACAGTTTGCCCCATATACACACATTCGTAAATGGTTTTAAAATTCATAAAAAAATTTAAGGAATCGATAATAAACAAAATTCATTCTCACGAAGGAGGATTTTTTTTTAATATAGAAAAAAATCAGTATAAACTTTTGTCGACAGAAGGCGCTGCACGAAATCGAATCACCGGAAATATGCAAATCCGAGTCCTATAAAATGCAGGATGTACGATTGACAACTAATTTCTGAATTTCCCTGTTACTAATGCTTACATAAGGCTTCCATTGTGATGCTGACATTGGTGGATAGGTGAAGCTGTTTAACCTCAGCCATGAACCGCCGGCTGAAGCTTTACGAACTTCAAACACAGAACAGATTAAAGTAAGGTTCAAGTCCAATCACTCGTGTGGACTTCTGCGCAAAGATCTCTATCGACAAATATTTGAACTAAATATTTTTTTTGTTCAAAAAAAGCTCATCCCTCGTGAGAATTCCTTTTTCGCAAGCCGTATTCAAATATACCAATTTCTTGAATTTTTATGAATTTTTAAACTATTTACGCATTTATGGGACACCTTGTACATCATAGGAGGTATACTTCTACGTGGGAGAGGAGTGAGGGGGCTGAAATTGCTGGATCCGGTTGGGTGTAAATCAATCTACAATGTCTACAATTTTTTTTCGCTTTCTATTTTGGTGAATGAACACTCGTCATTGGCTGAATTCGATGTTTTACTTATTCGCCAACTTCGCCACTTTTGTCCCAATTTGACGCAATGACGATGGGCAGCGGGAACTATGTCTATTCTCATATAAGATAGCTTAGGTCACACACAGGGGTTCTTAACCTTTTGTGTTCCACGGATCCTTTGTGCTAATAATGCCCATGGTGAAAGTTCCATCTGTGCCAATAAAATTTCAACGGATCCTCTTTACAATATAATATTCAGTATATAACAATGATCAGCTTCGAACCCTCGTTGATGGCGCAGTGATGGTCGACTGAAGTTGGTTTTGTGTTATTTTCCAACTTTTAAGCGTGAATGCAAGCCGGTCTTTCATTTAAAAAAGTCACTCCGCAGAGATCAGGCTGGCCCCCCAACACCATATTTACATAACATGAAAAATTGAGACACATGGCATTTTACCTTCAAAATTTGGAAAACAGATGATGGCAACAGTATCAAGGAACAACATAACTCTCACAACATAAATGAATGGGGTGGCGAGGGCATGCGCGCATTCCTACATGTACCAATTCACCAGAGGAATGTTTACGAGCTGTATGTACGGTTAAGTAATATAACAATGTAAAAAAAACAATGTGTTGATTTTTTTTTCTCGTTTTTAAGCTCACATACCCTCTTAAATCTCACCAAGGACCTTTAAGGGGTATGCGGACCCGTCGTTAAGAACCTATATCTTAAGTGAGGAAACATCTTGAAATCTTGCGTGCATTATGATTTGCATTATCGCAGTTGTTAACAGCGAAGATTATGGTTCAAGAATGTATATGATACCTGATGTGTTCGACATCGATCTTCGTAGGCATCTCTTCAGTGAATGTGCTGTTTACGATGGCCTGTCCGAAGCGTGCTCTGAATTCTGGCCATCTTTTCAGCACGTACCAATGATGGTACGGGTTCGGCCACTCCGATCGGGACACTGTCAAGTCATACCTTATGTCACTTTAATAGACAGCAGGGGGATTAAAACAATAATTCAATGATAAGACTGGCTACTGGAGAAAAATTATCATCAAAAGATATCATTGGAATATATATAAATGTGTTTCAAATATAAATTTATATTAAATACAGATTTTTCTTAAAGATAAATGCAACTCTAAGTACAGTATAAAGAGTATGAAGAAGTGGGAAAAGAACACAAAAATTGCTATAAATTATCATCCAGAAGAAATCCATTTTGAAGAATCTTGACCTACAAGGTTGCCCCATAAATTCTTAAATAGTTTAACCCTTACAGCGGCCCGAGATATCTCGTCTGACTTGATCTGCGGCATTTTGGAAATCCCGAAATATTTCGGGGTTCGTGAAAAACCCTTATTTCGGCAACACCGAGCCCAGATACCATTGTAAGTTTTCTTCTCCCGATAACAGGTTTTCCACCCACTTCCGTCCTGCCAATCAACTGCCTGCGGGCGGAGTCTTCTTTTATTAAAAGTCTGATAACGGAAGGATGCTTTTTCTTTGGGGTAGTTATACGATCAAGCATACAACATAAATAACGGACCAACCAGGCTCTGTCGCTTTCACGATATAAGCTCATTTCTCCGGAGGGCGTGAAAATTCTGAGCTACAAGGAGGAAAAAGATAAATAATTGGGAGTCGTTATCATGTGATCAAAATGGCCCCCTACTCATGTATGAGCATAGATATACAGTTGCATAAAAACATGTGCGAGGTCAGACACATAACGAAGGGCATCAGATTATACAATGAGTTCTGGGACCACTACCTTAGGGTATCCAGAGGGCTCTTATACAATATGCATTCAAATACGAAACATAAATAATAGAAAACGGTAGTTTTTTCCTCTTCTTTATTATTTTTTGTTATTAATGTTTTGTGTTGTGGGAGGGAGCATTTATCAGCTAGCACGATCGAAAAAAATTATTCTTCCAAAAAATTTGGCATTTATTACTTTCAAGTAGTCAAAATCTTCATTAGTTCTTAAGTTAATTTGAAATCTATTTTCTCATTTTAATTTCAAATTTTCATTAATTTTTGTTTCGTTCGTTTATGTTTTGTGTCGCCACAGTGTTTTGCCGATCGTGTTGCGATGATTGATAGAACCTTCACACATTTTTTTCAAACCGTACATTACCGTAGTTTCATAGACATCCCCTACCCCCACAGGTTTTCGAGTGAAAGGAAAAATCTTACGTCATTTCCGTTTCACTTTTTATCATTGAGGGAAGGGGAAAAAGGTTACGTCGTCGTTTCCGTTTCACTTTTTCTGGCGTGTATTTGAAAATTCACCCCATCCCTTAAGAAATTTCACTTAAAAAAAAAAACTAGAATTACCAAATCATGTTGGGAGCAGGCTGAGGGTTAAACGCGGAATATAAAATTTATAAATTTTTTGTGCTTACGTGCATGCAGGCTTGCAGAAATCATTGCATTCCTCCGACTGTAGAATACGATTGAAACGTCTCAGGAAATTCGTTCGGCAAGTCACTTCATGCGGCAAATAAATAAATAACACATTAATAAGTCCTTATATTCCCGAAATACGTTTAATTGTGAAGGGAAAAAATGGAATAGGATCATCCCTTTTTCGTTTAGTACCATGATAAAATTACAGAGGACGAGAATTGCTGAAGCTACCTTGTGTAACGTTGCAGGGGTCGCAGTACCTACTATTGCCCTGAGTGCTCTCTTCTGCGCAGTCGCAGAGCTTCAGCAAAAAGGCGTCTCTGCAAAGTGTCTGGCAGTACTGGAAAATGAGATATTTATGTATGAATGGATGAGTTTCTCCAGAACCTTAGCACTTACACGTCTAGTCAGATTGGGTTAGATTAGCCTTACTTCGTACGTATATACCCTGTGCTTCAGTAATTCCGTCTGACCCATCTTCCTTAGGTACTCCGACAGAGGCGAGCTATCGAATTCTCTGGTACATTCGCCGTAGGGCCAAGGTAGTCTTTCAATCTTCCTCTAGGGAAAAATATATTACAAGTATGTGAATAAAATGATGTGATGGTGTGATTTCCATAGAAAATCTTTTATTAAATACGAATGCTGTTGCCACTTTTTGGCATAGAGGGCACTGTACAAAGATATTACAGAACCCTAACGATAAGATTCTAAGATATTTTTAAACTTGTATTCGCTTAAACTAGATGTTTAAATTTGGAGCCAAAATATTTTGGAGGGCCCTTGGCAAAAGAGCTACCCGGAAATCAGGCCTCACCTTCAACCTATTCAGGCATAAGTTGTTTACCAAGAGTTCATGAACTCCTTGGGGCTCTATTTGAAATAGGTTTTTTTAGCCTCGTGTATTCATAATAGGATGAGGATCATTAAAAGACTTTGCTCGTGGAACTTACCATTCGAACGCTGACGTAGGTTTTGGTCCCGGGTTGGAGTACGACGCCTCCTCTTTGTAGAGTTGGATACGTACCTGCCGGATGGACGATGAGACGTGCTCCGTACTCCGGCGATAACATGTTTAGATATTCGTCCCGTTCGATGTTCAGAGTTAAGCGGAGTCCTTCGAAATACAACAAACACTATGAAATCATTATAGTTTCAAATACAACTACAGTTCAACTGTTTTTATTATCCCCGGACTCTCAAAAGTTATTCCTTTCCCAAATTTCCCGAATAGTTTTCTAAAAAAGTTTAGGAGGCAATTTTGGGGCGGAAGATACGGATTTTATATCGCATCTCGCATATGAGATACAAACTGAAGTTTTCAAATCCTTCACGTGCAGGATTTTGGCAACAAATTTGGATGATCTCTATTTGACGTACCGGCGATAAATCTGATAACCATGTCCTAACCTCCCGCACATTAGAAATATGTAGAAGGGGGGGGGGAAAGAGAGAAAAAGGAAAAACAGTATATAATAGATAAGTAGATAAGAAAGTATATATTAGATTTCTCTTCTCCCCTCAACCCTACGTGTTCTCTTTTGTTTTCACATGTATGTAATAGAAAGATACATTACAGTATATGTGAGAAAGAAAATCATCAACCGGATATTTTAGAAAAAAACGGGGAGGAAAAGAAACAACTTCGGCTTCATAGGGTTGCAATAAAGCTTCGCGATGGCAAGAAGAGAGGAAAGAGAACACGGAGAACTGGATTGTATTTATTACTGTGGCGTTCGGACGAAATATTTGGTCTGTGATTGTAAAGGGACTACCATTCAACCGAATGAAGAATTGCCAGTGTAACTTGCCAATGTCACCAATATTGCGCCAAGAAATGCTACGGAATAACTTCACTAACTTGTATAAAATAGTGTCCGCAAAAAGTTAAGAAAAGAGAAAAAAGGAATAGAAATGTTAAGGGCCCAAAATGCCTACTTTGGCCAGGACCTCCTTAAGTGAATATTGGGTCCTACCTAGAAAAAATTCTCATTCATATGAACTCTTATCGAGCACACGCCATTCATAGTGCGCAACAGTATTTCAGGAGCTTAACTTACCAAGGGTTAGACCTGGTTGTGTGACGTTCTGCAGAGACTCGTTGTTCACTGAAAAAGTGTGACACAGACCAT